>NC_080832.1:158941815-159677440 GCF_030435755.1 Ochotona princeps
TGCTGCAATGACCCGAGCCCTCCTCCCAACGGGGTGGGCCTCTGCTCGACAGACTGTGGCTGCTGCACTTGACCTTCTAGTCTCAAAACCCGATGAGAGAGCACCCAGAGAGCCCCGGGCAGCAGGCATCCTGCCCAGGAAGAGACCTCACACTGACAGGGCATGTCAGAGGTACCAGGAGCCAACAGAGTAACCAGGGGCCAAAGCTTAGGCAATATCGGAATCAGTAACCAAATGCAAAGTAAGTAAAATTATATATGCATTAGACTCTAACCTAAAATAGAAACTATATACAAACCTGGGTCCAGCGTGGAAGCCTAGTGGCTGAGGTCCTTGCCTTGTGTGCGCAGGGATCTCCTGTGGGTGCCAGTTCTAATCCTTGCGGCCCCATTTTCCATTCGGCTTCCTGCTTGTGGCCTAGGAGAGAAGTCGAGGATGGCCCAAAGCCTTGGGAACCTGCACTCGCATGGGAGACCCGGAAGAAGCTACTGGCTCCTGGCTTCAGATCAGTGCAGCTCTGCTGTTGCAGCAGCTTGTGGAGTGAATCAGCGAATGGATCTTCCTCTTGGTCTATCTGACTTTCCAATAAGACTAAATAAATATCTTTTAAAATGTGAAAAATGAAAATATATACAAACTAATGTAGATAAAAGCAGATGGTTGCAGGGCTGGCTCGATATTAGGGCTGAAATATTAATCAATAGCTAGTGAATTCTCTGCCTACAAGCACCAGCATCCCATCTGGGAGCCGGTTGGTCTCCCAGCTCCTCCGCTTCCCACCCAGCTCCCTGCCTATGGCCTGGGAAAGCAGTAGCAGATGGCCCGTGGCCTTGGCATCCTGCATGTATGTGGGAGACTTGGAGAGGCTCCTGGCTCCTGAACTAGCTCCTTCAGATCGGTTCAGCTCTGGCCATTGTGGTCATTTGGGGAGTGAACCAACAGATGGAAGATGTTTCTGTCTCCTCTTCTCTCTGTAAATCTGCCCTTCCAATGAAAAGAAATATAAAAATCTCAAAAAAAAAGATGATTGAATAGAGGCAGAGATACGTCTACAGAATTTCTAAATAATTTAGCCTCTAAAGGAGGCAGACTATAACTCCCTACTCCTTAAGTTTGGGTGGCAAATAGTCATTTTCTTCCGAAGAATAATGGACAGGAAGAGGAAAGATTAACCTCAGGGCAGAGAACTGTGACCACCTGCTCCAGCCAGGTGGTCCTCAGCCGTGTGAGGCTGTTAGCATACACCCTGGATAGGAGGTCCTGACCATGGCACTTGACCTCTGAGGACTGCTTCCCTGAATACTAGAGTCCACTCCAACCAGAAGAGCATCAGAAAAAAAAAACAAAACAAAAAAACCCATTTGGAGTCATTTTCTCAAACTAGTTATGCCTCCTAACTGTTGAGGGCATCAGAAACAAGGCAGGCTGCCGAGGCAGTCACAGCCGCCTGGAGACGGTGACTAAATCTAACAGCACTTCTGGATAAAATCCTGGAGAAGGACGTTAGGGACGAGGTACCGGAATTTGCATCAAATCTGATGTTTGCTCAGTAGGAATGTATCACTTCTTCTGCCACATACATTCATTCTTTTGTGTCGGCTTCTGCTTCCGGGGAACCCAACCTCAAGTCTCTGGATGCAAGAAGATGAGGTTTTTATCCTTGAGCATGCATTGCCTGGTGGGAAAAGCGGACGGCCCTCACCGGGGCAGGTGGGGGTCAGGGAATTGCTAAAACACTCACCAGTGAGGGTGGGAGAGGGTCGCTGGGAAAGGGATGTGGTGGTGGGTTTCGTCACCCGGAGCACCTCCACCTCATGCAGGGAATGAGGGCCATGGATGGGATGGGGCTGATGGCTGGCACGAAGGACCACAGGGCATGTTCAAATGGTCGCCTTTGTGTGCAGGCCTAACTGGAATGCACACACACCACACACACACACACACAATATCCATCGTGATTAGAGATCAAAGTTCACTCTTTTTTTTCATCTATATTTTCCTGTATTCTTTCCACTTCTATACGCACACATTTGGCACAGTGACACAGAAAGGGATGTGGATATTCCATACGCCGAATCCCTCCGCAAACAACAGCAACAGCCAGGATGGAGACTGACCGGAGCCAGGAGCCAGGAGCCCCACCTGTGTCTTTCACATGGATGGCAGAGACCTGAGTCTCTGGAAGATCTTCTGTTCATTGATTCACTCAAGTCGCTGCAATGGCTGGTGCCGAGCTGATCCGAAGCCAGGAGTCAGGAACTTCTTCTGGGTCTCCCACATGGGTGCAGGGTCCCAAGGCTTTGGGTTGTCCTCGAGTGCTTTCCCAGGCCACAAACAGGGAGCTGGATGAGAAGCGGGGCTGCTGGGATACGAACCAGCGCCTATATGGGATGCCGGCGTGTTCAAGGTGAGTACTTTAAGCACTAGGCTACCGTTCTGGACCCCTACCTCAACTTTTGAGGTAGCTGTTCCTAACCTATTTTCTTCCTCTTTCTTGTCATTCTCAGTTATTATCCAAACATCTGACAAAGGAAAATTGTTTTTCAGTGATGCATGTATGAATGTATTTCTTCTTCTTCTTCTTCTTAATGGTAGAACTGCCATGTGAAACTTTTGGAGCCAGTGTGTTGTTGTTTCAACTGGTTAATCCTCCACCTCCAAGCACCAGGATCCCAGTGGGCACCAGTTTGTGTCCTGGCTGCTTCCCTTCCAGCTCCCTGCTTATGACCTGGGAGAGCAGTAGAGAACAGCCCAGAGCCTTGGGTCCCTGTACTCATGGGAGACCAGAGGAGGCTCCTGGGTCCCGGCTTCATTTCTGCTCATCTCCAGCCATTGCGGCTGCTTGGGGAGTGAACCAGCAGATGGAAGATCTTTCTGTCTCATCATCTCTCTGTAAATCTCACTTTCCAATAAAAACTAAATAAATCTTTTTCAAAAAGATGAAAACAAGGTCTTGAATGGACTTTTAACCATCCAGTAGCAAAACACAGCAGCCGCAAAGATGGAAAATAATTTATTTCCAAGAAAACCACACAGAACATGATTAAAAACAAAGATACAGTAGTTACAGGGCATCCCCGTGAGCCGGAAGAAATCTGTGAGCCAAATGCTGTGTTCTTCCAACGTTAACGCCTTTACGACGTAGGTGAGATGACCAGCAACGGACATGTAAACATCAATTCTAGAAAAATCCCTCATGCTAGTGGGAAAATCCAGTGTAATATGTTTTTTCTTATGTGCTGTCGCTTACATCGTAGGTTCAAAAGACACAGAGTGCAGACTTCAGTGTTGACCTTGGCTGTGCTCCATACGGGTCAACCCCTCACTGCCCGGTACAACACCATGCTTTTTTTTTTTTTTTTCAGTAGCTGGAGAAAAGGTTCTACTTCAAAGCCATTCCCTTTTAAATAGGATTAAAACATTCAACAGATAAAATCGCAGGAAAAAAAAAAACAAGAAATGTATTAATTTAGGATCTCATCAGTCACAGTCATTGGTTTTCATGAGAGCAATAAATAAATATTCCACAAGCCAGTGGATGTGAGCAATACCTCAGCAGACTTCACATCTCCCGGAGGCGGCGGGACTTCTCAATAACACTGGGCCCATTCCTCACACCTGCCCATTTAGGGACACTAAGTATGGCTGGACTCCCCCTCCTCTCTGCAGTCCATCTCGGGAAATGAATGGAGTGGAGCGGGGAAGAGAATCCCTGGCCCCCCTTGTGGAGACCTCATTTGCCCACATTCCCGTGCCCCTCTTGGCCTCAGCAGCTTCACCGGCAAAGCGAGGGTGATGACGTGAGCGAGCCCTCGGGAGTGTGGTGGGGTTCCCAGGAAAGGAACAGACAGCACCGCCCATGGGACTTCCCTCTGCTCCCTCCCCTTCGATCCCACTTGGTAACTACTGAGCTACTTGGCCTGAAATCACCATATACAATGTAGAAATAATCACAATACAACTTGTTCCTGATTGTGCTGCACGCAACGACTCTGCAAGACGTTCCCTGACAGGCTCTCCAATTTTGACATCATCGCAAAAATAGAAGTTCTGTTTTGCTACCTGTCTCAGCATCACTCCGGCACCTACCAGACAGTGGATGGGTGTAGGAGTGTATGACGGGTGGATGGAGGAGTGGCTGGGTAGACAGGTGGAAGCGGGCGGGGAGATAGCTGACAGACACTTGCTTAGAAATGAAGGCACTTCCAGGGTCAGCCAAGTCCCTTGGGGGACATAGCAGTGTGTGGGTATCAGCCTTGTAGGAGAGAACCCATAATTTTGCAAGTCACGTCGCACCGGGGCTAGGGATAGCGGGTGGGGAATTCTAGCTGCCGGGAGTGGTTTAGTCTGAGGGGCTTCGGCCGCCATCCTGGATTTGTGCAATGACACCTCTGCCAGAGATGTCTTTTTGCAAGGACTTTGAGGTTGACATGGAGAATCAGCACAGTCCGGCAAAGGCAGGGAGACATGCTGTTTTCCGATGTCCTTCTGCTGGGGCAGCAGGCAGTGGGGTCTAACGCATGGATGGGCTTGTGTTACGACTTTCCACCACATGCAGAACTCTGGACAGGGGCAGTCGGAAACGCCACTGTTGGAACTCAAGCCGATTTTACAATTCCAGGAGCTTCAGCTTTAACAAGATGGATGAGTTGCCCAGAAGAGCTGTCTGGACACGAGCAGAGAGGGGAGAAAGTACAGCTGCCACTCCCAATGCCCGAGTCCTCTATCAGCAAGCCTGGTTGAGAGGTGACAATGTATTATAAGAGACTTCCTTTTTTTTTTTCTTCGAAGAACTCAAATTCTTACTTTCCTAAATACTATTACCTACTCTTCGTTTTCATTAGAACATGTTCATAGGACGATCGGGTGCAAAGATATGACAGCATTTAAATTTAACGTTGATCAAAAGAACAGCGTCCTCTCGTAGAGTTAGCAAGAAAACTGTCAGACTGGCTAAGGTGCCAGGATAGCTCGATTCAGCCACCCTGCAGTGTATTTCAGAGCGTCTCAGCGCACAGTTCAAGTCCAGTTACCGAGCCAGGCCCTGAAGCCGCTCATACAATCTAGGCACGAAAGCTACATCTGCAACTTCCCCTCCATCTCGAGCTGTTGTGGGTCAGAAATACCAGCTGGGCTGTACTGCGGTTTCGCTCTGATTGAGGGCTCTTTCGCGAAGCCTCAGTTCCAGGCATTCCACGGTGAGAGGGTATGTGTTGAGCTCAAACTTGTTGGCAAACAGGCTTGGCGAACTCATCAGCCACTTCAAGTCTCCATTTCCGTAGATGCAGATGCCGTGTACGTAGTGGCCTGCAGGGGACAGAACAAGCGACACGGTGAAGGCAGCCTTGGGCTCAGAACTGGGGCCACACTTGCACACACTTGCCGCCTGTGCCGAGTGTTACGAGGTTCCAATGAGACACCAGCCATGTCAACCCACAGGGACATGAAACTCCACGAGGACAGCAGGTACCGGACAATAGAATACAATGAGACTTAAATGATACGAAACAGTAACAAGGAGCTGTCATAAGCCAGCTGCTCAGGGGAGGAGCGCCTGACTCCGTTGATGTGATCATGGGGGGTGAATCAGCAGATGAAAGTTTCTGTGACTCTGCCTTTGAAATCAACAGATAAAAAAAATTTTTTTTAAACATTTATTTTTATTGGAAAGTCAGATTGGATATAGAGAAGATAACAGACAGAAAGATGTTCCATCCACTGGTTCACTCCCCAAGTGGTTGCAACGGCTGGAGCTAAGCCAATCTGAAGCCAGGAGCCAGAGGCAAGGAGCCAGGAGCTTCTTCTGGGTCTCCCACATGGGTGCAGGGTCCCAAGGATTTGGGCCGTCCTCAACTGCTTTCCCAGGCCACAAGCAGGGAGTTGGATCATAGCGGAGCAGCCGGGACTTGAACCATCCCCTCATATGTTTGCCAGTATTACAGGTAGTGGCTTAACTTATCACAACACTGACTCCCAACTCCTCCTCTTTTTAGTTTAGTGTATGTATCACCAGCTGACAGAGTTCAGATTCCTGGCTTCAGCTTGGTCTAACCAAGGCTATTGTGCCACTTGGGAAATGAGTCAGCAATGCAAGATCTCTCTCTCCTCTTTCAATGTCATCCTGTCTTTCAAACAAACAAATCTTTAAAATAGAAAATACTATTCTGTTAATTATCTTTCCAGACAGCTGTGTCATCTTGCTCCCCAAACCGTTTTGTCTGCTTCTGCATTCTCTGTGTAGAACAACGCCTGGCAGATGTTAGGTTACAGATGGGCAGGTGTCACCTCCAGGGCTGGCGGGGACGAATGCCGTGTCAGAGAGTGGCCTGGGATAGACTGGAAGAAACGCCTGTGGAAAAGTCGGGAAGTGGCAGTTTTCTGCTAGAATACGACGTTTTGTTGGAAATAGGTTAGAAACAAGAATGAGTGAAAGTTGGAACTATTTTCCAGTGGGACAACTTTTGGTCAACTAGCTTAGACTAAAGGGCTGGGTGTTTCAAGCATGTTAACCTCAAAGATTTTTTTTTTTTCCCAATGAAGAATCAAATGATGATCTGAACATGCTTAAATTTGTGAGGTACATTCGAAACCAAGAGACAACAGCAATAGCTGGAAGCTTGTTCGAGAGAAGGCGGTGATGAGCGGCCCTCGGACATCTGCTGGCTACTGTAGCATCGCCAAGAGGAAGCACGAGCCAGGATTACATTAAGTTAATGACTGGCGGATAGCTGGCAAGCAAAGAGACTCGAAGATAGGATGCAGGCTTTAAACATTTTAATATATGACTACTTCTTAACAGTAAGTCTTAGTCGCAAAATTAGTTTGAGGGAGTGAGGATTATTTGTTTGTTTGTTTATTTTATGTGAAAGACGGAGTTAAAGGGAAGAGGGGGAGAAAGATCCTCTATCCGTTGGTTCACTCCTCAAGTGGCTCCAACGGCCCAATGTCTCAAGCCAGAAGCCCAGAGTTTCCTCCATATCTCACACTTGAGAGCAGGGACCCAGGGGCCTGGGGCATCTTTGGCTGCTTTCCAGGGACATCAACAGAGAGTTGGATTGGAAGTAGAGCAAAGGGACTCACACTGGTACCCATATGGGATGTGGTGCTGCAGGCAGAGGCTGCAACAATGGTGGCCCTGACTGCAGGCTCATCAGGACTTAACGAAACGCCTAGGGTTTATCCAGTGATTCTCTTATTTAAATGCATGTATTTCAGAGGGAGAGAAAGAGTGAGTGAGTCTGAAATAGCTAGGGATCAACTGGGCTAGACTGGGAATTCAATGTAGGTCTCCCACGGGATAACAGGAACTCAATTACCACTGTCTGCCCTGACCTGCAGGAGCAAAAAACGGAAATGAGAAGATGGAATTGCACAGGAAGCCCAGGCACTCTGCTAATCCCAATTCAAACAAACAAAAACATTTCAAACAACAACATGGTTTGGGCGTACGGAATATAACGCTGCACAGACCGTCAAAACCCTCAGCTCCCTGGGTACACTTATATTCTGTTCTAGAAAGAAAAGGTGGAGCAATATATTGTATGGAAACTGGCAGCAGAATGAAGAGATTACAATCAGAAATGAGGCCTCCAGGTTCTAGCCCATTCTAAGTGCCAAGAGGACTGATGAAGGACGTACGTACTGAAACGGCTTTGGAACAAATGCTAGTGAACGTCGCACTGCGTTGGCATGCAGTATTCTACCTATGAATCATTTGCTTTTACCTATACAATGGTTTGGAGAATTTTAATGTATTTAACCGCATACAGATATCAAATGTGCACTGGCATGATAGATGTCAGGGAAATGAGACATTCATCCGAGAGGAGCAAGCTTTGAATATCGGCTCCTGGCTAAGACTAGCTGTCATGGCTCCCCCACATGTCATGCGAACACTAAGGGTTTCTGCAAAAATGCAAACTCATTGGAGCAGGTATTTGGTGCAGTGGTTGAGAATGTCCATTCTTAGCTCTGCTTGCAATCTAGCTTCCTGCTTTGCATACCCTGGAGGCAGCAAGTGATGGCCCAAGTACTTGAGTCATTATCATCCACTCCAGAACCCGGATGCAGTCCCAGGCTCCTGACTTTTTATTTTAGTGTGAGCTAGTCCTGAGCTAGACCTGTCTGTCGAGCTCATTTGGACAGTAAACCACCCTACAGATGATTTCTCTTGGTTTTTCCACCTTCCAAGTCAATAAAAAAATAGAATTTTCAAGCTAGGCAAGCCTGTCTAGTCCATACCTTCTCTACTGGGGTAGATGTGGGTACAGGTAAGGCCATGACCCTGGGGTTGAACTCCCCTGCGGGGGAGAACTTCTGTGGTGGGGAAGCCTGAGCTGTAAGGTGGTAATGTCATGTGGGTCCCTGTGTGCACAGGGTTAACCTCAGGTTTAAGAGTGGTGAGCAGGTGGAAGGCAGGTCAGAGGGCAAGTGCACGGGACAGTGGCAGACAGGAAGGATGTGGGGAAGGTGACATGCCAACAGCGGGCTTGGCGTGAGGTCCGAGGGGCCCAAAAAGCCAAGAACAGTCTCCTCTGCCATCCTTCCACAGGGAGGTCAGGCCAGCATGGAGGAGGAGGCAGAGGTGCTGCCTTCTGAGGGACATGTGGGCCAGTGAAGGCAACCATAAGGCACACGCTGAAACCTCCGTGCAGGGATGCAAGGACACGGCCTTGCACAGGGGAGGGCGCTAGCTGGACACTGACTCACCGGTGGAGGATCTCAGGGAAGCAGCACTGTGATGTGCTCCTGAAACCTCAGGTGTACAGAAGACCAACTAATAAGCGAAACCCTACATGGAGTGGAAGACAGAGCCTTGTGAGCAGAGGGAGAAAGCCAAAGCATACACATTATTGTCTCATTCATTCCATTGGGTGCATCTTTATTTATTAAGATTTATTTACTTATTTGAGGGCCCGGCAGCATGGCCTAGTGGCTAAGGTCCTCACCTTGAACGCGCCGGGATCCCATATGGGTCCCGGTTCTAATCCCGGCAGCTCCACTTCCCATCCAGCTCCCTGCTTGTGGCCTGGGAAAGCAGTCGAGGACAGCCCAAAGCCTTGGGACCCTGCACCCGTGTGGGAGACCTGAAGGAAGTTCCTGGCTCCTGGCTTCATAGCGGCATAGCACCGGCCATTGCGCTCACTTGGGGAGTGAATCATCGAACGGAAGATCTTCCTCTCTATCTCTCCTCTGTCTCTATATATCCGACTTTGTAACAAAAATAAATACATCTTTTTTTAAAAAAAGATTTATTTACTTATTTGAAAGGCACCATGACAGGCAGAGACAGAGAAAAGAAGTCTTAAGAACTGGCTTATTCCCCAGATAGCGACCCTAGCTGGAGCTGGGCCGAACCAGAGTTAGGAGCCTGAAATTCCCCCTGGGTTACCCAAATGGGTGGCAGGGGCCCAGTGGCTTGTGTCATCCACTACTGCCCCAGGCACATGAGCAGAGGCTCCATGGAAGAGTGAAGCAGCTGGGATTCAAAGTGCTATTCAGGTATGAGATGCCATTATCATAGGCAGTGGTTTAACTCACAGCACCAAAATGCCAGCCTACTGGGTAAACACTTAGTGCAGGCTGACTTGCTGTAACTCCAAATTTACATGTTAAATCCTAATACTGGGCCCAGCACAGTAGCTTAGTTGCTAGAGTCCTCGGCCTTGCATGTGCCGGGATCCCACATGGGCGCCAGTTACTAGTCCCGGCAGCTCCACTTCCCATCCAGCTCCCTGCTTGTGGCCTGGGAAAGCAGTTGAGGGCGGCCCAAAGCCTTGAGACCCTGCACCTGTGAGGGAGACCTGGAGAAGGTTCCAGGTTCCCAGCTTCAGATAGTCACAGCTCTGGCCATTGCAGTCACTTGCGGAGTGAATCATCGGATGAAAGATCTTCCTCTCTGTCTCTCCTCCTCTCTGTATATCTGGCTTTCCAATTAAAAACATAATAATAAATCTTTTTTTAAAAATCCTAACACTGGTACTTCAAAAGGGAGAGAGAATCTTTAAAAGGTAATTCAGTCAGAAACTAAGCTGGGTGATTGGACAAGACAGTCACTTGCAACCCAAGGGAGCGTCCTCAGAAGGACTTTGTGCTGCTGACACCTTGACCTTGGATTCCCAGCCTCCAGAACTGGCAGAGCCGTTTGAGCTGCCCTGTCTGTGCTGCTTGCTTGTGCTGGACGGACTCATCACCGGCTGCCCGCTGAGTGCTGGGCAGTGCTCTGTGTGGAGCGGATGTTATGTCAGAACTCCCTGAGGTTCTGTAGAAGTGGAAGTGACGTCATAGCTTCTGGTTCACGTCCTCCTGCAGAATACGCTCCTCTCACTAGCCACCTTTGGGGGAGCTGATTGGTGGTGCTCCAGAGTGGAAACACACCATCTCTTCCTTTAATGGGAGCAGCAGGAGGAAGAGATGCTAAGAAAGCTGGAACTAGTGGTGGGGAGTGGGCCTTGTGCTCTGGGTACTGCTGAACACATTGTGTCTCATCCTGAACCCGATTCCAGCTCTTTTACTTTGTTTTAAACTAGACTTTTTTTTTAAAGATTGATTTATTCTTATTGGAAAGGCAGACCAAATTTATGGTGAGGGGAGACAAAGATCTTTTCCACCTGCTGGTTCATTCCCTAGGTGCCAGTAATGGCTGTTTCCTACCGATGTGGACCATAGGAGAAGGGGGTGATGGCTCTAGTTACTGGATCCTGGCTACCTACATGGCAAACCTGGACTAACGTCCCAGCTCCTGGGCATCGCCTCCCCACCCCATCGCAGGGATTGTGGGCATGTGGCCTGGCACATGGAAGCTTTTTTCTCTTTTCTGAGAGTGAGCGAGTGCAGAAACCAGCAAGAAGAGAGTATAGTTACAATTTGAACTTCTATCGACATCTCCCTTGGTGATTACTGGCGAAACAAGGGTGAGATATTTGGTAAGCGTGCCAGACTACCTATTTGCCTGTCTGTTAGCAGATGAGCAGTTCTGCATCTGGGAGAACCCCAACAGGCCACGACTGCATCGATGCCATCGGTGACAAGCAGTCTGGCCTAAAAGCATGTAAGCAAGGGCTCACCATGACAGCCTCCGTGCTGGTCCTCCATGTCATTCCACTTCACCGCCCTGAGGTTCCCGGTCCACGAGGCATTGGGCATGGAGCCAGGGACATCTGAAACGTTGACAAAGAAGAAACACAGAGATGAGAACCACAGGGGAAGGGCCCCAGCTCCACCAGGGCGGCCTCCAGCGCTAACGACTTCCTGTCACATTCACACAGACCTACACATGGTTTGTTTCTTCCAGTTAATCTGATTGAAATCATGAGTGGCTGACTCGTTATTTAATTAGCATAACAATATCTAGGTCAAGTAATATGTGATCACAATTCCAATCAGTAATCTAGTATCTGATCAGGAGTTAGTTCTTAGTACAAGGGACTTCAAACAGTTGGTGGAAGGGATACGTGGCATCACAAAGCAGGTAAAACTGATTGGAGTGCCTACATCCCATTCCCGAGCACTGGTCCAAGCCCCAACTCCGTGGCTTCTGATCCAGCTTCCAGCTGATGGGCCTGGGAAGGCACCAGATGATGGCCCAAGTCCCTGGGCCTCTGGCACCCTTGTGCTAGACCAGGATAGAGTTCTGGTGCCTGGCTCTGGCTTGGTTCAGCCCCAGCTGAAAACGGCATTATCATCATCATCATTCTCTCTGTGTGTCATTCTGCCAAATAAATTTTTATAAAGGTTGATTGAAAGACAAAATCAAAATAAGCTGTTTGGTGCAAACATTTCTGAAATCATACATATGGCTTTTCCACACTACACATTTTTCATGAACTTTTAAAAAAACCCTGGCATACATGAACTTTTGAAAGGGTGTTTGTATGAAATGTAGTACTTTGAAATACAACACACTTGGGCCCGGCGGCGTGGCCTAGCAGCTAAAGTCCTGCCTTGAAAGCCCCGGGATCCCATATGGGCGCCAGTTACTAGTCCCGGCAGCTCCACTTCCCATCCAGCTCCCTGCTTGTGGCCTGGGAAAGCAGTTGAGGACGGCCCAAAGCATTGGGACACTGCACCCGCGTGGGAGACCCGGAAGAGGTTCCAGGTTCCCGGCATCGGATTGGCACGCAGCGGCCCGTTGCGGCTCACTTAGGGAGTGAATCATCGGACGGAAGATCTTCCTCTCTGTCTCTCCTCCTCTGTGTATATCTGGCTGTAATAAAATGAATAAATCTTTAAAAAAAAAAAAAAGAAAGAAATACAACACACTTAGCTGTTGTCTTGGCTTTCCCTGCTGCTCAGTGAGGGTGGGACGCTTCGGAGCTCTGGATGCTTTGGGCTGGCTAATCCTTGGATCTGGGGGCCTGGTACAAGGTTTGGCAGCAACTCTAGCCTGTACCCACCACCTGCTAGAAGAGCCTTCTTCCCAGTGTGACAACCAAAGTATCTGCCAGCATTGTCCAAGGCACATGAATGAACAAAGCACTGTGTCTGAGAAACACCGAGCTAGCTCTCATCAGCTCAACCCATTCTGAAGAGTCACAAAGACTGAAAGGGTTGATTTCACCACCTAGGGGAGTTATACCCCAAGATAAGAATATACAAATCATGACTGGAACAGGAGCATGGCAGCCCCTGCTGAGCTATGGGGGACACATTCCAAGGCCCTCCCAAGGGATGGATGTAACTGCAGAGAATTCAACCTCATGCCTGTTATGTTTTTCCTATACAGCAAACCTATGATAAAGTTTAATTTATAAGTTAGACACAGCAAGAGTTGAACAACAGTAAATAACAATGAAATGGGACAGTTCTGATAATGTACAGTGGTAAAACATAAGGGAGGGTCCGCCGTGATGATTCAGTGGCTAAATTCACGCCTTGCAAGTGCTGGGATCCCATCTGGATGCCAGTTCATGTCCCAACTGCTCCACTTCTACTCCAGCTCCATGCTTGTGGCTTGGGAAAGCAGTAGAGGATGACCTAAAGCCATGCATCTGCGTGGCAGACCCAGAAGAAACTCCTGGCTCCTCAGCTCCAGCCATTGCAGCCACTTGGGAAATGAACCAGTGGACAGAATATCTCTGTCTCTCCTTCTCTCCGTAAATGTGATCTGCTTTTCCAATAACAACAATAAGGTAGGTGAATGTGGTCTGTCTCTCAAAATACCTTGTATCTTTTCATTTCTTCACCTAAAGGCATCTCCTTACAGCCTCTCCTTGGCATCTTTCAATTGCTAACATTACTGCTCCTGTGCTTTGGGGCCATTATTAACTATGATACTGATGACCTGTACACACACACTGAGACACCATGACAGTCAACCTGATAATCAAAGTCACTACTAAGTGCCTAACGTGAGGGTAGTATATACACACAGATGCCTGTGCAAAAGGATGCTTTATATCCCGAGGGATGGAGCAGCACAGGTGCCAAGATTGGGCTGCTCAGCAAGTTGTGCAACTGAAAACGTAGGAAGCGCTTATTTCTGCAATTTTCCCTTTAATATTTTCAGATTTTGGAGTTGACTTTGGCTATGTGAACCTTTAGAAAGGTTAAGTATGGATGGGTAAAGGGGAACCGCTGTTTGTGGGAAGACCATGCAACCCAAAGGAAATCTGCTTCTAATGTTAGTTAGAAATTCACCCTGGTGTTTGAAAGGTGCTGAAGGAACAGGAAGCACCTGCGGAATGGAATGTAGCAGCAAGCCCGCCTTGGATGCTGCCAGTATGTGACACTACAACGTGCTGACTTTATGGAAAGAAGTCCCAGGCCGAGGCCGGCTACCCAGGCTGACACCACTGGGTAGGAGAACCCTTTGTCTGGGAGAAGAGGGCAGAGGGAGCAGAAACAGTGGGGAGAAGTGGCCACCATGCCTATACAAACCCCAGCCTGCCTCTACACTGCTCCCACGGTCTCCAATCCCTCCAAAGAGACGCTAAGCCCTTCTGCTGGATGTGCGACCTCATGAAACCTCGTTATCTGTTCACTGGTACCCTGTCTCATGACTGAAAGTCTTCCCTCACAGGAAGACGAGAGTCTGTATTTCGGTCCCCCACGCCAACACTCTCAAGCCCAGCTGAGGCCCAGCGCCCTGATGGGACACACACTGGCTTAGGCATCGAGGAACTTTGTTCTGACCCCAGCATTGCCTCAGTAAATCAGCTGGGTACTCCTGGGTGTCATTAAACACTTCCCAACCTCATCTCTCAAACCAAGTAGGTAGATTACATCAGTGGTCTTTCATTTACACAGCAGCCCGCTGTGAACAAGTTTCCATCCCCTCCGACACACAAAAAACCCAAAGTTTCACAAATACTTAGTCTCATCACCTATAATGTGTTTGTTTCTCAGTTTTCTAAGTTCAGTTTCATTTTTAGAGGTTTAGTGACAAGCTGTGTATGAAGTGTGGCAGGTGTTTGGCCCAGAGGGGAAGGCCCTCCTTGGGGGGGGGTCTCTGCGTCCTCCATTGGAATGCCTGGGTTTGCATCCCAGCTCTGCTTCTGATTTCCGCTCCCAGCGACTGCACGCAATGGGTGGCAGTGAGTGAGTGATGGCTCAGTTTCTCAGACCCCTGCCACTTCCCCAGAAGACCTGGAGTGAGTTTCAGGCTGTTGTGGGCGTTTGGGGAGTGAACTCACACATAAAAGGTCTTTGTCTCTCTGTCCTTCAAATGAATGACAGTAATACATTTTTGTGAAAAGGATTAAAGTGATTTCTGTTCCTGCTAACGGAGCACATTTGCTATTTGAAACATACCACTTCTGGTTCTAGCTGTTGTTGCAAGGCCTCTCCTTCGGGGCTGTCAGGGGAGCCATGGGATATGGGAGTTACCCTCAGGTCACAAGGATCCTCAGAAGAGCCAATTTTTCATTATTCCAAAAATGAGGTAAAAAAGAAGCTGCCAACATTATCAGAGAAAACATTTTAAAACTACAAAACCCAATTCCCTCATTTGCTCTTCCTAGGTTTATGTAAGCAAAACGTTTGAGATAAAGTTTACACAGCAACTAGGAATGTTTTCCTTGGAGCTCAGCTTTTATTAAACATGTAAGTCCATTTGTTAAATAAATGAACATGAAATGCAAGCTGTATTTAAATTCTCTTAGCTTCCTCCATATTGCTCTTACTGATTTGGTTTTACTTTGGGAGGTCTGTATGTGGTAACAAGTTCCAGCAACTGTTTATGATGTAAGCTCAGATAAACAAGATTTTTTAAAAGAATTATTTATTGGGCTTGGTGCGGTAGTCTAGTGGCTCAAGTCCTTGCCTTGAATCCCATATAGCCGCTGGTTCTAATCCCAGCAACTCCACTTGCCATCCAGCTCCTTCCTTCTGGCCTGGGAAAGCAGTCGGCTCAAAGCCTTGGAACCCTGCACCCATGTGGGAAACCCAGAAGAGGCTCTGGGCTCCTGGCTTTGGATTGGCTCAACTCCAGCTGTTGTGGCAGCTGGAGGAGTGAATCAGCAGGTGGAAGATCTTCCTCTTTGTAGATCTGACTTTCCAATTAAAAAAAAAAAAAAGAGTAAAAATGTAAAAGAATAAATGTATTCGTTTGAAAGGTACAAGTAACGAGGAGTGAAAGAGGTATCTTCCACCTGCTGGCCCACTCTGGTAATGGCTGCAGCGGTTAAGGCAGGGGCGGCCTGAAGCCTGGTGTCTGGAACTCCATCTGTGTGTCCTGTGTGGGTGGCAGGGGCCCAAGCTCGTGGGCCATCACCTGCTGCTTTCCCAGAAGCAGACCCTGGGATTCAAAGGGGCATTCAGATACAGATGGAGGCATTGCATAACCCCAAGTACAGGGCTGGTCCCAGCAATTTTGTTCTCAACCGTCATTAAGTGAAACATGGATTGTGCAGCGTTGTTTCTGTCCTTCTAATGGCAGGGCTGTAAATTGGCACAATTGTAGAACATCCATTTGGACACCCATAGGGAAAAAGCACCATGACTGACAATTCCCCTTGTTCCTTTAATTAAACATTCTCAAGATCAGATAAAGCAACCATTTTTAAAAGTCAGATTCCTATAATAAAGATGTTCGTAAAGGCACTATTATACATATAACCAATAACACAGATAAGGGGTTTTTAAGACTTATTGTTTATTTCTTAATTGGAAAGGCAGATACACACAGAGAGAAGGAGACAGAGAGAAAGATCTTCCATGTGCTGGTTTATGCCCCAAGAGGCCGTCACGGCTGGAGCTGAGATGAGCTGATCTGAAGCCAGGAGCTTCCTCCAGGTCTCCCATGCAGGTGCAGGGTCCCAAGGCTTTGGGCCGTCCTCAACTGGAGTGGGGTAGAGTAGGAAGAGCATCCTATGTTCTCCAGGGTGTTTAGCAGGGTCCCTGGTCTTAACCCAGTAGCAGTATCCCAATCCCATCTGTGAGAACAAGAATATATTCCGGATATTCCCAAATATTCCTTGAGCATAACATAACCTCTGGTTGAAATTAACTAATCTAGGGCTCGGCAGCGTGGCCTAGTGGCTAAGGTCCTTGCCTTGGTCCCATATGGCCGCTGGTTCTTATCCCGGCAGCTCCACTTCCTCTCTATCTCTCCTCCTCTCAGTATATCTGACTTTGTAATAAAAATAATAAAAAAAAAATTAACTAATCTAAAGTTAAGAGTATGAAATTATATACTCTTCCTTAAAAAATTATTTATTTTTATTGGAAAGTCAAATTTTTAGAGAGAAAGATCTTTCATCCACTGGTTCACTCCTCCAAAACGTCGCAAATACCGGAGCTGAGCTGACCTGAAGCCAGGAGCCAGGAGCTTCTCCCAGGTCTGACTTGAAGCCAGGAGCCAGGAGTTTCTCCCAGGTCTCCCATGCGGGTGCAGGGTCCCAAGGCCTTGGGCCATCCTCTATTGCTTTCCCAGGCCACAAGCAGGGAGCTGGATGGGAAGTGGAGCACCTGGGAGATGCCCCGGCATCAATATGGGACGCTGGCCATTGTAGACAGAGGATTAGCAAGTTGAGCCCTAGCGCTGGCCCAGAAATTATACACTGTTAAGCCACGAACAAATAATGGCATAGAAAATTTTACTGGAGGAGATACTGTTTATTTTTCTTTACTTATAAAAAGTTTTTATACTGTCTTTTTCTGAATAATTTCATTTTTAGAAATAAGACATACATTTGTTTTCCCATGCTGTTTGTTCATTAGTCACTTAGAAATTGTAATGCATGAAACTTCAACCCTTTACTCAAAACTTGCTGGGAAATCTAAGTGGTTTTTCTCTCTCTCTCTCTCTCTCTCACCCACACTCACACACACACACACAGGCCCAGCACAGTTCAGCTTTCTTTGCTATGCTAACCTAGATGTTGCCCTTGTCCATTGGCCGCCTGCCTATCTGTGTCTGCCTGTTTATCACTGTGGCCCTTGTCAAACACTCCTTTAATTAAGACTTTCCTGAGGCCGTGCAGGCCTTCTGCCTCCCTCCGCTCAGGCACCTGGCAACTGCTCTTCTTTCTTCTATGAAACTGTGATCCTTGTTGCAAAATCCTTCACTCTGATGGGTCACCTAACCCCACTGGCTAGCCCCTTCCAATCGTGGCTCTTAGAATCTTGGGTAGCACAAGAGCCCCAAACTGACTTTCAATCAGCCAGCAGCCCCTCAATTTATTTGGTTTTTGAGAATATTGTTGTCCCTGGCTCATGCCATCTCTGGCCAAACCTGTGTTAGGTGTGGACAGGTGGCGCTCTCTGGGTGCAGCCGGCCTGCATCGTCGGCCGTACTGCCAGCCAGCGGGCTCTGTCACTCGAGTCGGTTCCGCTGCCCTCTTAGTTTGCAGGTTACTTTGACCAGCTGGCCAGCGTCTCTCCTTCAAGCCAGCTTGAGATGCCCACCAGCTCCACGGGCAGCCACAAATGGAAGCAAATGTGTATTTGCCATCACCTGGACCGCACCTATGGACGCCCGTTTTGCCTCACAAATCTCTCTTCCAGCTCTCCTTTGGACTCTGCCTAAACCCAGTTCTGTTATTTCTTTGTTCCCATGGGTCACTAACCCAGCAATTTGCCCCAGGCTGCTCCTCAGAGCTAGCCCCACCCATCACCTCATTTTTCTTTCTTTTTTTTTTTTTTTAAGATTTATTTATTTGCATTGCAAAGGCAGATATACAGAGAGGAGGAGAGACAGAGGAAGATGACGGAAGATCTTCCTCTCTGTCTCTCCTCCTCTCTGTATATCTGACTGTAATAAAATAAATAAATCTTTAAAAAAAAGATTTATTTATTGACTGTAATAAAATAAATAAATCTTTAAAAAAAAGATTTATTTATTTTTATTGGAAAGGCAGATATACAGAGAGGGGGAGAGACAGAAAGATCTTGCATCCGATGGTTCACTTCCCAAGTGACCGCAACGGCTGGAGCTGAGCCAATCCGAAGCCAGGAGCCAGGAGCTCTTCCGGGTCTCCCACAGGGGTGCAGGGTCCCAAGGCCTTGGGCTGTCCTGCACTGCTTTCCCAGGCCACAGACAGGGAGCTGGATGGGAAGAAGGGCTGCCGGGATTAGAACCAGCGACCACATGGGATCCCGGCGCGTGCAAGGCGAGGACTTTAACCACTACACTATCGCACCAGGCTCTGGCCTGGCTATTTCAAGGGAGTGAATCAGCGGATGGAAGACCTCTCTGTATCTCTGCCTTTCAAATAAATAAAATAAATCTGACCAAAAAGAGAGAGAGATGTTTGTCGAAGCTAGAGGGAACAAGTGGACTGCATAGGGAAAAGGCCAGAACATGCCAGGAACTTTGACATCTGACAGCAGCCAGCTGGAGCAGAGCCGGCCTGTGGCAGAACCCACAGAATTACATCACCCTGTCTTCAAGCCGCTACATTCAGGAAGTTCTTTTAATCCCAGCGAAGTCTTAGCTTGTTGTTTTGCTTTTGGAAGTAAGCATCGACTGCAAATGATTGAGAAGTCAATAATCAATTCCATCCTTTGATTTTTACCTCTAACTTTAGTCCTAGGTCTCCCTGTTTCCTCATTGATTGCACGTTATAATCATCCATGGAACTTTTATAATACGGTACTCACTAAGCCACGCCTCCTGAGTATTCTGAACACTTGGGTCAAGGGTGAAGCCAAGGCACTGTTACCTTCTGAACTGCCCTGCCTGACTATCCTAAGTAGCCACAGTCGGAAACACCTGTTCTTTGTAAAAGGCTTTCATGCACCACGTCTTCACACAGGCATGAATCTGGATGGTACAATCAGTTTTATATGTCCATGGCCGACGAGCGCCTTGCCATGCCAATATCGCGTATCAGAGCCGAGCCGCTCCACTGCTGATCCAACTCCCTGCTGACGCATCTAGGAAAACAGCAGCCAAGGGCCCAAGTCCTCAGGCTCCTGCAATCCCAGCGGGAGGCCTGGATGCAGGCTCAGGCTGCAGGTTTCAGCTCAGCCCAGCTGTGGGCCACCTGAGGCGTGAGCCAGCTGATGAATTCTCTCTAGCTTTGACTTGCACGTCAACAAGTCAATCTTTTTTTTTTTTTTAATTCACCGATGTACAAAGCACAAATATAAAAATGTTTTAAAAATGTATCTGCAGGAAACAATTATTGATACAGCAGGTTAAATTATAGGCCTGACATGCAGGTACACAATACAGACGCCGGTTCGAGTCTCAGTTATTCCACTTTTGATCCGACTGCCTACTAATATGCCTGGGAAAGCAGCAGCCCCCGCCACCCACCGGGCAGACCCGAATGTTCCAGTATCTTGGCTTCAGTCTGGTCCAGTCCCAGTAATTACAGCCACTTTGGGTGTTAACCTGTGGATGGAACAATGTGCTGTCTTCCCCTTAATGTCATGTTACCTTCTAAATAAAAAAGAGATTTTAAAA
The DNA here is from genome assembly GCF_030435755.1 of Ochotona princeps. Taxonomy (NCBI): domain Eukaryota; kingdom Metazoa; phylum Chordata; class Mammalia; order Lagomorpha; family Ochotonidae; genus Ochotona; species Ochotona princeps. The sequence goes on from NC_080832.1 coordinate 158,961,668, forward strand.
CATTATTTTGAGCAGTGGAATCAAACAACAAGTTTACAAGAAAAAAGACGGGGATGGGGTGTGCATGCTCAGCTTGGAGGCGTAGTGGGTCAAGCCACTGCTGTCCCAGAAGGTGTCTGGTCCTGGCTGTTTCATTTGATGTCTTTGTTCACCACTTGGATTAGGTATTTTGCATTTCAAATGGCATTTCCTAGGCTGTATGTGACCTTCAAGTGAAAGTACAATATCGATTTCTCCTCAAGGGAGAGTCCGCCCTTATTGAAACTGATAGAAAAACAGCCTGAGGCGGGACCGCCCTGTTCACGGCCTAGGGAAAGGCCCTCAACAGCTCCATCAGACAAACTTTCATCTTGTTCTTTCTTCACCTTCAAAACAGGCACCGGGCACCGGGCTACACACCCAGCTGGAAGCAAGTCAAGAATTCATTCTCACGCTGTAAAAGCTCCCCTCCTAGCCCCTGTAAAAGCAGCCAAATTCAAAAGCTTACTTAGTGGAGTTGTCTAATTTGAACCTCTACTTGCAACCCAGCTTAGAGCACAAGTCGCTAAAAGTCAGAGATGAATTCCCGTGCTGGGATATATATAGACTGCCCATTCTGGGAAGAAAGCTCGCGTCCACCATAGGCCTAATGTTTTATACAGTGAAGCCCAGCAGTTCTGTTTACAGTCCTGTGCAAATATGAGAAACTCCTAAATAAACTGAACGAGGCGACACATGGGCGGTGAACTCTTGTAGAATGCTTGGAATTTGTGGGCACCTCTCCCCCTCCTCTGAACTCCGTAAAGGATGCAAAAATACAGGATACCTAGACCTAGCCCTTCTTCCCGAAGCATTCATTTAGCCTGAACCTTTGGGTGAAAAAACACGAGCTGCAGTTAGACTATCACACTACAAAACAAAGCAAAGCTAGTTTGCGGGGTTAGGATAGCTGTTACTTGTGGGAGTGATGGCAGAGGAGGCTGTGTGAGGGCTGACTCCTCTGGCAGCAGGGTTGTACAGTGAGAGGCACTGTGAAAACCTAGCGGTAACAGATTGATTCTGACAGGTACACGGCTCCATATGTATTCGTATTATTCCAGTAAAAGGTTTAGGAAACCTACAAAGTGGACAGTAACACAATCACGCCAGACACTGGTGAAGTCAAACGGGAGACTACAACAGGCAGGTGTCCACTGAAGCCCCCCGAGCGTTCATGCCCGCATCTGTACATCAGGCCATTTCATATTTTAGAAATACCAAATCAGGGATGCCTTCAGCTTAAGACCAATATCTAAAATATTCCACTTGTGGGGCTGGCGCTGTGGTATAGCCAGTGAAACTTCTGCCTGCGACGCTGCCATCCCACGTGGGTGCTGGTGCCTGCCCTCCCTGTCCACCCCTTCTCAAACTCCCCCTTCATGTTGACTGGGAAGGCAGTCGGGGCTGGCCCAAGCTCGTGGGTCTCTGCACCCACATGGGAGCCCCACTGGAAGCTCCTGGCTCCCAGCTGTTGCAACCACTTGGGAAGTGCCTTTCCAAGAAGTAAAATAAAAAAATAAATAAAATCTTTGAAATCTTCAACTTACAGGAAAACATGAACCCTGGGTCAATCTACTCTAGCCTGAGACGCCTCTGAAGATGCTCTGATCCACGGAGATGTTCAGTAGGGTGCTCGTGTTGGCTCTGATGGGGAGGGGCTTGGATGGGGGCTTCAGAGAAGCAAAGATAGGACACAATTTTGGTCACTCTTGTGTTGTTGTTGCTGTTAAATTCTCATACCATCACCTGCTGCTCTGCAATCACACAGCTAGGTTGGAGGTGTGGGAGAGCTGGGACTCGGGCCAGGTAGGGACTCGGGTGCAGGGTGTGGGTGACTCAAGTGGTGGCTTCCCCGCAAGGCCCACCTCCCACAATATTATCGCACTTGGTTCTTTTTTAAAAGTTGCCTTATTTTTTACTTATTTGAAAGACAGTGCTACAGAGAGTGAGACCTTTCACATGCTGGTTCACTGTCCAAATGGTTGCAACAGTCGGGGTTAGACCAGGCCAAAGCCAAGTGCCTGGAGTTTCTTCTTGGTCTCCCATGTGCAAGGACTCAAGCCACCTTCTACTGCTTTTCCAGGCATATTAGCAGGGAACTGATTTGGAAATGGAGCAGCCACGTCTCAAACTGGTCCCCATATGGAAGGCTGGTATTGTAGGCGGTGGCTCACCTGCTATACCGCAGGGCCAGCCCCTACAGTTTTCTTCTAGTATCTAGAACAATGTGGAAAGAAATTGTGAGAAGCACTAAATATACATATGTAAAGGCAACTACAATGAAACTTACAATTTCCATCTTCTTTTATTTTTAAAGTCATGTATCTACATTTATTTATTTGAGAAGGAGAAGATAGAGAAACCTTTTTCGGTCACTACTTCACTCCACAAGCGGCCATGACCACCAGGTCTGGGTTAGGCACAAGTCATGAGCTGGGAACTCCATCCGGGTCTCCCATACAGGTGGCAGGGGCTCAAATACCTGAAGCATCTTAAACTGCCTTCCCAGGCACAACAGCAGGCAGCTGAACTGAAAATAGAGCAGCCAGGACTTGAACTAGCACTTGGATACTGCCATTACAAGTGTTCGTTTAACTTGCCGTACACAGTGCTGGCCCCAGAAGCCCCACTTTTCCGACCCAGTTGAGCTGCTAAAATCATGTGATACAACAAATCATTTCATCTCTTTGGGCTTGGTTATTGTTAAAGTAGGAGAATATCCCTTTTAACTCCAGCAGGAAATTACCCATTCCATTTCATAAAATTATTTTGCTTTCCTTTCCATTTTTATTTATTCTGAGAGACAGGGCTGTTATCTGCTGGCTCAATCCGTAGATGCCTGTGATGACTGGGGCTGGGCAAGGCCCAAGTTGAGTGCCAGGGAACTCCGTGCAGGTCTACCTTATGGGTGACAAGGGACCTAGGTAGTGAAGCCATCCTCCGTGCATTAGAAGGAATAGAGAGCCGAGCCAGGGCTGGGATCCAGGTGTTCAGTCACGGGGTCCAGATGCTCCAACCAGTATCTTCTGGGTTATGCTCGGCTAAGCACCTGCATCCCCTTTGCAACTTTCAAAGTAGCCTATCTGAGGTTGCCTATCTTCCACTATAGGCTTTGCAGTCCTGATCAGAGTTCATGTTTCACTTCACAGCACAAGCCCGCTTCACCCACTCCCCACAACGAGGATGGTACTTGTCGTTTCTCAGACGAGCAAACCAAGAGTGAACAGAAACTGGTCCCAGATCATAACAGAAGACACGAATATAGGGTCCAGCCTTTCGGAAGTGGAGTCCTTCTTCTTCATTCATTCTGCCCTGGTTCTCAATTCCATGTGGCCATCTGACACACTCCCTGCTACCCTGGCCTTGCTGGACACAGTGCCCGCAATCTCCCAGGGAGACGGGCAAGATGCCGCACACTGCGACACCTGTTACAGGCATCTGCGGCAGGTGCCTGCCCATTAAAGTGGAAACAATACTGCATTATTTCCTGAAGCAGAGAGAGTACACAAGACTGCGGTCTTTTGTGTTTGTTTCCTAGCACACACATTGATGCCCCCGCGAACACTGCTCAAGGTTCGGTTGATCCCACTCATTAGTGACTTTTCTCAGTTACTCTGTTCCCACCACCTCCCTGGGCAGAGGGAACCATGGGCGGTCAGTCGTATGGAAAGCTGAGAGAGGGGGGAAATTCACGTTAATGTGTGTCTCAACTCTAGAAAAATCTTTTAAATCCCTACTAATATTCTCAGACGTGTCTGTATTTTACAGAATTGCATTTCTTCTCCTCCCCGTGGCCTCTTTTCAGAGCAACTGGGTAGAAAAACAAACAAACAAACAACTCCAGGCACCATGCTAGGCATGAGATACATAGAATTAGTTCACAGTGATGATTTTATTAAATGCCCACTTTATAAATATAGCAAATGAGGTTCGGAGATAGTCCCACTTTTTCAACAGTTACACACACACACACAGCTTTGCAAGAATCGGCAAAGGTGGCAACTTAAAATTTCCAAATTCCCTTCAGTGTCAGCCCTGAGTCCCCAAGACACGCCCGAGGTAGCAGTGGGCATCCAGGAGCAGGTGTGGTTATGACAAGAAGAGAGAACTTCACTACCAGCAGACCACTGTAGCTTGGACCCCACTGGGCCCAATAATACATGAGGGAGACGGAACAGGGAGACTAAAGATAACAAATCCAGTAGCAGCTGAGCTCACGGCTGTCCCTGCATTGCTTTATAAGCCCTCACAACAATGTCACAATATCAGTATTGTCCCCATTTTATAGATAAATAAACTGAAGCTCCCCTAAGATCTCTCTCTTTTTTTTAAAAAAGATTTTATTATTATTGGAAAGCCGGATATACAGAGAGGAGGAGAGACAGAGAGGAAGATCTTCCATCTGATTTTTCACTCCCCAAGTGAGCCGCAATGGCCGGTGCTATGCCGATCCGATGCCGGGAACCAGGAACCTCTTCCAGGTCTCCCACGCGGGTGCAGGGTCCCAAAGCTTTGGGCTGTCCTCAACTGCCTTCCCAGGCCATAAGCAGGGAGCTGGATGGGAAGTGGAGCTGCCGGGATTAGAACCGGGGCCCATATGGGATCCTGGCTCATTCAAGGCGAGGACTTTAGCTGCTAGGCCACGCCGCCGGGCCCTCCCCTAAGATTTCTTAATGGCACGTGATCTCGCAGCAGATAAATGCAACCTAAGTTGGTTTCTGAAACTTTCGCTCCCTCCACTACTGCTTCAGACCAAGAGCAAAAGAACGTGGGAGTGGACCTCACCTAACCTGGAGAATGCAGAGGTCCAGAGAGGGGAAGCAAGGTCCAAGGTCAGGGACTGGATAAAGGCTGAGATTAGAATTCAAAACAACCACCGGCCCGGGGTTGCGCTGGGTAAACTGCAGCCTGAGGCCCAAGCAATGGTCCCTGCTATTCCACTCTGGATGCAGTTCCCAGCACTGTGCATTGGAAAACAGAGGGAATGGCCCACACGACTCGATTCCTGCCACTTCTGTGGGGGAGCTGGAGGGGATTCCTGGCTCCCGGCTTTGGCCGATCCGTTTGGGGAGTCAAGCAGTAAGATCTCTTTCTTTCTGTCCATGTCTCTGTAACTTTACCTTGCAAATAAATCTTAAAAAACAAAACAAAATAAAAAGAACTTAGGGCCTGGCATGATGGCTCAATGACTAAATCCTCACCTTGCAAGCACTGGAATCCTATACGGGTGCTTGTTCATGTCCCGGCTGCTCCACTTCCCTGCCTGTGGCCTGGGAAAGCAGTGGAGGACGGCCCAAAGCCTTGGGACCCTGCATCCGCGTGGGAGAGGCTCCTGACTCTTGGCTTTGGATTGGCTGAGCTCCGGCCATTGTGGCTACTTAGGAGATGAACCTTCGGATGCAAGATCTTCCTCTGTCTCTCCTCCTCTCTGTGTATCTCACTTTCCAATAAAAATAAACTCAATCTTTAAAAAAAAATAGAAATAAACAGAAAAACCCCAATTTTAGGTGAGGGTATCTAAGCCATTAGCCTGTAATACACGGTCCAGTGGCTGGAGTTTGGGGTAATTACCAAAAAAAAGGAAATGAAATACCCCTACATGGAGCTCATAATCCATTTGCTTAATATTACACTCTTGTTAGCTGGGTCGTGTGAACTGCTTCAAATGTCAGCGTTCTGGAATGACTGCTCCAGGGTGCACTGTCTGCTGACGTCACCAGGACCACCAGCTGCTCACGGCCCCCAGAGGACTGCTTCAGCCCTCCACAAACATCTTTGAAAAGAAATGTTAGCAGGTCACAGGCACTGCTATGAGAGTCGTTGTGTGCCAGAACTATTTCAGATCTACTCTGTGGGGACAGAGTTGAATTGAAAACAATCCCGACTTTTGAACACATTCTCAAACCCCTCCCCAAAACATTCCCCTGACATCCTGAAAGCGACATTAGCTGAGGCTTGAGCTGGTTAAGTAATCGGCACAGTGTTAGACAAGTTGCTAGCAGCTAGTCTGTGGCTCAAAGCACATTTCTTCTACTCCAAAGACCAGAGTTGGTCCCCACACCACCACGGAAGCTCAGTGCTTGGGGCATCTTTGAATGTCATGTGAGAAACAAACAAGAGAAGCTTGTGTAAGAGTACATAGAAACAGAGCTTGGTGTGATAGCGTAGTGGTTAATGTCCTCGCCTTGAGCGCGCTGGGATCCCATATGGGTGCCGGTTCGTATCCCAGCAACCCTACTTCCCATCCAGCTCCCTCCCTGTGGCCTGGGAAAGCAGTTAAGGACAGCCCAAAGCCTTGAGACCCTGCACCCGCGTGGGAGACCCGGAGGAGGCTCCTGGCTCCTGGCTTTGGATTGGCTCAGCTCCAACCGTTGCGGCCGCTTGGGGAGTGAATCATCAGATGGAAGATCTTCCTCTCTGTCTCTCCTTCTCTCTGTATATCTGCCTTTCAAATATAAATAAATAAATCTTAAAAAAAAAAGAGCACATAGAAATAGAAATATGTTCTGATATATTCAGATCAGTTCCATGTTGAGACACAGTGGTTTCATAAACAAACACGCTCATGAATTGAAAAGAACGTGTTTAGCCCTGTGCTAAGTGTTAGGGCGGGGACAACTTTATGAGACGCATTGGTAGCTCATGAGGAACTTGCAATATTACTATTATAGGGTTAATATACTGTCCTGGAGAAATACCAGCAGCTGTAACCAGCACAGCGAGTCTTCAGAGAGGTCCAATGTGCATATCGTAGAGAAACTATGTGTGGATTTCAAATGTTTTGCCACAAATTAAACTTACATTTTGATTACATTTTCCATGAATAGTTCAAGCTGTCCTTACCCCTTCCGAAATTCCTACGATCTAACACAGTAAGTCTACTTCATGGTTAAGAAAACAAACAAACAAGACTTATTGGACTCACAAAAGAATGTCAACTCTTTCAGCCCAGCTCAGTTAACCTCTGCTCTTAGTAAAACGGATTCGCTCCCATTTCCCCGACAGAAAGACAGATCCAACAGAAGGTAACCCCTGAGCAGAGGTCTGACCCTACCCTGACAAAAAGCAACTTTATTTGTTCGAAAGGCAGACTTAGGCGGGCGGAGGAGAGGGTAGGACCACTTCCCAAGGCCTTGGCCCCCACATCCACGTGGGAGACCTGGAAGAAGTTGCTGGCTCCTGGCTCCAGCTGCTGTGGCCATCTGGGGAGTGAACCAGTGGATGGAAGGGCTCTGTCTCTCCTCTGTCACTCTGCCTTTCAACCAGGAATAAAATCTTTAAAAAAAAAAAAAAAGGTTCTTGTAATTCCTATTTCTATTCTCACCAGAATTTATCTCCTCATGGACCAAACAAGGGCCACTGTGACATTGCCCTCAAGCCACAACAAACAGTGTGATTGTGGCCCTGACTCTTGAGGTGCCAGGTCATTAAGATGGCACTCCAGCAGCCCGTCCGTGTTTATAATTCTCACTCCCGGAGACAATGGACATGACTGAATGCTCCCATTGTGGTTCTGGAAACTGCATTCTCAAACTGGGCCGAAGGACTCCGAACACAATGTATACTTTGCAAAAGACTGGGATGGACCCAGCCACACCCAGGCCTCCAGCCCCATAACACCTGTCTTCCAAATAGCTCAGTGTTTACAATGAGAACTACACCTGCAGGAGTGTTTTAGATTTCTTTCTATTATTGTCTCGGTTTAACCTTTCATATCCTTTCATTTCCCTAAGCCTTTAGATCGAATCAAGCCAGAAGTGCCCACTGTAGGAAATGCAAAAGCCCAAGAAGAGCTGAATGGGTGTCAGGTGTGCCAGAAGCTCAACCAGGAGCACACAAGGCAGAAAGGAACTGGGACGTCCACAGGTGCTGCCTGTCGAGGTTCCCCATGGGCATCGGGTGCTGACACACGGAGAGCGGGCTCCCTACAGACAGGCTCCCAGGCAGGACTGTCCCACGCACCTTGCATCTGGAACTCGGCCAGGTGACAGTGGAATTCTAGCCCCAAGCGGTAATTTACCTAATTCTGTTTCTCTTCATTCTTACCATCGAAATTTACCACTGCCTCTCCGCCCAGTCCCCGCCAAGTTCTGGACACTTGCACCTGTTCCTCCTCCTCATCATGACCTAGCACATTCCTCCCCACACTTCAGCCCCAACCGTCCCACGCCCTGCTTCTCCTCGCATCAGGCAGGTACACAGAGAGAAACGGCAGGCTGGGGGCAGAGATGGGACATCCAGGGACAGCTGTCCCTTTGCTTAGCCCAGGCATTCAGCCACCGAGGAGGGAGGGTTCCTGCTGGCATTAGCAACGCGGGGACACAGAGCTGAGCACCAGCTACCTGGGAGGGCGCTGGTGGGAGACAGCTTCTGGAGGAGGGGACACTCAAGGTGGGTTAGAGGAGGAAAAGGAGTCGGAAAATACTTCTTAGCAGAGGGAAAAGCTGCAAAAATATATTTTTAAAAATGTATTATTATTTTATTGGAAAGGCAGATTTACAGAGAGAAGGAGAGACAGAGAGAAAGATCCTCCGTTCGCTGGCCTACTCCCCAAGTGGCAGCCATGGCCGGAGCTAAGCCGATCCAAACCCAGGAGCTTCCTCAGGGTCTCCCATGTGGGTGCAGGGACCCAAGGTTTTGGGCCACCCTCCACTACTTTCCCAGGGCACAGGCAAGACAAGGATTTAGACAGTAGACTACCACGCCGTGCCCCACCCCTCCCCTGCAAACATATCTTAAGAAACCAAAACAAGAAGGGAAAAAAAGGAAGGGAGGGCGGAGATGATGAGACCATGGAGGCGGGTGGCGACAGGTCATGCAAGCCAGCAGCCACACTTAAGAGATGAGACCTGGCCTTGAAGCTGGGGCAATGCGACTGGAGTGTTCCAAGCAAGCCTGGCAGTGCTCTGCCAGCTGGAGTTGTGCCACAGGCAGGGAGCCAGAGACCCAGCCTCACAAACTGCCCTGTCCTCAGATCTTAAAACACGTCAAAATAGGAAAAGGCTGCATTTTTTACGTGAAAAGCAGTCTGCGAGGCCTCCGCACATGATCTGCTCAGATAACAGCACATCTCACAGCATTTTTGAATCTCACTCACACACAACAGTGTACCTAAAATATTTTCCATTTGCTGAGTTATTTTTTTTTGGGGGGGGGGTGAGATTTTAAAAATTCAGGTGCAATGTTTTCCACTAGGTGTTTAATTACCGCCATTGCCAAGGAATGTAGTCAAATGTCCATAGATGAACAAGCACGAAGTAGTATCGTAAGCAGCCGATGGAGTGCAAGTTTGAACATTTTTAACCTTCTGAGTACACATTATATATATTTTTAAAAAGCTAATTTGAGGGACTAGCACTTTGGCATAGCAAGCTAACCCTCTGCTTGTGGCGCTGCCATACCATATGGACACTGATTATTCCCTGGCTGCTCTACTTCTTTTCCCAGGCCACTCACACAGAGCTGATCCTGGCCTAGGAGTTTGTCCAACTCAAGGGGCCTGACTACCTATGGTGGGTCCCTGCAGACTTCCAGAAACAAGAAAGGATAAGCGTGGTTGGGGTCAGAAATGATGTGAAATACCACACATCTGCCACAAACCCTGCCAAGAAAGCCAACCTCAGATGCCACGTGCGGAATATTTCCATGTGCTTCAAACAGGTCGTTGCTAGCACTCAGTGGGAAGGGCAGCTCTCCTTCCTGATCTGCGATTTCGGCATTTGTGAAAATCACCTGCTGCTGTGACAACACGCGAGCATGCGCCACCGTGTCTGCCTCTAAGTGGCTTCCTGACCACACCTACATGTAGGAGTGATTAGAAACCCAGGCTTGTCTTACTGCTGGGCGCCCACCTCCAGATGTCAAGGTGGCCTCAAGCTGCACTCCACTACCTGGCCAGATAACAGCCCAGCACACGAGAGCCAGGAGTTATTTGAAGAATGGCAGGCTCGTGGTCACCCTGGCAAAGGGCATTCAGCACCACCGCATCAGGCACAACACTGGAACAAGTGTAAAGCGGCAGCAGGCGCCAGCCTGCCCAGGACACGCAGACTTCTCAAAGAGGACCTAGCGGCTATTTTCTGTGTCTTGCTACCTGACACACCTTGACCCCTTCTCCAAATGATCAGAAATACCCACAAAGCTTTGACCAAACAAACAAACACACACAAAAAACCCAGCCCAACCGCAATGTCTAAGAAAAACCTGTGAGCTAAAAATGCAGGCTCCTCTTCCAAGGAGCTCCAGCTAGGACCTCCCTCTGGACGTTTCAATTCAGTTACCCACTCCTTCAAGAAGCAACCCAGCAAGCTATATTTACTGAACAGAGATGAATGGAGACCCGGGTCTTTGTTCTGCTCTTCACCCAGAGATATTTAAGCTGAGTGCTGATCTGTAGCCAGCCAAAGGGATTTCCAAACTTCTAGGAACAGTCACCACGGATTCTGAACCAAAAAAAACAAAAGACATCTCCTCTGAAGGAAATAACAGCTTCATCAATGCCTGAGTTCTAGGATGCTGCTTCAAAGATCACTTTCCTTGTAGCAGTGCTTATCAGGGACTGCAAGGGTATGAAATCAAGCGACTGGGTTAGACGGCAGCCGCTATGGGACACACCAAGGCAGTCAGGCCAGAGCAACTGAGCTCACCATTTCTACATCATTGTGTCACAAGTCTGTAAGCAACAGCTTTGGCACTAAACTGTCACTAAAAGCCACCAAATCCCTCATTTCCCAGTTATTTTTCCCCCCTATATAATTTCAAATGAGTCACCTCTTGGCAAACTCAATCGATCACTAAAACCGACTGGGAATGGAAATTGGTTCCTACCTGGAATCCTATTGAGCGTCACCCAGAAATGTTCATCAGGGCTGTAGGTATCTCTGGACCATTGGAGCAGATCAACGGCCCTTTTGTCACTGAACACAAAGTTGACAAACTCCCTGGTAAGGGCCACGTAGGCAGAGCCAAAGTAGATGGTCAGCTGATGTGGAGGTGAGGTTTTCAGAATATAGGTGTTTTTCACAAAAGAACGTCCTTTGCCTCTATACTCCCTGTGGCTGTATTTGGTCCTCCCAATGGCATGAGCTGGGGGCAGCACCCCCGGGGTGATGTTCTTCCCTTTAAATCCTTTCAGGTGCTGAATGATTTCCCGGTTGGTCTTCAGGGGGAAATCTTGCCCGCACGTGTTGATGAGGTATTTCCAGGGCACCGTGGAGGCCACGAGGTCCTTCATGCAGTTCAGGTCGGCCTGGAGCCTGGAGATGCCCCCGTAGACCACGGGCTCCGTCTTGGAGGCCAGAAAGGCGTTTTGGAAGCAGCTCAGTAAGCGCGACACGGAAAGCTGGAACTCCGAGGAGGCTTTCCGGTCCACGTGCACGCAGTAGACGTTCTGGGGCGTGTAGATGGCCCGGAAGAGCCTTTCGAATGTATCGAAGTCCTTGTGGATGACCATGACGTAGGCCAGGGGGAAGGCAGCTTCCTCTTCCGACAAGGGGCTGGTGATGAAGTGGTTCTGGACCAGGTACTCCCGGCAGGGGACACTGCCCAAGGGGGCTGATGGTGCTTTGCCCCACACGAAAGCTGTCTTGTCTTCCAAGGCGTAACTACAGGCATTTATTCTAACAGACCTCTCCCAGGACCTGTTCGCCCTCTCATTACTTTTCGACAGGTTTAATTGGCTAGTGTAAAATATCACGACAATAACCACACTGAGCAGAGTGAAAGCAAAAAAGTAATTCTTCCAAAAGTTCATTATTTGCACTTGCCTGGGAGGAAGGGAATCTCTGTGGCAGGGATCTGAGAAAGGAGATCACCAGTGTGCGCGTTTGGCCAGTCTGGGATGTCCACAGCTCCTCCTGAGGGCTGGCTGGCGTGCCGAGTCCTTTCAGCTTCGGGGCGTCTCGTCCATCCTCCTAGGGCTAGGCTCCAGTGATGCTCTCCCAACAGCTCCGGTCCGCCTCCCAGCAGTCTGAATCCAAGCTGCTCACCCGGGCACCGACCGCTCCACCCATCCCTCCCGGAAGCCTCCTCATTTGCATATGAGACGTCAGTGGTGGATCTTAGGTTCTGGAATGTCCTCCCTAGAACCTGGAATTCTGTGGCTCTAACTCTCCTCTCCTCCTTCCATCCAATCTATTGCAATCTCATCTCCGGCTTCCCAACCCAACCTCCTCTACCATGCTTTCCAGAATAAATGGCTCTAAATTTGTGGGGAAGGGAAGGGCTGGCTCCACCACCTGCTGTCAGCTCCTGGATGCCTCGGTTAGGACAGCTGCTCCTGGGGGTTCACTTCTCTTAGTCTTTTCATGTCAGTCTTACCTCTACCTTTGCACACAGGTAAGGAAACACACACACACGTCTTAAGTGGGGGATTTTCAGAAGCAGAAATACCTGTGATGGTGAGTTTTCTGGATGAAATCTGACAGATTCTAAAGGGGTGACAAGGCTTATTGTGCATCTGGTAGGCTTACTGGGGAACAGAAGGCGAAGCCTCGCCCCGGAGGGCCGGCGAGGAGCGCAGAAACAAGCTGAGTGGCTCAGCACATGAAAGGGTCAGTGTTGACGATAAATAATGCAGTAAACACACTTTAGCTTGCAGGCGGGAGAGAAAGAGGATAGCCATTGTTCCCAGAGGAGGATCAGCTCCTGTTTCCCAGACCTGCGCTGTGGAGGGCCATTATCTGGGGGGTGTGGCGGAACCCTGACAACTACAGATTGGAGGTTTTATCCCAGAGCTGGCAGGGGTTTTTTTCCCCCCAATTCTCCTCCCCCCACTACTCCTTCCCCGCCCCCCATCCTATACCCTGAGGAAACAACAAAAGCTCCTGGGCTGGTGCAAAATTCCTGGAAGTTTCAAATCAGTGAAACCCAGGGGAACCAGGAAGAGCAGGTTGGGTCACATTACAGTGGGGCTCTCTGAGCTCCAGGCGGCAGCACCAAGACGCTCTGGGAGAAGGTAACTGGTCCAGCAGAAGGGTGGGCAGCACTCCCACCTCCAGGTGTGTTACACTCAGCGTCACCCAGCAACCCTGCCTGCCCGGGCAAGACACAGCTGAAGGAAAACCTCGGGTGCCTAATGCAACACTCTCCCTCGCCTACTCCCACCTCCCACCATCCCTTAACTTCCTGGAGGATCACCGGAGGAACCGATGGCCGCGGTGGCAAGGACGGGATGGGTATTGATGTGGATGCGGGAGTTGGTTTGCACCTGAGGCAGCCCCCTACCAGGTGAGGAAGTTGAGACTAATCAAAGTACTCTTTGCAGAGTCCTCAGTGAAATGGAACCTGGGGCTCCTGAGTCTTCAAGTCGGGGGTTGGTCTCTTTGGCTCAATCTCAGGAGGTCAAGGTGACTTGGTTAACCTTTTTTAACCTTTCTCAGTACTGTTGGGTCCCACAGTACCAGGTTGTCTGTGAAATGGTGAACAACAGCACCTCCCATTTCACAGGGGGAAGATTAAGAGAGGTAGGCTTTGTTCAGGGCACCTAGTACATATTCAAGGAGCATTAGCTACGATCGCTGCCCTTTGTCTTTGAAAAAGAGCCAACACTGCGGAACCTGCTAATGGATCATAGTGTTTTTCATGGACTGATCTACTCTCAGGAGGTATGGCTTCTCTCCTTCCCTACTGCTCCCTAGAGAGGAGTTGAACACACGTAGACACACACGTGAAACTTTTCTATATGAAAGGCAAAAAACAGCCCCATTTTTATGCCTTCACTGCCTTTCATTCTGACGAGATCCACACCCTTTTTCTGTAAACCTTGTCCCTGGCAGAACTTGTGGAGGACACAAAAAGAGCTGGAGGGAGGAAGAGAGGCAAGGTGTTTACCCTCACTGCCACTCCCCCCGTCCCCCCCCCGCCCCCCATCTCCCGCTGATCCTCCAATGGCGAGCTCAGGTGGATGCCAAGGCAAAGCACGCCCAAGAAGTCTTTCATCGTGACCCATCTGTCAAGCCAGGCTGCCTGTAGTGGGGAGCTACAACATCATCTAGAGCTCCAAAGAGAGATATCAAAAACAAAAACAAAACAAAAAAAAAACTATGCCACTTCCATAATTTGCCCTGGCGTATTTACAATGGTCTAGATAAATAGCCTGAGATTAGAAAGCAATGCCTACTTATTGGCTGGTTCAGGCATCAGGTTTGTTTTGCCTGGTATCTGTGGTAACCGAACAGGCATTTTCTGCCAGCAAATAATTGGGTGAACGATTAACATCCACTGAGACATTATTTCTACTCCATTCGCTCTAGTTGGTTTAACAATATTGAAAATGTTGTTGAATGGGCATTTTGTCTCCTGCCTCTCTATGCCCCGGGATAACCTCTGTGGTCACAAACAAAGAGATGGTACAAGCCCTGCAGGTGACAACACACACCAGCCCGGCCCAAACAGGAAAACAACAGGGCTTGGGAGCAGGAGCAGGTGGCTGGCTCTCTTTCTCTGTACAATCTGCTTGGCTCTCATGAACCTTCCCTGCTCCTCCAGCTGGGTTAACAAGGGCCAAGGTGAAGGCTGCTCTGCAGAGGTTCAGCACCGACAGAGTTCCCACCCACTACACCACTTCCCAGATGCCCACGGAGTTGCAACTCAATGTAGTGGTCCCATGTGGGTAGCGGGAATCAAGTGCCTGACCCATCACTGTAACTACGCATTAGCAGGAAGCTGGAATTGGTAGCAGAATCAGGATTCAAACCGCGCAGTCCCATAGAGGCTATGGAGTGTCACAATCAGTTTAACCTACCACACAACACTGGTTGCATGAATAGACGTCTTATGCACCATTCCACTTATTTTCAAAGGCATTTCTAAAATGTTTAGTCAGTCATTTTTTTCTTAACTATCTTGTGCACAAAACAGTAGGCTATGATTAGCTAGAACAATTCATTACGACTAAAGTTTCTTTTTGTCCTAGAATGTTAGGCAGATGTTTCCCACATGCTTCTACAAGCGATAGCACTTCTTCGCTGACGGACCCTGATGTGGGGACAGGGAGGGGAGCTTGCAGGCTTTGGGCCTTGCACTTGGTCTCTGCAGTGCCACTGCTGCAGCATTCAGCAGTCCTCCCAGTGTGTGCCTGTGTCCTAGTGAAACCCTGCTGGGAGCGGCAACTGGAGCGCCTGCACTTTCCAGATGCCCAGCTTCCCCAGGCAGCTCCAGGGCAGTGCTAAGACAGAATTAGCCCAAGGGCTGTAATTTACTAATCTCTGCTCTGGATCCTAATCACTCTCCTCCAGGCTGACTTTCTGGTTCCCCATCCACCGCTCCCTGGGATCTTTGAAACCGCCTATGATGCCAGTATTTTTCCATTCAGGAAAGCGTGAAATAAGGGGACAGAATTATGTTGGTCATCCTGATGCTCACAGGAAGTCCTTTTTCAGTATCTGGGCTGCAGTTCAAAGTTCTAGACTTACAGGACCAACCCAAATAATTTTCATTTTAGCTTCAGGTTTCTTTCCTGGAAGGTAACACAAGCTACTTCATAGGGTGTGAGGATCGACTAGGATGGTAAATACTCAGACACGATCCTGACACCCAGGAACCACTGTTGTTGCTGGAGGTAAAAGAACTTGGAAGCAGACAAGCTTCTCTGGTCCAGACTCCATTTCCAGGAGATCACAAAGCCTCCCTGCCCATGGAAGCCGTGGTCACCCTTCTGCTGGATGGAGATACAGAGCCCTGACCTCATAGGGCTCTTAAATTGAAAAATTTGCTGGGCTGTGCCACTTCCTGCAACCCTGGCATCCCATGGGAGCACTGGTTTGAATCCCAGCTGTTCCATTTCTGATCCAGCTTACTGCTAATGTGTCCGGGAAAGCAGCAGTCGATTGGCCTGTACGTAGGCACCTGCCATTTACGTAGGAGATGTGGTTGGAGTTCCAGGCTCTTGGCTTTGGCCTGGTCAACTCCCAATGGCTGGGCCACTTAGAGAGTAGACCAGGCAATCAATGTCTAGCTCTCCTTCCCTCTAAGCCTGCCTTTCAAATAAAACAAGAAATCTTTTTAAATTTTTTATTCTTAAATTCTTAGTTCTTAACAGATGCAATGTGATTTGCAGATATACTCCTTTTTTTTTTTTTTTAGATTTATTTATTTTCATTGGAATGTCAGAATTACAGAGAGGAGAAACAAAAGACCTTCTGCCCTCCCAAAGTGGCCACAACAGCTGGAGCTGAGCCAATCCTAAGTTAGGAGCTTCTTCTAAGTTTCCCATGCGAGTTCAGGGTCCCAAGGCTTTGGGCCATCCTCTACTGTTTTCCCAGGCCACAAGCAGGGACTGGATGGGAAGTGGGGCAGGTGGGACATCAATTGGTGGCCATATGGAATCCCAGCGGATATAAGACTGAGCCACTAGGTTATCACGCTGGGCCTTGTAGATATACTTCTTTTGCTTTTTAAAAAATTATTATTATTTACTTATTTTTATTGCAAAGTCAGATATATAGAGAGGAAGAGAGACACCTAGTAAGATGATTCATGCCCCGAGTGGTCACAATGGCCAGTGCTGAACTGATCTGAAGCCAGGAACCAGGAACTTCCTCTTCCGGGTCTCCACACGGGTGCAGGGTCCCAAGGCTTTAGGCCGTCCTCAACTGCTTTCCCAGGCCACAAGCAGGGAGCTGGATGGGAAGTGGAGCTGCAGGGATTAGAACCAGTGCCCATATGGGATCCCAGCGTGTTCAAGGTGAGGGCATTAGCTGCTAGGCCACCGTGCTGGGCCCATTCTCCCTCTATTCTTCCTCACCCCCACTCCCCACCCCAGCTTATCTGCTCCATGTAGGCGCCAGCTGCTTCGGGCTACTTTCATTTCCTTCCTTTTAGGGGTTGACAGTGCACGTGTGATCCCTAAATGTCTATAGCAAAAGGAAGAGAACAAAATCAAGAAACCACAAGCCGAACTTCCACCGTAAATTTCCCAACACCATAAGGGTTAACAATTTGCCTTTCCAAGTCACTTTGCCCTGATGGCAAGTGTGTACTCTAGAAAAAAAAATGACCAATTCACGTGGCAGGGAGTGGACCTGGACGTCTGTCCTGATCTGGAACTGCTTTGGAATTTTCTTCTCAGGCCAGCCAACTCCTTTGTGCACTCCCAGACCAAATCTTGAGTGTGGAATTAATTGAAATCCCAAGGGGTCAGATTTTACAAGGAGCTTGTATTTTATAGTCCAGCTGCTGGGCCAGAGGTCTCTCTGAACAAGATCTCATCTTCTTTCCCTTCTGAACATCTTCACAGAGATTAAACAAAACAGTCTTAAAATAGAGAAGGCAGTCATTTCCCCCAACTCTGTGAAGTGCCCCATCAAATTCTTAATTTGTTTTTACTTTATTCAAGCCACTCTGGAATCAGCTTCATTCCCATGGAGCCTGTCACTTGCTTGAGTTTGGATAGTTTGTTGGGACAGAGTGCTTGGAAAAAATCCCCAAACATAAATGTTTCTTCTGTTTTCCTAGAATTAAAACTTGGAGCAAATTTGCTTCCAAGGTAGGTCGTGTGTTTGTAATTGAAGATCGTTTTTGCTTCTCATTGTCCCATTGGCTGAAGTACTTTTCGATTCAGTGGTTTACCAACCCATCCTTTTGCAGATGGTCCCTGAACTCAATACTCAAAAGCAAAGGGGAGATTGTCACAACAGAATAGGCACAAGACTGCTTGGGGCTGCGATGGCTAATATCGTAAATTTGCTTAGTATCCTTTAATGTGTTGTGACCCACCCCACTGAGAAGGTTCACCGAGGGTCTCTCTCCAGTGTTCTGCCAAGTGCTTTTCTGCAGAATCGCAACACGGAGGGTCCTCTACACAGATGCGTCCAGGAGGTGGAAAGGTGAGAGTTCCCAGTTAGCCCAGCACTGAGGAATTTCCCAGAACATGGGATTCTCAGTGTTTCAACTGAGTAACTCCTGAGCAAAACAGGAAGAGCAGGTCATTCTGAGCATCAGTGATCCCACCCACTCGCGGCACAAGAATGTCGAACCGAAGGTGTGACTGTCTAAACAATCTTCAGTAAGCCGTCAGGGTGGAGAGTGATCAAAATACAGCTGGCTCTCGGGGCAGGGGAGAGCAAATCACTTGAGTCAACAGTGCGGAAAACCTCTATGTGACACTCCTGCCCATTTCTGGGAACCACTGAGGCACAGGGAAGAGGTGACTGACACACGTGGGGTTGCTGTCTCCAGCAGGTGTAAGGGCATTTTACACCTACACAGGAATAAGAGAAACTCAAAGCATCCTAATTGTTACCATCATGTTGTTAGGATCTCTGGGGCGAGCACCGTGGTACACTGAGATAAGCTACCACTTGAGGTTCCCAGATCCCATACCAGAGTGCTGGGCCAAGTCCCAGTTACTCAGCTTTGGTTAATTCATCGGGAGGCAGCAGATGGTGGCCCAAACACTTGAGTTTGATGTGGGTGCAGTGCCTGGCTCCTGCAGCCTGGCACAACCCTGGCTACTGAAGGAGACTGGGGAGTGAACCAGCAGTTGGAAGATCTCTCTCTCTCTCTCTCTTCTCCGTGTCACTTTGCCTTTCAAATAAATAAATCTTTAAAACGCACGCACATACTCCAGATTGCCTCCCTCCCCACCACATGTGACCTGAGATATCTTTCTGTATGGGGTGAGATTAACAGAAAAATATGAGATTTTATGAATGGAAGGCTTATACTAAGATTTCTAACATCTGCGCAGTGAGGCGAGGAAATGCACACTCTCACCAGCAGCCTTTCGGTCTGTCTCACAACTTCCTAATTTGGACCTGAGGATTGGAGCTAACAGCCCTCTGGCCCTATTTGGCTCCGAATGCGGTGATCATTCTACATTCCGCATGGAATAAGGACGAGGCTGCTTTTACAGGAAAACTGTACTTGGGAGGATTGGTTAGCTTGAGTCATTGCTGGGGAAACTCCAAAAAGTAGAAGCCCAACGGAGCTGAGATAAACAGAGATGCCTTGGACACGGACTGCAGGGAGACTGGCACAGCCTGGCATGGGAGGGGAGGCACCACAGCCCCTTCAGGAGATGAATGACCCCTGGGTTAACTCGGCTCACTCAGAAGACCCCAGAGGACACCTGGAGTCCAGGCCAGAATGGGCATTCTCTGCAGCCCCCCAAAAGGACTTGGGAAACAGCCCAGATTTATATCATGGACAAAAAAATCACAGATTCTCTGGGAAGCGCAACTTAAATCTGAGCATTGAGACTAAGGAAGGAGATGGATAAAGACAAAATGAAGCAAAGAACATCCCAGAGGAGGACAACTAGGCCAGAGACGCGAGGATGGCCTGGGTGTCCCTAGCTGACCCAGTCACAGCGTCAGCTTTGTCCTATGATATTACCAAGGACAGGTTTTGAGCTCTTGAATCCAGCTCAAGAGACTATGGGGAATTTCCGGTCATGAAGAAGCTTGCCCTGCGAGGCAGGCAGCAGGTGACGGGCTCGGTACCTGGGTCCCTTGGGTTCATGTGGTAGATCCAGGCCAGCTGTTTCGGTTCGGCCCATCTTTCGCTGCACAGGGCATTTTGGAGTGAACCAGTGGATGGCAGACTCTCGCTTGCTCTCATCTCACTCCCTATCCTTCTCTCCATAAATCTGGCTTTCAAATAAAGAATACTTTTTTTTTTTTTAAGAATGAGTCTTAAAAAAAAAAAATGAGTCTATAGCATGGAAGATAGGACACAACACTAGATTAGAAGATGAGGATTTTTGCCCTTGGCTTTGGTGTTGATAAGAGATTCAACACTGAATGCCAGTACTTCATCCAACACAGAGGCAGGTTGCAAAGCCAGCAGAGTGGGCCAGCAATAACAGAACTCCTCCAAGAAACGCCCTGGGAACACGCCACATGCAGATGACATTCAGCCTCTCAAACATTTCAACACAGGCGGATGTCCCCTTCCTGGTGACCCTGGGGAGTTGCTTTCTGCTAAGGAGCAGCAGATGAAGATGCTGACATGCCACGGGGAGCAATGTGGTGAGGAGGCGGCCCGTGGGAACCAGCAGAATGCTTTGCTCCTGTGGCATGCCAGATTCCAGGGGCAGAACAGAAGTCAGAGAGTGCTGGCCAATGGCTTGGTGGAGAATAGGAAGACAAGCACACATCAGTGAGATCTGGGAGCCCAGGGAGCATCCCAGAAGAATCCAGAGCATTCTGGAGAGAGGCAGGGAGGCAGCCAGTGGTTGGCTGCTGTTCCCTGAGTGTTTCTTGCACACCACACACTGCCGAGCTTTCACACCCAAGGTCCCGTGCCATCTGCCAGTCACCCCGCAAACAGGAACAGTCAGGTCCTGGCAGGCCTCAAGCCTGGTCCAGCTCTGGCCCTCGCCCGCTCAGCCAGACACAGCACTCCTGTTGTCTTTCTGTTCCGGAACACTCCAGGCTGTCACTCCCAAGACCTTTGCAACCCTAATCGCTCTGCCTACATCCTTTCCCTGGGGTGAGTGGGGGAGGCTGGACCACTCTCACTGCACACATGCAATCTCTGTGCCATCTTTGCCAAGTTCCCCTTCTGCCTCTGGCCTGTGTGTTTCCGCCATGGCTGCATCCTGCTTGCCAGTGATATCATTCCCTGGCCTGCTTCCCTGGCAGGGATATGTACGCTGTGAGGCCGTGGACTGATTTGCCCACAGTCCCAGGATCTAGCACGGCCTCTAGGTGCTCCATAAATGTTTACTGAAGGAATATTCAATTCTATGGGTAATACATGACATGAATAAAATACATGAATCTGAGGATTCCAAATTCTGAAATATTCTGAGCACTGAAAGTGACACCATGATTGGAAAATTACACTTCATGCGCCAAATTACCAAAAACGTTATATGAAACTGAAGGCAGGAGTTGGGCCTGTTGGTTCTGATATCCCTCATATATTAGAGTTCCTTGACTCAATTCCTGGCTGTAGCTCTGGAATCAAGTTTTCTGCCAGCACAGACCCTGGCAAGCTGCAGATAACGCTTCAATCATTTGGGTTCCTGCCACTCACATGGAAGACCAAACGTGAGCTCCTGTCTTCTGGTTTCCACCTTGGGGCCAGTCCTAGGGGTGCAGGAATTTGAAAACTGGATCAAGGCCCAGCGGGATGACCCAGTCAACTAAATCCCCACCTTGCAAGTGCCTCACCTTGCAATATGGGCACTGGTTCCTGCCCTGGTTGCCCCACTTCCCATCCAGCTCCCTGTTTGTGGCCTGGAAAAGCAGTAGAGGATGGTCTAAATCCTTGGGACCTTCCACCCATGAGGGAGACCTGAAAATAGCTCCTGGCTCGGAGTTTCAGACTGGCTCACTTCCAACCGTTGTGGCCATTTGGGGAGTGAACCAAGAGATGGAAGCTCTCTCTTTGTTTCTTCTCTCTATAACTCAGCCCTTCAAAGTTTAAAAATATCTTTAAAAATAGGTTTTTCAATGCACTGTTTCAATTCCATGAAAAATTATTTACTTCTATTTATTTTAAAAGCTGAGAGAGAGGGCCTGGCTTGGTAGCCTAGAGGCTAAAGTCCTCGCCTTGCACACACTGGGATCCGATAGGAACATCATTTTGTTTCCCAGCTGCTCCATTTCCCATCCAGCTCCCTGCTTGTAGTCTGGGGAAGCAGTCAAGGACGGCCCAAAGTACTGGGTCCCTGCACCTGCGTGGGAGACCCAGAAGCAGCTCCTGGCTCCTGGCTCCTGGCTTAGGATCAACTTAGCTCTGGTGTTGCAACCAATTGGGAAGTGAACCAGAGGATGCAAGATCTTTCCATCTCTCCTTTTCTCTGTTTATCTGACTTTCCAACAAAAATAAACAAATCTTAAAAAAAAAAAAAAAAACAACTGAGAGACAGGTGGGGCAGAGAGAGAAAAAGAAAGAATTTCCATTCACTGATTCATGCCCGAATTGCCCGCCATAGCTAGAGAGGTGCCCGGCTGAAACCAGGAGCCAGGACCTCACTTCAGGTTTCCCGTTTGGGTGGCAGGGACCCACGCACTTGAATCATCCCTGCGGCCTCCCATAATTTGCATTAGCAGGGAGCTGGAACTGGGAGCAGAGCCAGGACTCCAACCTGGAGACTGCGATACGCAGTGTGGCTCCCAAGAACTGTCTGCATCGTGGTGCCGAACACCTGCCCTTGTTTGAGCGCTAACTTTAGCTTGTTCTGGAGCTTGGAGGGTATCTCAGTTATGTAAGCTTTGGTAAGTTCTGGTGTTTTAAAAGTTCCTTTGTTACTCTGAGTTGAATTTCTGACATTCACAACCGAAAAAGTCATCACACCCTCCCAAAGAATGTGTACTTTGTATATAAATAAAGGCATGGCTCAACAAGTAAAATAAATCAAAATAGGAAACATGCTATTTTTGGAATTTAAACGCGAGGAAATGTCATCACATGGTTCCTTTTGAGGTAATTTATTTGACAATGGAGCTCTGAAAAAAAATGTATACAAAATGGAAAAAGGCAGAGAGGTAGATGAGAACATTCTTACGGACACAAAACATCCTAGCGAGAGAAGCAGTAAGCGGAACACATGAGCCTAGAGTCGGGGGACAAGCTGAAGGCAACCACGGGGCAAGACGGCGCTGCAGCCAAAGCACGCCACAGCTGGGCGTCAGACTCGCCCTGCACTGGGACCAGAAGACAATCTAGCCCCAGGGACCGACTGTGGAAAAATTCAATCCAGGTCTCCCAAGGGGGTGGCAGGGACCCAAGTATGTGGACAGCACCCCACCTCCAGGGTGCAGCCTATCAGGAAGTTGTAGCAGAACAGTTAGAACTTGAATCTATCCCTTCCCTGTAAGGGAAGCAGGTGCCTTGGGCACCGCGCAATGGCTCTATTGACTAATCCTCCCCTTGCAAGAGCCAGGATCCCATATGGGCGTCGGTTCATGGCCCAGCTGCTCTACTTCCCATCCAGCTCATTGTTTGTGGCCTGGAAAAGTAAAGGTGTCCAAAAGCTCAGGGACCCTGTGTGCACACAGGAGACCCAGAAGAAGCTCCTGGCTTTAGATTTACTCAGCCCCAGGCATTGTAGTCATTTGGGAAAGAAACCAGTGGATGGAAGAACTTTTTGTCTCTCTGTAGATCTGCCGTTCCAATAAAAATAAATAAAATCTTAAAAAAAAAAAAAAAAAAAGGCCATGTGTCCACTCCCAATACCATTTTTGTCACACTGAAACGAGAAGACTCTCCAGAAAGATGACATTGGGAAAAGATCAGTGTGGGGGCCCAGCGTCATGGCTCAGTAGCTGACTCCTCGCTTTGTATGTGCCTGGATCCCTTATGGGCGCCAGTTCGTGTCCCGGCTGCTCCACTTCCTATCCCGCCCTCTAACGCACCTTGAAAAGCAGGAGAAGATCACCCCCGTGCTGGGGCTCCTGCCACCCACACGGGAGACCCAGGTGAGATTCAAGGCTCCTGGCTTTGGCCTGGCCCAATACCAACCATTTTGGCAATTTGGGGAGGGAGTGACCCGTGGTTGAAGAGATCTTCCTGTCTACCTCTTTCTAATCTGCCCTTCAAATAAATGTTAACACACACACACACACACACACTCACACACATTCACACACACACACACACTCACACACACACACACACTCACACACTCTCACACACACACATTCACACACACACACAGACACACACACACACACACTCACACACACTCACACACTTGAGTTATTTCAGACAGGGAAAGGTTAGGAGAGAAGAAATGGACAGACACCCTATAAATTCAGGCTTGCAAATAAGACACTGAGTTATGCTGACAGCGTTCTGTCCCTTACCACATGGCATGAAAATGTATTGCTAAAGAACCGATGTCTAAAATCCTAGGAGCGCTAGAACACAAACATTGGAGTTACTTAAATGTGCGGTTAGATTTTACGTTGACTTCAAAGGAGTCACAATGATTTATTTCTTTTTTAAATTCCTGCATACCCAGGCCACAAGGAGGGAGCCTGATGGGATACGAACTGGCGCCCCATGGGATCCCAGCGCCTGGGATTTTGTAATTTGGAAACATCCTGCCTGTGAGTGGTACAGCCACCCTCCCTGAACTAGAAACTTGTCCACGGTGTAAGAAAAGAAGGAGGCGGCAGCATGGCCTAGTGGCTAAGGTCCTTGCCTTGATCCCATATGGCCGCTGGTTCTAATCCAGGCAGCTCTACTTCCTCTCTATCTCTCCTCCTCTCAGTATATCTGACTTTGTAATAAAAATAAAATAAATCTTTAAAAAAAAAAAAAAGAAAAAGAAAAGAAGGAGGCAAAAGGCCTGGAAAAGTCATCTTATCAGGAAACCTATCCCTTGCAGAGTCAGACCGGATAGACACCTGCTGTGGGCGGTGCTCAGTTTTCTGTGTGGGCAGCTGCTGCCCAGAGGAGCTGTCACCTCCTCAATTCCTGCAAACAAAACAGGATGTTCTAGCCAAGTTGCAAGTGGCATGGATTCCACCATACTGCCCACTTTCTCTGGCTACATCTGGATTTGTGACATCTGTCTGACCTTCTCAGCATTTTGTCTTCTGAAGAGAAAAGTGCATTGAGGAGGGCTGAAATTATGACAAAAAAAGTTAAAAATGCTGCTTCCAATGCTGTCACCCCGGCATCCCCTATGGGCGCCAGTTCAAGTCCCAGAGTCTCCACCTCCAATCCAGCTCCCTGCCAATGCACTTAGCAAAGCAGTGGAGAATGGTCCAAGTTCTTAGGTCCCTGCTCTCCATGTAGGGAACACAGATGAAGCTCCTGGCTCCTGGCTTCAAACTAGCACAGCCCTGGCCATTGAGCCATATAGGGGTGAATCAACAGATGGAAGATCCCTCCTGTTCTCCATCTCACTCTATAACTCTGGTTTTCAGCTAAATGCATCTTAAAGTAGGAAAAGGAAAAGAAGGACATGGCATAGTAGCCTAGCGGCTAAAGTCCTTGTCTTGCAATGCGCTGGGATCCCATATGGGCGCCTGTTCTAATCCTGGCGGCTCCACTTTCCATCCAGCTCCCTGCTTGTGGCCTGGGAAAGCAGTCGAGGAGTGGGACCCTGCACTTGCGTGGGAGACCTGGAAGAAGTTCCTGGCTCCTGGCTTCAGATCAGCACAGCACAGGCCATTGCAGTCACTTGGGGAGTGAATCATCAGTCAGAAGATCTTCCTCTCTGTCTCTCCTCCTCTCTGTATATCTGACTTTCTGATAAAACTAAATAAATCTTATAAAACAAACAAACAACAAAAAAAAATCAAAGCAAAAGGGGCAAGTGTCGTGGTGCAGTAGGTTGAGCCACTGCCTGGGCCAACTGCATTCCATAGGGCAGTGCTGGGCCCTGACTGCACCAATGCCAGCTTCCTGCTAAGGTGCCTGGAAAAGCAGTGGAAGAACACCCAAGCACTCAAGGCCCTGCCACCATCTGGAAGTCCTGAGTTAAATTCTGGGCTCCTGGCTTCAAGTTGACCCAGCCCTGGCTATTGCGGGCATGTGGAGAGTAAACCAAGAAGATGGAAGAATCTCTATCTTTGTAATATAAATGACTTTCTTATTAAAAACACCTTTGTCTGGGTACAAGAATACGTAACCAACCAGGTAGCCTGTTGAGTTTCAGAGGAATACTAACAACAGTACAGAGCTCTTTGAACATGGACATCAACTTCCCTGTTGCCCTGGGGACCTTATGCCAATGATGGGAAAGGCAGGTCAGGAGTGGAAAGGACAGACAGAATGCATAGCCTGGAGTCAGCCAGCTCACCAGCCAGCACATCTGGGTTCCAGAGACCAAACCCGGCACTTGGCAGAGAAGCCTGGCATGTTTATCACCCAAGGCCCTGCCCTGCATCAAGGGTACCTACCAGTCTCTAACTTGGCAGGCCCCCAACAGCTAGAACAATCATGGCTTTTCTCCTGTTGTAATTACGCTGTCCACTTCATCAGTAGTCCATGTCACATATTTTTTAAAGATGTATTTTTTTTTTATTACAAAGGCAGACACACAGAGAGGAGGAGAGACAGAGAGGAAGATCTTCCATCCAATGATTCACTTCGCAAGTAGCCACAACAGCCAGAGCTGAGCTGATCTGAAGCCAGGAGCCAGGAACTTCCTCCGGGTCTCCCATGCGGGTGCAGGGTCCCAAAGCTTTGGGCCATCCTTGACTGCTTTCCCAGGCCACAAGCAGGGAGCTGGATGGGAAGTGGGGCTGTCGGGATTAGAACCGGTGCCCATAGGAAATCCTGGCACTTGCAAGGCGAGGACATTAGCCACTAGGCTACTGTACTATGACTCCAAGTCACACTTTAAATTGGACCCAAAGGACAACTGCCTTCCAAAGAAACCCTATCATGTTTTATATGTATGTATGTATGTATGTGTGTGTGTCTGTGTTTAAATAATATATATGATTAATAAATACCACGGAGACAGCTTGGTAAAAGTAAAAGGAATCTCTCTTGGAATCTCAATATTTATCTTCTGTAAAAACGTATCTTCAAAGGAAACCCTAGGGGCCAGCAGCATGGTGTTACAAAGTAAGCCTCCACTTGGGAGTTCTGGTCCTGACTGCTCCACTTCTGATTCAGTCCCCTCTCAATGTGCCTGGGAAAGAAGCAGAGGATGCGTTAGGTCCTTGGGCCCTTGTGTTCATGTGAGGGACCCAGAGAAATCTCCTCACTCCTGGCTTTGGCCCAGTCCAACTCTGGGCATTGTGGTGATTGGGGAAGCCAAAGGATGGAAAAATCTGTCTCTCCTCTCTGTGGTTTAATTCTGCCTTTTCAATAAAGTTAAATAAACCTAAAACAAAAAACAAAGGGCTCTATGGAATTATAAGCTTGAATTCAACAATAT
Source organism: Ochotona princeps (assembly GCF_030435755.1). Taxonomy (NCBI): domain Eukaryota; kingdom Metazoa; phylum Chordata; class Mammalia; order Lagomorpha; family Ochotonidae; genus Ochotona; species Ochotona princeps. Next base: position 158,988,483 of record NC_080832.1, read on the forward strand.
ATATAATCCTGTATTTAAAAAACCAAAATAAAACTCAATACAGGTTATCTGACATATGCACAAGTCAAATATTTCTCAGCTCCCAGAGTCAGTAATACAGCTGTGTCTCGTAGCGAAGCCTCACGCATTGCTTTTCACTCACCTAATATCTATCTCATGGCCATAATGGCTGAGTGGGCCGGGAGCTTTATCCATGTCTCCCACAGAGGTGGCAGGAGCCCCAGGACTCGGGGCGTCTTCTGCTGCTTTCCCAGCAGCATCAGCAAAGGAGCTGCATGAAAAGCAGAGCAGCTGGGATTGGGAAAAGCCATCCTATGGGGTAACTGCCTCATGGCCAGTGGGTTAAACAGCTGTGCCGTAACGCTGGCCTCATCTAGTATATATTTATTGAGCATTTACTGTAAGTTCCAAGCATTGAGGCTACAGTAGTCAGCAAGCCAGAAAATGACCCCAATGTCGCCCAACTGGTGCAGATGAGGCCAAAAAACCAACCCAAGCAAATAGGACCATATCCGATGGTATAAAGTCCTTAAAGGGAATTCAGGGTGGGTAGCTGCTGACGAATGGCCCCGGGGAAGGTAAGAACCACGGAGCCTGGCAGCTAAGAGCTGGCTGCTAGGAGGGAGCAGGTGTAGGATGGCAAAGGTATATAGGACGACCAAGGAAGGGTCCTGGGATACAAGCAAGACTGACAAATCTAAGGGAGAGACAAATGGCAGTGTCACTAAGAACATCAGATCTACTACAGCAAAGACCAGATAAGACGATACACGCTGGCTGGGGCCTGGCAGCTCAAGTTGCCACTTGCGATGCCAGCATCTTGTACTGGATTCCGGGCCCGCTGCTCTGGCTCCCTGCTAATCGTGCCTTGGAAGGGGATGGCCCAATGTGCTTGAGTCCCTGCCACCCAACTGGGAGACTTGATCCTGGCTCAGGCTTGGGCCCCACCCAGCCCTGTTCAATGTGACCATTTGAGAAGTCAATCAACGCATGGAAGACATCTGTCCACTCTTTCTCTCACTCTGCTACCCTTTCAATGAAACAAACAAGCTTAAGGGGAAAAATATATCCTATATGTTAAAGCTTGATAAACTGTAAAGCCGTGTCATGGAAAGGTGCTATTTGGCACTGCTAGAATATTCACATTACCATATGAAGAGCATCATTCTGTATTTACAAAGACCAAGAGTTTAAATTGTATAGTTCAACCTCCATCTGTACGCAGAGGCTCAAGTGCCCTATGTAAAATCAAGTATATTTACGGGTAACCAACACCCTCTAACTCATCGCTAGCTTACCTACACTATTTAATACCACCTAAGGTCTATGTAAATAGTTATGCTGGGTTGTTTCCAGAGGAATGATGGGAGCTCAAGTCTGGATGTTGTTCAGTACCAATGCGATTGTTTTAGATCAATTTCCATCTCCTTTGGGTTGACCCAGTGAATACACAGGGCACAACCCCTGCAGGGAACATGTCATCACACCTACCTGGAATCCTATTGAGTGTCACCCAGAAATGCTCATCGGGGCTGAAGGTATCTTTGGACCACTGGAGCAGGTCCACGGCCCGCGGGTCCTGCAGGACAAAGTGCGCAAACTCTCGGGAGAGAGCCACGTAAGCAGAGCCGAAGTAAATGGTGAGATTGTGCGGGGGAGGGGGCTTCAAAGCAGTGGTTCTCACCACGTAGGAGACCTCCTTGCCCAGGTGCTCCCGGTGGACGAATTTAGTCCGCCCCAGGGCATGAGCTGGGGGCAGCACCCCCGGGGTGATGTTCTTCCCTTTAAATCCTTTCAGGTACTGAATGATTTCCCGGTTGGTCTTCAGGGGGAAATCTTGCCCGCACGTGTTGATGAGGTATTTCCAGGGCACCGTGGAGGCCACGAGGTCCTTCATGCAGTTCAGGTCGGCCTGGAGCCTAGAGATGCCCCCGTAGACCACGGGCTCCGTCTTGGAGGCCAGAAAGGCGTTGGGAAAGCAGCGCAGCAGCTGCTCCACGGCCCCTTTAAACGCGGCGGGCGCCTTCTCGTCCACGTGCACGCAGTAGACATTCTGGGGCATGTAGACGGCCCGGAAGAGCCTGGTAAAGGTGTTGAAGTTGTGATGGATGACCATGGTGTATGCCAAAGGAAACTCGGCTTCCTCCTGGGATAAAGGCGCCGTGATGTAGTGGCTTTGGGTCAGGTAATCCTTGCAGGAGGCCTTTTCGTGGATGGCGAGTTTGTTCCTCCACAGGAAAGGTGTCTTGCCGTTGATGAAGGACGTGCAAACTTGAGCCAGCAACAAAGCCTCGGAGGCGTTGAGCCTCGGGGAGCTCTGCTCGCCCCCGAAGCTGAACGCATAGAACACGATGAAAATGACGACCGTGGAGACGGAGACTACGAAGAGATAACGCATGGAGGGAGGCATGCCTCGAGACAGGGGCGGATGTCCGATGCCGAATCTCCAAACCCTCTGCCAGGTGCTTATTTCGGCACATACTCCGGTCCTTCCTACCCCGAAGAACGTAGCCGATTTCACACCGTGAATCCAGCTGCGGGCTCTCCCTCCCTCCTCATGCCCGTGTTAGAATCCGATCTGCCTCCCTCAAACTTCCTTTGTCTGAATCCTAGTAGCAGGTTGCTTAAGCTCAGCCCGTGCCTCCTCCCTCTGCAAGCTCGTTGGTGAGCTCTCGCACGGAAAACGCTGCTAATTCTCTTTCCTCCGGTTTCAGCTCTAGTTTTTTCAGAGCTCTCTCCTTTCATATCCCGCGTTCCTCCCTGCCCCCCTCCTTATTACCGCCCAGGGAACCGGCGCCGCGGTGGAAGCCGAGGCTGAAAATGATAAGCTCGGGCTTCGTCCCCTCTGTGGCTCATGGCCCTGTCGGCAGGCCAGCCCACGCCGTTGTCACAGCCTCTGTTCTGCTGTCTCATTGAAACAGGACTCAAGTGACAAACTCGAAAATAAAAGGAAGCCTCCCCCGTGGCAGCTCCATTGTAACGCTTTCTGGCCCGCCCCACCCTTTTCTAAGCCCCGAGCTCGCAGGGGGAGGAGTTCCAGGCCCACTCCCCACCCCCAACCTGAAATTGCTGGGAGTCCTAGACTTTGAAGGAACCGGTGGTGGTTGCCGTTGGATGCTGGAGTCCGCTCAACCAGCCCGAGCTACAAGCCCTGATTTGCATGAGACCTTAAAGTTACACGGGGAAGAACCTAAACTCCCTCACAAATGATTTTCAAGTTGGGGATTAGAAGCCAGGCGGGTTTTTTGTTTTTTGTTTTTTTTAAACCACCCAGAGAATACAATGGAATCCTCAGAGAATGCCATCTGGGAAATGCGTGTTGTTTTTTTTTTTCCCTTGCTGGAGCATATACCAGTGTCTTGGCAAAGGACCCAACCATTTCTTTTTCAACTTGCTATTGTTGAATCCAACGCATTCTTTCTAAGATCCTCTTAAAATGAATGACTTCTAAAGCACCCGCTTGACGACCCATTGCTTCCCACTTCCCCTCACTATTTATCTGAATTTACCAACTCCAAGCCTCCACCCAATCCCCAGGGTCGACGTCCGTTTTCGCCTCCTCCCTGTGGCTTTTTGAAAAGTCTCTACACAGGCCCTAAAGGAGGGACCGAACGCTAGCTGAGCCTTGGCTCTCCACTCCAGGAGAAGAACAAGAGATCCCCGACCCCCACCCCCCCGCCCCAGGAAGCACCATTTCCTGGGCACTCTGGAATTTTCATTCTTTTAGCTTTCCTGATTCGCCTTTTCTCACTTTCCCAGAGTACCTCTCTTTCTCCCTCCTCCCGCCATGGCCCTGCTCTTCCTACTCCACCCCTGGATTCTGCAGTCAATGCAAAGGGGACGCGGAGCCATTCCCTAGCTGCGGCACAGGAGCGGGATTCGCAGTGTTTTCCATGGAACGCAACAGTCAGAGCCGTCACAAGTGCCCAGGACCGAGGCATTCGGCCTCAAACGCCTCTTTTTCCAAACAATTATTTCAATACAATTGCATCTCTAAAAATATTTGTAGAATCTATAAAAGGAAATATGTGTAAGGAACAGACACGCTGTCCTATCTATTTCTGAGCAGCACAGTCATTTCAGCACCTTGTTTGGCAAAGCCTGTTGGTGGAGGGGTGGACATGAAGATATTTAGCACTTGAGAAACCGACAGGACAGACTCAGGGCCTCATTAGGGCAGGAGAACGGGTTCGAGTGTTAGCTCCATAGCAATGGGTTCAAATGTTTACAGGCTTGGGGGCAGGCATCAGGAGGGCTGAGCTCTCAAAAGATGAAGACTCAGCCAAATCAGGAGTTGTCATCATATTTCTGAATCCCAGGCAGTACTTCACATGTGCTGAAAAACAGAGCTGTTTCCTCGCAGCTCTGTTGGCTAGCCTTGGTTGATGCGCTCCGCCCTCAGCCTCTAGCGTTAAATCTCTCCAGGAAAACTTCTTGTTCAAGAAGAAATTGCTGCGTCTGGAAGAGGATCTGTCAGACATAATCTTTCCCTTGTGACACGCCTCGCACATGATCCCCCCTCCGGAGGGGACACTGTGGGCAGTTCAGCCTTCCCTACAAAGGGAGGATACTCAGTGCTTCTGCGGCCAAAGCTTGTCCCTCGCTTCGGAAACAGGTATTCCCAGACGAGGTAATTCATCAAGTGAGGCGTATTCACCCTTCCCTGGGCCTATCTGAAAGGCCTTCTCTTCATTCTATTCATATTTATTTCTGTGTGCAAATTACTTCAAAAAGATTGTGATGGGGCTACTTTGGTGACACAGTGCTTCCGGGGTGTGCAAGGTGAGGACTTTGGCCACTAGGCTACCGCGCTGGGCCCATAAACACATTTTTTCAAAAGATGTATTTATTTTGGGACCGTGCAAAGGCTCAATGACTAAATCCTCACCTTTTAGGCGCCAGGATCCCATATGGACACCAGTTCGTGTCCCAGTTGCTCCACTGCCTGCTCCCTGTCTGTGGAGATCTAGCTCCCTCTTTGTGGCCTGGGAAAGTAGTCGAGGACGGCCCAAAGTCTTGGGACCTTCCATCCATGTGGGAGGCCTGGGGAAAACTCCTGGCTCCTGGCTCCGGATGGGCTTGGCTCTGGCCACTGCAGCCATTTGGAACCAGGAGCCAGGGGACGGAATATCTTTCTTTCTATCTCTGCTTCTCTCTGTAAATCTCCCTTGCAAATAAAAATAAAAAAAAAGAGAAAGATTTTACATTCACTGGTTCACCCCTCAAAGGTGCGCAATGAAGCCAGGGACCTCAAAACTAAAGAACTTAAAACTGAAAAGGCAGCTTTTATTTGAAATGATGAGGGATTTAGGATCTTAATAAATAAGATAAATAAATAGAGGCTGGTGCTGTGGCATAGCAGGTGTACCTGCTGCCCGCCGCGCAGGCATGCCATATGGGTGCTGGCTGAAGTCTTAGGTGCTCCAGCTCCCTACTGATGTGTCTGGGAAAGCAGCAAAGGATGGCCTAGAACTCGGGCTCCTATAGCAACGCGGAGATCTGGAAGCCTCTGGAAGCCTTTCACCTCGCACAGCCCTGCCAGTGTAGCCATTTGGGGAGTGAACTAGCAGATCAAAGATCTCTGGCTCTCTCCCATGTTTCCGCCCTATAACTCAGTTCTTCAAACTAAAATAATAATGATAATAATATATATATTTTAAATATTTTATTTATTTATTGAGAACTCAGATATACAGAGAGGAGGAGAGACAGAGAGGAAGATCTTCCGTCCGATGACTCACTCCCCAAGTGAGCCGCAACGGGCCGGTGCGCGCCGATCCGAAGCCAGGAACTGTTGTGGGCTGAGGAGTTGATTTACATTCCTTAAGCTGAGCACTCAGGAATCGGGCCTAGGGCAGTAGCACCTAGCCTTTGCAGACTCATTGGCGTCCTATTGTCCTGTTGATGGGCTTGGGGGAAAGAGGAGATAATATGGTAATAAAGAGGCTTGTGGAGAGACGGCTCGGAGAGACGGCTCCCAGCACTTCTAACACCATCATGGTCTCCGTGTGTCGGTGCTTTTCACTCGGACATTCGCCGTGCCTACTATGCCGGCTCAGCTAGCCGCGACAGGGAACCAGGAACCTCTTCCAGGTCTCCCACGTGGGTGCAGGGTCCCAATGCATCGGGCCGTCCTCAACTGCTTTCCCAGGCCACAAGCAGGGAGCTGGATGGGAAGTGGAGCTGCCGGGATTAGAACTGGCGCCCATATGGGATCCCGGGGCTTTCAAGGCTAGGACTTTAGCTGCTAGGCCACGCCGCCAGGCCCAATAATATATTTTTTAAAAAGGAAAATACTCAAGGGACAATGGTCTAGGAGAATGGCCTTCTCTGTGCATTCAGGCCTTTGTAAGAGAAGGGGTCAACCAGCCCCGGCCTAACTCAGCCGAGGGACAGCATAAAATAAGTGCACTGGGCCTGAAGGAGCGAAGGTGAAATATCTCGCCCTGCCATGTGGATGACAACATTCTTTAGCTTGTCGTTTTTCCTTCCTGAAGTTTCTTTGGGAAAGAAAAACCCTCAATTATGAAGGCTCCAAGATAGACTTTGTCACCAGAGGCTAGCAGCCGGAGCTATAATGAGCTGGAGTAAGAACACATGTTAGAGCGACGCCTTCCTGCCGCCAGCCCTTCCCGCCCCACCCTCCTCCGAGGAACAGAACTGGAATGAGCCACTCTGGTCAGAATCACAGGTATCATGCCTTTTCTTTATTGATCTATTGTGTTTTTATCTCAAAAGTGCAAAGGTACTTCAAGCAGTTCACGCATGCTGTGGGGGAAAGAAAAAGCATATATGGATTTCAAAAAAGTTTGGGCACTAAAATAAACTTGGGTTTTAATTGTGTTTTCCATAACAGTATGAAGTCCCCTGATAACATCACCATACCCGGTTCATTTCTTTGGACTTCCCTGTCTTGTGAGAAACCCCATACACACGTGAAATTAACAAAACACACTAAGATCTGTGTTTGGGGCACAGTACGTTAAGCCACTGTTTGCAACGCCGGCATCTCATATGAGCACCAGTTCAAGTCCCAGCTGCTCCACTTCTGATCCAGCTCCTTTCTAATGTAACTAGGAAAGCACTGGAGATGCTTGGTCTCCTGCCAACCATGTGGGAGACCCGGATGGAGCTCTAGGCTCCTGATTCTGCCCTGATGCAGCCCTGGTCACTGTAGTTATTTCTCGCACTGAACCAGCAAATGGATTATTTCTCTGTATACCTCCATCTTGCAAATATATAAACCTTTTTTTGTTTGTTTGTTTTTAAAGAATTAAAGTCATGCAGTCTGGCACAGTAGCCTAGTGGCTAAAGTCCTCGCCTTGCATTTGGCGGGATCCCATATGGGCACTGGTTCTAATCTCGGCAGCCCCACTTCCCATCCAGCTCCCTCTTCGTGGCCTGGGAAAGCAGTCGAGTACGGCCCAAAGCCTTGGGACTCTGAACCTGCGTGGGAGATCTGGAAGAGGCTTTGGGCTCCTGGCTTCGGATCGACATAGTTCTGGCTGTTGTGGGCACTTGGGGAATGTATCAACAGTTGGAAGAACTTCCTCTCTATCTGACTCTGTAACAAAAAAATAAAACTTAGAAAGAAAGAAAGAAAGAAAGGAAGGAAGGAAGGAAGGAAGGAAGAAAGAAAGAGAAAGAAAGAAAGAAAGAAAGAAAGAAAGAAAGAAAGAAAGAAAGAAAGAAAGAAAGAAAAAGAAAGAAAGAAAGAAAGAAAGAAAGAAAGAAAGAAAGAAAGAAAGAAAGAAAGAAAGAAAGAAAGAAAGAAAGAAAGAAAGAAAGAAAGAAAAACTCATGTTGGTCAGCTTTGGAATTAATTCACTTCCGGGCTTCAGTCAGACTCACATAAGGCTGAAGGCAGGTGGAGGGCATCTCTCTGTCCTCAGCGAATTTTCTGCCTGCTAGGCTAAGTCAACAAATGAAGAGGCAGAAAAGACATTGTGTGTGTTATAACTAAAACAAAACAAAACGAATTGTGGCCTTCACCTTGTTGGCTGAGAGGCGCCCAGAAGCCTTGGCTGGAGGAGCGCTTCCAGGCACAGCCTGGCACGCGGTGGAAATGTCTGCGCTTGCCTCTCGGTGCCCCTTTCCTCTGCTCACTGCATGTGCCCAGACAAACTTCAGTATGCTTTCATAATTGTTCTGGGACTTGTCTTCCCATTCCCAATTGAGTTGAGAGAGAACTTGATGAGATGGAGGACTGATTAGAGACACTGAGTTGGTGAAGTTAATAGCAGAAAAGGCACATAGACCCCTGGCTAGTGTAAACTTTGCTGAAGTGTCATGGAGAGCCCAAGGCAGCTTGGGAGAAAAGGCTAGGTCAACGAGATCAGACCGTATCAGTCCCTGCGCTTTTCCGGGTGAGGGTTTCTCTATGTGATTTGCTTTGCTGCTCAAGCAGGCTAAATGACTCAGGGATTCATTCTTATAAGATACAAGGATCTGAGCGGGACCCAGGCACAATGGCTCAATTGGCTAATCCCACCCCCCTTGCAAGTGCCAGGATATCAAATGGGCATGGGTTCATGTCTGAGCTACTCCACTGTGGCCTGGGAAAGCAGCAGAGGACAGCCTAAGACCTTGGGACCCTGAATCCATGTGGGAAACCAGGAGGAGAATCCTTCTCAACTAAGGCCTTTGCAGCATTTGGGGAGTGAACCAGTACATGGAAGATCTTTTGAAAACAAAAAAAATAAAACAAAAGATCTGATCCTTCTCTTGAACTAAGAATTCAGGAGAGAGTACAGACTACTGGCAGTTAGGTTTACTTTGAACAGCCCATTTAATAATTCTGTTCTGGGTGGCCAGATGGCTTATAACTGGTACCCTTTCTGTTTTATTTTGTTTTTAATGGAGCTGATTAGGATGCTAAAGAAGAAAGAAGACATTTCCAAAGCAAGCCCCTAATTAAAACAACAATCCTCCCATGTCTAAGATATCCTCTGGTGGGGTTCTCTGGGGACACTCTTCCTTCTCTTGAGGCCCAATCATCTTGCTTTCCACACCACTCATCTAATCAGTGGTGTTACTGCTGCCTCTGGGAGACGAGTCCAGGGGTGGCTGTGCTAGACCACGCTGCGCCAGTGGGATCTGCACTTGGTTTAGACGCAGCTACGGTATCAGGGAAGCACGTCCTGGCGTCCTGGATGCTGCGTGACACTGCAAATATTTACAAAAGATCCTGCACAAACTATTCAATGCGAAAGCACTGTAGTTAGGTGGCAACCTTCTAGTTCAAAACATTCAACAATTACAAATAGGAAGACCCTGTCAAGGCAGGCGTATAGAGAGTGAACAGGCATTTCTGGACAGTTAATGCTTTAAGATGCAACTTATCAATGAATTTACATTTGGAACTATCTGACTTTGGAAGGGTATCACCAAAGCACAAGTATTCAGCAGAAGTGGGTATGGCTATTTTTTGGAGAAAAGTGGAGCCCCAGGCCTGGCAACATGGCCTAGCAGCTAAAGTCCTCTCCTTGAATGCCCCTGGATCCCATATGGGCGCCGGTTCTAATCCCGGCAGCTCCACTTCCCATCCAGCTCCCTGCTTGTGGCCTGGGAAGGCAGTCGAGGACGGCCCAATGCATTGGGATGCTGCACCGCGTGGGAGACCCGGAGGAGGTTCCTGGTTCTCGGCTTCGGATCGGCGTGCACCGGCCGTTGTGGCTCACTTGGGGAGTGAATCATCGGATAGAAGATCTTCCTCTCTGTCTCTCCTCCTCTCTGTATATCTGACTTTGTAATAAAAATAAATAAATCTTTTTAAAAAAAAAAGTGTAGCCCCGAGGAGTGGTTTCCAGTCTTCAGTTTAAGCCCATCGCCTGGTGTATGCTGTTAAAACGCAGGTTGCAGGGGTCCCAACCTTGCTTCCTGGGGAGTTTGGTAATTTGCATTTCAGTCACAGATCAAAGCGATCAGGCCTGGTAGCTTAGTGCCTAATGTCCTCACCTTGCAGGTGCCTGGGATTCCTTATGGCCACTGCTTCCAATCCCAGCAGCCTCACTTCCCATCCAGCTCCCTGTTTGTGGCCCAGGAGAGCAGCTGAGAATGGCCCAAAGCCTGGGATTCTGCACCCATGTGGGAGTCCCAGAGGACGCTCCTGACTCCTGGCTTCAGATCAGCTCAGCTCTGGCTATTGCGGCTACCTGGGGAATGAATCAGCGGACAGAAGATCTTCCTCTCTGTCTTTTATTCTTTCTGTATATCTGACTTTCCAATTAAAAAATAAATAATATTTTTATAAAATATTTTATAAAATGATATTTTTAAAAAATGAGCCAGACACCAAAATTCCTTTTCTTTTCCCCCCAACAACCTCACTTACTTGCCTAAGCCTAAGCAATTTAACAAAAGCACTGGGGACAAACCTCAATGTACAAATTGGAAACACATCATAAGCAGGAACTCAGACGATGGATAATTGGTACTTAGAGCAAAACTTTCTATGGAAAATGCTTCGTGGTGATGTGGGCAGGGCAGCAAAGGGCCAGGGAAATGAAAGTCTATCAGCACCCAAGCCACGTGCAAGCCCCAAATCCCACTGCCTTCCCTATAAACTCTGCCCAGTTGAAGGATTGGCCCTCTCACCAAGCAACTAAGCCTCATTTCCCATCATGCATCAAGATGCCATGACACCTTTCTGGAAAAATCCATGTAGGCTGAAAACTCTGCCGCCTGAGACTCACTGAGCCATGGCTTCCCTATACAAAGAGGATCCCAGTCTGGGTGGGGTGGGGCAATTCCTGCTGGGGTTCCCCGCACCCCTGTCTGAATACACGCTCTCTCTGCCTTTCAATAAATCCTGCTTTTCTGCTCTCCTCTGTCTGTGTCTTCTGGTTGAGGGAAGAGAACACGTAAGTGGGGATGCTGACCACTACAACAGCGCTACCAGGAACACTGTGAGCAAGTGGATGTACCCACATGCCCACTGTGGTGCTCTTTTGGAAAGAGAGCAAGCCTAGCCGGGGGTTGTCCCACCCCAGATGCCTTCTCTGATTACCACACAGAAGGCCCACACCTGTGCCTAATCCGCTTTCCACAAAGCGTGAAGCAGCATAAATGGACAGCAAACACGGCTGTGCCGATGAGAAGGAGCTGTCAGAAAAGGATTAGAGAGACCACGAAAGGGCGGGGAGGTACAGGCCCAAGATACCAGGATAGGGAGAGACACCACACATCTCCTGGGAAGCGTGAATTGGAAAACTGACAATTTTCACTAATACTAGGCAGATTTATATTTCCTTGCCCAGCAGACCTGTTCCCAGGCACTTAATCAACAGAAATGCAAAGATGTGAGGGGTAAGTATTGGGTGCAGTGAGTAAGAGGTTTGGCTCACTCCCACCCCATACCAGAATGCCTGGATTTAAACATGGTGACAGCATACAGAGCTTCCTGCTTAAGTGTCTCCATCCCACAACGCAACATGGGATGATTAAGGCAGTCAGGTACCTGCTGCCCACGTGGGTGACCTGGCATGCATGTCTGGCTCCTGGCTTTGGCTCAGTCTAGCCCGAGCTGTGGTTGACAGCTGGGGAGTAGTAAAACTGTTGATGGAAGATCTCTCCCTGTTTGTGACTCTCATTCTCTCTATTGTTCCACACTGCAAATAAATACAACTTGTATTTTAACAAACACATAAATCAAAATCTGTTTTGAGCATCAACACAGAACTGGATTGTTTAAGGCACGTGTACAACCTAAGCCCTTTGGGCCCGGCGGCGTGGCCTAGCCTTGAAAGCCCCGGGATCCCATATGGGTGCCGGTTCTAATCCCGGCAGCTCCACTTCCCACCCAGCTCCCTGCTTGTGGCCTGGGAAAGCAGTTGAGGACGGCCCAATCCTTTGGGACCCTGCACCCGCGTGGGAGACCTGGAAGAGGTTCCTGGTTCCCGGCTTCGGATAGGCGCGCACCGGCCCGTTGCGGCTCACTTGGGGAGTGAATCATCGGATGGAAGATCTTCCTCTCTGTCTCTCCTCCTCTCTGTTTATCTGGCTGTAATAAAATGAATAAATCTTAAAAAAAAAAAAAAAAAAAACCTAATCCCTTTAAAGAGGGGACCTTGGCTGCACAGAGCAGCAAAGCGGGAGGGGGAACCAGGAAGCCAGAGTGATGAGGCTGCCTGCTGGCGCCTGGGGCTGTGATGATCCAGGAGAGAGCCCTAACCTAATCAGTCATGCACCTGGCAGCGATCCTGAGGAACCAAGTACCCAGCCTCTTCTCTCTGCGGAGAACAAGTGACCACGCCCACCCGCAACACCCAAACCCGTGTACATGAAGGATGTTGGCATCACAGAGGGTGGATCCACCAGCTACCCAACAATGCCAGCCCCAGAAACACTGTATGTGTTTCTTCTCTATGATCCATATTTCTGTCCTTCTTTGGTAATTTCTTACAAGAAGATGTATGGATGCTTTTAAAATTTATATGTGCATACTTTTCTACATATAATTTTATGAATGTTTATTATATTTACGATTCTTAAGGATACATTGCAAATGAATAATAAATATTGAGCAAAAATGTATATTTAACATGAAAAAAAGGATAGAGGATCTGGCATAAAGGAACCTCTGAATCCTCCTCCCCCGTGGGAACGGTAAGAAGCAAATCTGGTAAAAATGGTGAAATTCGAAATTCATTCAACGGAATAGCAATCCAAGTCCCTAAGGACAGACATTAACAAACGCATGGGAAAACAGCATGGTCTGTGTTATCGTTGACAGGAAACTCCTAAATACAGCAGAAGAAGGGGCCAGAGTGTCAAAGAAAATCATAATTTGATAATCATCACAGTAACATCAATGGACATCAACGGGTGTCCCACTAGCAAGTGAACATTTAACATAAACAGGATAACTACATAGTCTCAAAGTGTCGTCTCAGAAAATGCTACTTACTCCATCATAAAGTCAAAATACTTATTAATTATCTTTGTAGGAGAGCAACTTGGTAGAAGCGACCTTAGCCAAGCGGGATCAAAACATCAACTCATCCCTCTGTGTTCAACTCCATACCGCACGCTCCCAGCACCTTATTTCTGTGGTATCTTTGTCCAAAAGGCCTAACTCCAGTCTGCTCACAGGAAACCATCGCATGAGCATTCCTTAACAGTGGTTAAGATCCTAAAAGGCAAGGAGATGCAGAAACTGCTCCAGATCGGAGGAGAATAAAGGGACATTCTGGCCTAACGAAAATCAAGATTCTTCATCAACAATCGGTGATGCGGAAACGGGAGTCTGTGGATGAAGCTTCAAGGTCACTGCCTCTTCTGTTGGCTCTGTGGCTGCTAGGGGTCTCTGCTGAACCCCCACACGCTGAAACAGGAGCAGAGCATCAGCCAGAGGTTCAGGACAGATGTGAGAGAGGTGGCTGCAGGGGGGACTGGGAGATGTGACACAGGGTTTGGGGACTGTGTGTAGAGCATAAAGGAGAGTGGTACCACTCTTGTCAGTACAATACATTTGGAGCAGCTTAAACGATCAAGGGCAGGCATGTGGCGCTGGAGTGACACACTGCTTGGACGGCCTGGGTTTTCTATTTGAGTTCTTGGGGTCAAGGCTGCCTCTGCTTCCAGTTAATGTGCGCCTTGAGAAACACCAGAGGATGGATCAAAAGCTTGGATGCCACGCAGCAGAGACAGACTGCTCCTGGTTCCCAGCTTGCTCACAGCCCAGGCCTGGCTCTTAAGGGCACCTGGGGACTGAACCACCTGATAGAAGATCTCTCTGTATCTCTCTCTCTCTTTCAAATAAAATAAGAAGAAACAAGAAAATAAGAGGTGGAAACTTCAAATCTTGAACTACTTGAAAAAAAACATCATTTATTGGAAAGGATAATTTATTTAAACCTCGAGGAAATCATTTCACCTGTGCAGTCTCAGTTTGCTTACCTGCAAGTTGGAGCTAACGGCACCTCCCTCAGAGGTTTTCTGAGGTTCAAACTCTTTAATTAAGTGAGTAACAATGTTAATCTTGTACTTTCTCATGAAATTACATAACTTTTTCATTAGAAAAACATGCAGGTGACTTCCTCAATACACCGATGGAGGTCCGGTGGTTCCTGGCGTGAACCAGTTTCCCCATTCTACAGAATTCACATACAATTTCCACTACCACGTAATTCTACCTAACAAAAAAAACAAAAAACAAAAAACAAAACAAACAAACAAAAAGCAAAAACAACAACAACAAAAAACAATGCTCTCTTATTGGACCTGGCTCTCTCCTCTCTTTTGTGATCACATGAAAACCTTGCCTGAGATTTTTTAAATCTACTGTCTGATGTGGGGTGGGTTATGAAAATTCATTTACTAATGAAGAAATTTGTATTTAATTATAGAAGGCAAAATGTTTTAAAAGATTTATTTACTTGGAAGGCAGAGTTACAGAGAGAGTTGAATGGAGTGAGAGTGTGAGAGATTGAGAGCTGGAGAGCTTCCATCTATTGACTCACTCCCCAAATGGGTAGAGGGACTGGGGCTAAGCCGAGCCGAAGCCAAGTGCTTGGAACTCCATATGGATCTCCCCGGATGGGTGAAGGAGCCCAAGCACTTGGACTATCTTCTGTTGTTTCTCCAGGAGTGTTAATCGCATCAGGGAAGGAGCAACCTGGACTCAAACCAGCGCGCATGGCACTCCAACCTTGCAGGCAGCAGCTTAACTCGCAGTGCCACAATGTCTTCCTAAAATAAAAACTTCCCATGTCAAAAATAAATTAAGTTTTTAAATTCCACTTTTGACAATATGTTTAATATTAATGGCAGAGAAGCAGGAAGAGAGAAAAACAAAGACAGAGATTTCCCATCTCCCCAAGTGCTGGCGAGGGCCAAAGCTGGGAGGTCAGAACTCGAGCCAGGTCCTGTGGGGATAGTGGGGACCCTGCTGCCAACTCCCTCACCCCCTGCAGGGGGCACATCCGCAGGAAGCTGGACGCAAACCCAGGAACTGTGATACGGAACATGGGCACCAAATATGTGCCGGTCCATGAACTTTTTGAAGAACCTTCATAGCAAGGACAATTATTTGCATCTGTAAACAAAGACAAAGCTGCACTCAGCCAGAGATGTCCCGCCAAGGGCTCCAGCCCTTCGCAGAACGCCCGCTGCTGTGTGCTACACCGTGCAGCCACTCTGCAATCCAGCCCCAGCTCGGTGGGCCTGCAGAGCTGTGGGCTGGCCCTTCAGCAAGGCTGCCATAGCAGGAGGTCCCACACACAAACACAGGAAGAAGATGGAGTGCCTTCCAGCCATCGTACGGTTAGGGTTGTGAGCGCTGCTGACTTTGGAATCCCAGGAGTCTGTCATGCTCTCATCCTGCCACTGGTGACCAGTCACGGAAGTGGTCCCATTCCTAATCCTGCCTTTTCTCCCATTTTCCCTCCTGTCTTCACCTCCCCCTTCCCTTTTATTATTATTATTATTATTATTGCTGCTTCAAAAACACCCTGCCTTGCTCCTCCGCTTGGTTTTGCTTGATTCGCACGCCTGCTGTGCTGGAGTCTGGCAGAGCAGGGCTAGGGGCTGTGAAGTGGCTAAATACAGCCTCACACGGCTCCCTATTGGAGTGGAAAATTCTACAAGGGTGACTGATTTACCCTCCATAAAAAAATGATTAGGATTTTCCATCAAGGCTTGAAGCAGGTTAGAGTTTGGATGATTGTGGCAATTTGAGTTTTACTTCCTGCCTAGTAAGGAGAAAACACATTTATGAATCCCCGAGGTCACGGCTGTACAATCCCGTTAGCTGCTGCCCTAAACTTGTCAAGTCCAGGCATACAAAAATGCGCATTTGAGGCTGTGACTATTAACAAAGGTGCTAGGCTCAGACTTCAGCCGGTTCCCTTGGCAATCTCTAGGTGGCTAGGTGGAAGTAAGCACAGACCAAAGAACACACAGACGAGGATTCCTCTGAACTGGAGGAGACCAGACCCACAGGAGTGGTGCCGAGGGCTGTGGCACACACCCCTGGGCTCACAGCCACCGAGTGGACGAAAACCCACGCAGGCTAAGGAGCTGGGATACAGCCGTATCAGGAAGAAGGGAGCAGCAGTTATGGCTTGAATAAAACCACAGAAAAGGTGTCTTGTCACATATATTTTGTATTAGGAGACACTGGGTTGCTTTATTTTCTAAGTGCATCTTAAAGAATTGCTTGATCCAAGGGCACAGGCAGTAGAAACGTGATGACATTTTGCCCAAGCAGTGGGTCCTTCATTCAACATTGGACAGTTTCATCTCTCAATTGATACTTTGAACTGGCCAGTTACTGCCTTGGGTAAGTAAAACAAGCCCCCCAGGCCTCAGTTTCCTCATCTGTGAAATAAGGATGGAACCGTAACTGGCTTCCAGGATGATGTCCAAAGGCAGTTGGTTCTCTTCTGAGAAGACCTATGGTGGCCAGTTAGAAACAGATACCAGTTTGCAGGCAGTGTTTAGAATAGATAACATGAAAATGGCCCTAACAAGTGTTGACAAGGATGTGGAGCAGGTGGAAGCCCCAGCCACTGCCAGTGACCATGCCAAATGCTCTGTCGTGGGGAACAAGCTTACAGATCCCCAAAGAGCTGCCTGTCCCTAGAGGTCTAGCACGTGGCCTGAGCATTTCGCTACCGGCATGAGCCAGAGAGACAGGAAGACGTGAGTCCCCACAAAGATGTGCACAGCTTGTCGACAGCAATATCGTTCACAACAGGTACAAAGTGGGAACAACTCAAACACGCATCAAGAGACAAGAGCATCCACGCCGGCAGTCCATGAAATGCCACGGGACTCGTCCACATCAAGGGTCAAGGTTCTGATTCATGCCACAACATGAATGAATGCCCAAACCATCAGGGTGAGTGAGCGGCCGGTGTTGCTGTCCAGCCAGTTAGCCCTGTGCTTGGAGCATCCCTCAGTAACATGCTGCTTTGAGCAATGGCTGCTCTGCTTCTGATCCGACTTCCTGCTAATGTGCCTGGGGAGGCACAAGCAAACACACAGATCTTTAGAAATAATCAGAGCAAACAAAAGGGGCCAGACACGAGTGAACCCATGTTGGGTAGCTCAATTTACAAGAAAGGGCAAACTTGCAGAGACAGCAAAGTAGGAACGCTTTGGAGAGCTAGCAAGTAGCTACAGACAGGAGTGAGGGTTCCCTGAGGTGTTAAACAGTCTTCCAAGTTAGATTGGGGTCATGGATGTACAACTCGAAGGGTATTGAAAGTCATTGAATTTCACACTTAAATGCTTTGTGCTATTTGAATTTTATGGTGTATAAATAACACCTTGGTAAACTTGATGGTATGTAAAGTATACCTCAGTCAAACTTTAAAGGGAAAAGCAATTTGTCATGCCTGACGTTGGAAAGACTTAGGTTGCAATGGCGACTAGTCCCCAACCCTCTAGAAAGGTGCCAAAACCAGCCAGCGACATGGCTGTCATGTAAGTTCTGTCCGAGCAGTGGACAGTCGAGTGTAGCAACCACACCGTGTTTAACACCTAGTGCCAGGTGCACTGCTGCTCCGAGGACCAGCTCCTTCCCCGCCCAGTTAGCTTGCATCAGTAAGAGGGGTGCCGGGAGCACCCTTCCCCCAAGCCTCAACAACAAACTCACAAACTCCAGCAGGAAGCTGTCAGTCAAGGGCAGCAAGGAACACCTCAGGCTCCGGTTGGGGTCAGGTGTGGGTCAAAGGTGTCATTGCTGAGTAGAACTTGACAGGGCTTCCTCAAATCAGCAGGATTTTTTCCAGGCAAATAAGGACCAAGGCGGTTGGAGGGGGGGAATCAGCATGAAAGCACAGAGCTCTCCCGAGGGATTAGCGATTCTACAGCAAATTCAAGCAGGAGGCAAATCAACCACTCTCCATCCGTCTGCCAACGTTCATTTCCAGGGTCCAAGGAACTCGGGCTGGATTTCACTCCCCTAGACCTCGTCCAAGTACACTGTCAGTGCTCAAAGTATACCAAGACAGTAACTGGCAAAATCTCAGCCACCTCCACAGACCACACCCACTCCCCAGAGGACTGGACGGCGAAGTAACAGAGGTGGCAAAGGAGTTCTGCGCTGGGAAAGGCAGGGAGGGAGGGGCGTGGGCTACTGCCTCAGGGGCTGCCTGACTTTTCTCAAGCTGGAAGGCTTTCCTCCTTAGCAGACAACATTCTGAGGCAAGCAGAAGAGCAGGGCTGCCTGCTGGTGTCCCAGGAGCCTGACCCAGGGTGTCCCGTGGGAAGCACAATCTACAGACGCTCCAGCCTCATGCAGGTGTGCAGTACCTGTGCCCAAGCGTCATCTGTGGGTCACTTATCCCACCTGACACAGCGCCAGTGCTGTGGAAATAGTCATTAGCCTGTGTTTAGAGAGTCACAGGGAAACGGTACAGATTTCAAAACAATGTTCATAGCTATTCAGCTGCAATGCCGTCTCTCTCTCTCTCTGTCTCACACACACACCACACACACACACACAGAATATCTTTCATCTGCTGGATCACTCCCCGAAGCACCACAACGCCTGCGGTTGCGCCAGACGGAAGCCTGCAGCCTGAAACACGCTCCAGGACTTCAACCAGCATTCCTATGGGATGTTTAGCCTGCTATGCCACGGAGTGCCCGCCAGAGGCTTTGGCCTTCTAAACCTCACCAAGTGAAATCCTGTCTGAGCAGGCAGGATGTCAGTTCACTTGTTCAACACACCCCAATGAAGTCCAGCGTGCACTCTAACGGAGGACCACTGATAGGGAGTAACTTTTTTCTCCCCTTGTCTGCAATCTATTTTTGACTTCTTCGCTATAAAACTAAAACAGGTCACCACAGGAAGAGGTGTCATTCAGTGAAATGTTTTATAAATTTTTATTTATTTGAAAAGCAGAGAGCGAGAGAGCGAGAGAGAGAGAGAAAGCAACTGAGTGCAAGTATCTAGCTACTGGTTCAATCCCCAAACACCTGCCATGGTCAGAGAGGGGCTCTGACCTAACCTGGGAGCTAGAAGCACAGCCCAGGTCTACAGGTCGTAGCAGGAACCCAGCGACCTGGGCTCTACCAGCTGCTTCCCTGTGTGTTCATAGCAGGAAGTAGGTATTGGGATTCAAATTCAGGCTCTCTGACAAGGGGATGTCGAACATCTGTCTCAGAAATGTTATTTTTTCGGTGCTATAGGTTAGTGGGCCAATCGTCTGCCTTCAAGCACTGGCATCCCATGTGGGCGCCAGTTTGTGAACCACTGGCTCTGCTTCCCATCCAGTTCCCCACTTGTGGCCTGGAGAAGCAGTCAAGAACAGCCCAAAGCCTTGGGACCCTGCACCCACACGGGAGACCTGGAGGAGGCTCCTGGCTCCTCAGCTGCAGCTATGTGGCCCTTTGGGGAGTGAACCAAATGGTGGAAAATCTTTCTCTCTGTCTCTTTCTGCCTTGCAGGTAAAAATAAATTTTTTTTATAATAAAGAAATGCTATCTTTTGATTTTACTCCTCCTGCTGCTTGGAGGAGTAACAGAATACTTTTTAAAAAGATTTATTTATTTTTATTGGAAAGGCAGATATACAGAGAGGAGGAGAGACAGAGAGGAAGATTTTCTGTCCACTGAGTCACTCCCCAAGTAGCTACAAAGGCTGGAGTTGAGCTGATCTGAAGCCAGGAGCCAGGAGTTTCTTCTGGGCCTACCACACAGGTTCAGGGTCCCAGGCCTTGAGCCGTCCTTGACTGCTTTCCTAGGCCACAAGCAGGGAGCTGGATGGGAAGAGGGGCTGCCGAGATTAGAACCAGCGCCCATATGGGACCCTGGTGCATTTAAGGTGTGAACTTTAGCCTCTAGGCTACCATGCTAGATCCAGAGAAATGGAATATTAAAACAGATTTATGTCTGTGGCTTTTGCCAAGATCCTGGAAGATGGTATAATTAACACAGTGAAAGTGTAATTACACATTCTCATGGCAGTCCATTTTTGATGATGATATTTGTGGAAACATAAAATAAGTTACACTATCTATTGAGGAATTTTTTAAAGATTTATTTATTTTCATTGGAAAGGCAGACATACAGAGAGGAGGACAGACAGAGAGGAAGATCTTCTGTCCAATGGTTCACTCCTCAAGTGGCTGCAACAGTCGGTGCTGTGCCAATCCAAAGCCAGGAGCCAGGAACTTCCTCCAGGTCTCCCACGCGGGTGCAGCATCCCAAGGCTTTGGGTCGTCCTCGACTGCTTTCCCAGGCCACAAGCAGGGAGCTGGATGGGAAATGGAGCTGCCGGGATTAGAACCAGCGCCCATATGGGATCCTGGCGCATTCAAAGCGAGGACTTTAACTACTACGCCACTACGCTGGGCCCATATTGAGAAATTTTTTAAAAGATTTACTTCATTTATTTGAAAGGCAGAATTAAAGAGAGAGAGATCTTCCTTCTGCTGGTTTACTCCCCAAAACGGTACAATAAACAGGGCTGAGATAGGTCAAGCCAGGAGCTTTTACATTTCCCATGTGGGAGGCAGAGGCCCAAGACCTGAACCAATGCCCATATGGGGGATGCTGGCATCTCAGGTAGCAGCTTAACTTGTTATGCCACAGTGCCAGGCACAGGCCAAATAAATAAATAAATACGACTTACTTATTCACTTGAAAGGTAGAGCTACACACACACACACACACACACACACACACACACACACAGAGGCAGGTCAGGCCAGAACCAGCAGCCTGAAGCTCCACCTACGTCTCCCGTGTGGTGCAGGGGCCCAGTCACGTGGGCTGACCCCGACTGCTTCCCCAGGTTCATTAGCCGGGAGCTGGATAAGAAGTGGGAAGACCAGGGCTAAAACCAGCACGCAATCTTGACATTGCAGATGGCAGCTTAGAGTACTATGCCACAATAAGAGCCTCAGGGCGGTTTTTGAGTCCAGGAAATCACAATGTTTTTATTTTTATTTATTTATTTTGTTTTTTTTTAGATTTATTTTTTTTAATTTTTTTTTTATTACAAGGTCAGATATACTGAGAGGAGGAGAGATAGAGAGGAAGTGGAGCTGCCGGGACTAGAACCAGCAGCCATATGGGATCAAGGCGAGGACCTTAGCCACTAGGCCACGCTGCCGAGCCCCAATCACAATGTTTTTAACAACTCAACACAAGGTCAGGACCTCCAGCAGCCTTCAATTCTGCTGAGTTATTACATAACTTCTGGCAACTGAGCCTGCTCTTCTGTTTAAGCCGCGAGATTTCCAGGGCCCTGAATCTTGTCAGAGTTTAAGCAGGCATGGGTATGAACGAACTTCCTGGGAGAAGGAGCCAGGGAAGAATAGTGAAACTAGCTGAAAGATTAAGAACAGGGCGTAAGCCGTGGAACACTCCATGGAAAACCCAACGCCTGGCCAGCAGACAAAGTCACCCAGACTGGGTCCCTTGCAGGCCACAGCCTCCCAGCTGCAGCTCCTTCTAGAATGCTCAAAACTCGCGCCACGGATAGTCTGATCGTATCTGTGACAGGTCAAGTCTTCCCCAGAGAGTGAACTTCCTTGAAGAAAACTCACGGGTGTCCCAATTCACAGATTTCCTTTATTAGCAGGAAAAGCCAGCATCTCCAGCACACAAGATTGTTAAGGCACACTAATAATAAGACGTGTTCTCCAAATGTGCCTTCCCTTTAAGGCTGTCGAGGCATCCATGATCTCAGAAGCTCTCCGAGTGGGAAGCGTTTGCGCACACGAATGCCCCCGGGATGTAGAAATAAGCCAGTCATATAGCACTGGGCCTTGAATAGTGGCACCTGCCAGGATCTTGGCTTCTGGTAATGCAGCACCAACTTTAAAAAAAAAAAAAAGACTTATTCATTTTTACTGGAAAGGCAGATATACAGAGAGGAGGAGAGACAGAGCGCAAGATTTTCTATTCTCTGATTCACTCTCCAAGTGGCCGCAACGGCAAGAGCTGAGCCAATCCGAAGCCAGGAGCCTGGAGCCTCTTCCAGGTCTCCCACGCGGGTGCAGCATCCCAAGACTTTGGGTCGTCCTCAACTGCTTTCCCAGGCCAGAAGCAGGGAGCTGGATGGGAAGTGGGGCTGCCGGGATTAGAACCGGTGCCCATATGGGATCCCGGTGCGTTCAAGGCGAGGACTTTAGCTGCTAGGCTATTGTGCTGCCCCCACTTTTTTTTTTTTTAAATGATCATCTTCTAACTTATAGGCAACTATCTTCTTTAAAAGCATTATTTAGTCCAGTGTTTGTCATCTGTGACTCCACTATTCCATATGAGCACTGGCTGGAGAGCTGGCTGCTCCACTAATCCAGCTCCCTGCTAATGTGCCTGGGAGAGCAGCTGGATACGGCCCAAGTGCTTGGCCTCTGTACCTGCATGGGAGACCCTGAGGAATCTCTGGGCTCCTGGGTTTGGGAGGGCGCAGCCCTGGTCATCGCCGCCGCTTGAGGAATGAAACAGCACGTAGAAGACCTCTTTCTCCTTCCTCCTATTTTGTTCTCTAACTCTGTCTTTCAGATAAATAAATCTTTAAAATGATTCTTTAGGTTTAATTTACTTGAAAGCAGGGGTGGGATGGGGGAGTGGAGAACGCCTGCAAACAGCTGGATCTGGGTCCAGCCAATGACAGAAGTCAGAAACTCCATCTGGGTCTCCCATGGGGGCGGCAGGGATCCAGGAACTCGGGCCAGCAGCACCTGCTGCCTCTCGGGGGGTACATCCTCGGCAGCTCGAATGGAGCGTGGACTCAGTCCCGTACCCGGGCACCTCTGGGCTGTGAGCACTCCAGGCAGCGCCTCAGTGGTTATGCCAGCTCGGAATTATTTTTTTTAGAAAGATTTATTTAAGGGGCAGAATGTGAGAGAGAGTCAATGAGAGGATCTTCTATGTGCTTGTTCGCTTCAAAGCCAGGAGCCTCATTCATATATGGGTGAATATATAGCCTCTCATATATGGGTGCAGGAGGCCAAGAACTTGGGTCATCGTCCTCAGCTTCTCCCAGGCAAATTAGTAGGGAGCTGGATCGGAAGTGGAGCTTCCTGGACTCGAACACACAGCTCTATGGGAAGTCAGCACCCTAGGCTGTGGGTTTCCGTGCTACTCCACAGTGTTAGCCCCACCAGCACTGAAATTTTCCATATGTTGAGAATATATAGAGTCTGAATGTCCTCCCCAAAACTCAGGTGGACATTGAATTGCCATCACGAAGGTGTTAGGGAGGGCTTTTGGTCTAACGGAGTCCTGGCAACCCTGACGCAAGCTTCCCACTGGCATGAGCGGCAGTGGGCAAGGCCCAAGCAGGTGGGTTCCCACTGTCCATACGGAAGACCGGGAATGAATTCCTGGCTCTCCCTTTCCTTACAGGCGCCTGCTGAATGAACTGGTGACTAGGAGGGAAAAAGAATTAGGATCTTTAAGGGGCGTAAAGGAGACGGATGAGTCTGCTAATTCAGGCCTGACTATGCCTACCTCCCTTCCCTAATTGGAAATCGTGGGCAGAGCTGACGCTTAGCTGAGCTGAGACACTGCCCTCTTGTGGTGGACTGGACAGGAACGGGCGAGGCGGGAAGGACTGAGCCGGTGAGCACTGGGGGGGAAAGAGGGAGGGAGAGGAGAGAGGTGGGCCCGAAGTCCCAAGTGGAAGGCAGCCAGCGTCCTCGGTGGGCCCCGCCCACCTTTCATTCAGCCTTTATGGTCAGCGATGAGGCCATGCGGTCTGACCTTCTGAGGGACCTCCAGAGGCACAGCCACTTCTTAGGGGACAGCCGATGACCAGGTGACCGTATTTGGGTTTGTTAAGACCTTGCGATGCTGTTACATTGGCCATAGCTGACAGCGGCACTCGGGTGGTGCAGCTAGATGAGCTCCAGAGAGGAGTGGCTGTGCATGGGGCAGCAGGGGATTGGCAGACGCAAGGGGAAGAAGCAGAAAGGAGAAGCTTTAGGCAACTGAAGCCACAGGCAGCTGTGCCGCGAGGCAAGAATAGGGAAGAGACATAGACCAAGCATGGTAGGCAGAGGTAGGAAGCCAGCTGCTGGGTAGGAAGCCACCCCAGTGCTGGGTGCCCACTGCCCTCAGAGCCGTGACCATACAGTCACTTCCTCTGCTGCCTGTAACTTTGAAACGCTAGTTTGAAAAGATTCATCTATTTATTTGAAAGGCTGACTTAGAAAAGCTTCCACCTGCTATTAGCTACAGTAGTCAGGTGTGGGCCAGGCAGAAGCCAGGAGCCAGCAACTGTACCTGGATGTCCCAGAGGAGTGACGGGGCACTGCTGGGCTAGCCTCGGCTGCTCTCCCAGTGTGTTAGCAGGAGGCTGGATCCGAGGTGCAGCAGCCAGGACCCAAACCAGTGTCCATCTGGTGATGGCAGGCAGCAGTCTTGATCTACTGTGCCACAATGCCAGGCCCTGTTTTTTTTTTTTTTCCTAGAAAATCTAAATTATTCTATGTGATTCACACAATGTTTCTCATGAGCACTGCTGTTCTAGCTCCCTGTTGGGGGATATGTCAGTTGTCAAAAAAATTTTTTTCGGAGCCTATTGCTTCACTAAGAATCCTAATAATAGGGCTGGACATTGTGATGCCACAAGTGAAACTGCTTTTTTAGGACCCTGGCATCCCATATTGAAGTCCTGGGTTCTAGCTGCGGCCAGTCTTCCCCCCATCTCCCCGCTCCCTGGGAAGGCAGCAGCGGAAAACCCAAGTACTCGGATGGCGGCCCAGGGTTCTGCCTTTGGCCTAGCCTCGTCTCTGCTCTCGCAGGCATTTGGGCAGTGACCCAGTGGATGGAAGACCGCTCTGTTTCTCCTTCCAAATCTTTCTGCCTTCCAAATAAATAAATCCCTTTTTCTCTTTTGAAGCATTTTAAGCCTATGAGGCTTTGTACACCAACATCAAAAGCAACTATGTGCATTCGCAGTCCTAGCTGACCCTTGAATTATCTGGAAGCTACTCAAAAAATGCCACTGGCCAGGTCTGGCCCAGAGGAGAGGCTCTCTAGGAAGCAGGTTTGGTCTCAGACACTTTTTGAAAGTTCCAGGTGGTTGAGACAAGCAACCAGGCCTTAGCCACCAGTTTAAAGAAGCCATGAGTCAAATTCTCACATGGATTTCATTTCCTCTTCCCTTTGCATTATGAATCGGAATTTTTAATTGCAGATGGAACCAGCAGACCTGAGTCAGTTTACCACATACAAGTTGAGATTATTAAATCATTTGGCATTGGACCAAAGGAGAGGTGCAGCTAACTTAGGAGCCACTGGGATGTAATTGGAAATCAACTTATAAAGGACCTCAGGCCAAGAATTCCTGGTGTGTAATAGACAGGCTCCTAGCAGGGTGACTGGAACACACATCGCACATCACACTGAAGTTTGACCATCAGTGAAGCGAAACACTGAACTAGCCGTCTATAACGCACTTCAACTTTCAGACTCGATCCTGAGAAAGCTGTTGCAAATGAACAATTTTGAAGTTGTGTGCTTCTCACATTTTGAAAGGATGGCCACTTCAATGGGGCAAAAATATTACTAAAACGTTCAAAGCGTTGTTGCTCACACTTCACGCACAACTGAAGTGTTTACAACTGAAGTGTTTACTCCTGACTCAGATGTGGTGCTGGGAGAAGTGAAGGCTTACCACTCGCTTGTACAGCCACCGACTGCCCTGTGTGCAGTTCACAGCACACGATTCTGACACAAAGACAGCTGAGCATGTGAGCACCACCCGCTTACATACTTGGGTTTCCAGTCTGCCTTGACTGTCTCAGCTGTAGCATGGAGTTTTATGTCTCTTCTGTGACTACAGCTGCTATAAAGATCATTTCTATAAAACTGGAAACCATATAGAAATTTAACTGTCAAAGATTCTATTTTCTAGGCAGCCTACTAGCTTTCTAAGTTTGAAGTGCTCATTTGAACAATTCTTATTAAGCAGTTTAACGGTAACTGCTGTAACATTTAGTTCACCCATAGAAACAAAAGTTAAGGAACATACGTACCGGGAATCCTATTGAGTGTCACCCAGAAATGTTCATCGGGACTGTACGTGTCCTTGGACCAGGCGAGTAAGTCCCGGGCAAGCTGGTTTTGGAGGACAAAGTTGGCAAATTCTCTCGTGAGAGCCACATAGGCAGTACCAAAGTAAATGGTCACATTGTGAGGAGGAGGAGGTTTCAATTTGGTTGTTTTATGCACATAGGAGTTTCTCTTGTTTAGTAGTTCCCTGTGGACGAATTTAGTCCGCCCAATGGCATGAGCTGGGGGCAGCACCCCCGGGGTGATGTTCTTCCCTTTAAATCCTTTCAGGTACTGAATGATTTCCCGGTTGGTCTTCAGGGGGAAATCTTGCCCGCACGTGTTGATGAGGTATTTCCAGGGCACCGTGGAGGCCACGAGGTCCTTCATGCAGTTTAGGTCGGCCTGGAGCCTGGAGATGCCCCCATAGACCACAGGCTCCAGCTTGGAAGCCAGAAAGGCATTGGGAAAGCAGTTCAGTAATTGGTGAACAGCGACTTTAAATGCACCTGTCGCCTTCTCATCCACGTGCACGCAGTAGACGTTCTGAGGCATGTAGATGGCCCTGAAGACTCTCTCGAAAGTGCCGAAGTCTTTATGGATGGTCATGATGAAGGCCAGCGGGAAGCCGGCCTCCTCGGCGGACAGCGGTTCTGTTATATAATGACTTTGTACCACGTACTCGTGACAGCTAGACGCCTGGAAGGTTGTTCTCAGTGCGTTTTCTGATACCGGTAGGACCTTCCCGGAAAGAATCTGCTGACAGGCGTCTGCTAACACTGACGCATTGGACAGAGCTGCCCTCAGAAAGCGTTTATTCTCCCATAGCTCACTGTTGTACACAAACACGAAGACTAGCGCAGACACCAGGGACATGCTGAAGAGACATTGCCTCCACGAGCCCATCATTCAAAGCCAGGAAGTGAGTCAGCCGCGTCTGGCTCTGGGATCACACTGGCGACAGATCCAACTTACATTTTTTTCCCCTCCGGCTCCAGAATCAGCCTCTTGCTGCAGGCGGCTGTGCCGGCTTTGTCCTCTCAAGGTGCAGGCTGCCGTCCTGTTCGCTCTCCTCCCTTCCCCCTTCATTGGCTGCTGTGCGGCCGAGGCTGCGTTTTCACTTTTCTTTGACACATTTCTGAAGTAGTTCTTTTGCATGGGCTTTATACCCCTCCAGGTCAATCTGCGACCTGTTAACTACGCAAAAACAGCCCGCCCCTGGGAGGTCCTGAGTCCCAGGGCTCCACCTGTCCCCACAGGGAAGTGGGCAGCCAGTGAGCTTACCGGGCGGCGGCCAGTCGCGGCTCCAGACTTCAACCCCAGCCTCTTCTCCGCGTCAAAGGCTGCTAACTGTGTCAGCTCAGGCTTCCTGTTAATCATTGCGTTCGACTGACCCGGTTTGTTTGCTTAAACAGCACTGCCAAGTTAAAAGCTTTCAGTTTGCAACATGTGAGCTGCTGCTAGGGGAGACATTCTGCCGATAAAAACGTCCCGCTTAAAAATAAATCGCTTAGCCCTTCCCTCACACCCCCACCCTCTGCAGCCAGGCTGGGCTTGCTTTGCAGCACGGCGCACGCACGACAGCCCGTGGGGCCAGAAGCTTGGCAAAGCTTACGTCCCCCCCCCCCCCCCGCCGGTCCTGGAAAAAAGTCCTTGAGAATGTTTGTTAATTAGCAAGCTTTTACCTCATCCTCCAACTTCCTGCACGGGGAGATGGCGGCAGGGAAGGGATATACAGGATCGGAGTCGGCTGATGCTAAATGACTCACTTCATGTTCATTTTTAGAAAAACTGATTTATTTTAGAATTTTACTTGTTTATTTGAAAGGCAGAGAGAGAGAGAGAGAGAGCGAGAGAGAGAGAGAGAGATTCCCTCTCCAAATACAACAGCTGGGCTTGGGCCGCGATGAAGCTGTTGACTCAGTGAAGGTTTCCTGTATGGGTGGTAGGGACTCAAGGACTTGAGTCATGCCACCTGCTCCCCAGGAGGTGTGGTACTACGAGACTGGAGGGGGAGGGCAGGAAGAGGGGCCAAGATCTGAACCCAGACACTTTGTTTTGGAACGCAGGCATTCTAAGCAGTGTTGCCCTGGATAACCTCTTAAACACACACACACACAGAGGGAAAAAAAAAAAAAAGGAACAGATTGTAAAACTTGTGTAAGGGGTAAAGCTAGCGACTGAATGACAAGCACAGCATACTTGGAGGTAGGGGAGAGACGCTCTCTCAGTTTCTGCTCCTGAACTGGGGAGAGGCTCTTCGATTCAGGTTTATCCGTGCTTTCAAAGGAGTTTCGTTACGTGCAGAAAAGCAAAAAGGCTTTTTCCACCATTGCTCCATTGGGAGAATAAAGTGGCGTATAAAGCTGACCATCCCACCCGGGAACAAATGGGTGGAGAAGGAAGTGACACTCAGCATGGGAGTCCACGAAGCACACCCATCCCTCACACTCAAGGAGCGCCCCCCACAAGACGTCTTCTTCCTTTTTTATGCCTGCCTCTGTCAACCCGTGACGATGGCATCTCCAGTCTACAGTGGCAAGGTTGCGTTCTGTGACATTTAGCAGCCAGCTGCTCACATGGGTGTGGCAGGGAGTTCCAACGGGCTTTGGGCACCCATATTCCTCACGGGACTTGCTTCCGGGATTGTCTCTCTAAAGCAGACAGTCACATATGGATTGATTGAGTGCTCAAGTTCTCGTGGTCTTGTTTCCCTGATGGGGTTAGTGAACGGCTCCTGGAAGCAGTCTAAGGTCAGACGAAAGGCTTGTATGCAGGAACATGGTATATAAGACGCGTATTTATGCAATAATCCTCTTAACGATAAAATGAGGTGTATCACAGTTAGTGTACAAAAAAGAGCATTTTCCCATCCTATACTTGCAATTACCTTTTGCCCACAGACGTAGACATTTTTACTGTATTAAAGCACATGTCCAATGCAAGTTTACATCCTGGTTTTGGCATCTAGTATAATGGGGCGCCACCGCTGCTGGTACACACTGCTTGTCAGGTTAACTGACAGTGGACAAGGAAGGAAAATGGAGTTTCTGCCCCCCGCCCTTCCTACCTCCTCTCGCACCATTCAAGTTCACAGAAGGTGTGAAAAGTGCACCCCTCCTGCCTTCCCCACCATTCACAGCAACTGCCAGAGTGGAAATTACTCCGGAGGCTCCACGCACCTGGGTGCTCCTGCCTCCTGTTGTGCTGTTAGGTTAGTTAACTACAGGAAAACTTTGGGCTCTGGCAACGCCCTTCCTGCCTGAAACTTGGTTTGTACTGCATGGCTCTCAATCAGGTTGGAGGATGAGAGCCAAAAACCCCTGACTTTGGCAGCTCAGCGCAGTGGCTCCTGGAGTGTAGCGGGAGGTGCTGTCAGCAAACTTGGGAAATAAAGCCTCCTCCTAACATCCTACACTTGGGTCTGGTGTGATCTCTCTCATACTCACAGCAGTAATAGCACGTTATCCATGGTCCTCAAGGTTATTCTTTAAGATCCAAGCCTGAGGGCCCGGCGGCATGGCCTAGCAGCTAAAGTCCTCACCTTAAACATGCCAGGATGCCATATGGGTGCCGTTTCTAACCCCGGCATTTCCACTTCCCATCCAGCTCCCTGCCTGTGGCCTGGGAAAGCAGTGGAGGACAGCCCAAAGCCTTGGGACCCTGCACCCGTATGGGAGACCTGGAAGAAGCTCCGGGCTCCTGGTTTCAGATCGACACAGCTCCAGCCGTTGCGGCTCACTTGGGGAGTGAATCATCAGACGGAAGATTTTCCTCTCTGTCTCTCCTCCTCTCTGTATATCTGACTTTCCAATGAAAATAAAATAAATCTTAAAAGAAAAAAAAAGACCCAAGCCTGGAACTGTTACTGCTTTCTTCTCCCCAACCAAGCAGAATGCTAAAACATTCATTGGGAGCACAGGACATGATGACAAGAGGGAACCCCAGGAAAATTATCCAGAACCGTCTGCTGTCGTCTTAGAAGTTGGAGGCTAGGCCCATGTGGATCTGCAATCCCTTCACTCATATTATCAATATTAAAATAACAGCTAAAAAATAAAATCAAGAACTGGGGAAAAAATGAATTGGACTTTGCAGGCTAGTGCGGGCACACACAATCTTATTGTCATAGAAAGTCTTCAAAAGTTCATGGCAAATGCCAATGATGCGAAAAACCACACAAGGTTTTTAAAATTGTTGCGTCAACATAAATTTATCTTTTTTATGTAATAAGGATATGTCTTTTAAGAAAAGATTTACTTTGGTTATTTGAAAGGTGGGATGACAGACAGATCTTCCATCTGCTTGGCCACTTGCCAGATGGCCTCAGTGCCTGGGGCTGGGGGTTCCATGTGGGTCTCCCACGTGGTAGCAAGGGAACAAGCACTCAGGTCATTTCCACTGCTCTCCCAGGTACATTAGCAGGGAGCTGGATCCGAACTGCAGCAGCTGGGACTCCAGCTGATGTTCTGATTTGGGATACCAGCATCCGGTGGTGGCTTGACCTACTGTCCCACAACTGTGGCCCCTTGCCATTTTTCAAAGAATGTTTGTATGAACCTATTTTCTTTTCCCCTATGGGTTGTTTTTGGGGAACACTGGTTCTCCTGATCCTCTGGCCTTCCTGACACCCTCTGGGATCTGTGATTTCTGCTTCTGACCTCTGGGCTCAGGCTAGATGCCCTTGTCTTTCAGTGAGATAACAGGGCGTGATGACAATGAGTGACTCAAAAGAACAGGGACTATCTATCACAGTAGAACCATTAGATCAAAACTAATTATGTAAATTCTAAATTGGAGGTGTGGTTCAGATGAGATAAGGGGATCAAAGGCTCTGTGAGTCAGGATAGAGGTATGGTTTGGTCATTCAAAAGATGTTTCTTCCTATGTAATGCACACCCACAAATTCCCACTCCAGGAAAGAAAGCTGACTTCTACTGCTCTAAGTTAAGTGCACTCAGATCAGCAAATGAGTGTAGGAAGGGCCCAAGAAAAAGACAATTTCATTGTCTTTACCTTACTAATTTATAAGTCATGTGATGTCCAAGTACCTTTCACACATTCATTTCAATATGACATCATTTCACCGTTCGTGGGTTGGAAAAAAAGGGGCTATTGGAATTGTTAGAATAACAATGAAAAAGTGAGTTCTCAGAGAAAGAACACCTTGCAGTAAACTCATTCTTAAGCGCCCCGACACCTGCTGTTTTCTTACTGCCCCACACGTCTTCCTTTGCTTTCTTTACTCTTGTTCAGTGTTTTACCCAGCCACATTTCTTTGCAACCACAGGAAATGGCCTGAAGCAATGTGGCTGAAAATCGTCAGGAAGTGCCGGTTGAACGGAGCCCTGGGTGAACCGAGGCCACTTCTTGACAGACTTGGAGCCTTTCAAAAAGTCACTTGATCTAACTCACAGCTTCCGGTGGAGCCAACGTGACAAAACCACGCTCACAGATCCTGCAGGCCACAAGGGGTTTGTGAAAAATAAAAAGTTCTCATGAAGGGAGCGAGAGAGCCTTTCAGTGTGGAGTCAGGGAGAAGCCATGGGGTGCTGCCAGCCTCTAGCTGCGGCCTGCACCTGCTGCGTCCTGCACCTGCCCTTATGTCGCCTCCACACATTGACCACGGGAGACAGTGACGCTGCGTAAGAACTTGCGAGCTACTTGGACATGTGCTTCATGGACATTTCTGTCCTGTTTGTATACATTTTTTTTTCTATTGTTCACCTAGATCCTGTTTCCTTTCAACATGTAAGTTCCCATGTTTCCTGTCTTATATGGAACACCGATTCAGTTACCTGAACCTTTGTTTTCCAAACCGTAACTCCAGGACCACCCGGAAAAAAGCCCTTCCTGCATATTTGTCATGTCTGAGTTTGCTTTCATGGACAGAATCTCCACACTTAGGGAGAGAGCCTCGAAGTCCAGCCAGAGCCTCCTTCCTGGCTGGGTCGTCCACAGCTGTGGTCTTGGTTGGTCTAGACATTCTGAAGGTCATTACCCAAGGTGTCAGCTCAGTCTGGTCAGTGATGTCAGGGCTAATTACAGAACTTAAAGGGAAGCCAGGAGGGAGGAAGAGGGCAAGGGGACAGGTTGCAACAACTTAACCTAAAATAGCAGCTAACTACCTCCCTGGAGGGTGTGAGGCTGAACCTAGAAGCTGAACAACAGGGCCCAGCCATGATGGCTCAGTTGGCTAAATCTTCATCCTGTAAGTGCTGGGACCCCACACAGGTGCCCACTCGTGTCCCAGGCGCTCCACTTCCCACTCAGCTCTCTGCTTGTGGCCTGGGAAAGCAGTCAAGGCTGGCCCAAAGTCTTGGGACCCTGCAGCCACATGGAGACCTGGAAGAAGCTCCTGGCTGCGGATGGGCTCAGCTCCAGCCGTTGCAGCCACTCGGGGAGTGAATCAGCGGATGCAAGATCTTTCTGCTTCTTCTCTTTGTAAATCTGCCTTACAAATAAAAACAAGTCAATGCTTTTATAAAGAAGCAGCAGCCGTACAATAAAGGGCAGCTTAGTGTGAGTTAAGCATCTGCTTCAAAGGCACTTTTTTAACTTTTTTTTTTTTTTATCGTAAAGTCGGATATACAGAGAGAAGCAGAGACAGAGAGAAAGATCTGTTCGCTGATTCACTCCCCAAGTGACTGCAACAGCTGGAGCTGCGTCGATCTGAAACCAGGAGCCCGGAGCTTCTTCCAGGTCTCCCATACGGGTGCAGGGTCCCAAGGCTTTGGGCTGTCCTCCACTGCTTTCCCAGGCCACAGGCAGGGAGCTGGATGGGAAGTGGGACTGCTGGGGTTAGAAACGGTGCCCATATGGGATCCTGGTGCGTTCAAGGTGAGGACTTTAGCTGCTAGGCCATGCCGCCGGGCCCTCAGGCCTGGATCTTAAAGAATAACCTTGAGGACCATGGATAACGTGCTATTACTGTTGTTGAGTGCGAGAGAGATCACACCAGACCCAAGTGTAGGATGTTAGGAGGAGGCTTTATTTCCCAAGTTTGCTGACAGCACCTCCCGCTACACTGCAGGAGCCACTGCGCTGAGCTGCCAAAGTCAGGGGTTTTTAAGCTCTCATCCTCCAACCTGATTGAGAGCCATGCAGTACAAACCAAGTTTCAGGCAGGAAGGGCGTTACCAGAGCCCATATGGGATCCCGGTGTGTTCAAGGCAAGGACTTTGGCCCTACGCCACCCTGCCGGGCCCTGAATGAAATGTTTTAAATGCCAGATAGTACCAGGTGCCTTATTAAATGCTGAAAACATTACACCTTGCCCAAAGGAAACAATCATCTACCATAAATCATTAATTTAGCACTGAACATTGGTGCTCCCATAAATCCTTCAAACTTGTAACTGACATACAACACTTATGATTTAACAAGACAGAGCAGCCCTAACTCCCTGCAGCAGCATGGCCCTTTGTGGACCAATACACAAAAGTGCTCCTCTTGGAACGAGTTTCAGAAATAGACAACTCAGGTGTCAGAACCAAATGGCTCCTTCACTCACCCCACATCGCTTCGGGACTTATGCCACACGTTGTGCTAGGTTCCAGAAACAAAAACATACATGTAACCCAAATGGGTACCAGTGCACAGAGGCTTCACTGCGCCCAGGGGTTCAACGAGTCATGGAGGAAGAGGCGCATCCTTGGCTTTCCTGCCTCCAGTATTTCCCCCCAGGAGAACAAACTGCCTGGGAGTGGTTTACAGGACCGCTGGGCCTCCTCAAGGTAAAGACAGCTGAAAATTAACAAAAGCTGAAACATGAAAGTGCCAAGGTCACTTAGCCTCCAGTCCCACCTGGGAGGCTGTTCTTAGAACCTGGGAGACAGCATACAATGAGCCCAGCATCTGGATTACTCAGGCTACCAGAAGTTCAAGTGCTCCCAAGAGCATCTGATCCTTTCCCCACAGAATCCTGGAAGCCTTTGAGTCGAACACTCCTTACTGTAGGAATATAAGAAATCGCTGAGGGCCCAGCCGCATGGCCTAGTGGCTAAAGTCCTCACCACCTTGAATGCGCCGGGATCTCATATGGGCACTGATTCTAATCCTGGCAGTCCCATTTCCCATCCAGCTGCCTGGCTGTGGCCTGGGAAAGCAGTTGAGGACGGCCCAAAGCCTGGGAACCTTGTACCCGCGTGGGGGACCCAGAAGAACTCCAGGCTCCTGGCTTCGGATTGCCTCAGCTCTGACCGTTGCAGTCACTTTGGGAGAGAATCACCAGATGGAAGATCTTCCTCTCTGTCTCTCCTCCTCTCTACATATATTTGACTTTGCAATAAAAATCAAAAAATAAATCTTTTTTAAAATATATTTTTATTTTGAATTATGTGGTACAATTTCGTATAGGCTGGGATTTCCAACCCCCCAAACTCCCACCCCCGACAGATTTTTCCCATTTTACTACAATGGTATAGTCCTTCATAAGGAATCATAATTCTATCAGTCTCTTACTTAAGTGTACCCCGACATTGCTGGTACAGACAATGTCAGGCAGTCCAGCATCCCATTGTCTACCCATGTCCAACAGTTTCATTGGGAATCCATCTTTCATCTGGAAGCAGGAATGAATGTTGCATTATACCCCCACATCTGGATATGGTGGACCCCAGTGCTCCATCACTGTACATTTCCATAATTGAGAAGCCATGAAACAAGGTCAACAACTGGTATGAGTTGGAACAGCCACAACAACAACAACAACAACAAATTACAGCACCATGAAAACACGCGCCACTGAGTAACCAACACATGGGTGACAAAAAGGAAACACAAAAGTCTCTTGGGAAAAATGATGCCACCGTGTAATGCATGAGCCAGTGGTGAATTCGACAAGAGAAAAGAAATTATTTGGAATAAACCAGGCTGAAATAAAAAGCATCAAAACACATGGGATACAGCCAAAAAAGCAAGCAAACAAAAAACAGTATGGATTGGATTATTGAAGTTACACTTTCCATGTTGGTTTCCTTATATAAGGAAATCTTTGGTGACTGACTCATTTCACTGAGCATAATGGCCTCCAGGTGGGACCACCTGGTTGTAAATAGAATAATTTCATTCTTAACAGCTGAATAATATTCCATGGAGTAGTTGTACCACAGTTTCTTTAACCACTCTTCCTTGGATGTACATCTGGATTGCTTCCATGTCTTTGCTATTGTAGATTGTGCTGCTGCAAATATAGGATTACAGATCCCCTTCTCATATGTAGATTTCACTTCTATTGGGTATATTCCTAGGAGCGGGATAGCTGGGTCATACGGCAGGTTTATTAGCAATTCTCCAAGCACTCTCCATCAAAACAAATAAGTCGCTGAGAGTGGATGGACCTCTTGGCACAGTGGATTGGGTGGCCACCTGCAACGCTGGGATTGTGGGCTCAAGCCCTAGCTGCTCTGCTTCCAATCCAGTTCCTGGCTAACACATTCTGGGAGCAGGCAGCAACAGAGGGGCCGAGAACTTGAACCCCTGGCTGCTGTGGATATTCAGTGAGTGAATTTGGTGGGTGGGAGACCCCAAGACCCCAAACCCTATAATGTTGAGGCAGAACTCCCTGACTCTCTTCTGTCTGCCTTCGTTCCAAGTGTCCTTTGTCAAAAGGAATTCACCGACCTGAAGTGACGCAGCTGGCCCAGCAAGGTTCCAATCATTAGACCTGCTTCTTCAAGAGCTAAAACCCTGTGGGCCAGTGTTGTTCAGGGAATTCCAGATCAAGGCAGGGGAACTGCAGGAGGTAACCCCCTTCTGCGTGTTAACTGCACACCCTGCCCCTCACCAACTGGAGCCCGTCTAACCGTGATAAATTCCCCCAGGGTACAGCATCACTGACCAATAAAAGGAAGGTCATGAGCTCCGTTGATTAACTAGGAACTTGGACATGATCATGCACCTCTCAGCCCCAGTTTCAACCTACAAGAAATTTCACCCCTAACTGTTTGGGGAGCCGGGGAATGAAGCATGAGTTGCCCAGCTCGTGGCTCTGCACTCTGCGTAAACACCTGTTTCCTTTCATCACCCTGTAATCAGGGAGCGATTGGCTTTCTGTGTGTTGGGAGGATGAATTCGAGTTGGGATTGTGCAGCAACCCTCCTGCTAGTTTGAGGGTTGTTCTGCAATAGTCTCTTTGTCTCTCTGCCTTGTAAGTAGGCAAAAACAAGTATACCTAAAAAAACTTTGTGATTTATCTTTTTAAAAAAGTTACTTATTTTTTATTGGAAAGTCAGACTTACAGAGAGGACAGACAGAAAGATATTCCATCAGCTGGTTCACTCCCCAAATAGCAGCATGGCTGGAGCTAAGCTGATCTGAAGCCAAGAACCAAGGTCTCCCACGCAGGTGCAGGGTCTCAAGGCTTTGGGCCGTCCTTGACAGCTTTCCAGGCCACAAGCAGAGAGCTGGGTGGGAAGTAGAGCAGCTGGGACACGAACCGGCGACCATATGGGATGCAGGCACTTCCATGGGGAGGATTAACCAATTGAGTGATTACATTGGGCCCATAAAAGTCATTTTATCTTTAACAAAAAAAAAGCAGGAAGGGGATAATTGCTGAGAACTCTGCCCTGACTGTCCGTGGATCTGCACTCTGAAGCTGCCCCCACGGGCTCAGCACAGCACATTGCCTGGAATCCCTCCGCCTCCTCACACCACCATGGGGCTTTATTCAGGAAAGGATGCTCCGAGTGTGGCCCCCCCCCCCGCCCTGTGCTGAAGGGTCTGTCTTCCCATTTAGTTCCAGTTAGGAATCCTCTCGCTTCAAACACGTCCCCGGGAGAAGAGTCATGCAAGGGGGCAGCAGGAAAGCGTGGAAGGTGCCCAGCCTGGGGGTCGACAGGCAGCATTCTGCCCCTACTGCGCCAGCTGACGACCCAGAGAGTTACTTCTAAAGGTTGGGCTCGTCTAAAGCAAGGCAAGTGTCTTTTATTTTTTTCTAAAATGGTCAGGTATTATTAGTGCAATCTTCTTTTCCATAGTTTTATTTATTTATCTTTTTTGAAAGACAGAATCCATCCACCGGCTCACTCCCCGACTATCCCCAACAGCTAAGGCTGCTTCATTGGGCTGAAGTCTGGAGCCTGGAACTCATAGGGTCTCCTATGTGGCGGTGGGGACTCAGGCATTTATCCACCATCTGCTGTCTGCCAGAACAGTGTCCACAAAAAGCTGGGTTGGAGGTGGAGTAGGTGTGACTGACCCGGGGGCTCTGATATGTGGTATGTGTTTCCCAAGCAGTAGTGTGACTGAAGGTGCCACAACTCTTCAAGAAATGAAATAGGGGCTCAGGCGCAGTAGCCTAGTGGCGAAAGTCCCTGCCATGCACGCACTGGGATCCCATATGGGCACCGATTTGTATCCCAGCTGCTCAGCTTCCTATCCAGCTCCCTGCTTGTGGCCTGGGAAAGCAGTGGAGGACGGCCCAAAATCTTGGGACCCTGCACCCGTGTGGGAGACCTGGAAGAAGCTCCTGACTCCTGCTTCAGATGGGCTCAACTCTGGCTGTTGTGGCCGCTTGGGGAGTGAACCATTGGATGGAAGATCTTTCTGTCTCTCCTTCACTCTGTAAAAATCTGACTTTCCAATAAAAAATAAATAAATATTTTTAAAAAAAGAAATGACCCTGCTCCTGGGAACAAGCTACATGTACTTATCCATGCTCCTCTCCGCCCACAAACAGTTTGAAGTAGCTTACAAAATTCAACAGTTAAAAAGTTTGGAGATGGACAATCCAGAACCAAGAAAAGGACTAGCAAAGCAACATTCTTTTTTTTTTTTTTTTAAAGATTTATTTATTTTATTACAAAGTCAGATATACAGAGAGGAGGAGAGACAGAGAGGAAGATCTTCCGTCCGATGTTTCACTCCCCAAGTGAGCCGCAATGGGCCGGTGCTGCTCCGATCCGAAGCCAGGAACCAGGAACCTCTTCCAGGTCTTCCACGCGGCAGCAGGGTTTCAAGGCCTTGGGCCGTCCTCGACTGCTTTCCCAGGCCAGAAGCAGGGAGCTGGATGGGAAGTGGAGCTGCCGGGATTAGAACCGGCACCCATATGGGATCCCGGGGCGTTCAAGGCGAGGACTTTAGCCGCTAGGCCACGCTGCCTGGCCCGCAAAGCAACATTCTTAAAGACCTACTCCTGAACAAACTAAGAAAGGTTCAACTGTTTTCGCTTTCTTTCTAGTGTATGAATTATTGGAAATTGCTTTACTCCATATGCTCTTCCAAGTTTTCTAAACTGGCCATGAATTACAATTCTGATTGAGAAAGAGCAATTGTAGCGGCCCCGCCTGATGACCTCCTTCCTCGTCTGCCGCTGTACAGCCTGTGGTAGGTCAAGGTCTACTTCCTCAGGTGCACCTGACTCACAGCTTCCCCATAGCCCGGACCACTTGTTTGTGGAGATTTATTCATTATTCGAAAGGCAGAATGACAGAGAGAAGGGGGAACACACAGAGAGAAAGGGAAGGAGGGAGAGAAAGAAAAAGAGAGAGGGGGGGAAAAAGGAGGGAGGGCAAGAGAAAGAGGAGGAGAGGAGAGAGAGAGAGATGGATGGGGGAAAGGCAGGAGGGAGAGAAGGAACAAGAGATCTTCCATCTGCCGATTCACTCCCTAAATGCCCACAACAGCCAGGCTAAAAGTGTTGGTTATTATTAATAGTACCGTTTTATTCTCTAAAGCTTTACTTATTTACCTTCATTTGAAAGTAAGGTCTGGGGCTGGTGCATTGACTCAACTGGCTAACCCTCCATCTCCAAGTGCTTGCGTTCCATATAGGCCCTGGCCAGTTCATGTCCCCACTGCTCCACTTCCTGTCCAGCTAGCTCCCTGTTGGTGACCTGGGAAAGCAGCGGGGATGGCCCAGTGCCTTGGGCTCCTGCACCCGTGTAGGAAACCCAGAAGAAGCTCCTGGATGCTGGCTCAGCTCTGGTTGTTGTGGTCATTTGGGGTGTGAACCAATGGGTAGAAACTCTCTCTCCTTTCTATAAATCTGCCTTTCAAATTCAAAAAATAAAAAAAGAGCCAAGGACTTGCACCATCCTCTAGTGCTGTTTCAGATGCATCACCAGAGAGAGCTGGATAAGAGTGAAGCAGACAAGACTCAAAAAAACCAATGTCCATATGGGATACCAGCATCGCACACGGAGGCTTAACCGGCTATGCTGCAATGCTGGCCCCTCTTTGCCGTTCTTCTGTCTGGTCCGAGTCTCCCACGCAGGTACAGGGTCCCCAAGCTTTGGGCTGTCCTTGACTGCTTTGTCAGGCCACAAGCAGGGGGCTGGATGGGAAGCGAAGTCACCGGGATTAGAACCAGTGCCCATATGGGATCCCAGCACATTCAAGGCGAGGACTTCAGCTGCTATGCTATCGTGTCGGGCCTAGAACCATTATCTGATGATACCTTACAGACTCTGATATTTTGTCTGACAGTAAGGAGCAGTGGCGGGGAAAAAAGGACTCTGGTGTGGGGAAGAATGTTAGGAGGTTGTTACTAGAGTGGTTTTGATAATTCTGAAACATTGTCAGCTCAGAAAAGCTTTGCAAGGTCTATTGGCTGACCAAGTCCATCTCCCAGGCCTGCATCTCATGTGCACTGGCAGTGTGTTCATAGATCTGACACTTGTTGCAAGGCTTGGCCAGGATTGTTGTCCAAACAGTTCTTTGCACCCTCTAATGAGATAGTCAGTGTTCCCTGCTGGCCTGGAGGAGCTGGCTGGCATGTCCCCCTTGAGTATCAGCAGCTGAGGCGGCCCAGTCCTGACACATGTTCTCCAAGACTGGCCTACATATTTTGTGACTTTTCCCTGTAGCTAGGGTTTGAGTCCTGTGATCTAGTTGGGAAGTCCCCCAAGAAACCTTGCCTGGGTTGACCTCAGATTTGACTTTTATGTGCACCAGCTGTTCAGGGTCACATTCGGTCTGTTACCCACACCAGCCACCAGACAGACTGGTGGATGCAGCTGCTTGGTCGGTGCAGCCTGCAGCCCCATACCTCACATCAACTGATGGGTGCTGTGACCTATTTGGGGTGACTCCCAACAGCGCTCCTTGGCCTGCCTCCAAGTCTCGGTTTTTGTGTGTGCCAGCATGTGCTGTGACCTAGCCTGGTCTGTCCCACATTCCATCCGGCTCTTGTGCATACCCATGGGTGCTGCAGCTTAGCTCAGCCCAACCAGCTCCCAGACCCGACCCATAAGTATTCCAACAGGTGCTGGCTTGCCCCCAGCCCTGTCTCTCATGCTTATCAGAGGAAGTTGAGCCCAGCAAGGGGGTACCCAGTTTCCCTACCAGACCTACTCCCAGCCCTGGATCTTGTGTCTACCAGGGTATACTGCAGTCCAGGATAACATTAATTGCATCCAGTCCTGGCACTTGCCAGCTGATGCTGCAGCTGAGGCGGGCTGGCCTGCACCCATTCTGGCTCTCTCTTGTGCCAGTGGGTATGGTGACCTAGCCCAGCCTGGCCTGTCCTCAGACTTAGCCCAAATGCTGGCTAATGGTTACTGCAACCCTGCCCAGTCTGATCTCTCAAGCTCACCAATGAAAGCAGTGGTACAGCACGAAGTTCCCCTATCAGGCCTGCCTCTAGACCTGGGTCTTGTGTATGCCAGTAGATGCTACAGCTCAGCATGAGATGGCCCATCTCCATTCTTGGCAGTTGCCAGTAGATGCTGCAGCCTGGCACAACCTGGCCCACCCCCAGTCCCAGCTCTCACTGGCAGCTGCAGCAGCCTAGTCCAGTGTGGTCTACTCTCAGCCCCTGGCCTCATGTGAATTGGTGGGTGTTACAGTCCAATCTGGCTTGGCCTGCACCCCATTCTGGCTCTTTTTTGTGCAATGTATCTGTGGACTGGTCCAGCCCAAGCTTTATTCCAGACCCAGCCCACACATATGCTGACTGGTACTGCAGCCCACCCTGACATGGCCAGGCTCCAGTCCTGGCACTTACCTGCGGGTACTGTGACCTAGCTCAAGTGGCCCACACCCATTCTGGCTCTCACTAATGGGTGCTACAACTTAGCCCAGCCTGGACAGAACTCTAGCAAGTGGTGCAGCCTTGCTCAGCCTGGTTCACTCACAGCTCTGGCTCTCACACTCTCCAGTGGGAGCTGTAGCCTAGCAGGGGAGTCCCCAAAGTTCCCCTACCAGACCTGTTCCCAGCCAAAGATCTTGCATGTGCTGGTGGGTGCCTAAACCAAGCCTGGCATGACCTGCCTCCAGACTTGGCTCATGCTAGAAGATGTCGCAGCCTAGCCTAGTCAGGCATGGCCCACAACCTGTCATGGCTTTCATGCATGCCAGTGGACGCTACGGCCTGACCCAGCCCAGCCTGCCCCCAGTCCCAGCTCACACAGATGCTGACAAGCGTTGCAGCCTTGCTTGGCATGATTTGCCCTCTGTCACAGACTTTGTAAGTGCTGGTGGGCACCACTGATTGTAATAACATTTTACAGGGTAAGAAATTGGAAGGAATGCTCAGTCATGGATGAATTAGCAAACAAGGGCTACCATAACAAAGTGTGCAGTTATTTAACATTTTCAATAACCGGGAAACTGTGATGTAATGAAACCAGCAGGATATGAAAGTAACCAATCAGCATAACTGAGTTGTGCACAAATGCAGAGAGGAAAAGTATGAAACATGTTAACACCCATTGCTTTTTTAAACGGAAGTCTCACATTCTTGTTCATGTTTTCCTGCACTTCCCAGATTTTCTGTACTCAGACCAAACTTTGTAATAAGAAAACACACTTCTAAGTTTTCAGAATGCCAATTCATGGTTCAGGGTTTTCAAATTTACCATGAAGAGAGAGCGCTTCAAGATTCCTGGTAAGCTGGCCTAGAGAAGGGCTGTGTTCCCCCATCAAAGCGAAGCTGCCGAGCGGTGGAGAGACCACACGACCAAGGCGCATCTCACCACTGTTTACCAAACAGCTTTGGGCGTCAGATGAAAGGTGTGTGACACTCAGTACGAGCAGACATTGAACAAGCACATGCTACAAGCAAACAGGGTACTTAGCGATATGCCGGAAGTGAAATTTATTTTATATGACTTCACTGAAACAGATACGCCAAACCGTCTACAGGCTGTCTGTGAAGTGTGGGAATAGCTGAACGTACATAATACAATCGGGGACACCCTCAGTGTGACACACACACACACACACACACACATATGGTAGACTGTAGAATAGAAGTCAGGTTCCACCTACCTGGGGGTGCGTTGTGCGTCACCCAGAAGTGTTCATCAGGAGAGTAGGTGTCCTTGGACCATTCCAGGAGATCGACGGCCCTCTGGTTTCGGAGGACAAAGTTAGTAAATTCTCTTGTAAAAGTCACATAGGCAGAGCCAAAGTAAATGGTCAGCTTACGGGGGGCAGGCGTTTTTCTCTTCCACGTCAATAACATGAAGGAAAACCAATGATAATTGCGCTCCAAGTGGCTGTATTTGGTCCTCCCAATGGCATGAGCTGGGGGCAGCACCCCCGGGGTGATGTTTTCCCTTTAAATCCTTTCAGGTGCTGAATGATTTCCCGGTTGGTCTTCAGGGGGAAATCTTGCCCGCACGTGTTGATGAGGTATTTCCAGGGCACCGTGGAGGCCACGAGGTCCTTCATGCAGTTCAGGTCGGCCTGGAGCCTGGAGATGCCCCCGTAGACCACGGGCTCCAGCTTGGAGGCCAGAAAGGCGTTTTGGAAGCAGCTCAGTAAGCGCGACACGGAAAGCTGGAACTCCGAGGAGGCTTTCCGGTCCACGTGCACGCAGTAGACGTTCTGGGGCGTGTAGATGGCCCGGAAGAGCCTTTCGAATGTATCGAAGTCCTTGTGGATGACCATGACGTAGGCCAGGGGGAAGGCAGCTTCCTCTTCCGACAAGGGGCTGGTGATGAAGTGGTTCTGGACCAGGTACTCCCGGCAGGAGATGTGTGTCAGTGGTACCACGGGCATACTCGCACGAGAGTTGATTTTCGTTCCGGTCACGATCATGTCACAGACCTGCGAGAGGACAGAAGCATTTGAGATGTCCTTCAGTCGCAGGTGGTTTTGCCAGATGACATTGTTGCTACACTCTCGGGGTCTCCTGTCCCGCAGAAGAAATCACCCGATACTTCAGGCTCTATATCAAGAGGCATTTTATTCTTACAACCAGTCCGTTTCCCAGCCGGTCGACTGGACTTCTACTACCTCCCGTTTTTCTCCCGTTTCTCTCTGCTTCATTCCCCAGTCTCCTCGTCGCCCCTAGTCTTCTTCTGTCCATCCATCCATCCGTCCGTCCCAGTCGTACCCTGTCCTCCGTCTCCGTCTTCTTCTTCCTGTCCTCGCCCGCTTCTTCCTGGAACCCCCACCGCTAAATACAATCCTAGTCCAATCAGCTTAAAGGTCACTGATGCACGCGGTGGGCACGCCAATCATAGCTCTGATCACGTGTAGCACACGCCGCAAGCATGCAGCTACGGGCCAATCAGAAGGCACTTCCTGAAACCTGTGTACCGCTAAGCTCCGAGGGGAGGAGAGGTCTCAGCGCCATCTTAGGGCACACGTGCAGCGCTCCCGACAGTACACAGGAAGGACACGGTCATATACACGGCTGTAAGCCCCGTGACAGACGCCAACAGCTCCCGCTGCAGTCTGGACCTCATCAGCTCTTCTGACTTGTGTCACTTCGGGGACTTCAGTAAATCACTGAGGTCGGCCTGCAGGTCGAGAAATCTGCTCTAACCTCTGCTTTTCAGCAAGATGAGTAAAAGGGCCATGCATCGAAGGGGAGCAGGCCGAACTCTGAGTCTGCAGTTCTCAGCAGCTAGAGGTTTCCAGAGGATCTTAGCACGCGAGTGGGGCACCTGGCACACTCCACGCCTCTGTCCAGCTCGGGGTCAGGTTAGGCGCTGTCCCCTCTGGCCTCAGCTGCCAACTCAGGCAGGTATTCCTGCGTGGACTGAAGGCAGAATGCAGGTCTGTCTCACAGCACCTCCCCCTGCCCCAAGACGATCAAAATCACAGTCACTGAGGTCGCTGTA
The DNA here is from genome assembly GCF_030435755.1 of Ochotona princeps. Lineage (NCBI taxonomy): Eukaryota > Metazoa > Chordata > Mammalia > Lagomorpha > Ochotonidae > Ochotona > Ochotona princeps. Next base: position 159,032,468 of record NC_080832.1, read on the forward strand.
TTTCCTCAACTCCAGCGTCCACCATCATCCTGAAACAGCTCACCCTTGACATCGACAGCATCGGTCAGTAGCCACTTCTCCTGACCTAAATATAAAGACCAAGAATTCACATTCTAGAAAGATCTGCGCAGACTGCCCCTGGCTTGTTCCCGATTTAGAAATGAAGAACACTGAAAATGAACTGTAAACTTTTTTTTTTGAAGGTTTTAAAAAAATTTATTTGAAAGACAGAGTTAATGGAAGAAGGCAGCAAGGTCTTCCGGTCACTGCTTTACCCTCCATCCGCTACGACGGCTGGGGCTGAGCCGGAGCGAAGTCAGGAGATTTTTCTAGTTCTCCCACATGGAATCAGGAAACCAACCAAGCCCTTGGCGCATCTTCTTCTGCTTCCCCAGGCACGTTAGCAGGGAGTTGGAGAGCAGGTGGAGCAGCCGGGGCTGGATCTACCCACATGGGGTGCCGGTACCACAGGCAGTGGCTTTGTGCGCTGTCACACAGCACAGGACCCTGGAAGTAATTTCTATCAGACTTCGGTTTCATCTGTCTGCCACGTTAGAAGGCAAGTGCTGCCATTAGAAGAGTTCTCCAAAAAGTGTGCAACATGAAATTGGAAAATTTATTTATTTATTTGTATTGCAAAGTCAGATATACAGAGAGGAGGAGAGACAGACAGGAAGATCTTGCATCTGATGATTCAATCCCGAACTGACCACAACGGCCTGGAGCTGAGCCGATCCAAAGCCAGGAGCCACGAGCCTCCTCCAGGTCTCCCATGTGGGTACAGGGACCCAAGGCTTTGGGCCATCCTTGACTACTTTCCCAGGCCACAAGCAGGGAGCTGGATGGGAAGTGGGGCTGCTGGGGTTAGAAACGGCACCCACATGGGATCCTGGTGCGTTCAAGGCGAGGACTTTAACTGCTAGGCCACCATGCCGGGCCCTGAAAAAAAATTATTTTTAAATATTTATTTTTATTTAGTTTAAATGCAGAGAGAGATCTTTACATGTTCTGGTTTGCTACTCAAATGGCCACATGGCCCAGGACTGGGCCAGGCTAGAGCTGAGAACTTAGGACCCAAATACTTGAACCGTTGTCTGTGGCTTTCCCAGAATGCCTGGCTGGAAGGAGCCAGGACTTGAACCAGCACACCGGTGAGGTGTGTGGGTGTTGCAAGCAGTGGCTTAACCCTGTGAAATCTGACTCCTCCCTGGAGTGTGTGCTCTTATTAACTCTTCTTCTTTTTTAAAATCTCTTTCATTTTATTGCAAAGAGTGTGACCACTTCTGTCACCAAAGTACAGTACACATAAATATCATTTCAACAATTAGCACGTCTTTACTGGAATAAAGTCTATTTGCCTAAAATGAAGTTACAAGGATTTCACTAAGAGACAGTCACAGGGAATAGGAAGAACTACCTAGATACAGCCTGCGTGCTCAGCACGATGTTACATTTGGGAACTGGCATTGTGGTGCAGTGGGGTAAGCCGCCATTTATTTATGTAAGAGTCATTGATTTGTTTGTAAATCAGAGTTGCGGCGAGGGAGAGAGGAGTTTCCATGGACTGGTTTTCTCCCATGACTGGCACCATGGTCAGGACTGGTCCAGGTTGAAGCCAACAGCTTCTTCTAGGTCTCCCACATGGGTCAAGTCTGGGGACCCTCCCCTGCTACTTTCCCAGGCGCATTCTCAGGGAGCTGCGTGGGAGATGGAGCGACCCAGGCAGAAACCAGCGTTGCAGGTGGTAGCTTTACGTGTTGTGCCACAAGGCTGACCCCAAGCCTCTAGTGCTGGCATCAGCATTCCGTATTGTAGTTGCTCCACTCCTAACTCCTCCGTTTCCAGCCCAGCTTCCTGCTAGTGTACCCTGGAAGGCAGGTCAAGATGGTCTAAAGCACTTGGTCCCGGCCGCTCTCACTGGAGTTCCTGGTGCCTGGCTTTGTCTTGGTCCAGCCATCTGGGAAGTCCACGCGTGGATGGACCATTCTGTCTCTCTTTCCCTGCCTCTCTGACACTTCACCCCTCAAACTAATCAATCTTTTAAAAGAATTGTTCATATTTTGAAATAGCTCAGGGAAAATCCAAAGAAGAATATTTCATGAAAATCATATATAAAACTCAAATTTCAGGGTCCATAGAGTTGGGATAGGAGTGACATTGTAGTGGGAGAGTTGAGTTGCTGCAACTGAAACTCCAGAGCTAAACTACTCGCAGGCTGGCCACTACCCTGCGACTCAGCTCCTTTTCTTCACATTTGCTGTGTGAGTCTGTCCCTTTTTACACACACACTTACACTCACGCACACACACTCAGATCCCCACTACTCCAACAGTCACAACAACAGGAGCTGCAAGGTTGAAGTCAGCAGTGAGGAGGTCCACCCATGTGGCTTTCCTTGCCATCAGCACGGGGTCACTTTCAGGGTCTACCTGCAGGGCTGGTGAATTAGAAATCCGTAGCACCAGGACTTTGCACACTCGGCTGATGCGACCCGAGTTTTGGCAAGGTATGGTGCTGCCACACAGTGGCCGTAAGAAGAATAGCTGACAGATTCTTTCCTTTAGGCGGCTGAAAATTATTTTCGAAAAGCAGCGCTTTGTTCCCCATCGAGTCTATGAATAATACGTCTTTGCTTTTTTTAATTTTAAGATTGATTTATTTTTATTGGAAAGGTGGATATAGAAAGACAGAGAGAGACAGAGAGGAAGATCTTACGTCCGATGGTTCACTCCCCAAGCAACCACAACGGTTGGAGCTGAGCCAATCCGAAGCCAGAAGCCAGGTTTCTTCCGGGTCTCCCACGCGGGTGCAGGGTCCCAAGTCTTTGGGCCATCCTTGACTGCTTTCCCAGGCCACAGGCAGGGAGCTGGATGAGAAGCAGGGCTGACAGGAGTAGAACCGGCGCCCATATGGGATCTGGGCACTTGCAAGGCGAGGACCATTATGCTATCACGCCCAGCCCACGACTTTGCTTTTTTAAAGCTACACATTTAGTGCAATATTTTTTTTTTAAAGCTCCCTCGGTGGTTGTGGCACAACATACTAAGCTGCCACTTGCAGCACCAGCAACCCAACTTGCTGCTAATGTGCCTGGGGAGGTAGATGATGATCCACGTACTCAGGCCCCTGCCATCCATGTGGGAGGCTGGGGTGCAATTTTTGGCTCATGATTTGGCCTGGGCCAGATCTGGCTGTTATGCTCATTAGAGAATTGAACCAGGGGATCTTTCTCTCTCTCTCTCTCTCTCTCTCCTCTCATCACTTCTTCCCTCTCTGTCTTTGACTCTCTGTCACTCTGCCTTATATCTCACTCTCTCTCTCTCTCTCTCTCTCTCTCTCTCTCTCTCTCTCTCTCTATAAAAATCAGATGATGCAAAAGAACCAAAGCATAAGAAGGCAAAAGGCGCCAGCTCCCTCCCCTACCCAAATCCAGGCCACGGCCAAAGCGCTCTCATGACAGCCAAGCAAGACTCTCATGGACCCAAGAAGTGAAAAGAAAATTAATGGAAGGGCAAAGTCATTAAAAAAAAAAAAAAAAAACAGGGGTGGTGCCAGTTTCTGTAAGGCACAGCCCAAGAATTTGCCAGAGTAAGGCAGTGACGTCAACATGGAACAGACAGCAGGGAAACATCCTGTGTCCATTCAAGACTTTTGGCTCAAGACTTGACTCACTGTGTGCCTGCAGACGGTCAGACTCGGGCCTCCAACACGCAAATCCAATAAGGCGTCTTGCTCTGTGTCTGCCTGCATCGAACCGCCTTCTGATCACATTCCGTTCTGCACGGGCCTCCATTCAGGGAGCGGTGTGCCAGCCAGGAGCCATCTGCTGCTCTCATTGTGTGTGCAAACAGGGTGCTGATCTCATACTTCCAGCCTAGTGGTTTCATAAATGCCCATTTCCTGAGAGACAGGCCTGGGCTTGATTCCCTAACAACCCCTTCCCAATTAATCCTCTCTGTTCACATCAGCGAGCCTTATTTTCTGTTGTTCACTTCCCAGAAATCCAACTGACTCAGCCAGAGGAAAGATACCATGCTGGACGCTGGAGCTGGACACCTGGTTCTTGGCTGGCCACACATGTGCTGGTGCACAGCACAGCTGTGACAACACAAGAACACGAACTTCTGGGCCCCCTGGGGCAGATGTGATCCACTGTTATTGGAAGTGTAATTTTCATGGTGTGTGACTGTATTCTTTGTTAGTTCTGCTGTAACAAATGATCACTGATTGATTATTTTACACTATGGAGGGCCAGTGCCTTGAATGGATCTCATTGGCTAGAATCAAAGAGTCTGACTTCCGGAAGCCCTAGAGGAGAATCCGTTTCCTTCTCTCTCGCATCCTCTGGGGGCTAACTGAGCTCTCTCCCTGATCTTCATGAAGCATCTCTCCACCCTCCCATCCAGGCTCACACCCCAAGGGCTGGGGCTCCTGCCTTCCTCCTGGGGGGCTTTGTGATCACACTGGGCCGACTTAGATGATCAGCCATTTTCCCAGCTCTGGATCTTTAACGTAATCACACCTCCACAAACTGCTTTTCACTGTAAGATGTTCTTGTCACAGCTTCTGAGAAGCAGGACACGGACATGTCTTGCGGTGTTATGGCTTGAATGTTTTCCTTCCAAAGTCCAGCTTTTTATCAAATTGGTAGGTTTAACAATCATTCTCCTAAGAGTTGAATGGGCCATGAGAGCTTCTTCCTCATTTCTAAAATAAAACATTTACTTAGTTAATTAGTTAGTTAGAGACCGAGAGGTGACACTCATATCTGGAACCCCAGTCGTGGGGCTGTGGCTGGGGGTACCCGTGCCAGCCCAGGCTCCCTTCTGGGGATCCTAGCTCCCCATCCACCACTGCTAGGCGGAGGGAGGGTCCTGGGCTTGTGGGCAGCCAGAGCGCAAACTGAAACCGGGCTCCACACACTGGTCGCCTGGTGGTGAGCTCTGGGTTCTTGGGGGTATGGAATTGCTGTCTAGGGACATTCATGGATAAGGCCACTGTACATTTAGGTGCAGAATGAATCCTGAGGGACTTCCAACAACAGGGCCACTGTACTTGCAGGTAAGCGAGGGGACTGAGACCTGGTGGTTTGGAGGGGAGAGACTTGAAGATCCGTATGGGTTAGACTCATGTACCAGCCCACATGGAAATCCTGGTTTGGCTTGTTATCATTGGACATGGCTGAGCACCACATGCCAGCGCACACATAGGCTATGTCTGGGGCTCAGGCTGGCAGGGTGGCAGCTTTACCTGCTACAATGCCAGCCCTGAATCATTCCTCACGAATGGCACTGGGTGCCCTTCAAAAAGGGCTTGAGGGCGGGAATGTTCCCTTTTTTGCCACTCTGCTTGCTATTGTGTAAGAACGCCTCTTGAAGCCTCTTGAAGCGAGCAGTATGGCGTAGTAAGGGAAGCCTCTGCCTGTGGCACCAGCAGCCCACACGGGAGTTGGTTTGATCTTTAAAAAGGATTTAGTTTACTTTTTCAAAGTGCGGAATGAAAGAGATGGAGAGGGAGACAGATACAGGTATCTTTCATTCACTGGTTCACTCCCCAAATGTCTGCAACAGCTAGAGCTGGGCCAGTTCAAAGCCATGACTCAGAAGCTCTATCCTGGACTCCCACGGGGATGACTGAGGCCCAAGTCCTCAGGCTGTTTCCCACTGGCTTTCCAGGGGCATTAGCAGGCAGTCGGATAGCAGGACTGGGGTAGGCTGTCTGATGTGAGATGGGTCTCCCCGAGTAGGGGCTTCCCCCATGGCACCACAACACTGGGTTGGCCATGCAATCCCTGAGGACACTGTGGCTGGTCCTGACGGATCTACTGAATCTGGAGTGCTGTGGCGTTTCATTCTCATGTACCACTTCCATATCTCCTTCCACCTTAGCCTGCACACATCAGAGTGGAAGCTTCTGTCGGAAACCCCAAGAGTGATCTCCCTCTGCGTTGCTCAGCTCAGCAGTCAACACAGGTGATTTTCTGGGACCCCAAAGGGCAATGGGGTTGTCCCCAGGAGCTAACAAACAATGAACCCTGAAGTAGACACCAGCTGCTCTAACTCTTCAATCTGACACTGTCTACAGAGAGAGCCTCAGCCCCCACAGGTCTGCCCCACAGGACTGCTCACCTGCTCATCTCAGACGTCGGTCCCAGGTCCCAGGTTCTCTTCCAGGCAACTGCCTACAAATGGGGTTCCTGTAATCCTGTCGTCATCTTTGATTCCTTTGCTAGAGCAATTCACAGAGTTCATGGAAGCATTTACTTAAGTGCAGTGGTTTATTACAAAGGCTGCTCCAGAGGTCACAGATGGAGAGAGCTCACAGGGCGAGGACTAAACAGCGCTCTGTCTTCCAGGAACCTCGATGCAATCAGCAGCTGGGACATGCTCTGACGCTCTGCCTTTTGGGGTTTTATGGGGACTTTATTGCATATGCATGACTGCAACTAATCCAGGGAGGAACACCCAGCCAGACCTGCCGGCTCACATTTCCCCTGGTTCTTTTGTGTAGCCTTTCTTTCCCCAGGGTATGGGGCAGTACACTTCCCCAGGGCAGAGGGCTTTAGGTTGCTGTTACCAGACAAGGGAGTGTCAGGGAAGTTCTTTGTTGCCAGCGCCCAGCCAAAAAGGTTGGGAAAAGATTCATTTTCGCCATCCCTCTAGAACAGAAATTCTAGTTTCTTTTGATTCATCTTGGGGAGACAGTTATGAACCAGAAATGGAGGAAAAAGTGAAAATATGTGTTTATCATAGTGTCACAGGTTACCCCGTGTTTCGGACATAGACTCTTACATCAGCCAGGTATACTACTCAAAAAATGTCTGTCACATGGTGGTAGTTAAGGCGCTGGTTGGGAAGCCCGTAGCCGAGGGCCTGGGTTTGAATTCTGGCTCTGTCTTGGAAAATGTGAACTCCCTTGGGCTTCTCAAGGGAGAGGTTTATCCTTCACTACGAATGCCAGCCAGCCAGCCAGTACTCCTTTCCAGTTTGCTACTAGGAAGCCTTTATCTCTGACCTTGCCTTTGAATATATTTCCTTGGTATCTTGTTCAGGAAGTCAAGAACAAGCAACATGGTACCAGGAGAGAGAATCAATACCCATTGACATGTATGAGAGCAGAAGGGGATGTGGGACAGACTAGACTAGTCTGCCGCACATACTGACAAACCAGAGTAGGGGGCGGGCCTGGTGGGGGTTATTGTGGGTCACTCCAACTAGGCTGCAGCTCCCACTGGTTTATGCGAGGGCCGAGTATGTGCTGGGCAGAACTCGGCTGGACTGCAAACACCCTTTGGTTCCAGTGGAAGACAGGGATGGAAACAGAACCAACCCAGCAATTGCAACCATCAGCTGATGGGGCAATGGACTGTGCCAGGCCCTGTGCTTGGTAGAACATACAAGAATCTGGTCTGGGAACACCTCACACAAAGTTTCTTTGGCGATCCCCCCAATTGAGCTTCCGGACTCAGAACCCTAACCATCAAAAGACAGAGGACAGAACAGTCAATCAACCACCTCAGCTATATGTTGGCAATGAAAATACTGGGTAAACGGAGACTCTATGATGGACTATGCCAATCAGTGGATTCTCCAACGAACTCATTGTGCTTGGAGTGGTGAGAGTGGCAGCAATTCAGAACTGCTGAACTATCAAAACCACTTGAGCAAGACCCTCGGAGCATGCCCCACATCCGGGACCTGGGGTGGGTAGGAAACTGGGTGGGGCTTCTCCCTTAAAATCCCCTTTCACATCAGATATATTAAGGAAACAATACAGAACTAATTGTTTTGTCCATCTTCCTGTAGTGCTTGAACCTTTTTACCCTAATTAGGTCAAGATTGTAAAAAAATTAATTAATTAATTTTTTTTTTAAAAAAGGAGAGAGAATTAGAGTTGGCCTCAGAGGTTGTCCTCCACATCTTTCAGTTGTGTGACAGACACTCATCCATAATTTTTGGTACCTGCTTGAGATTACTTTAACGTTTTGTTTATTTTTTTACTTTTATTTATTTGAAGGAAGAAAGAGAAGAGGAGGAGGAGGAAGAAGGAAGAAGAAGGAAGGATTTCACGTACTAATTCATTACTTAAATGCTCGCCAATGGCCACGTTGAGCCAAGCCAGAGCAGGGACCCTGGAACTCCAGCCGGGTCTTCCCCATGGGCAGCAGGGACTCAAGCGTTTGAACCATCCCCTGCCACATCCCAGGGTACACTCTAGCAGGAAGCTATAATTGAGAATGGAGCTGAAACTCCAACCCAGGAACTCCAATCTGAGATGCAGGTGTTCAAGTGGAATGTTAACTGCTAAGCCACATGCCTGCTCTAAGCTCATTTTAATATGATATGACATGACATGATATGATATGATATATGATATGACATGACATAGCTATTCCTAGCTCTGGGTCTCTAGTTGCTATGACCCAGCCTGACATGGCTTGCCTACAGTTTCAGCTCTTACTGGTGGATGTTGCAACCTAACCCAGTCACATGGCCTACACCCTATCCTGACTCTCATGTGTGCCAGTGGGTGCTGCAGCCTGGCCCAGCCTGGCCTGTACCCAGACCCAGCTCTTACAAATGTTAAAGAGTGCTGTACCCTTGGCTGGCCTGGCCCACCCCCCCAGCCTTGGCTCCTGTGCTCCTCAGTGGGAGCTGCTGCCTGGTAGGGAGTTCCCCAAGTTCTCCTACTAGGCCTACTGCCAATGCTGGATCTTATGCATGCTGGTGGGTACTGTGTCCTTGCTTGGCATAGTCTGCCCTCAGTCCTGGCCTTTGCATGTGCTGGTGGGTGCTGCAACCTGCCCCAGCCTTCTTCCAGCCTCTGCTCCCATGTCAGGTGAGCTCCTATCAGGTGAATTCTGTGGTCCAGCCTGACTTAGGCTGTCACCACCGTCAGCACTCTGTGAAAACCAGTGGGTGCTGCAGTCCCACAGAGGTGAACCCACAATTCCCCTACAGAATCTGCCTGCCCAGATCCAGTTGTCTTACATTCTGGCGGGTGCTGTGACCCAGCCTGACGTGGCCCACCAACACCTGTTCTGAATCTCATGGGCGGGTACTGTGGCCTAGCTTAACAAGGCATGCCTCCTACCCCAGCTTTCATGTGTGCTGGCAGGTGGTGGGTGATGCTATTCAGCCCAGCTCAGGTCTCCCACATGGGTGGGTGCCTTGGCCTGACACAGACATGCCCTCCAGTTTCTCCCCTCTAAACTACTCCAGCTCACCTCCCTTAGCTACCTATGAGTGCAGTGGCCCAGTTTGTGCCAGACCCCAGAAGTCATTTCTCCCCTATCAAGCATGCCCTCTGCCGCGCATGCACTCCAACAGGTCCCCAGACCCCTTGAGGCAACCTGCAGCTCCCCTGCCTGAGGGCCAGGGTGGTATGTCCCAGCTCAGCTTTGCTTTCCTTCCCCACATATCTTTAAAACAAACAAACAAACAAACAAAAAACAAAAAGCAGAGGAAGGAGAGCAGAGCAAATTGGTCAACTACCCCAGGGAATTATGACAGCAAATTTCTGGGCACACGGAGATTCGGAGGTGGACTGTGTCAGCCAATGGCCCTTGGAAGGATTTCCTCATCCTTGGGTCTGCAAGGTTGACAGCATGTCAGAACTGTCAAAACCACCTAAGTAGAACCCTTGGCGCATGACCCACATCGGGGACCTTGGGAGACATCGGGTGGGTGCTGAGGTGGTTGGGAGGCTGGGCATGGCTTTCCCCCTTATCTCTCCCCTTCCCCCAGATACAGGAAGAAGGAAAAAAAAAAGTGAAAATAATGGTCTCAGCCACTTTCCCCGGATCTTGGACCCCTCCCACCCTGATCAACTATGTGAACATCCTTAAGAAGAAAATAATAAAAGAAACATAGAAGAGAATAAACAGCTATGCTGGCACACTGGTATCAAAACAAATTGGGCATTAACCAGGCCCAGAATGCCTGGCAGCTATTGGCCTTTTTCCCCAAGGAGTGTAACACTTGCCTAGTCCAAGGCAATCTAGATATGGCCTGTAACTGGGGTCCACTTGTGTTTGGTGGAATTTTCCAGAGGCTATAAGATATTGTAGTAATATGTTGTGGTGATGAGTAATATGATGTGTTCTTTGCCCGCTTGTATTTCAAAACCTTCTTAGTCATAAAGTTTGATAGAGTAGGCATAGAAACAACCCTTATAAACAAAATCTTTGTGGTGCTGCAGCATTTTTTAAGACTGTGAAATGTTCCTACCCCAAATCCAGGAGCAAAGAAGCAGGAACTCCATCTGGTGTCCTGTGTGCTTGGCAGGTGCCCACTGCCTGGTACATTAACAAGGACCTGGATTGGAAGTGTAGCAGCCAGGGTGTCAAATAGTTCTCATCTGGGATGCTGGCATTGCAGGCACAGGCTGAGCCTACGGCAGCACTCAGAATTCTCTCTAGGATGGACTCAGGAAGACTGTCCAGGGCTCTTGCAGCCACACTGCGTATTTTACTGTCCACCCCAACACTGTGTGTACAATTCTACAAGAAGCAAAAGCATATTAGTTTAGCCACAATTTTCACTTCATGCCCGTAAACAGTCTCTGGTTTATGAGTGTGCTGTGTCTTGGTCAACGTGGGCCTGCAGACGCTAGTGAGTTTTTAGGTTTTTTTTCTTCTGGCTCTGAGCTAGTCAGATAAAGCATTCTCAAACGGTCTTAGTGAACAGAACTCCGGATGTTTCAAGAATCAGTGAGTGTGGCCGTTCTTCATTGAGTTGGTAGCAATCAGATGTATATCAACTAGCAGTGGTGAGGGAGGTATTAACACAATAATAATGATGATGATGAAGATGCTAGCAGAATAAAACAATACTCTGGCACCCTCTTCACGTTAGCTTCAAACTGCAACACTTTGTGTCAATCAAGTCTTCTACTGGGTGGTCGTTTTGCATTACCATTGGAACCTAACCTTGTTTCTGATTCCAACAGACTCAAAACATGTGGACGTCACATGAAGTCCGTGCTACATGCTGAAGGACAGTGGTTTTTCCTGCCGGGTGCTATCCTGGAGCTGGAAGACCGGCTGCAGCCCAGGAGTCACCCTCATCCTGCCAGATCAGTAGCTGCAGAGAGATGATGTAGGACCAGCAGGCTCTGTGATCACGTGCCGTGTGCCACAGCTCCTTCGTTATTGAATCTGCAGCTTGGCCCAAGGTGCCGTCACACCGATTCTGTGACGGGGAGTCATGCATAGTGATCAGGGAAGCCTTATACCTCTAATGGGTCCTCCGTGATGTCTCCAGGGTTCAAGTCGCTTCAGGCTGCATTAAGGTACAGACACAAGAGTTAGCATAACCCTAGGGCAAAACCTGGACTACGTGCAGTCAACTGCAAAACAAAACAACAAAGCAAAACAACACACAACCGAGGCTGATTCTCTGTAAGGGAAAGAAAGGGACACACTGGCTACATCAGTGCCTGTCCTCCCGCAGCGGGCCACACCTGGCCCACCTGCTGCTTTGCTGCTTGGTTGGGTTGTAATGTCTTCTCTACAGGACCCACTTGAATCCATTGAAGCTGTCTAGCTTAAATGGACACATCATGAGATGCTAGGCCCTGTTGCTTAAATGCTTTTTCTTTTTCTAAATTTTCCTGCAGTGACTTCTAGCGGTCATTCTTCTTCTTTTTTAAGATTTAGTTATTTTTATTGGAAAGACAAATTTACAGAAAGGAGAGACACAGAGAAGGGCCTTCTATCTGTTGGTTCACTCCCCAAGTGGCCACAATGGAGCTGAGCCGATCCAAAGCCAGGAACCAGGAGGTTCTGCTGGGTCTCTCACGCAGGTGCAGAATCTCAAGGTTTTGGGCCGTCCTCTACCGCCTTCTCAGGCCACAAACAGGGAGCTGGAAGGCAAGTGGAGCAGCCAGGACACAAACTAGCACCCATATGGGATCCTGGCACATGCAAGGCGGGACCTTAGTCACTAGTCTACCACGTTGGGCAGATCGCTTAAATTCTTAAGAACAGTACTCCTGTTGGCAGCTTCCCCCACCTCCAGTTACACAACCCATCATTCCCTCTTCTCCATGCTCTGATATTCTACCCCTCTCCCAGGATGAAACACAGGTGAGGGAATTTTAAAGAGTTGGTCCCCTTTTCCAAGTCCAGCCTCCTGCAGGCAGCAGGCGATCGCTGCCACTCCTGCACGGATCCCGACCTGGGCCTGGCCGCACCGGAGGCCCTGCAGGCATTTGCGAGGTGAATCGGCAGAGGGAGTTCCCTGACATTGGTGTCTCTCTGCCCCTCTTTCTGTCAAATTAAAAATAATAATAAAGCAAGAAGTTTGTGAGATCATGAAATTAAAAGCTTATTTTGGTGCAAAAACATTTGCGGTCCTTGCCTTGTCTTTCATCATGAACTTCTGGAGCTCTCTCACAGGGCTGTCACATCTCCATATCTGCAGGTGTCGTGTTTATGCAATCAATCACGGGATGAAAATATTTGGGGGATAAAGACTGTCTGCTCTAAACATGGCAGACTGTTTTCTCTGGCATCATTCCCTAAACAACACAGGACAGCATTTTAATGGCATTCCGTTGCATGAGGAGTTACATCACAGGGTCCCAAAACTCTGGGCCATCCTCTAGTGCATTCCCAGACCACAATCAGGGGGGTGGGTTGGAAGTGGAGCTGCCGGGATATAAACCGGTGCCCATATGGGATCCCGGTGTGTGCAAGGTGAGGATTTAGACATCCAGCCATCATGCTGGGCCCTTAAATCATTCTTAACAAGGAGTTTGAGCATCTGAGGACTTGAGTTATCAGAAGGGAGTTCTGAAACTAAGCCCTTGTGGTTTATTTACTAATTAGCTGGGTGACGGGGGCAATTTCACAACATTCCCCTTGGAGTCCCCACTGAAGCTTTCATCCACCGGGTACACGTCCAGGTGAGAGTGTGGCGGCTCTAGACTGTCTCCCCTAAGTGTCCACTGGGGGCTAAAGAAGCGTCTGCTGCTCCAATATTTTACTGTTTCTCTGTCTGAAAGCAAGAGTCAGAAGGAGAGAGAGATCTTCCACTACCTGGTTCACTCCCCAAATAGCTGCGATAGCCAGGGCAGGGTTAGGCCAAAAGCCAGGAGCCAGGAACGTCACCACGTAAGTGCAGAGACCACGTTCTGCTGTTTTCTCAGGTTCCATAGTAGGGAGATGGATCAGAAGCGGAGCAGCCAGGACATCAACTGGCACCCATGTGCAACGCCAGCATCACAGGCAGTGGCACTGCCCAAGAGGCATCTTAACCACCACACCGAACACCTGTCCCCACTCTATCAAATTACTAAAATCCCTCCCAGATGCTCTGCATCCAGAACCTCCCCCTAAAGTCCACCCACATCAATAAACTGACACAACGTGCTGGGCTGCTCTCTAACCCTTACGGTCCATTCCCATACACATTTTCCAGCTTTCTGCCAACACCTAGCAGTGAGACCATGGCAACTTTTTTTGAGTGAAGCCATCTTTTCCTGGGAGACACTTTGAAGCATCTCCCTGAAACATTCTGAATTCTGACTGCAGTTGGAAACCTAAAGGTAACAAGCCATAAAGGGGAAGACAATGACAAGAACAAAATAGCACTTTAAAAAGTTAATGGAAAGTATACTTTTCATTTTGGTTTTAAAAAAATGGAAACCCATTCATGGGTTTTTTTTCTCTAAGATGCATTTTCCCCATGAGGCAAGTTTTACAGTTATGGAGTAATTATTACTGCATTCATTAAAAAATACACAATTGAGTATGAAATGTATGATAGGAATGAATTGAGAAACTTAGTGGGAAGACTTTTTTTCAAATATTGCCTGGGGTACATCAAATTGTGGAAAAATGGAATCAAGACATGAACATAAAAAGATACAAAAATGGCATTTACAGTATGGGCTTACTTTGGTACAAGGCAACTTTGAAATTCCTTTTTTTTTCCATAACGTGCTTCCTGACCGGTGAGCAGCCAGCATCCTGTGCGGCTGGCGGGTGGCAGGCTGCCTGAAGCCAGACATTCTGGGCTCCGTGCGTGTCAAGCTGGCCTCCCCTGCTGCCCTCGGCTTTAAATGTACTCTCATCTGAATTTTCCACAGCTGAGAGCCTCCCGTGAAGGTGAGAAAGAACTGAGGGTTCCACAGATTGTGGAAGGTGCTCAACCACTCCCCAGGGTTGCCTTAGTTCTTCGTTTGGGGCACCTTGGGTTCTTTATGCCCTGAAATCAATTTGTTTCTGCAAAAAACCCAAGAGCTGAAGCCAAATTTTAAAATCCTATAAACATTTTGGAAAAAAAAAAAAAAGCCCACATACAAAAATGTGTTCAGTGTAACATTAAAGGGCAGAAATGATGATGAGATGTGATTACGGAATATTCCGTCACTCAGCCTATGGTGCTCAGATAAGAGGGTGGGCCCAGACCAGGTGGGGGCTCGGCATCGAACCCCTGCGTCTTTCTGCTAATCACAGCTTCCGTGCTGGGTTCAAGAAGTTCTTGCACGTCTCCTTCCCGGGCAGGGTGTGGGGCTCGTGGACCCTCGCCCGAGTCCCGGACTCCCCGCAGCTCCCGCGTCTTTGCTCCTCTCTGCTTTCACTCTGTCCTATTTCCAATTCCTAGCCCTCCTCTAAGTTCTTCCTTCATTCGCCCTCTGTTCGTTTCCTTTCTGCAGGGAAGGCCAGCCTGGTTTCTTTTTCCTCAGCCGGCTCGGCTCCTGATGACTCCATCCCTCTGCAGCGCCATTAACTTTCTCCTCCAAACGGCAGGCTTTTCTTCACTCATCCAAAAGGACGCTCCTACAAGAGCCTAGGGGTCCAAGGCAGGGACCCGAGATGGTGGGCAGCAGCACCCAGCCGCAGTCCTCGGCGTCGTCAGTGGCAACGTGGCGGGAACCGTTCTTGGCGCGGCTTTTCTTCACGGGACTCATAGCTTGAAAGAGCCGACACCATCTTTCATCCCTGAACCAAGAGGGATGCGGCCCGAGTGGGCGCTTCCAGTGACGCCTCACGGGGGGTGTCACGTCACAGCTCGCGCCAGAAAGGACGCAGCTTGGGCTGGGAAGGACGCAGTCCTCGTTAGCAACGACGCAACTCTCGTTAGCAACGACCCAACTCTCGTTAGCAACGACCCAATCCTCGTTAGCAACGACGCAGCCCTCGCAAGAGGGGACGCAGCCCTCGTTAGCAACGACGCAGCGCTCATTAGCAACGACGCAATCCTCGTTAGCAACGACGCAGCCGCGCAGGGAAGGACATAGCAGCCTTAGTAACGAGTAAATTCTTCATTTTGAAATCGCAGAAACTCAAAACTTACCCGAAACATACTTGCTTGCTTATATAGCTGAGACGTGTAAGTCATTATGGGTGAGGTTTTCCTTCCTATTAGCTTGTTCTCTACGTTGACTTTCTTCTTAGAAGCCCCTCCATGTTAGGAAAGGTACCCATGAAAAGTACGAATTAAATACACGTGTTTATAACGCACCGGGGCTAGAAACTTTATTTTGAAAAAAAAAATTGAGATTCGGGTAACCAGGTGATTCATGCAAATGAATAGCCACTAATAAATATAGTAAAAAAGTGAAAATTAATTAGATAAGTAGATACTCAAATTTTTAGGAAAAGAATAGTAAGACTAAAAGGGAAAAACAACCAGTATAGAAGACCACCAAATGTAAGTTGGCTCTTTAAAAAGATTAATGACAGTGTCATCATCGCTTGGCTGCAGATGGAAGTCATGTTCCTGGCCCAGAAAATATTTTTAAGTTAATTTCTGTATCTCTCTAGGTACTGTTTGCATAAGAATCATAGTGCCTGTTAGGTTGGACATTCTGACGACTACAAAAGTGCTAATTTTAAGAGACTGTACAGCCACAAAGTGAAAGTCATTGTAGTTTTAGAAGGTTTTTTATTTTTAAAAAGACGAGGCTGTCTGTAGCAGATTCTGTGGTGTTCAGAGATACGATTCCACGAACATGGTGGCATGCTCTTCCTCCCTTCCCCTCGTCGGCCTTCTTTCCTTTTTTACTTTCTGGAGATAATTTACATTACAATCAAAATTTACATTACAATCAAGAGCTTAGTTGGTCTATCAAATAGAGCGTTGAACAAGGCAAAAAGGTCTTAATTGGGAACATAGACAAGGCCTATAAGCAATAAGCAAATGATTACCGGTTCACCCATACGCAGGCATCACAGGTCCTCAGACCTACAGGAGGGAGCTGGGCTCAGGCACTACTTCTGGTCCCCCAGCTTGGCAGCCACGCCTCCACCACCTGTGTAAT
This sequence comes from Ochotona princeps, assembly GCF_030435755.1. NCBI lineage: Eukaryota > Metazoa > Chordata > Mammalia > Lagomorpha > Ochotonidae > Ochotona > Ochotona princeps. Next base: position 159,048,740 of record NC_080832.1, read on the forward strand.
TCCTTCCGCCCACCTGTCCTCACCTGGAACCTGAGAGGGGTGGTACTGGATTGCTGCGTAACCACGCCCCTCGCAAGCCGCCCAGAAGGCCCATGATGGTGAGGGGCTCGCTCTCCTGGTTTCTGGCTCTTGCCCACCCCTCCCCCCAGTGCCTGCTTGCTCTCTGGCTTCTCAAGGACAGACTCTGAGGACATGTGTCCCCTGAGCATGGCCCCTTGTGTCTGTATTCCTCACCCTCTGTTCACTGCTTGGGTGGGACAGTGAAGATAGCAATGCTAAGATGCTTTGTGTTTCTAATTTATGTACTGTCCGGAGCTCCAGGAGAGGTGAGGCCTAGCAGTAGTGGAATGTGGGCAGAGAAGCCAGGGAAAGGTGAATGTCTGTGTAAGGAGTTATTCGAATATCCCACCCTGGACCCGGCGCCATTTCCTCTTCCTCACAGCTCATGAAATTCCCACTGGTCTCGCCATCTTCCAATCAGATGTAACCCGGCATTCCACCTGAGAATCCCACCCCCAATCTTCCAGCCTGTTCCCCAACCCCGCCCACTCACCAATCATCCCTAGGCATTCACCTGGAGTCGCCAACCCCCTGGGGCCTGCCCTCAATCCCTCCCAATTCCCGCCCCCACACCTGGCTGACAGAAAGGCCCCAGGTGCTTCCTTCCCCCCTTTTTCCTGATCTCCACCACCTCTACCTCCTTCCTGCCCCGCTGGAATAAACCTCCTAAGATACCTCGTTGGGTCTGGTGTTTTCAGCTCACGGTAAAGAACCAGGTTGCAGGAATTAGCTGTGTGTAATAATATCGTAATACCGTACGTAATAATATCATAATATCCTAAGAACTAGAACTCTACTCATCTTTTTAAAAAACTAACATTTGGTGCTGTGACTGGTCGGTTTCCCCCGGCACTTGGCCGTGTGGCCTTCGGGCCTTTGGCCACTACCGGGACCCGAACTGTGAGAACTGCGATCTGTGTTAACTGTCTTCATCTGCACCACCGAGACTCATCAGCAGCCGTCAGAATCCATCTCCATCCACCCACTGGATCACGAATTCATCTCCAACGGCCTGTTCCTGATTTCGCCGCCTTCGCCTGCCAGTTCCAGAATTTACCTCCGCGTGGCCGTTCCTGAGTTCATCTGACCTGACTGTGCTAGCATCTGCCTCCATCCAGCAACAACATAGCCCAGACGCGTGCTCCCTGATACTTCATCTCCACGTGGAGCACACGAGGTATTCCCCATCTTTCCGAATGCTGAGTTGTTGCATGTATACACTGTTGTAGGTAGGGTTCCCTCTCAGCCCTTGGAGTTTTGGGTGTGGCTTGGCACCTTTGCGCTCCTCCAACTAGGTCTGATTTTCCACTTTAAACTTTTGGGAGACCGGTTCTGTAAACCCTGCCCGGGTGCCGTGTCTCTTAGCCGCTGGGCTGGAAGTCCCCCGACCACTGGGCTGCGGGGGGGCCCCCTGTACCTCTGAGTTGGGCCATTAGGCTGAGTTAACAACTTTGGATACAGGCGGTGTTTTGGGACCTGGCTTGTCCCTTACATAGGGGGTGACGACTTTCTATGAGAGCCAAGTTTTCTGACCACTGGGTCGCCATGGACCACCGGGTCCACTGTGGCAATCAGTCCTAAGTCGTAATCATTGGAGCTACTTTTTCATTGCCAGTTCCTCCCAACACCCCCTTGGGCTGTCTTCTAGCAAATTTATTTTTTTTATTGGAAAGTCAGACATACAGAGAGGATGAGAGACTGAGAAGAAGATCTTTAGTCCGATGATTCAGTTTCCAAGTGACTACTATGGCTGAAGCTGAGCCCATGTGAAGCCAGGAACCAGGAGCCTCCTCCAGATCTCCCACGCGGGTGCAGGGTCCCAAGACTTTGGGTCGTCCTCAACTGCTTTTCCAGGCCACAAGCAGGGAGCTGGGTGGGAAGTGGGGCTGCTGGGCATTAGAACTGACACGCATATGGGATTCTGTTGCATTCAAGGCAAGGACTTTAGCCACTAGGCTACCTTGCTGGGCCCTATAAGAACAAATTTTAATAGTTGAGGGGCCTGGCACTGTAGCCTAGTGGTTAAATCCTTGCCTTGTATGTGCCAGGATCCCGTATGGGCGCCGGTTTGTGGCCTGGCTGCTCCACTTCCCAGCCAGTTCCCTGCTGGTGGCCTGGGAAAGCAGTCAAGGATGGCCCAAAGGTTTAGGATTTTACACCTATGTGGGAGACCTGGAGGAGCTGCCTTGCTCCTGGCTCCTGGGTTCTGGCTTCAGCTTGGGTCAGCTCTGACCGTTGTGGCTAGTTGGGGACTAAATCTTCGGACGGAAGATCTTTGTCTCTCCTTTTGTCTGTAAATCTGACAGAAAGAGAAAAGAAGGAAGGAAGGAAAAAAAGGAAGGAGTGGAGGGTCTGGCATGGTGGCGCAGCAGGCTAATCCTCTAGCATTCCATGTGGTTGAGATTTGTGTCCCAGCTGCTTGACTTCTGATCCAGCCCTCTGCTCCTGGCCTAGCAGGGCAGCAGAGGGTGACTAAAGTCCTTAGGTCCTGCGCCCATGTGGGAGGAGACCTAGAAGAAGCTCCTGGCTCCCAGTTTGGGATTAGTTCAGCTCTGACCATTGTGGCCATTTGGGGAGTTAGCCAGAGGATGGAAGACCTTACCTCTTCTCTCTTTGTGTCCGTGACATCTGCAAGATGGAACTCAGACCCTTGCACTCCCATCTGAGATGTGAACATCCCAAGTGATGATTTGATCCCCGCACCACAATGCCTGATCCTAAGGTTGTGTTCTTGTTCATTGAAGAAAGGTGCTTCCTGAGCCGAGCCAAGCCCCTTGGCTGAGTCATAGCTCACATGGCCCTGGAAGTGAGGTGGCAGATGAGGGTCAGGATTACAGACATCTGGGAGCCATGTCCAGGCCGGGCTTGCCTCCTTTCTCTTCCCAGCATGCCTTGGCTGAGCAGTACAGGTGGGCGTGTCCAATGGGGGTAGAAAATGATTCGTTAACACTGAAGAAGACCCTTCACTGTCTTCAATACACACACACACACACACACACACACACACACATATTTACGCCTATCTATTTTTTTTTTTCCAGCTTTCAGGATTGCCCTTAGAATTCATTTCTGTCTGGTGGTACCTGAACCTAAGTCCTGGGGGAAAGAAGGTACTTAACTAGATGCTGACCTTCACCCGTTGTGGTTGACGCCCACCTGTGGGATCTTCCACAAACTCATCACTGGCCTGTCTCAGTTCCCCAGGTGGACAGAATGGATTCTACCTCTTGTTCTGAGTTCATCCTCTTCCTCCTTCCGAACCCAGCCTTTGTCTGGAATTCTGTACTCTGGAACAAGTCAGGACATTCGGCAGAGTTCACTGTGCAGGACATGAGGGCATGCTTTCCAGGGACATGCGAGTCTGTTTCGCATTCCTACACCAAGAATGACCCAGACAAGCCTCATCTGAGGCTGTTTGGGCAAAGCAATAACTCAATCTGTGTTCAGGGCTAGGATACACTCAGCTAACCCAGGGGGAGGCACTCTCAACTCTGGTCCCTCCTGCCCCTGTTGAGAGACGAGTCAGAATGGGTAGTGGGCAGTTAGGGTATTCTGGGTCCCTGAGTCATTTTTTTTTCCCTCAAATATGAAATGGTATTTTATCCACCATGTGTTACATTTACCAAAGCACGTTTCTCCCAAGAGACAGGTGCATATTTAGCATATCAAGCACACGCTTCCCCAAGAAGCAAGGGCACATTAACATACCAATTCCCCACCTGAAGTGCCAGCCCAACTCCGCCTCGGCCATTTCCAAGGGGGCAGTCTCAGACTGGTCTCTTTATCATGACAGAAACTAAGGAAGTTCCCCAGTAACACCTTTTGGGGGGACCTCTTGTCACAAGGCCAGGTACCATGGAAACCAGGAATTTTCCTTTGTTTATGGAGAAGCTCTTTTGAGGTGAACTTTTAAAAGACACTATCCCCACCATTAACTTGGGTTTTCTCTCTCATTCCTTGCCACAATGGCAGGGGGTAAGGGTGCTTTCTCTCTTGAAGCCCTGTCCCTTTACTAGGATGGGAGTCTCTCTTCTCAGCTTTTCTAACCAATCTTGCTTTAAAACTAAATTGTGTCCGCATGAAAAGTCTTCTTTCTTGCAAGACAAGAATTGAGGTTGCTGCCGTATTCTGAGTCGAAAACTCTGCCACACTGTGACCCCGTCACTGCTCCTGAACGGCCGAGGTGTGAGGGCCAGAAAGGGGCCCCTTGTCACCCTTCCACTCTCGGTAGCTGCATTGGACACTTGGAGGAAACGTGTCCCATGAGAGAGTGGGAACAGCAAGGGGTGCATTCCCAGCAGTGCGATGCAAGGAGCCGAAGACATGACGTTTCCTGGCCTTGGACTGTGGAGTGAGCGCTGGAGCTGGCTATTAGGGGAGTGGCTCCATCGGATGTGGCTGGCTCTGCCCACGATGCACCCACCCCATACCTCTAAATAAGAGGCCCTGTGCCCACTGCATCATGGGAAACCTTTCCTGCTGTTGCCTTGGAATCTTGGCACAATGAAGTCTAGTATTTTTTTTTAAGTTTTTTTTTGTTTTTTTGCAAAGTCAGATATACAGAAAGGAGGAGAGACAGAGAGGAAAATCTTCCCTCTGATGATCCATTCCCCAAGTGACCACAATGGCTGGTGCTACGCCAGTCTGAAGTCAGGAGCCAGGAGCTCTTCCAGGTCTCCCACGTGGGTGCAGGGTCCCAAGGCTTTGGGCCATTCTGGACTGCTTTCCCAGGCCACAAGCAGGGAGCTGGATGGGAAGTGGGGCTGCCGGGATTAGCACTTGTGCCCATATGGAATCCTGGTGCGTTCAAAGCAAGGACTTCAGCCGCTATGCCATCACTGCAGGGCCCCTATTTTTTTTTTAAAGCTGATTTCTTATTTTAATGAAAGATCACTTGAATGATGTCTTTGTTGTTCATGCAAATGTAGGCAAAACAGAGACATATTGTCTTGGTGGGTAGCCAAACCTGGCTGCCCAGTGGACAGCCTCAAGCAGGCCCCCAGCGATAATGCTGTGTTTTAGACGCAAGCAAATCCACCACCTTTGGGGAGCCAGGATCCAGTTATTCACCCTCTGCTCTCTGGGAATCACCTTCAGGATTCCTGGCACAGTAACCCAGAGCAGTCCCCGTGAAGGACGGCACGCTGGGAAGGGCAGCACGGGTGGTCGCGGCATTAAGAAGACGGCCGGACGCGGGTGGGAGTGCTGCTTCCACGGGGATGCTGGCCCAGAAGTCTGCTCTTGCCGTGCCTCTGGGGCGTGGCTGCAGTCACAGAAACAAACCTTGGCTCTTCCTACTTCCTCCCTCCTCCTCGGGTGGCCGTGGCGGGCCAGCCTGGCCACAGGTGCTGCTCTGCGCTGGCTGGGACGGTGTGGGTGTCCGCTGCCTCCTCCACATCCTCCGGGCACAGGGAGATGGAGAAAGAGCGCACAATGGCAGCGCCAGAACAAGGGAGTGAGGTGTGCGCAGCCTTCATTCATAAAATGAGAAGTGACATCAGAACCAAGTGACCCCATCCGTCTGTCCGTCCATCCAGGTCTCTGTGTGTGTGAACTCGAAAAAAAAATAAACAAAAGCAAACAAGCTTCCGTGGACCTAAGGGTACCTTAGGGGCGGCAGGATCTGGGGCTCAGGCCACTCGGGGCTCCCAGCCCCGCACCTGAGGTTGAGCCACAGGCCTGCAGGCCTCCTCACCTCTCCTTGGGCTGCCAGAAGGCCCGTTTACTTTTTAATTTTTTTTTTTAATCAGAAAGTCAGATATACAAAGAGCAGGAGAGACAGAGAGGAGGATCTTTCGTCCTAAAATGCACTACCCAAGTGACCACAATGGCCGGAGCTGCGCTGATCTGAAGCCAGGATCCAGGAACTTCTTCCAGGTCTCCCACGCGGGTGCAGGGTCCCAAGGCTTCGGGCCATCCTCCACTGCTTTCCCAGGCCACAAGCAGGGAGCTGGACGGGAAGTGAACCTGCCGGGATTAGAACTGGCGACCATATGGGATCCCGGCGCGTTCAAGGTGAGGACTTAAGCTGCTAGGCCGTTGTGCTGGATCCCCATTTTAAATGTTTGCTTGCTGGACAAGGGGGTAGTAATCTCATCACTGTCGAGACAGACTTATTGCTACCTGACTTAATTTCTGTTTCTTTTTATCAGCTCTAAGATTCCATTTGTAGAAATTGAATGTATAGATACCAGCAGAGATGAAGAACAAGGGGTCCCTGCAGTACTGCGTGTGATGTGAACAAAATATTGCAAGTAGTTCCATTGAGGAGTGTTCTGGTCCATCCTCTGCAGGCAGTACATAACAGGGGCCAGGGTTGTGAGATGAAGTGATGTGGCCGCCGGCTGCTGCCAGATGGAGGCCAGGCTGCACCCTTCCACTCCAGCTCCCTGCTACTGTTCTTAGAAAGCAGCAGAGGGTGGCTGAGTGATTGGGCCCCCACACCCATGGGAGATCTGGAAGAAGCGCCTGGCTTCGACCTGTCCCAGACTTGGCTGTGGTAGTGTCGCGAACACCGAGCCTGGTCACTCGAACCAACGCCACGAGTTGAAACAATGGATGCTTGCAATCAGGCGTTTATTCAGGCGAGCACACACCAAGCAGGATGAGGGAAGCCACAGAGAGCGCCCCTCGGCTTATTTATCGAGGAAGCCTGCTGGGCCTTGGTTCCGGCTTCGTGGGAACCTGAAGTCAAAGGGATTTGGATCCGGTCTGGTGGGAGCCTGCTGGCTTCAGGTGACTGGGACCAAGGCATGGGCTTATTTGCAATTCAGGGGGTCAAGCCATTAGTTGTTTACAATGTTTGTTTTTTTTTTAAGATTTATTTATTTTATTACAAAGTCAGATTTACAGAGAGGAGGAGAGACAGAGACAAGAAGATCTTCCATCCGATGATTCACTCCCCAAGTGAGCTGCAACGGCCGGTGCTGCGCTGATCCGAAGCTGGGAACCTGGAACCTCTTCCAGGTCTTCCACGCGGGTGCAGAGTCCCAAGGCTTTGGGCCGTCCTCGACTGCTTTCCCACGCCACAAACAGGGAGCTGGATGGGAAGTGGAGCTGTCGGGATTAGACCTGGCACCCATATGGGATCACAGCGCGTTCAAGGTGAGGACTTTAGCCGCTAGGCCACACCACCGGGCCCGGTGTTTCTTTTTAACTATGTCCCAATCTTGAGGATATTGGGGAAGGCCTTAGATCTGAGCTACCATGTTGTTTATCCTTAGGAACAGTATAAAGTGAAAACTGGTTCCAGGTTCCTGGCTTCGGATCGGCGCACCTCTGGCCGTTGCGCTCACTTGGGGAGTGAATCATCGGATGGAAGATCTTCCTCTCTGTTTCTCCTCCTCTCTGTATATCTGACTTTGTAATAAAATAAATACATCTTATAAAAAATATTTATTTTTATTGGAAAATCAGATATATGTAGAGAAGGGAGACAGGGAGGAAGACTGTCCAATGATGGCCAGAGCTGCACCAATCCGAAGCCAGGAGCCAGGAGCTAGGAGCTTCTGGTTCTCCCACGCGGTGCAGGGTCCCAAGGCTTTGGGCCGTCCTCGACTGCTTTCCCAGGCCACAAGCAGGGAGTTGGAGCAGCCGGGATTAGAACCGGCACCCATATGGGATCCTGGAGCATTCAATGTGAAGACTTAAGCCACTAGGCTACCACACTGGGTCCCAGATCCTTTTCAAGATCTATTTTGAAATTGCAAACAAAAACCTACTGCATTTGTATGCATTTAAAGTAAGAAAAGTATCGATATGTAGTTATCAATGCTAAATGTGTAAACATCATGTGTTGTGAACATCCTGTGTTGTGACATAAAGCAGGGGAGAGGAAGAGTCCAGAGGCATCTCCCTGGTCCACAGGTCCATGCCTTTGTTGCTGCTCCTGTGTTGTGAACATCCTGTGTTGTGACAAAGCAGGGGAGAGGAAGAGGCCAGAGGCACCTCCCTGGTCCACAGGTCCATGCCTTTGTTGCTGCTGTGTTGTGTTTCAAATGTGAAATGACTACACCTCCAGGAAGGAAACACAATTCTTCCAGAACATTCTCAGCACTGGTGCCCTCTCCCTGGAAGCCTCATGGCTCCAAGGCGCAGTAGCTCTCCTCACATTCAGGTGTCTTTCATCTCAGGGCCTCAGCCTGCCTGTCCTCCCGCCGCCACTCTGCAGTCAGTCCGTCACCTGGGACCATGTGGGTGTGTCCTCCCTGCGCCTCTCCCTCCTGCTGCAGCCCCACCCCAGGTTGGCTTGCCTGCTCAGGCCCCTCCCCACACCCCTTGCTGTTATCTCCGTTAACTGTGCAGTTCAAGCAGGAGGTGGGTAGCAGGCAAGTCCAGGCCCAGCAACTGCTAAGGCGGACACACCTGACTCCCCGCCCCCTGCAGGGCACTGAGCCTCTGCCACACCCCTGCACACCCCAGCCTTTCTCGAATGTGTTCAATCAACGTGAGGTCTTTGTTTAGGATATCAGATTCTGTTGTGCAAATTTTTTTTGGTTGTTTATTTAAAGTGTATCTTATTTAAAGACACAGTTAACAGAAAAAGAGAGACAGAGATCTTGCATCTGCTGGTTTGTTCCCAGGCCAGAACGGCCAGGGCTGGAAGATGTCAGAACCTGAGGCTTCTTCCAGGTCTCCCGTTTGAGTGCACGTCTCCAAGGACTTGGGCCATTCCTGCTGCTTCCCCTGGTGTACTAACAGGGAGCTGGGTGGGAAGTGGAGTTGCCAGGACTCGAACCGGTGTTGATGTTGGCACGCAATGTCAGCCCCTATTTTTCGTTTATCAATCGAGCAGCCTAAGTGAAGCAATAACGCAGCTAGTCCCTGGAAAGGGTTTTTCCTTCTTGAAACATTTGTCCCACCCACCTCCCACGATATCTGACCCTCCTCACTCTAATCAGAGGCCTACCTGGGGGAACATCTCTAACTATGTAAACAATATAAATATAAATAAAAATAAATGGAGAAATAGCGCCTTACCAATAGCATTTACATTTTTCCAGTTGTTGTTGTGAAGCGTTGCAAGCCGCATACACAGCTCCATCATTTGATGCACTTGCAGCTCCAATGCGCGGTTAACACCTGCCACGCGCTGGAATGACTGGGTTCGATGTGTGAGTGTGTCTCATAGCGAGACCATGAACTTGCGAGCGTGTGGGCAGGTCTCGTGTCTCCTGTCTGTGCTGGCAAAGTGAGAGCATGTCGCCCTGCAACCACACCAGCTGCGTCTCCCTCCCAAGCGGACCCCTGCCCTGCTTGTCACAGGGCGTTCTCTGTGATGCTGGGACTTGGTCCTTGCCGTCAGCAGGTGAGTCTCGTTAACTTTATGACATTTTTACCATCTCACTTTATGACATTTTTACCATCAGCCTCCGGACGGGGACTGTCTTGTTCCTGGGACACCATAGTGTGAGACATAAAATAGAACTATTGCTGCTAATAGTTCGAGTCTGCATCGCCACCTCCTCACCCACAACTTAACATTGCTTAGATTTGAGAGGAATCCCGGGACCAGCATTGTGGTGCGGCAAATTAAGCCACCAGCTGCAGGGCTGGCCCCCCGTTCAAGAGCATCGGTTCGAGTTCTGGCTGCCTTGCTTCTGATACAGCGCCCAGCTAACGTCCTGGGAAAGCAGTGCGAGATGGCCCCATGACTCACATGGGAGACCCGAATGGCATTCCGGGCTCCTGGATTTAGCCCGGCCCAGTCCCAGCTGTCGCAGGCAGTGGGAGAACGAGGCAGAGGCGGGAAGATTGTGTGTTTCTCCACTGCCTCACTAACGCTGGTCAGTTTGTCAGTCTCTTTTTTTTTTTTCCTAGAAAATTTCAAACATAGGAAGAAACTAAATCTGTTATTTGAATCTTTGTGTATTTCTTAGCATTGAAATGTTTAGGATTACATCAAAAATAAAATCATGAGATTTTGCACCTATCAGAAAAAGTGTCACAGCAGCGTGTTGAAAAAATATGCAATAATTGAACTTGGACAAAATGCCGGTAGATGGCAGCATTGGCCAATTTTAGTCTTAAAAGTTAAGCTTTTTTTTTTTTTTTTTTTGGTAAGATTTTATAGTTATTGCAAAGTCAGATATACAGAGAGGAGGAGAGACAGAGAGGAAGATCTGTCTGATGATTTACTCCCCAAGTGACCGCAACAGCCGGAGCAGTGACCATCCGAAGCCAGGAGCCAGGAGCTTCCTCCAGGTATCCCACACTGCTGCAAGGTCCTAAGCTTTGGGCTGTCCTTGACTGCTTTCCCAGGCCACAAGCAGGGAGCTGGAGGGGAAGTGGAGCTGCCGGGATTAGAACCGGCGCCCATATGGCATCCCGGCGCGTTCAAGGCGAGGACTTTAGCCGCTAGGCCATGGCACCAGGCCCTAAGTTCTTTTATTTTAAAAGAACCTAATTAGCTTTTGCCTAAATGAGATATGTTTATTTTTAATGTACATATGGATGAGAATTTAACATGCATTTTATTATCTAGTGTGCTCTAAAGTTGTAAAAATAATAAAAGCCCACCAGTCCCCATCCAGCCCCCTGCTTGTGGCCTGGGACAGCAGTCCAGGACGGCCCAAAGCCTTGGGACCCTGCACCTACGTGGGAGACGTGAAAAAGCTCCCAGCTCCTGGCTTCGGATAGGCACTGCTTCGGCTGTTGGGTCACTTGGGGAGTGAACCAGCAAATGAAAGATTTTTGTCTCTGTAAATCTGCCTCTCCAATAAAGATAAATAAATAAACCTTTAAAAAATATTAATAAAAGCATTGGTTCTAGCAGACCACAGCAGCATCATAAAAGGGAGGTTTCATGGCTTTGAGCAGCAGGCAATGATGGGGCTTTGATGTGGCTGAGCTGTCCCTGCTCACAGAGCTCGTGACCTGAGTCTCCAACGTGACTGTTTGCAGGCAGAGCCTTTAGGGAGGGGATGAAAGACTGTGAGGTCATAAGGGATGGGCCCTTATCTGATAGCACTGAGGGCGCCAGCAGCCATGCACAGGCACCGGCAGGAGGCAGCTGCCCGTCACCTGGGAGACCAGCCCTCACGGGAAGCCGTCTTGACCTTGAACATCCAGCCTCCAAAACGGGGGCACAATATTTTGAAGCCCACTCAGCTGGTGGTGTTTTATTGTGTCAGTCTTAGCTCGCTAGAGTAGACCTCCTAATCTCATCTCTGTAAGACCTCCCTACCCAGAGGTGGGCAGCATTGCACCTGCTCGGAGCAGCAGGCGGAGCCAGCCCCAACCAGGTTCTCATGTGGTGAGTGTGGCTAAAATGTGGGGGCTTGTGACCCGACATGCCTGCTCATTCTGCCAGACCCACTGGCCTCTGTGCGGCTAAAGCCTGGAACTCCCCCTGCCCTCCTCGCTGTCACCCTGGCAACCGTCTTAGACTCGGTGATTCCTTGCTGGACATCAGCTCCCAGGCTTTGCTCCCCCTTCGCAGGCCAAGACTCCCTTGGGTGTGCTTCATCACCCTAGTTCTAAGCCGGGGAGACAGCCCACCCCCACCTCAGCCCATTGCTCTGTGAGCTCGCCCAGAAATGCTCAGCAGGCTGCCTGTGGCTGCTAACACGTACATTGGGTCACTTCGTCCAGTGGCTCATCCACCTTGGAAGAGAAGCCCAAGTCCCTCACTGGCTCACGGGACACGTCCCCAGGGACACCTTCACCCACAGCCCTCACTGGAGCTCAGTGTTCTCCGTGGCTTGGCGGTCACTGCTGTGCTCACAGGCACAACACGCACCAGGCAGGGTTCTGCCTCGGGGCCTTCGTGCCGCTGCTTTCTCTGCCTGGCATATTTGTCTGGTGACACACATGTCCCCTTGTCCTCCTTGGATGTCCCTTTTCAGATCACAAACCATCACTGTCTCAGTACTTACTTCCTTCGTTTAGGTCTTCTGTCTGCTGGCTCACTCCACAGTGGCTGCAATGGCCAGAACTGAGCTGATCCGAAGCCAGGAGTCAGGAGTCTCCTCTGGGTCTCCCACATGGGCTCAGGGCCCCAGGGATTTGAGCCATCATCTACTGCTTCCCAGGCCATAAGCGGGAAGCTGGAAGGGAAGTGGAACAGCTGGGACACAAACCGGCACCCAAATGGGAACCCAGAGGATACAAGACCAGGACTTTAGCCACTAGGCTACCACGCTGTGCCCAGTCCAAGCCATTTTCCAACTACATATTTGATATGTATTTTACTGATTTACCTTATTCGTTGTTGCTTTCTCCCCTCCAAGGGCAGGAACGTTCTTGTCTGTCCTTGTGTTTTGGGCTCAAAGCCTAGAGCAGAGCCTGGCACACAGAAGATGTACATATTTGCTGAATCCTGGAGAACCGTGTGATGGGGCCCCAGCTGGACATGATGACTGAGAATGGGAGAGGTCCCTGGGCAAAGCCAGGTCCCAACAGCTCTCTGCACCTCACTTAGAAAGAAAAAAGAGGGCCCGGCAGCGTGGCCTAGTAGCTAAAGTCCTCGCCTTGAACGTGCCGGGATCCCATATGGGCGCCAGTTCTAGTCCCGGCAGCTCAGCTTCCCATCCAGCTCCCTGCTCGTGGCCTGGGAAAGCAGTCGAGGACGGCCCAAAGCTTTGGGACCCTGCACCCACGTGGAAGACCCGGAAGAGGTTCCTGGTTCCTGGCTTCGGATCGGCGCACACCGGCCCGTTGCGGCTCACTTGGGGAGTGAATCATCAGACGGAAGATCTTCCTCTCTGTATATCTGGCTGTAATAAAATGAATAAATCTTTAAAAAAAAAAAAAGAAAGAAAAAAGAAAAATATGTGCAAATCCCTGTGAAAGGATTGGATGAGAAAGGAAGAAAGCACAAGGAAGAGAGGAGAGGAGAGGGGACGAGAGAAGGGAAGGGAAGCGGAGGGAGGCAAAGCGAGGGGGATGAGAGAGGAGAGGAGGGGAGGACATTTCCCATCTTGTGAGTTACTCCCCAGAGGGCTGCAGTGGCCAAGGTTAGGCAGGCCCCATGCCAGCAGCCTGGAGCTCCTTCAGGCTCCCAAATGGCTGGCAGGGGCCAAGCACTTGGGACATCGTGTGCTGCTTTTCCAGGTATTCGCAGGGAGCTGGTTTGGAAGTAGAGCCTTTGGAACACAAACTGACGCTCATATTGGAAATAGCATCCCAGGCAGAGGCTTAATGTGCTGTGCCGCCGGGTCAGCCCCCAGATGAAACAATGAAACATTGGGGGTCCGGTAGCATGACCTAGTGGCCAAAGTCCTCGCCTTGAGTGCGCTGGGATGCCATATGGGCGCTGGTTCTAATCCTGGCAGCTCTGCTTCCCTCCAACTCCCTGCTTGTGGCCTGGGAAAGCAGTCCAGGACAGCCCAATGCTTTGGGATCCTGTATCTGTGTGGGAGACCTGGAAAGAAGTTCCTGGCTCCTGGGTTCGGATGGGCACAGCACCAGCTGTTGCAGTCACTTGGGGAGTGAACCATCAGACGAAAGATCTTCCTCTCTGTCTCTCCTCCGCTCTGTATATCTGACTTTCCAACAAAAAATAAAATAAATCTTTAAAAAAAATCACTGTAAGTTCAATATTAAAAACAACAACAACGAAGCATTGAATGTCCTTCCGTGCTAGGGTAAAGCCTCCAAGGCGAAGGGCCAGCTCTGCAGGGCTTTGGAAGGCAGCGGAGAATCCAGGCCTGTGGGTGATGTTTACTCTCACGCTGCATAAAGGCATGGAAGACAGGCCTGGCCAACTGCTTGTGGTTTTGAAAGTGCTGGTGTCTATAACCAAAAGTATGTTTTAATCTGATTTTTGTGCATTTAAATATCCAAATGCAGTATCATTGTAGGCTTAGAAGGTTTTATAGGCAATAAACAACTTTATAAAGCATTTTTTCTCTAAAAAAAAAATCTCACAATAATAACAACTATAAAGATAATTATGGGCAATCCTTTCAAATATTGCATGATTCCGTGCCTTGAGAAAGTGTTGTATTGTTTATGTTATTCCCGAGTGTTACTGGCACACATCCATATAGTTTTCTTAGATGAAGCCTGTACTGTGAATGTGTCTCTATGTCAGACACAAGTCATTTGCACTTGATAAGTTCAGGTTTACACAGCAGAGGGAATGTTCTGACACGTGGCCGGCGATCAGTCTCCAACTGGGTTCTACACACGCTGATGGAATTGTTTACGTAAGCTCCAGCTGAAAGTGATGAGACAGGAAGGCATTCCATGACGTCTTTGGGTCTCATGACTGTGGCTTCGTTTCGAGAATCACTATTTCCGGGCCCTGTTTTGGAAACTCAGCTGATGGGTTAGCACGTGATGCGGGGGCTCTCGGGGCCGGATGGGCCTCTGGGACCGACACGACTGCCTCTTCTCTTATACTGCAGGGCAAGCAAATGTCGCCCACTGGCAAGAAGAAACTTGCCCAAGATTGTCCAGCCTGGTGGTGGCCAACTGACCCTCGGGTCCCGTCACACGCTGCTCCAAAAAACCCCTAACAGTCCCAAGCAATCAAGCTGGGTCCACAGGAGCTGGTCCTCTGTTTCAGCAAGGACACACGTGGCACAGACCTAGGCTAGCCACGCACCTCTGGCAGGAGCCAGCCTGGCATGAGAATGCCGCATGGCATTTGAGCACCATGGCAGAAGTGACAAAAGCCTGGTTAGGAAGATGGGCAACCAGAAGGCCTGGCACTTTGCTCTCCTGCTGATGGGGCCCTGGCTCTGACGAGGGTGAGCTCACGCCCCTGGTGGAGCAGCAGGTTCCGAAGACACAACCCACCAGGGGGCTTTGGCTTCTCGGTACACAAAAAGGCGTTGAATAATGGGGCCTTTAGTTAGGAAAGGATATACCAATCCTTTCTCCACTCTAAATCTGGTCTTTAGTCGGTTAAGCATTAGGCCATCTTGTAGTAGAAAAAATGTTTCAAAGACCATGCAAGCTGACCTGAAGTGTTGCATACGAATTGTTAAGTTGTATGTTACAACAGATGGCTACCAGAGTGAAAGTGATACCTCTTCAGGATAGCTGTTCATCTGAAGTGTAGGCACGCGTGTGCCTAATTCACAGGGCAAGGCCCACCTTTGATCAGCATGCCCCTAGGTCTGGGAAACCCAAGGATGCTAAAGACTAGACTCCATTGGTTGATGGAACAGCCACTAATCCCACTGTCTCGTCAACACAGAATGCTGTATAAACATTCTGGAACTAATACGTGATAGTCAAAGTCAAGTTCATAAGAATGAGCTGAAGTTGTGTGGCATCCTTGTTCCTAATGATTCATGTGTGCAAACAGTAAAACACAGACGAGTGAAAGGTCTTACAATACAACCACAAAAGCTGACAACACAAAAGGTATCAAAAGCTCTTTCTTAATATTAGAAAAGTGAGTTCTGGTATGCTTTGTGGTACAGTGGGTTAAGCTGCCACTTCCAACGCCAAAAAGCCCCTGTATGAACAGGGGCTGTTCCAGCTGTCCCAGCTGTTCCACTTCTATTGGTCGTGGGAAAGTAGTGGAAGATAGCGCAAGCCCTTGGGCCCCTGCACCCACCTGGAGATCTGGAGGAAGCTCCTGGTTGCTGGCTTTAGTCTGGCCCAACCCTGGCAGTTGAAGCCATTTGGTGAGTGAGTCAGTGAATAAAAAATATCTCTCAGGTCCGGCACAGTGGCCTAGTGGCTTGGGTCCTCTCCTTGAACGCGCTGTGATCCCATATGGGCACCGGTTCTAGTCCCGGTGGCCCCACTTCCCATCCAGCTCCCCGCTTGTGGCCTGGGAAAGCAGTCGAGGACGGACCAAGGCCTTGGGTTCCGGCACCCGCATGCAAGACCCGGAAGAAGTTCCTGGCTCCTGGCTTCGCATCGGCACAGCACTGGCCATTGTGGCCACCTGGGGAGTGGATCATCCTACGGAAGATCTTCCTCTCTGTCTCTCCTCCTCTCTGTATATCTGAGTTTGCAATAAGAATAAAATAAATCTTAAAAAAAGAAAAAGAAAAGAAAAGATCTCTCGAACCCTGCGTGATAGCATAGTGGTTAAAGTTCTCGCCTTGAACATGCCAGGATCCCATATGGGCACAAGTTCTGATCCTGGCAGCTCCACTTCCCATCCAGCTCCCTGCTTGTGGCCTGGGAAAGCAGTTGAGGACGGCCCAAAGCCTTGGGACCCTGCACCCACGTGGGAGACCTAGAGAAAATTCCTGGCTCCTGGGTTTGGTTTGGCTCAGTTTCAACCTTTGCGGCTGCTTGGGGAGTGAGTCAGCGGACGGAGGATCTTCCTCTCTGTCTCTCCTCCTCTCTGTATATCTGCCTTTCCAATGGAAATGATAAATCCTTAAAAAAATAAAGAAGAAAAAAAAATCTCTCTACCTCTCTCCCTTTCCTTCATCATAGCTCTTTCAAATAAATTAATCATTAAAAAATAAATAGATGAACAAATTCAAATGCAAAACTTTTCAAAGAAATTGTTAAGAACAATCAGAAGATTTTGCTGTGACAGTGAACACTGAATGAGTGACTGATTCCAGGCAAGTGCTGGCCGCAGGGAAGATGATAGCAATAAAAACAGCAGCAGTGACGGAATGGGCGGTGGCAATCCAGGGGCTGCAGCTGTGTGAATTCTAAGAAAAAAATCTCCTTTTTAGGCTTAAGCTTATTCAAGTGAAATAAGAAATTTTCCACTTGTAGCGTATCACTTCTCCAATCCTTGGATTCTTTTTTCAAATAAACAGATTTCTTTTTTTTTTTTTTTTAAGATTCGTGTATTGATTTATTTGTTTGACATGCAAAGTTCCAGAGAAAGAAAGAGACAGGGCAAGAGAGATATCTTCCAACCAATACCTCACCCCACAAATGCCACAGTGGCAGAGCTGGCTGAAGCCAGGAGCTCCATTCAGACTGCCCGTGGGATTGGCAGGAGCCCGAAGGCTTGGACCATCCTTCATTGCTTTCCTGGGTGCACCAGCAGGTCGTGCTTGTATGGGATGCTGATGTTGCAGGCAGCAACTTAACTCACAGTACCACAATGCTGGCCTGGAAGAAATAATGTTCCTAACTTGTGCCCTTACCCGTTTACTATGTGTAGATACACACACACACACACACACACACACACACAATCACACCTACAACATGCCCCTATAGCACATAGCAAAGTCCCTTAGAGTTCCAGGGATTCAGTGGACATAGCTTAAAAAATCTAAATAAAATCCTGTGTTCCTGGCTATTCTTTCAGTACTTTTACTGTTACCGCAATGTTTTGGCTGTGATAGCACACTGCTCACTGACCTACTCGGGTAGTAACAAAACCATCCAAGTCCTGAAATCCTGTCCTTGTTTTAAGTTTGTTACATGGGAGCTTTGTCTATGGTCACAATATGACTGCAGCAGCTCCAGATATTACAGCCCTTGGATCCTTGCATGCTAGCAGTCAGCTATGCAGAAGTCCCACCTCCAGTAAGATGTCCCATAAGCATTGGTGGTTCAGTGGTAGAATTCTCGCCTGCCAATAAGATGTCCCTTCTGTCTCTTTGGTGTTAATTGTGTCCTGTGCTCATTTCTTTTTTAAAGATTTATTGCAAAGTCAGATATACAGGGAGGAGAGACAGAGAGGAAGATCTTTTGTCCGAGGATTTGCTCCTCAAGTGAGCCGCAACGGCCAGAGCTGCACCGATCTGAAGCCAGAAGCCAGGAACTTCTTCAGGTCTCCCACATGTGGGTGCAGGGTCCTAAGGCTTTGGACCATCCTCGACTGCTTTGTCAGGCCTCAAGCAGGGAGCTAGATGGGAAGTGGAGCTGCTAGGATTAAAACCGGTGCCCATATGGGATCCCGAGGCGTTCGTGGCGAGGACTCTAGTCATTAGGCCACCGCGCCGGGCCCCCTGTGCTTATTTCTAAACCAACCCAGAGAAGGGAATGGAATAATTTATTCGTTGACTTGGAAAAGTCATCATAGCCTGGGGTACACATGAGCATCACCTGGAGAGTTTTCAAAGCTGTGTATTGCACGTTGGCTAAGCCAGAATGGAGGCTTGGCTATTTATTTTTCTAGCGCTCTGCAGAAGACCGGATCAACAGTGAGCTTGCAAACCAGCCAAAGAGCAGCTTACCTCCTCAAAGACTCAAGATTGACCCCTGTGGGCAAGCGAAGGACCCAGCATTTCTAAAACACACGAATGTCAAATAGCTGAACACAATCGAAATGTTGCTACCAAGGAATTCTGTGGACAATGACACAAAAAGGCCAAATTTGAGGGTTGTTACAAGGCATAACAAGTTAAGCTGCGCCCTGGAACGTTGGCCCGCACGTGACTGCTTATTCTCTCCCTGTGTCTGTTGCTCTCCCCTTCAAATAAACAAATCTTGTTTGAAAAGTTAAGTTTCTTTGGGTGCTAAAAAACTGAAAACTCAAATGTAAATTTCTTCATCATAACCTCTATTTTCCATGACACTTTTGAAGACCCGCTTATATATGTCTTCAAATATGTGTGTGTTCAAAAACAAACTTGTCTCTTCATCTGCTTCCTGTGAGCTTTTTCTGGTATGTATAAGACAACAGAGCAACTTCACATGAAGTAAGAACTAGTCAGGGGCAGGGCCCGTTGGGTTGCCTGTGCCCCACATGGCAGTGCCTGGGTTGGATCTCTACCACCCAGTGCCCCTTACAGCTCCCTACAAGATCCGGCAGACCTGGATTTTACTGTTGGCTGTTGGCCTCAGCCCCTGCCCACCAGTCTGTGGAGAGTGTGTAAGGAATGAACCAGTGAATCCAGGCGCACAGCCTCTGTCTCCATCTTTCAAATAAATACATAATAACTATAATGTTAATGAAAGAGCTAGGGACCGGTTGCAAGTTAAGTCACCACTTGCTACACCCACATCATGTAGTGGAGTGCCAGTTTTGAATCCCGGCTACACCACTTCTGGTATGGTTGTCTGCTGGCTCATGCTGGGCGGCAGCAGATGACGGCTCACAGATCTGGGTGCTTGTTACCCCCCTGGGAAGCTTGGGCGGAGTTCCCAGCGCCCGGCTCCAACCTGGAGCAGGGTTGGCCACGGCAGGCATCAGAGGAGGGAGCAAATGGAGAACACTCTCTTTCTGTGTTGTTCCACCTTTCAAGTAGATAAAACTAAATCTAAAAATAAACATTAAAAAAAAAATAGTGGCTGAACGAGTCAGAGCCGTCGAAGTATGTGTTACCACCAAATACCATGGGCACAGAAAATGATTTTAATTTTGAAGTCTCAAGCAGTGTACTGCCTAATTGTTGAGCATTAAACAAAATGAATTCCTTCTGTTCTCAGACAGGCTGAGGGTTCCTCAGACACCGAGAAGCAGGTCCATCAGGATGGCAAAGCACTGAGGTCATGGATTCCGGTGACGAAACAGGAAATTCATTCATGAGTCTGGCACGCCTCCCAGTTGGTGACTCCGCTTGCAATGGAGTAACTGGATTCTCCCTGTGTCTCTTGTATTATCTTCCATGAGCATGGTGGAATGTTAGAGCTGGATGGGGCCTTGGAGCGGCCCTGCCCCCCAACACCCCACCTGTTTCAACTTTGCCGAAATCAAGACAGAGAAGTCTGGAAAGAAATCAAGACAGTGGTCTGGGGACCACCGTGTGTGTCCATGACAAAAGCCATGCTCTCCCGGCGTCCACTGCCGCATCCCTAAGGCTCAGTGCTCTGATTGCATTCAGTGCCTTGCGGGAGGTGCTAAGGGAATAGATCTTGCTTTCATGTTCAGTTTCCTAAAGGAACACGTGGGGGCAGCAAATGTTTAGGGAGAAAATAATTCCAGTTTCAACAGACCAGCTATATAGGTAGATTTGGAAAGGGGATAGTCCGTGTTTTTTGTTTTGGGTGAATTTTCTTTGTGGGTTTGTCGTGTGTGTGTGTGTGTGTGTGTGTGCATTTTGGTGTATTTATGTGATGCTTTTGAGATTGCTTCTGATCCAGATGTTTCCATATGAGATGAGGAATTTCAGAGAAGGGAGTGGTGTCCATGATTCAGTGTGGCTTTCCAATCTACATCTGTGAAAAGCACTTTTTGTATATAGGACATGTGTCTTTAGAATGTGTAAAAGGTGGGGGAGCCTATATTCTTTATAGGAATTAATGTGAGTTGGTGTCACACAGATTGGAATAAGAATAGTGAAACACATTGGTGAAGATTTGTTTCAATGATCTAGTATCCTAACCTACTTTTTTCCCAAGGCTTATTTATTGAAGGAGAAAGCGAGAAAGGAGAGCAGATCTTCCATCTGCTGGTTCACTCCCCAGTCGGTTGCAATGTACATGGCTGGGTCAAGCGGAAGCCAGGAGACCTGCGCTCCATCTGAGTCTCCCACATCTGTGGCAGACACGCAAGCCCTCGGGCCATTTTCTACTATCTTGGCTGAGGGGCATTTGCAGGGAGCCGGACTGGAGGCAGAGCAAGCAGGACTTCCACTGGTGTTCAGCACCAGCCCCCTATCATAACCTGCTTTGGGGGTGATGAATGAAAGAATCCCTTTTGGTGGATCTGATGTTCATTTCCCTGCTCCTTCATGGTCTCACTGTCACATGTATCATTTCTTCCTAATAGTCCCCAAGTAATTATCGAGTTTAATTTAGGATTATCCCTGCTTTCCTACTCATACCCATGGAGCACTCTAAGAAGTAATCGTGAGTTTACCAAAAGAGGAAATGATGATAGCATAAGACCAAGCCCTAAACTATGAAAAGTCCTCACACAGAACTGTTAGCACTACTACCGGCCCTAAGTCCAAACTGTTTGAACAGGTGTATTCAGGCCAGTGGTTCGGAGCTGTGGTTCCCATGGCAGTTGAGCTCCTAGAGGGCAGCAATGGCCTTGAACCCAAGAGCTGCATCTCTAGGTTCAGCAGCCACTGCATGTGACTCGCACTCAGTTAACAAGAACACACAGTATTGTGTTTAATCCCACCCCAGTTACAGCAGACTGAAGGCTGTGGGTTAGAAACATTCGCTAGTCACAAGGATGTCTTAATCAGCCCTTTATTCCCACACTGGGAAAAAGTGAGGTGGGAGGAAGGCCACCATCTGAGGCAGCTAGTCCTGATCCCCCAGCCACCAGCAACATGCAAAATGACTTTAGTAAATACAGGGAACTGGGTTCAGTATATACCTCTGGACTGGGCTCAGTATGCACGCATATAGAGGGACAACACGATGAGACCTACAAGGTTCTAAATTCTTTGATTCTGATTATTTCTTCCTCAAAATGAAACACTGGCGAACACATTGAATTCCCTATCTTTAGATAATTTGAGCCAGGCTGCTGTTTACGCCCAGTCATCACAAATAACATTTTTCCTATCGAGGGTTTGGCATTAGAACATACAACAACCTGTCAAGGCTGAATAAATCCCACTGTTTTAAGAGGTTGTGCTTGGTTAGCTTCTTTTTCTGGTAGTTAAAGGGAAAAAGATGTTAAAGATCTTGTCAATATCCTGGGTAATTTTTTTCTTCTGGTATAAATAGCTGAATGCAGTAAGAATATGTAAATTGGATTTGTATTTTTCACTTAACCTGTTTTACATAATAGTCACTTAAGTGCTTTATTAATGAAAGGAGAAAATATGCAAACAATTTTAAAGTAGTTCTAACCTTTAAACAAGTTAAGAAATTTAAAAATCAAAAGCAGTCACATCTTGCTTTGTCAGTCTGTTCGACTAAGAATCTTGGACAATTCTACCCCTAAGGCAATGCAGGCTGTCAGGTTCTCAGAATTAGAAATAAAATATTCAAGCTGAAGATCAGTTAAGTGAGTACCCCACACTTTGGCATGTTAAATGGTGAGTCTTGAAGGGGTGAGTGGAGCTGTAAAGGGAGGTGTGTGTGTGTGTGTGTGTGTGTGTGTGTGTGTTCTGCTAAGTTCTGGTGCTTGTTTTCAATCACTTTCCAGAGAGACTTCCTTTCCATTCTTCTGAGTGCTACACTTCAAAGAAGAATTGTGTAATTCTTATATTCACAACATCACGGCTGAAATTATCTAATTAGAAAGGTTATACAATTTACATGGTCAGAGGCAGAAAGAGCACGTTTGGAGTTTGGAAACAGATGAAGTGATGTGTGTGCACTGTCAATTCTTTTTTTTAAACCTCACATACATGATCTGGCCTTGTTGTCAACTTAAATTTTAAATACAATTTGCCAAGTTGAAATACATACAGAAAAACAGCCCATTGGATCAATGTATCCCCAGCGTTCCAGAGTCAAGTTAAATACTATTTTACCTGAGGGAGGAGGTTGAAGGGATGACTTAAAAACAAAACAAAACAAAACAAAACAAAATAAAACAAAACAAAAAAACCAAATGAAATCTCTCCATACTCAGAAAGTAAGGTACTCCTGGAGTTTTGAATATGTGTGATTGAAAGTCCAGAGATAAGCTTCTGAATCCTTTTGTGAGCTTTGACTTAAAAAAAAAAAAATGTAAGGATAGCAAAATGCACTTTCGCTCTTGCAGCAACGCTGTACAAAGCTCCCAAGGCCCCTCGGATAGAGACAGGAGAGGAGGCTCTAGCAGGGCGGCAGAGATCCAGGAGGCCCACTTGGGCTGTTCTCCAGTCTGTGGCAACGCAGTCGGGAACCTGGACCGCGCGCACTTGGTCAGGGTGTGTCTCTCTGCAAAGCACCAGAGGGCAGGGGCGGGTGAGGCCAGGCCCCACTCTGCGGTATAAGGCTTTAGAGCGCAGTTGTCAACTTCCACGGCCAATTCTTGAGACACTCTACTCATGACATGTTCAGCCATTAGTTAGCCAAGACAAACTAAAAGGAAACGGAGCCCTTCTACGAGTGGATCCGCAGCCCGATCCTTCCTCCCGGCAGCGACAGGACAGAAAGGACATCCCGGGGTCCTAGCACGCAGGACATTGGGGCCGGCCCTGACCGCAGCCCAGGCTTCTCCTGGCACCAAGCTTTTGAGGCTTCCTCCCCAGACTTTCAGGAGACTTGCCTCAATTTAGGAGACTGACTGTCTCCACCGACCTCTCAATTCTGAAAGGGAATGAGCCCCGTAAGCTCCCGGGCCTGCCGGGGTTTGGCGCCAGCGCGCAGCGGGGACTGTCCGTTTGGAGGTACGGCGGGGAGCGCATTCCACCACCAGGCGCGGCCGCCCCCACTTTAGCCGAAGCCGGGGGGTCGCGGGGGTTGGCTCGAGCTGGCTGGGTAGGCACAGCGCTTCCCTCCGAGCCACTTCTAAGGAACACCCACCCGTTTGCCACTTTCAGAAAAAGACACTCGTACCAAGGGCGACCAGGCCACACCTGTGGCAAGGCAGAGCCACCTGGGACGCGCATCCTGCTGTTACATAACGCGTGTGGAGGGGCAGCGGTGCTCCGGTTGCCTGATGCCCGGGGAGCGGGGTGGGGAGCTGGGTGGTCGCGGGTGGGCCCGGCGCTTGCGTGAGGGTGGGTGCCACGGGCCGAGACAGCCACGCACGCCCAGCCCAAGCTGGCTGTCCGATCTGGGATGCGGCATCTGTGCCGCTTCTCCCAGAAAACATTTTCTGGACAAATGTATGAGACCTGGCGGTGGGACTTCGAGTGCACCTGCTCAGAATCAAGCCCGCGAGTTTGGGGATCCCAGGAAACGGGTGGTGGGTGGGATTTCCACTCCTCTTGATTTAGCAGCAGGTCGGTGACTAAAGGACTCACTGAGTTTTGGATCTCTCCTCCCAAGCACCTGGTAGTTAGGTTGAAGATTTGGGAGATGGGGGTGGGGAGGCGGGGGAGGACAGAAAAGGGGAAACCCAGGAAGAAAAAAATTCAGAGCTGGAGTAAAGGGGACCTCTGATTCCAAGTGGGTTTCATTTCAACCCAGAACTTGCCTGAATTTCGTGGAGGTGGGGATACCCTGTGGCAAGGTCCCTGATACTTGGTTTCAAATCGCCGGGGCTGCAGGGGAATGAAGGGAAATGGCTGTGTGCAGGCTCTTGCAGAGCAGGGACGTGGGTTGGTTCTGAAGTTGCTCGGTTGAACAGGTTTTCTCCTCCTCACCCTGCCTTGGACTGGACAGCAGCCTAAAACAGAAGTCTCCCACACGACCAGCGATAAGGAGTGGGTGCACTTTGAAAAGACAGTTCCGTACCCCCAGTTCGCCTCAGGCAGAGGCATGCATTTCCCTTAGTGGTCTCCACATTTAGATGAGCACCAACCTGACCAGTAGGACTTGTTAAAGAACTCGGTGTCAAGTTCCACCCTGAGAATGCTCACCAGAACTCCACGGGTCCGCTGAGAATCTGCACTTGTCACAGGTTCCCAAGGGATGGTGATCCTACCATTCCCATAATCACATTTGGAGAATCGCTACCCTAAGCCTAAGCTGTCCTCAGATTTGCCTGCACAAGTGCATCACCTATGGCGCTCCTAACATACTAAGTCTGGGTTCTGTCCTCTTACCCGCAAGAATTCTGCGTTAATTGTTTTGAGAATCTGTTTGGGAGTGAGGAGGGTTTTAAAAAGAAAAGATTTAAAATTGTTAATTTATTTCAAAAGTCTATGTTAGAGAGAGAGTTTTCCATGTGCTGGTTCACTCTCTGGATGGCTGAAAGGCTGAGCCAGACTGAAGCTAGGAGCTCCACGTGGATGCCAGGGACTCAAGCACCTGGGTCATCTACAGCTGCGTTCCCCAGGTCATTAGTGGGGCAGCTGGAAACCAGCAGCAGGTGCCACAAGCAGTCCTCTCAGGCAGCAGCTATGTCTACTGTGGGCACAGCAAGAATTTCAAACTGTTCAGGTGATTCTGATCTTCAGTAAAGTGTGAAGCCATTGCCTCACTGTCACTCACTGCCCCCAGACAGCTTCCTGCGGAGCATGAGAGGCGAGGACCTTCTGGATCATTCTGCCTACCTGCTCCGCTCCAGTTCCCCACCCTTTGGACAGCGATGCTTCGCCTCGCAAAAGTTTTTGCACAGTGCAGTCAGCAGGGATGCTCCTCTTTGGCCAGTCAGGCAGGAGTGACAAAAACATACTTTTCTGGGGCTCTCAATACGCACAAACTGGAGATTGACTTCAGCCTGCAGCACGGGGTGAACTGCCTGTCCCTTGGGGGCTCAGGATAGCTCTGTCATGAGTCGTGGTGAACTCTCCACTTTGCAGGCTAGGGTTCCAGGAACCAAAAGCGCAAATCCAGACGGCAGCACACTCTCACCTGTGTGAGTTTAAAGTCATCAAATGCTGATCTGCCACATTCATAAATCTTACTGGTGTCTAGAACAGACAGGGCAGGGAGGGGTGGCTGGATGAAGGATGGGGGCAAGGCCAGGGTGTCCAAGATGGCTCCTGCATAACCTAACCTGCTGGTATTCAAAGGTGACATTTTGATTCAAAAACCACCAAAGTAGCTGCTTCCTATGGGACACCTGAAGGACAGGTGTCTTAACCTTTCCCCTACAGAGAGGCTCCCAAAAGGAATTTGCCCTCCTCCCACTCCGCCCCATTCCACTGGCCTTGGGTTTGGCCACCTAAAGGAGTGAGATGCTGGGGGTGGCTGACCTGGACAGGATTGCTCAGGATCCCCACAATGGCGGTCCTGCTGCAGTGTCTGCACTTTCCTTCCGTGGCCTTTCCTGAACTCCCACCTCTCCAAGCGGGAGCAGGTGTGCAGGTCTGAGCCAGGGGGGAGGCAGCAGAACCGAAGGGAAGGGAGCAAAATCCTTCACCTAGCCCCCTCCCCCAGCTGGGAATTGCGCGCCAAAGACAGATCGAAGCACTCCCAGAGGGCAAAAGTTCACTTTTTAAGAAAGCGGTACCGAGCGACTGTGCGGGACACTAGGAAAGTAGGTCTAGGAGGGAGGGGCTGCGGATCCACCCATTCCAGAAAGAGACAAGAGTGTGATTTCTGGTTCCAAAGTTGGCCCAGCTCCGGGAGTTATCAGACCCCTGCTACAGAGCCTCGGAGGACCCTGGGTCTTTTCTGACCAGTCCGGACTGGGCACGACCCCTGCCGCGACTCACTCACTGGAGTTGAGAGAGCTCTCCTTTCCAGGGTCTCCCCCTCTCCCTGCCCCCCACACCGGGCGCGGTTCTCCGCTAGGGTTTCCCTCCGGGCAGATTACTTTATGACAGAGTGTGATAAGTGGTGATTTGGTTCCTCTTTTGATGGCAGGATTGCTTTGTAAACAGAAGCGTAAACTCGCTCCGATAGTGGTTCCGCACCAGTGCGCGGCAGCAGCCCTGGCACAGCGGGCGGCTAAGACAGTGGCTGAACCTGTCGCCCTGGACTAGAGAGGCCCTGCGTGGAAGGGCGCACCCAGAGGTGACGCTCGCCTGTGCCTGGGAGGCGTTTCTAGGATTTTAGCCTCTGGACTTGGCATGTTGCTACATACAGAAAGTCCACTGCTGTCGGTACAAGGTGAGCACCAGGGAGTGACAAGGTAGCTCACTCCACAGGGCCTCGGTTGCTCCAGCGCTAACTTCTCCGTGGGCACCTGCGCTAAGTAAAGAGTTTGGTTCCTCCCCCACCCCCACGATTACTGGTAATCCTATTTCTTTGCCCTAATCCAACTGAAGAGCCAAGAGGATCCTCCGGGAAGGCCTAGAACCTTGGTGCAGTTAGGATCGCCACTGGGTTTCCTTCACTCCTCTTTGCTTGTGGAGTTCGTCTTTCTGCCCTGCTGGCTGCCATCCTAATGCCCGTTTTACCATTCCTATAGGCCCAAGAGAGAACCCAAGGTTTGCTTGGCTCAAGAGCAGAGAGAAGCAGACCCAGAAAGGCAGAGATGTCTGGAACTCATGGAAGGATGCTTCACCCTGCCCAGTGACCTTGACTTCCATGAGGTTGAAAGTAAAGTTGGGCCACCACAGGAGTTGGCCCATTACTCAGATTCAGATGGAGATTTCCATGTGCCTTTGTGAGGTTTGGGCCAATGAGAGCCCCAGAGTGTTGAGATGCAAACGAAGTGCCAAGGCTTCTGATAGCAGATCACTGCTGCAGCCCAGGGGCTGCCAGTTCTGGGAGGAGGATCGGATCACTAGATAACCATTTCCTGCAGCCCAGCTCTCCAGCATGAAGGCTGCACAGACAAGCTTGTGATCCACAGGGAGAATTCCAGGTCCTGCAGAGCCTCCTTCCTGGGGGAAGCACCTGCTGTATAATCCCTGATGCTCTGATCCCCACAAAAAAAGTCACAGGTCTCTGCACCTCCTCCAGAGGCTTCCTGGGTGCTGAGGCCAACAACCAAGAGCTGTTAGCATCTTTGTCCCTGGCCAGCCTTCTAGGATGGCCAAGGGGAGCCCAGGTGCACAGTGAAGCTGGGAGACAGCTTCTCTCCAGCCCTGGCTGCTGCCTTCTGGGAAGGGGCTGAGCCTGGAAAGACCACTGTATGAAGAAAAGCTCTGATGAATTAAGCAAGTGTCCAGAAAGTGGGGGTGGCAATATCAGAGTTCCTGGGAGGGAGGTGTGTGTGTGTGTGTGTGTGTGTGTGTGTGTGTGTGTGTGTGTAGCAGGTGTCTGTGAGAACGGCAAAGCATCTTACATCGCCCTGAACTGAACTGGCCTGATGGGTTATCAATGCACCTCAGTGCCCTAGTGGGCAGAGTGTTGCCCAAGAGGATTCAAGCCAGCTGCTTAGCACAACCTGGGGCCTAGGGGGTTAGTGACAGTGATGACCACTGCCCACATTGTCCACTCACCTGACCTGGCCATCACCCTGAGCCCCATCTGCAGCTTTGCCTCCAGCTTTCAGTATGTGAGAATTCTCAAAAGTACTGGATGAGGAGCTGACAATGCTAGCACCTGATCCCAAACCCTAGCCCTGGCACTTGCTCTCTTGCCCCTCCTGGGCTGGCCCTGGCACACCCGGTGAGGTCCATCCTGTTTGGAGCTAAAGCCCCTCACTGCTCACTTTCAAGAACTTATATAGTGGGGCTGGCGCCATAGCTCAATAAGCTAATCCTCCACCTTCAAGTACCAGTATCCCATGTGGGCACCAAGTTTGTATCCCTGCTGCTCCACTTCCCATCCAGCTCCCTGCTTGCAGCCTGGGAAAGCAGAAGAGGAGAGAGCAGAAAGCAGAAGAGGATGGCCCAAGTCGTCCTGCACCCACTTGGGAGACCTGTAAGAGGTTCCTGGCTCCTGGCTTTGGATCCGCTAAGCCTGGTCATTGGAGCCATTTGGGGAGTGAACCAGTGGGATGGAAGATTATTCCCTCTGCCTCTCCTTCTCTCTGTAAAGTGCTTTTCTAATTAAAAAAGAAATATGTTTTTAAAAGAAAAGAATGCTCAGTGCCCCCACCGCTGGTGCCCTCTCCCCCTTGGGAGGGGGAGCAGCAGATGCTCAGGAGTTTAAAGTGCCCTTTTCCTGCATGAAAATGCTGCTCAGTGAAAAAGAGACCCTCCCCCATTTAAAACCCCCAAATCACCCACGGAACAAACCCAAACTTGTTCAATACAGCTGTAAGCAGGTCCAAGACATTTTTTCATTTAACTGAAGAATCAGAACTGACCAGAAAGTGCCCAGTGCTGCTGAAATGGACGGGAAACACCTGCACAGCTCTCTTGAGGTGGGGGCGATGGAGCATTCTTCCCCGCCCAGGGTCCCCAACCAGAGCTGGGGTGCGGGAAATGGGAAAGGGGGGTGTTGCTGAGTCTTCTCCATTCTGCTCCTCCAGCCGATCTTTGGCAAGTGATGGCCCGACTTGTCAGAGATGTCGATTTGAAACCAATTCTTTGTTCATGCACGGTCGCCCCACCTGGAGCACCCCAGTGCCAAATTCTGAACAATCGCATCCTGTGGTCACTCGGAACGGGGATGCCAGCGCGGCTGGGCGAGCATCTCTCTCTCTCTCACCTCCCTCCCGGCCAGGTGTGGTTCCTGGGGTTTCTTTTAAAGCTCCCCTCTAATTAGGCACAGCGGTGAAATCACCCGGGTGATTTTTATCTGTCCTGGGAAAGCACATCCCAACTCAAACCTCAGTTGCCCATCCCAGCGCCACCAACGCCCCCACTCGTCCTCCAACAACAACAAAAAAGTTTT
Source organism: Ochotona princeps (assembly GCF_030435755.1). Lineage (NCBI taxonomy): Eukaryota > Metazoa > Chordata > Mammalia > Lagomorpha > Ochotonidae > Ochotona > Ochotona princeps. The sequence goes on from NC_080832.1 coordinate 159,077,759, forward strand.
TAGAGCTAAAGAGAAAAGGATGGGGGAAGGACCTCCAGAGAAAGCCGGAAAATGGCGGTGGGCCGGTCTCCGAGTGCAGGAGGGTGGAAGAGAGACTCAGGGTGTAGCTCTATGTGTTTGTAGGGTGTTGTTCCTCTCTCCGAGGCGGGAGGTGACTAAATCTAGAAGCCAGAAGTGAAACAGAATCACGAAACGTACTTCGTCCTTGGAGTAATACTTTGATCTGGAATCCGGCGCTGCCACACTCCCTGCCCTGGGGGTGGCATGCTCAGGTCCGCTAAGGCCAGCAGTTCCCTAAACCCCGCGGGCTGGAGAGGAGCCGCGGCGGGAGCGACGGCCAGGCCCCCGCCTGGTGCGCCCGGGTGCGCAGGGCCTCTCCCGCGCCGCCCTTCCCGGGGTTTTGCCCAACACCCGCTGCAGCCCGGATGGGAAGCGAGCAAGACTCCCCGCATCCCGAAAGTTCTGAGCGGAGAAGCACCTGGGGAGGAGCGTGTAAATCTCCCCTGGAAACACACACACACGCGGTCACCCTCGCGGAGCACACCTCAGCAGTCAGTCCGCTTCGGTTCTCCGGTCAGGGATTGACCGGGAAAGCGGGTTAGGGCTGTTGGGAAAAGCTGGAGTTGATGGCGAGATTTGGCGCGGCTATAAATCCATCACTTCCCAGGTCAGTTCCGCGAGGTGCTGGGACTGGGGCTGACGGAGTGAATTCCTGGGCCAGCGCGCATGCGTCGGCAGGTAGCAACCCAGCTCTTTATGACCAGGTGAGATGTTGGTGAGCAGGTAAAAAAAGGACGATTTGCCTAAGCGATTCCAGGGAGCGGGCCCGGCCGAGCCCTCCAGCCCATGCCCGGCGGGGACCCGTCGCCAGGAGCGCTGAGCCGTGATGTCCATACTTGCCAAAATGGGGGACTGGCAGGTACGGGGGGTTTGCCTTGGCTGGGGCTGAGGTGGGCGGGGGTGGAGCGGGGGAGGGGGCCGGGAGCGGGGCGGGAGAGGGGTGGCGAGGCGGAGAGGAAGCGCTGTGGCCCAGGGCAGGGGAGTGAGGCACGCCTGGCAGCGCCCCGGAGCTCTCGGGAGAAAGACAGGAAAAACGAGCGCAGGCGGCGGCCGTGGCGCTGGGGGCAAAGCGCGCCGCCCGCGGGCCCCGGCGCCGGGAAAAGTCCGGCGCACGCTCCACAGGTGGCCCCGGGGGTCACTTGTGGTTTGTGCTGCGGCCGATTCCCTGCCCTCCCACCCCGCACCCGGAGCACAAACTTGGCTGAATGACTAAGTCAGGAGGGGGGTAGGGCGCAGGGCTGGGGTTTGTCTTCAGCCCGCGAGAACCCTGCTGGATCTTCGAGCACCTTGCTGGATCCCCGAGCCTACGGACCTCGCCCAGGACCCCCGAGTTGCGCGCTGGAGTGGTGTTTTGGTGCACCTGTCTCCGTCCGGGAGTGTCCCCAAGATTGGGAAACCGGGGGCGGGTGGAGGATCTGGAGTCTGGAGCCCAGGGCTGCGGAGGCGCCGGCGGGGCCAGCGTTTTGTTTTAGGAGTTGGCCTGAAGTTTAACTACCGGATCGGATAGGTCAACTTCCTGAAGTGGGGTTTTCACCTCTTGCGCTAAGGATTTTTTTGGGAGGGAACGGTGGGTGATGGGGGCCAGAGGTGGTGGTTGTTGCTGAAACCAAAGCCTGCCGAAGTTGACCCAAGCTGGGCCGTGGCCACCAGCACGCGGCTGTCTGGGCTTTGGGAATGGTTTTTCTGGAGCCCCGAGTGCCACCGACCACGGACTCAAGGGCGTTTCGCTCAGCCCCGCACTTTCAGATTTCTTCCCTACAGGGTGGGGGTGGGGCGCGCTGGCCAGGTGAACAAACTGTGTCTCCCCTGAACACCTCACAACTTCTTCCGGGGATCTCTTGGTTGTCCCAGCCAAATGAGGCCCCGTCGTTTGGGAACCCACAAGCCTGCTTGCCTGAAGCTTGCCAGAGAAAAAGTCAGGGCCCTGCCTCTCCTGGGCCTGGCCCTTTGGCGTAGGGCCGATTCGGGCCATTGCAGTTGGGAGAAGCCACCACTTTGCTCAAGTTGGGAGCGAGGAAGGGCCGTGAGCATGCCTGCGTGGTTTTCCTGCTGTTTGGGGCCCTTACCACCAGGGATCTCCTATGCACTTCTTAAGTCCCAAGAAAGGCAATCTGGTGGCTTTCTGAGTGAAGGATGCAGTGCCATGCGGACACAACCTTTCCTGTGGCTCTGAGCCTTCCTCACTGTCTTTCTTTCTGCTGTGGGCTGGGAGAGCCCTTTGGTAAGGATGGTGAGGGACTTCCCAAGCACCGGAAGGCAGCCTCCATGGCTAGGCCTCCAGGGCTGCGAAGTTGCTGTTCCCCATGAGCTCCACAGGTTGAGGAGAGGCCTGAGGCCTGGATCTCAGGGGAGCGGATCTGGAGGCCCAGAGGGACCAGATCTGCCAGACTTGACCTGTTAGGTTCCCGGGGTCGCCACTGAAAATCAGGTTGTCCTGGCCCTAATTTTCTGTCCACATCTCTGTCGTGGGGCCCCAGCTCCCTGTCCAAGCATTTTGGGCAGGTCAGAATCCCCCCACCCACTCCCCCAGCTCCAACCTTGCAGCCTGGCGCTGCCGATTTGGGGTCCCTGCGGGTTGCAGCATCGACTTGCGAAGTAGTGATTTGTGGACAAGAAGTACACACAAATGCAGCTTGGTGGGGTCCAGTTGAGACCCAGGAGCTCTCCAGGCTTTTACCGCATCCCACCCTGCCGGGCGCCCCACCCTGCAGGGCGGCTGGCTGCTGGGAGCTTGCTCTTCCCAATCTCCACTTCAATGGAGCTTTCAGTGGGACTACAGCCCCCGGGTGTGTGTGTGTGTGTGTGTGTGTGTGTGTGTGTGTGTGTGTGTGTAGTCTTGCTGTGGCAGCAGTGGGAGGGAAGAGGACAGTGTGGAGGTGGAGTTGGGAAGGGATGAGGGGTTCTGATGCCTTCCCAGACCATATCCAAAAGGAATGAAAAATGAAACTCCCAAGAGTTCCCCTGTTACCTCCTGGCTCTGTGGCAGAGGTGTGGGTTTAGATCCAAGCTCTCAGGCCTTGGAGTTGGGCTGCGGCTTGTGGCTGAGTGGTGGCTGGTTGGCAGCTGGGAAGGTGGAGGTGTTTCCTACCGCTCAGGTCCTGAGTGTATGGTGACAAGCCCTGGGGACAACCCTGCAGGGTGGGGAGTGGGGGGCGCACCAAGTCTGGTGCAGTCCAGAGGCTGGGGAGTAATAGGGGGAGAGGAGGGGACAGGGCAGGACTTTGGAAGGGGCCCCTGGGCCGGGAATCCTTCTGCCAGCTCTAGTCTTTGTCCTAGTTTTTGTTTTTGTTTTTGGGGGGGCGGGTGGCAGGGAGGGCTGGCCACTGTCTTTCTCTACTGGGCTTGAGGAGTTTGTGAGTGCTCTTGGAGGGATAATTAGCCCTTGACAGTTTTAACTAGAGTGTTTTGGGTGGGGTATGTGTGTTGGTGGGGGTTGGAATTCTTCCTCCACTAGCCTTCTTTCCACCTGTTAGGGAACCTCCTGGAATTTGCAGGCCTGCCACACTCCCGGTGAAGAAAACCTGGTCAGGCCTGGGGAAATGTAGCAAGAGGCCCAGATGAGGGAGTGCATCTCAGTAGGAGTCAGTGCGCTTTTTTTTCTTTGCGGTGGGGGGCAGTAAGCGCTTTTAATAGGGAGAAAAATGGAAACTTTTTTTTAAAGAACACACGGAAAAATTCAGCCAGAGAAATGAATTTCTCTTTACATTTCGAATTGTTACATCAGGGCTTTTTTTTTTTCCCTTCCTACCTTTAAAAAGTTGCTACAACAGAAGGGGGGAGGGGAAGGCTGCGTGAAGCCAGCAGGAGCCCGAGAGCTTGGACCGGCCGACCTGGATCTGGGGCTGGCTGGGGGACCTCCAGGTTCCGCCTCAGCCGGGCCCTGAGCCGCCAGCGCGCCCGCCTTGGTAACATCAAACCATAAAGGAACTCTCCCTGCTTTAATTAAAAAGGGGAATCTTGGGAAAACTGGAGCAGATTAGCACAGAGAAACGTTGGTTCCCAATGATTTATTTTGATGCACGCATGACACGGTATGTAGACTTGCAGGCGCATGCGAGTCCGTAATTGGGCTCCACTCCAGAGGCGCTGAGCGGCTCCACCTCTCCCTATTCTGCTCCTTGTCCCACCCGAGAAACCCTAGCCCCAAACACCAAGTTGAACTGTCAGTTGGCTCTAGTTTCCTACAAACGGGAGGAAAACCATTTAACCCCTGGCGCTGTCAAGCAACCTCTTCAGGGTACAACTTTTATTTTATATGCCGCAATTAAGGGATCGCAAACCCCAGCTGAGCTACTGGAGCTGTCTGGCAGAATCTCCAACCAGGGGGGAAGCGCTCAGCCAATAAAACTCCCTAGGCGCTGCGGCCCGCGGGGGCAGCTGCCCGAGCGGAGGCGACCTCTCTGGTAGAGGAAAAAAAAAAAAGAAATCCTGGAGTGCTTTCTCCGGTCTTGGTTTGCTGGTTATGTTTAATTGCGAAAGGGATAATGATTTCTAATGAAATTGGACGGGGCCGAAAGGGCAGCTCCGGGAGAGGTGGCGGGGGGGGGGGGGGGAGTTGCGAGGAAAGAGCTACTAGCCAGCCCCCGGTGCCTCCGCTGGGACCTGGCAAACAGCTGAGTTTTACCGGAGGCAGCTCGGTCTAGGAGCAAGCCAGAAGTGGGCGAGCGGAGTGGGGCGACAGAAGGCTGGAACGGGGGTGGAGGGTGCGCTGGGAGTAGGGGACTGAGGTGACGCTCGCAGGTTTCGCCCAGGCGGCAGGTGTGCGCCCTGGGGAGCGAGTTCCGGGCCAGGAGAAGCCTTTTATACCTGGGTCGGAGCAGCCGGCGGCGGACCGTGGTACTGGCGAGCAATTGGACTATTGTTGATATGCTAATGAGGCGATTAGACTGTTGGTAAAGCGCTGGAAAAGGGAAAAGTTTCTACCATTAGAGGGAGATCTCCGAGCGCACACAGGAGCTCCTTCCCTTCTCTCCTCCTCCTCCTCCTCCTCGCCCTCCTCCTCCTCCTCGCCCTCCTCCTCCTCCTCCTCCTTGCCCTCCTCCTCCTCCTGCGCTTACGGCGGCAGCCGGCACTTTGCGCTTACCCAGAGAGTAGCTCCACTTGGCTGCGAGGCGGAGAGGGGCAAATCCATTCACGCCGATCCATGAAAATGCTTTGGAAACTGACGGATAATATCAAGTACGAAGACTGTGAGGTAAGCGCGGCGCCGGCTCAGTCATTGCTAGCGACCACAGGCTCGGAGCTTGACTCTCCTGTCGCCGGAGCCAGCAGCGAAACGCGGGTGGGACAAACTTTCCCCAGCGCAGCGCCCGCCCCTCGGATTCGCTCGAAGAACGTAGGGGCGCACGCGGAGGGGAGCATTCCCTTTCGTCTCCTTCCTTCGAAGCCCCGTGTCCCACTTTACCCCGCTTTTGGTGTGTGATCAGTTTTGACTATGCCGAAAGAGTGGGCGAAGAGACAAGTTTTTTTTTTTTTAAAGCAATTGCACGCAACTGTGCACGCGCCTGTCTCGCCAGAGCGACTCTAGGGGCCGAGTCACTAGGAAGAGAGGCGAGGGCAAAACCCTGTTTCCCTCCAGCTCCCTCTTTGATCTTTAATATTCCTTCTTTTAGACCTCCTCTTTCCTTTCTTCCACCCCTCCCCCTTTTCTACAGAGGCCCTCGCCTCGGCTTTGGAGGTGGCCCCTTATATTTCACTATGAGCTGCCAGCGGGTTCAACTTGGGAACACTCATCCCGGCTGCCCGGGTTTCGCACCGGACCTCCTGTGTTCCAAGAAGTTCTGAGTAGGGCTTGTGCCGCCCTGGGGGCGGGGTGGGGGGGGAGAAAGAACGCGCTGCGGGGAGCCTTGCTTGACCGCGGGGTCCCCGCCCCCCCACCCCGAGCACCGGCCCCTACACCCCTTTCCATCGCGCCAGCGCGACCGTGGGAATCTCGGTATGGCTGCCCACCGCCACCTCCTCTGGCGCCGGGAACTCGGCCGGCAGGCAGGGCGCTCAGCTCCGGAACCCCTTTGAAAACCTAGGATCCCCAGACCTCAACTTCTTGGGGAGGGCCCTCGGAGAGAGCCAACCACCCACCGAAGCGCTGGGAGCCGGCTTCAGCTTCCCTTTACAATCCGCGCGCGGTTGGGAGCGGGAGGCCCCAGATTATTTAAGTAAAGAGCTGGCAGTTACGAATTTGGTTACTTTCTCTCTCTCTCTCTCTCTCTCTCTCTCTCTCTCTCTCTCTCTCTCTCTCTGTCTCTCTCAACTGGGAGTGCCAAGCACAGGGGGTCTGAGTCGGGGGCGCCGCTGTAGGGGACCCATCTTCACTTGAAACCAGACACTGCGTTTACGGGAAGCTGTGTGCCGCGCGCCGGTTACTTCGTTTTCTTTTCTCCTTTCAAGCCCTCCACTCTCCCTCTTTGGCCTCCCGCTCCCTTCTAAGGGTGGATGGGGCGCCGGCTACTGGACACTTTGTGGGGGGTTCCTGACGTAAGCAGGAAAAGGCGCAGGGACTCCAGGTCCGACCCGTCGCTTTGTGTTTCGGGACTGGGGTGGGGGGTGCGAGGCTTTGGGAGCAGGTTGGAATGAAAGACCCCTTGGCGTCCTGGTTCACTTGGCTCGGGTCTGGGCCACGTTGTCGAGGCCCTGAAGCCGGGCCCCGGGTGCCGGCGCCCTGGGCGGGCGGGGTGTGTGAACCTCAGCTCGGCTCCAAGTGCTGAAGGGACGGGTGCGGGAGGCGAACTTGCACCCCAAGAGGGACCTTGTGAAGGCGCGTGTAAACTTGTAAGGGTAGGAGAAAAGAAAAGAAAAAAAAAAAAAGAGGGTGGTAGTTGGGAGAAATCTAGACTAGAGAAACGAGAGCCAGCCAAATCTGTTCCCACAACTTTGGCGGCAGCTGGCGAGCGCTGGAGCGGGGTTTCGCAGCCGGCTCGAGGCCGTCGGCTTCTGCCCGGCCCTGCAGGTACACGCACGAGGCGAGGGCCCGCTTGTCCTGACAGCCCCGGCGGGCGCCGGCGGAGCAAGCCTTGTCATCCGGGCGGGGGTTGGGGGGCGTCGGGCGGGAGTGGCCCAGCCAGTCGGACGGGTTTGGGCCGGGGAGCCGGGAGCCCGTGCCAGCGGCGTCTCCGTGCGCGCCCCGGGGCCCACGGCACCTCGCAGCTTCGGTCCTGGGGAGCCGTAGGGCGCGGCGGCAGAGGGCCGCGGAGCGCCCGGCCCTGGTGTCCGAGGGAAGCTCCAGGAGGACGAGGAGGAGGAGGAGGAGGAAAAGGGCCGGTCGGGGCTGGCGGGTCGGTCCTGGGCCGGAGCGCCGGGTTGATGGAGCAGCCGCGCGGCAGCGGCCAGCGGAGTCCTGAGTCCCAGGCCCGGGTGCGGAGCAGAGGAGTCCGCGGCCAGAGCCGGCCGGGCAGCATCCCGCGCGCCCAGAGCCCGACGGACGCCGGGCAGCGCTCCCCGGCCGCTCCAGCCCGCTCCGCGCTGCACCCCGAGGTCTGCCCCAGCCTTTAGGTCTGACTGTCCTCGCTCGCTTCCTCCCCCCCTCCCCCTCTCCGCGGCCTCCCCCTCCCCCCCGTGCGCTCCGCTCCGTCCCCTCCTCCTCCTCCTCCCTCTCTCCCTCCCGCCCTCCCTCTTTCCCTCCCTTCCTCCTCGCGGGCTCTTCCTCCTTCCCTCCCTCCAGTCTCCCCACTCCGGGCTCCTCGCCCTCGCCCACACTTTCTTTCTCACACACGCACGCAGACACATTGCTCCCTCTCGGCGCGCTCCTGCCTCGGCCGCCCTCGCTCCCTCTTTCTCTTTCACTTTTGCATGCCCTGCAACCTTTTAAAATGTTGCCCCTTCCTTGTGATTCGCCAGACGCCGTGCCGCGGCCCCCCGCGCGCTCGCCCGCTCGCTCTCTCGCCGGCTTTTTGTCTCTCGCGCTCCCTCTCCCCACCTCCGATTTGCTACACTGAGGCGCCCGTCAATGGACTGCATTGAGAGCCGGCTCCGGCGCGAGTTGCCTCTCCGCTTCACGCTCGATTTCCAGGCATTCTTCCCTTATTAAGTATTCGTGTAATATTAATAGTCATGAATATCTGCTATTAGGAGACTTCAGGAACGCTGCCCGGCGCGGTTATTAGAAGCTCGAGCGAAGCCGCCGCTGAGAAAAAAGGGAGAGACACGGATTCAGGAACACGCACGCACGCACACACTCACAGTTTTCTTTCCCTTTTTTGGGCTTAAAAAAATTTTTTTTTTGCTTTTTTATTTAAACAACATTTTTTAAAAAGAACTTTGCAACCTAACTGAGCGCGGCCAGATAGAGACCGCGGGGTGGACCAGCTGAAGGCGCCGGGCGAATCGGTGGTTCCAGTTCGGATGGACCCGAGCGCGGCTCCCGAGCTCGGGGCGGCGGCGGCGCCGTGACTGCAAGTCCTGGGCGGCGCGGGGCTCCCGGAGCCTTTTGTGTGGGGCGGCGGCCGGGGCTGCCGGGCGCGCCAGGCTTGCTTGGTGGGTTTTTTTTCTTTTTTTCTTTTTCCACCCTGACTCGTTACCCCAGACTCTTCGCAGATGTTAGTTCACAGTTTTTCAGCTATGGTGAGTCCCACCCGTCCCCTCCAAACCCCCAGCCTTCCTTTCTGGAGACTTCGGGTGGCACGCCCAGGTTTCCTGCAGGACACCTTTCCCACCCCACCCCATTTCTTTGTGCATTTCGTCCCCCTTTCCTCCTTTCTCTAGCTTTTTCCCAACCTCCTCCCCCGAAATCCAATGCACTGCCTCCCACCCGCGCCCCGGCTCGCCTTCTCCGCGCGCGCAGACCTACCCGGCCGCCGCCGAGGCTGCCGCCTGTTCGAGGCGCGTTTCCCGGCACGTTCCTCTTGATACTTCACTTTGCTCCCAAATGTTCTCAGCATTTGAGGCTTAATGGGTCTGCAAGAGAAAACGCGCAGCCCGGTGAACCTCCATCTTGCCCCCCACACTCCCCACCCGACCCCGGGGGCATGAGGCTGAACCTTGGAGCGTGCCGGCATTCTCCCGGACTCAACTCTTGGCTAGTTTTTGCAAGCGAAATGTAGTCGAGGAACCAAAAGAAAAGAAAAAAAAAAAAAAAGTTCGGCGTTCCTTTTACCCTTTGGGGCTATGGTGGTGGGGCAGCTGCTGGTTCTTTTACACTCAGTAAGGTCCTGCGTTTCTGGCTGCACGTCTCTCTGTTCTCATTCATCAGGAAGCGGAAAACGCAGCCCTCCCGACCTTGCCGTTGAAAAGCCCCCCTTGAGCTGGTCATTTAAACGCGTGCTTGCCTTACTGCCCCTCTGCGAAATATGTTTCTATTTAAGTCGTCCTGAAATGGCTATAGTCTTTGAAGGTTGACGATGTCGCCCCCTCCCTCCCCTCCGAAGGAACGGAAGGGGGTAAACAAGGCCGTGGGTAGTGGCAGGCAGGTTTAGATCCCGAGGGCCGAGGGAAGGCCGCTTCTGCCTGACGCGGTCAGGAGCGAATCCTTAATTTTGCTTGGGGGTGTGTGTGTGCTTCACGCTGCCACTGCACGCGGCGTTATTGCCGGAGGCCCCTTTTCTCTCTCTTTTCCCCCTTGGAAAGAAACGCACCCGGGAGCGTCTCTAGGGCAGACCTTAACCGTATTTATGCAATTCTCACTAGTCTACGGGTTTTTTTTTTCTTTCCTTTGGACAGGGCCTGCTTCACTTCGGGTGAGAGGTGATTTTACAATTGCACTGTACAGGGCTGAGTTTTCTTCTTCTTCTTTTTTTTTCTTTGCACTCCCCACCCACCCCCACAACCCCGGCAGGCGGCCTGCGGCACCGTCAGGCTGTGGCACGGTCTGGGCCGGATAGGTTTGGCGCGTCCAGCCCGAGCCCCTGTTCTCCGCTCTCCTGGTCTCACCTCCTGTTCTGTGCCCTCCTCTCTTCCAGGACCGTCACGACGGCACCAGCAACGGAACTGCACGGTTGCCCCAACTGGGCACTGTAGGTCAATCTCCCTACACGAGCGCCCCGCCGCTGTCCCACACCCCAAATGCTGACTTCCAGCCCCCTTACTTCCCCCCGCCCTACCAGCCTATCTACCCCCAGTCCCAGGATCCTTACTCCCACGTCAACGACCCCTACAGCCTCAACCCCCTACACGCTCAGCCGCAGCCGCAGCCCCCGGGCTGGCCCGGCCAGAGGCAAAGCCAGGAGTCTGGGCTCCTGCACACGCACCGGGGGCTGCCCCACCAGCTGTCGGGCCTGGATCCGCGCAGGGACTACCGGCGGCACGAAGACCTCCTGCACGGCCCGCACGGGCTCGGCTCAGGACTCGGAGACATCCCGATCCACTCCTTACCTCACGCCATCGAAGACGTCCCGGTAAGAGGCCGCGCGGGACGGAGGGTTGGGGAGACAGTTCCCTTACCATGAAACCGTTTATTTTATTGAAGGGGGGGATACGGGAGTAGGAGAGGGGTCTTTTGATCGAATGAAATCGTAGCAACAATAATACGTATTTAAAAAAAAACAGCAAGTAGTGATTTCCACCGCCCCCCAGAACAATGGTTCCTGGGGCTCCTTCGAACAATGCCTACCTTCCCATTCTCGCAGCAGCTCAAGGGATAAATCAGGGGAGTGTCACCGTTCACAACGTCTTCCCCTCTGGAATCCCCAAGCTGCAGGAAGGGTTTAACACCACCGGTGAGGCGTGGGGTCCCTGGCCTGACCTTGAATAGAAACCCCAAGAACTTCTTTTCACGTTGCAAAAACAACCATGGAAGATATTCTCCGAAGATGATTCTATTCGGATTGTATCAGCTCTGGGGCAACCTTCGGAGTTGCACTGCATTCCCTATCCAGATTAAAGAAAAAGTAGCTAATCCTAGCTGATGAGCATTCAAATACAGACTTGTCTTCCTAGGGGTGCTAAGTGGTGATCCCCTAAATCATTAGCTGGGTTCCCGACGCCTATCAGACCCGGCCACACCCCGTATTAAATTAAATGTTTTCAGACTGTGGGGTAATAATGTTATTTGAGTTCTTAATTCAGTTATCAATAAATGTAGTTTAAAATGACTTCTAAGTAAGTGTGGCATTAGCACTGTTATGCAGTGTGCAAATCAGGTTTTTGGTAATTTGAAAATACTTTCTGAAATCAACTTTAAACCAACATCTCTGCTTCAAGTCTGTACATTTATGGTTTCCTCTCAACCTTCCTGAAACGGAATAATTTTATTAAAGCTGTAAAGGCTTCTGTTAAAGCTGCTTTTCTTTGCAGAGGAAATGTATCTGGATGTGATTTTTGCTAAAATGCTATTTCAAATTACTGCATCAAATATTGCAGCAGTATGTCCCTTGACAGTTTAATGATTGCTGCATTAGATCGTAAGGAAATTGGTCAGATGAACTTACCTCCTTGCTTGGTGGATTCAAGACATTTTTTAAAAAAACTTCCATAGGAAAATAGGAAATGTATTACATCACTCATTTGATCCAGTTAACCACTGAAATTTGTTGGTTATATTTAGCGACCTCACGGACCACTGAAAGTAGGTACCTGATTCAGCATAGGGGGCAGTGAGCACTGGCCTGGGGGGGTGTGTTTTTAGAAAGTAGTACTTAGTAGTGTGTTTTTGGAGTAAAAGGAGCGATACCTTATAAAAGAGCACTTCAAGTGGAAATCATGCTCTTCTTCAGCTTCCTTCTCAAAGCAGCTCTCCGAATCCTTTTCTTTGCAAATATTTGCATTGCTTTTGGAATTGACGTGGGTTAGAACTGCCCTGTTTCACAGAACTGCCAGTGGCTGGTATGAATTCCTAGCACCTGAACAGTCACTGTGGTGAAACTCTTCAGTAGGAGAAAGTAACCAAAAAAAAAAAAAAAAAAAACCAAATCAACTAAAAACAAGGAATTCTAGCTGCTGTTCTTGCCTTTCCCTCCCCTACCTTTGAAGAAGAAAAAAAATCTTTCAAAGGAATTTGGGTCAGCGATGGGGTTTGTTTTCAATTTTCCCATCGCAGCAACAGTTAACCTTTCCAAAGAATGGCTGCTGAATATTTAAGAAAATCAAACCGTTGGTGAAAATTATGTAATCATTAATATCTCAGTGGGGTTTTCCACTTAACAGTCTTCTCTGTATGGACAAGGCCTAGAAATAATACAAATAAAAGCCCCACACCACACTGCATTTCCTTTATGGGTTTAGGGTACATGCATAAAGGGATCATATTTCCCCATATAGTTAAAACACAAGAACTGCAGTAGTCATTTCTGAACATTTCTCAATTTAATTATGCTTAAATCCAGAAGCACTTTAGGCAAGTTACAAATGAGAGCATTGAGTATAATAAAACCTGTAATAAAAGAACTTAGTGCCATCCAGCCGGAATCGTTGCGATCAGGCACAATTAACAGGAGCATAAATCCAAGACAGAATGGAAAATGCTCGAATCAGTATTATTGTTGGACAAAGACTAGAGAAGGAAGTAATAGGTTTTTAAATGGTGATGCCTGTGTTTGGTAACGATTGCGGAATCCTCCATCTCAGCAGCCCTGGTGCTAATTTGTAAACACAGCCAGACATTATATTGCCTGTCAGCTTTCTGCATTAGAAAACATGATTTCATTTTACTTTCTAATCACGTTTTGACTCTAGCACACACATGTATATCCATCCATCTGTTAAAAAAAAAGAGAGAGAGAGAGAGAGAGAGAGAGAGAGAGAGAGAGAGAGAGAGAGAGAGAAATCCATGCCAGCAACAAACCTGGTCCTGGAAACGGCACCGGGATCTCACAGGGGGCTTTTTGTGTGTTTCTTTTTGATCATTTTCGATCATTTTCATATTGTTGTCATATCCAGTTTGGGCAGTGATAGAATGTTCTTGAAGAAAAGCATTTCTACTTTTCCGTAGGTGAACGCGCTTGCTGTTTATTACACTGCCTCCGTGGTTCACCCTCTCCTGGTCCTCCCGCCCCTGTCATTTCTATTGTGTTCCTCTGGCTTCTGCTGCCTTGAGACACTGGACTCTCCAAGGTCCAAAGCCTCTTAGGCGCCTGACTAAAGCTAGGTGCGTTTCTAAAGGCTCAACTGACTGGAGGAAAGATTGGGTGCTCCAAAACTTTAATTTCCAAAGAAAAGTTTATTCCCCACCCCCCACACCATCCCCTCCCAAAATGGATTATTTGCAAGGGGGTATGGGGGGGTGGGAGGGAGGAGAAATTGGCCCTGGATGTGCAGTGAAACCTCTTGAGTTGCAAAGCCCCAAATTCCAATAAGCCAAGATGAGATGTTTATATATAAATGTCATTATATGGCAGAGGGAATTTCAGTTCTGCACCTTCCCCTCCCCCCACCTTGCAGGGAATATTCATTTCCTTTTGTTTTGATGATACACTTACATCCATGTGCGCCCTTTTGTTGCAGCACGCAGAAGACCCGGGTATTAACATCCCAGATCAAACTGTAATTAAGAAAGGTAAGCCACTTCCTTCTGCATTCCAAGCGTGTCCTTACAGGCACAGCGCTATTTAAAAGAACTTGCAGAGCTGTATTTATTTTTTTCAAATAGGATTTCCTAAAGGCTCAGAATTAGCAAATAGATAGGCGCAGCACAGCAGTGCTTAAATGATCGGCTTTCAGTATCTTGGTAATGGCAACAAACTAGCTTTGTTCTGACCCAGCATTTGACTGTTCCTCTTGTTTCATGGCATTTGGACCAACAGAGAGGTGCAATAGTAGCAGGGATCTGGTGGTTGAATTGCAATTTGGGAACGGTTTAGGTGTTAATCATGTAGTTAATCCATTGTGTGAAGGCCAAAGGTGTTATGATGCTACGACAGTGTAATTTCGTATGAATATTCAGTCAGAAAAGAAGAGACACTCGGCAAAGAGGCAACTTTCTTCTTCCTTGGTTTCCTGTTGGCTGTGAAAGAGTTTTGAAACTTTGTGAATTGGGTTAACAAACATATAGCTTTTGGTCATGTTGAAGATGTCAGAATCAACAGCTTGTTTGTTCGGAACAGAAACTGTTAGAAGTGTCAGTGATTTGCATGGATTTGTTACTTAGTGAGTAGAAACAAAGTTTCCCTGGATTAAATGCTGTTGACTGCTGACAGCGGCTTTTTTTTTTCTTTTTTTTTTTTTTTTTTTTTTGGTGATGGTGGCAATGTTACATTTCATGGTTCTAGGTACCACCAGAGGACGATGCTATATAAAACTGTTCTCATTTCTAACCCCAATCAGTTTTGGTGGCTAGCTTAAAGTTTCATTTTTGCATCTGTGAAGTCTGTCACATCAAATTAGATGAGCAAGGGATAAATCTTAAGAGATGCTCTTTCCAAGTCGACATGATAATTGGCTCTTTTATTAGTAATCTCTCAAGAGTTCGTTTAACTCCTATTGTCTCTATTAGCCTCCCCAGAGCTATTAATGTCACAAGTGATCTATCCAAAACCTGCTGCCCCCCCCCTCCCCATCCAGCTAGGCTATCCCCATTAAAGAACGCACCAGGAGCGCTGCGAGGCTCTGCCAGGCAGGCTGCAGCACTCCAACGTGGAATTGTTAACTGCAGATGCCACGCGGCAGCTCACACACTACGGAAACTTGCTACTGCTCTTCAATTCCAATCCCTCCGCCCCCGCCCCAGCAATGGCGGGCCCCAGCACGCAGCCTTTACTGGTTTTGCAGGAGGCCGACTCCTTCCCATGGGAGGTGTTTAAAGGGAGAGGGGCAAGCAACTGTTAGCTCCACAGGACATGGGCTGCTAGCACTCTTGTCTGTCCTTCATCCTCCTTCTTCCTAGGACTGGAATGTATCTGCAAAAACGCAGGGTCTTTAAAAAAAAAAATTCTTTCTAGAATCGGGTCCATCTGTTTACGGATAGGATATGGTGTTGCCAGCCTGCTGTCTTAACCGAAGGGCTCTGGGCATCTAAGCCTCCTGATTTTAACTACAAGCAGGTCCTGGAGGCCATGTTCCCCGCCCCTCTAACCTCACAAAAACCCCCAAGGGCACTTCACTTGCTGCACGGGGCCCCCCGCTGCTCCTGCACCTTGCTCGGGGCCCAAAGGGTCACTATGGCACCACTCCCGTCTGAAGCCGCACGGTCGGCGGCGGCCGGGAGGGCAGGGAAGGCGAGGGGAAAGGGCTCCGGATTTCCAGAACTGAAAGGGAAGCAAAGCAGGGTTTGGGGAGGAGACGTCCCCTCGACGCGCACACGCAGCCTCCCCTTCTTGTCTCCGCAGGCCCCGTGTCCCTGTCCAAATCCAACAGCAACGCCGTCTCCGCCATCCCTATTAACAAGGACAACCTCTTCGGCGGGGTGGTGAACCCCAACGAAGTCTTCTGTTCAGTTCCGGGTCGCCTCTCGCTCCTCAGCTCCACCTCGAAGTACAAGGTCACGGTGGCGGAAGTGCAGCGGCGCCTCTCCCCGCCCGAGTGTCTCAACGCGTCGCTGCTGGGCGGGGTGCTGCGGAGGTGAGGCCCGCCGCGACGGGGCGCGCGGGCGGAGCGCACTGCGCCTGCGCTGCGGCGGCCGCGGCCACGCCGCTCGCGCCGCGCCCCACCCACCTCCCTTCTCCCCGCCCCTTTCCTTCCCGAGGTGGGCGGGGCGGAGCGTCGCGCGCCTGCGCTCTCCGCCGCCGCCGAGCGGCGCGCTCGCGGGGTGCTCGGGGCCCCTCCTCCGCGCGCACGCGCAGCTCGGCTGCGGCGGGCTCAGTGCCGGGCGTCGCAGCCGCGGGGCGCTTTGCGCCCGCCTTTTTGCTCTTGGCGTGTGTCTTGCGAGCCTGAGGAAACTTCCTCGGGTGGCTCGCTGTTTGGGTCTCCCACGGTTGTCCCCTGAGGGTTTTAGGAGAATGGCTTGTAACTAAAGGAAGAGACTAGTGGTTTTCGTAGGGCGACGGCCCTCACCCGGTCCCTCTCACCTCCGTCCCGCCATCCACCCCCAAAACTCCCAGCTTGGGGCCAGAGGCGTCCGCGGTGCAGGAGCCCTCGTGGTGCCTCGGGCAGCATCCTGCCGCGCGTGCAGTGGTACCCAGGGTGCCCGCGTCCAGGCCCTGCGGGGTGGGAGGGATCCATTTCCCGGCTACCATTGGGAAAGGTCATGGAGGTGGCACCCTTGCCTCCCAGCAGGTTTCTCCCAGGGCTTCCCAAAAAGGCCAGCTGTGGAGCTTGTGTGGAATTGGACCCAGAGAGAGTGTTTCTCCTCCTTTGCCCAGAACTGAGAAGTTGGTCGTTTTGACTTTATTTATTGAGCTGCGTGTGGCCTCAGGTTGCGCTCTGGCGGGAGTACCTCAGCCGGGCCTGGGAGGTGGTGTTTTTTTGTGGAAGGTTCTGGCATCCGTGATGGCGGCGTGCCGTTTTGCCTTTGCAACGTCCCCTTGACATAGATCTCTGCCCCCTGCTCTGCCGTCCCTTCCCCCACCCCAGGATTGGAGACTGTTTACCTAGGGGAGTATAATCTAATCCACGCAATTAAGGAGCACGTGAGGAGGGAATCAAATCTGGAATTAATTAATTTGCTGTTTTATTTAAACAATTTATCTTAACCACTTTCTGATTATGGGAGTCTATTTAGACATCTCTTTAGGCCCGCCTCCATTGTCTGTGAAATCGGTTGAACTTTTTGCAGGCTGCTGTCAGCCGTTGACGTTTCCAGTTAAGCTGGTGACATGGCATGTAAACAGTTGGTGAAATGCATTTCCCACTGGGGCTCCAGCGCGAGCAAAGAAACGCAGGAGTGATGATAACTTTTGGTTACTCCGTACAACCTAACAGCAGTTCTTGCAAAGAAGAGTTAAAGACTCCTTTGGGGTTTGTGTGATTGTAGCAACAGGAAAAATATACAGTCATCTGCGAACTGCAGACTACGTCAGACCCTGGAGATCATCTGTGTGTGTGTGTGTGTGTGTGTGCGCGCGCTTGTGGCTCTTCCTACCCGGATCTGGGGGAGGCAGACCCTTCCTAGCTGCCACAGCCTTTGCAGTCAGCAACAAACACGAGGGCTGCTCTCCAGTTGAACAGGCGTTGTTGCTTTCCTATGATCTTTCAGGGTACCCTTCCTTCCAAGATCCTCACCCCGTTAATGTGCGGGGGCTGTGCTTCCTACTTCTTTTTTTCATTATTTCATTTTCAGACACAGTTCTGTAGGCTCTGGGATTCCCCCCTAACCCCTCCCGCTTCCTACTTTTTCAAAGCACGTTTGAGGAAACTTGGAAATGACTTCAGTGGGACGGGAACAGCTAGATGTTTTCTCAGTCCTTTTCTTGCATGTATTTGTTTGACAGGGCGAAGTCGAAAAATGGAGGAAGATCTTTAAGAGAAAAACTGGATAAAATAGGATTAAATCTGCCGGCAGGGAGACGTAAGGCAGCCAACGTGACCCTGCTCACGTCACTCGTGGAGGGTAAGCGAATCCACCTGCTGGCTGGGGAGGAACTGCCCTTTGGGAAAACGGATGATATTTCGTTGGCCAGATGTTGGCTTCGATTTGGTGTCAGGTGGGCAGTCTCATTTTTTCCAGGGCATCTCGCTGGAAGTGAAGGAGAAACTTAGACACCAAAACAGACCTAGGAGTGTATACTGTTCCTCCCTGCTTGCCGCCTCCCTCTGAGTCCCGGCTCCCTCTTCTGATACTGACCTAAGCAGTGTGTGAATTTCAGAGCTGCACATTTTCCAAGTTCCTGTCTCCTTTCAAGAGCTCGGCAGTAAATCACTGAAGTTGTTCTGACATCTGCGTTTGAGAAATCCGTGACCATTACTTCCTGAATTAATTTGGGAATCTTTGACCTGCATCCTGATTTAAGGCCATCCTGAAAGCTCACGGTTGTAAGCTTTTCAGGTTTTGGTTTTCCGACCGTGGGCTCCCTTATCTCCTGTGTAATTGTGCTTTCGCTCCTGGAGGGGAAGGAAAGTGGCCAATTTCAGACTTGGCTTGTGTGGCTCTGGAAAGAAAAGAAAGAATGTAATAGGGCCAAAAGTTCCTCTTGGCAATTTTGAACACACACATCCATGCACAGAAACACACTCACACACACACACACCTTTCCTAACTCCCCAAGCACATCCAAAAACCCCTCCGTGGCCTCTGCTTGCTCTAGGATAGAAACCATCACCAGTATCCATTCACATTTCTGGTGCCTGTTACATTTTTTGAATACTTAATTGACTAATTGATATTTTGCTGTGTTGGAAAAAGTAGGTCTGTCTTTTTTTTTTTTTTTTTTTTTTTTTTTTTACTTTGTGCCTTATTGTAAATGTTTTCAGCTAATAGAGACAAAAAAGAAAAGAGGGAGAGCGGTACATTTATGTTGCCAAGCAGATTTAAGGATAGCATGTATAGTGAAGGAGTCATTTTTGTTTTATTTACATCTCAAATCTGAAGCTGTCTGTTCCCATTGAATTCAGGTTCTCTGTGCAGTTCTTAATTGGAAGAGTAGTCCTATGAATTCCGTTTGGTAGTTATGGAAGAAAAGTTGGTATTAGTGCGACTGAAACCTTAGCAACTGTTTTGTGCCAGAAACTCAATGACAGTAGCAGGATGTTCAAAATAACAGTGCCTAGAGGAGCCATGCCATTCATGTCCCTGGAGAGCTGTGCACCGAGAGACAGCCTGGTGGCATTGGCCTGGGCTGGAGCAGGAGGCCTGGTCTGGGCTTGGGGGCCGAACGCCGAGACAGGGAGGCCGTTTCTGAACTGTTATTGTTTGTGATCCGCTCCATTTTATGGAAGCAAGCTCTGCGGAGAGAGCTTTGATGCTCTAATTGGCGCATGCGTTCTTCCGGAGCTGGAGCTAATGGCAGGAAGCCCTGCAGTAAAAACCAACTGGTTCAGGAAATTAAAACCAAAGATTCGAAAATCAACAACACAGACAGACTCAGTGGAGTGACCTCTCAAATCCTTTTGGTTAATCGGTTTGGATGAACAGATAATTATAAGTGATCAAGTTAATGTAAACCCGTAGTGGGTCCCTTGCAGAAAAACTCAAGGAGCAATTATGAATATCATTTATGAATGTGTTGATAGGTGTGAGGTCGGAGCACAAGAAATGTTTTAAAAGAGGAATGTGTTGGGGGAGGTTGTCAGCAAGGTTAGTACGTGGGATTCACATTTCAGATCATGCTGGCAGGCTCCTAGGGCCACGTGGCCATGTCCTTCTGATAAATGCATCCCATCAGGGCCTTCAGAAAAGGCCTGAAATGAGAAAACAGGTTGTTTGTGTTTCCGTCAACATCTGGGTTAAGAAAATAAGGGAGTCGGCGAGTGGGGAGGAAGTCATGATCCTGACTTACCTCCAGTTGGCCTCACCTCCCCTCTCTCGCCTCCTGCCAGGAGAAGCCGTCCACCTAGCCAGGGACTTTGGGTATGTGTGCGAAACCGAATTTCCTGCCAAAGCAGTAGCTGAATTTCTCAACCGACAACATTCCGATCCCAATGAGCAAGTGACAAGAAAAAACATGCTCCTGGCTACCAAGTAAGGCATTTCCCGTGGTGGGGGCGGGCGGCGGGGTCTCCAGGTCTCCGAGTCCAGAGCCTCCCAGGAGCAGCTTTGCTCTTCTTCTTCCTCTCCCCTTCTCCTCTGTGCTCACCGGCCTCTCGTGCTCAGTCCCGCGCAGGAGCACAGTTCTCCAGACCAGACTCTGCTGAAGGGGAAATGCTGGTGCGCGTGCCAGGCCCTGCCATCTCTGGGCGCTCTCTCTCGCACTCTCTCCCCCACCCCTCCTGTCTCTCTGCTGAAATATGTACAAGTGGGGGAGTGTAGCAGTTTGGAGTCATTGGAAACTCCAAGTGGATCAGGGGCCCCGGGCCATTTCAGAGACCAGCATGGAATCCTGAGAAGGGTGATACCATCAGCCCCTGTCTCCTGCTAACGTGTTCTCCAAGGGCAAAGATTAAGCTGTGGCCTGCAAAAGGTGCAAGGCAGGGGCTGTCTGAGTTTAACCCTAATCCCTTAGGCCACTTCGTTTTTCCTCTTCAAAAGTCACACACACACACACACACACACACACACGCACACAGACAGACATGCACGCGCACACCCCACAGCTCTACCCCACAAGTTTTAGCGTGGGTGGTAGGGGAAGCTGTCAGGGAGGTTTCTGAATGGCCCAAGTTCTGTTCTCACGGAGCCCAGGCTGAATGGGTCCCTCCAGGTGGTGTGTGAAAAGAAAATGAATGTTTTGATATGTTTTGTGGAAATTAAAAGGCTTGTTTGGAAGCCCTTAATTATCACAAGTCGATGTCACAGGAGGGCAAGAAGCAGAGGCCTTGGGTGGGACACTGTTTCTGGCCTGGGGATATGAGCTGGCCTTGGAGAAGGAAAGCGGCTAATGTGCCTCCCCACCCCCAGCCCTGGGCCAAGCTGCTGCCCAGCCGTGGGTGCAGGGCCCAGGCTGCTGCTGCGGTGTGGGGGCCTTCCGGCTGACTGCGCAAAGCCCCTTCTGAGATTCCCACTGCTCTGCTCTTGGCTTCCTGAGTTTTGTGATTTTTTTTTTTTTTTTTTTTTTTTTTTGATTCTTAGGCGAGGGGGTAGAAGGGAAAGGAGAAATAGGAAATGGAAACGCCTCTTTCCCCAAATCACCTTGAACTGCCTCCTAGTGAGAGGGCCCCCATGCCTTGGCTTGTTGAAGGCCAAATCATCCCCAGGACAGACTTGGTGCCTATTTGAACAATCTCAAAGTTGTGCCCTTCTGTGTGAATTCAGCCTGGCTGGAGCTTCAGAGAGTGTGGGGAGACATGAACTACCGGGAGGGCTGTGGGGAGGGTCTGGGCTCCGGCTCCTGGGAGATCTCACAGCTGCCTGGGCCTGTCCTTCCTCAACTTCCAATGTGGGATGTCTTCCTGTTGTCGGGGATGCTTGGTGTCAGGCGAGAAGTGGGGCAGAAGCCTGACACAGTGAGAATGGGGGAGTGTGTGTGTGTGTGAGAGAGAGAGGTGGGAAAGGCACACCTCTGAGCAAGCAGAGATGGCTTAGTGGACATGCATGCACAGGGACTGGCGTCCATGTGGCCACACCTGGCTGCCTCTAGCCTGGGTTCAAGTCAGGTGGCTGCTGGAGCCAGGTAGCGGCAAGCTGTGGCCAGGCCGCTGGGGCTGCTCCAAGCAGAGCCTCACCTCTCTCTCTCTCTCTGTCTCTGTCTCTCTCTCTCTCTCACTCTGCTTCCCTGGTGTTGCAGACAGATATGCAAAGAGTTCACCGACCTGCTGGCCCAGGACCGGTCTCCCCTGGGGAACTCCCGGCCCAACCCCATCCTGGAGCCTGGCATCCAGAGCTGCTTAACTCACTTCAACCTCATCTCGCACGGCTTCGGCAGCCCCGCCGTGTGCGCCGCCGTCACGGCCCTGCAGAACTATCTCACCGAGGCCCTCAAGGCCATGGACAAAATGTACCTCAGTAACAACCCCAACAGCCACACGGACAGCAGCGCCAAAAGCAGCGACAAAGAGGAGAAACACAGGAAGTGAGCCCCGCCCGCCGCACCTCTGCCCTCCCCACCCCCCGCCGGCAGGTGACAGCTGGGGACCAGCCACCCTCACTGCCGCTGCTGCTGCTACCGCCATCACCGCCACCGCCGCCGCCCCGGCTCCCCCAGGCTCCCGGGGACTGCTCCACTGTCAGGAGTGGGCAGCCACTGCCGACTCGGCCCCCTGCCTCGACTTACCCCTTCAGCACCCACAAGCCTCCCCCACCCCCGCCCTCTTCTGGAGCCTAAGAGAACAGAACAGGCCGTGAAGCCAGCAAAGAAAAGTTCTGTCAAGTTTATGAACTTTTTTTTTTAATATCAGCAACAGCAACGAAAATATTAAAAAAAAAACAAACTTTTTTTCTAGAAAAAAGAACATAAAAATAAAAAAAAAAAATTATCTGAGCTTCATGGGACTGAAGCACGACCTTCCCTTCCATACTCCAGTTCAGATTGTAGCCATACTAAAAATAATAATAAAAGGCAAAAAGGATAATGACATTTTTATCAGTATTGTGAATAAACTTGAACACAAATACACGAAGTTCCATGTCATGTCTTCAGTTGTACAAGTTTTCCCTCAAGGTAAAGCGACCAACTGGAACTCTGGCACAAGATTCAGTTCCATAAGGGAATCAGTGTTCATGATTCTGTATATATTTATTTATGTGTAATTTAATGGGAATTGTAAATATGGTGAGTCTGTTTTAAGCCATTTTTTTTTTTTTTTAATTTATCTGGTGATCCTGTTTACCTCTTGTTTGGTGGGTTTGGAATCTTCCCTTTAGTTCTTCATTGTGGTTCATGGTACTTATTTAGAAATCCAAGGTTTGGGGAATTTTTTTTTCCTTTCCCTCTGGCATTCATGAATTTAGCCCTGTTGTAGCATGTTAAAGGTGACAGTGAAACAGCTGAACAAATTTTAAAAAGCCAAATAAAATTTTATTTATAATTAGTGTTACATTTAGCTTTTCATTGAACTGAAAGTAAACAAACAAAAAAAAAATGCTACTGGACCCCAGAACGATTTTTAAACTGGAGTGGCTCGATGAGTCTTCTGAGCGTGGTGGGGAGGAAAAGGAAGAGTTTGTCTAGTCCACTGTCCTCCCAGGAAACCATCTCTTGAGCAATAAATGAATATTGTCTTTAAACCAAGGGTTAGCGACTTTCTCTCTCTCTCTCTCTCTTTTTATTCAAAGAACTTCAGACATTTGGGACCACCTGGTATTCTGTCTTTTCACTGGCCATATTGGAAGCAGTTCTAGTTGTATTGTACTGGGTTGTGCTGGCAGTAGTTTCCATGCCTGTCAATGTATCATAGTCCTTTGTTGCCCAGATAAATAAATATTTGATACGCTTTATGTCGATTTTTTTTTATTCAGTGGCTGTCTTTACCCAGGCGTATTTTTGTTCTTGGCAGTATTTTTTATTCAGTATGGTTACAGTAATTGAGTTTAACTCTCCCTTGCCAATTGCTCCTTGCAATAAGCAGCTGAACCCATTGTTTCCCTCAAGTATAATAAAAACTTACTTTCAACTTGGAGTTCAGAGCAGGGTATCATTTAGATATTCCACCGAGTCTGTATCCAGACAAATGACACAATAAAACCCAATGTATTCTTTTGGATAAAAAATGGTTTGTACCGCTAAAGGAATGACATACTATCTTTTCCTGACTAGAAACATTAATTTTACTATTAAAAATAAAGTGTAATTTTATTTATGTTGTTCCTTTAAGTTTTCATTTGTGTTTTGGAAACCAAAATATAAACATTCAGGATGGCAAGGAGGATGGAGAGGTGAAGACCCCCAGAAGACTCTCCCCCTCCCCCCTTAATATGGAATCTGTCTCAGGATAACTAAAATTTAAATGGCTTAGTTCATTAGCACAAAGGAAACACCCTGCTTCTCTCTGGCTGAGACTTGGACTGGAGCTGAAAGTGCCTGTGAGTTTCGGGGAAGAGAAAAGGGATAGTGGCAGGAGAAATATGTGGAACAGAGAGACAGAGCGCCGCCGACTCCGGGACCTTTGGAGGCGACTTTCCTGCAGCTGCTGTGTCCTGGAATCTTTGCAGCTGGCCCCTGAAGGCCTGTCTGCAGGCCCAGCCCTCTCCTCCTAGGCCCTTCCAGAACATTCTGAGGTGGGGGCGGGGAGGGCTGTGAAGCCGGCCTCCCTCGGCCTTCCTCCATGTGGGCCTGTGTGTGCTGAGCTCTAAGAGGGAACTGCTTCCTGTGCCCAAAGATGGTGAATTCAGAGCTTTTGTAAAGTGATTGGGAAATTCTTGGCTTTGGAAGTGAAGAGGCCAGACAAACAAGGTGCTTCCCTGGAAGGTTTTCGGGAAGGGTCGGAGAGCAAGTGTCTAGGTAGCCGGACTCGGCGACTGCACATTGGCCGGTGCGCTGTGACGTGGAGAGGACCGAGCAGGCCTAGCGTTCCAGGGAGTCCATCTTGCAAGCTCCGGCTTTCTAATCTCCTTACTGAAGGCAGTGCAAAATCAATCTTGACAAACGAATGAGAGTTGCTGGAGTCTAAATTCTATTTTCCAAAGCTGGAGAATTCATAACAATGGTGGGTTAAAAAAAAAATTCAAATGGAAAGTGTATTCTCAGAACGCAACGCGGCAATTGTTTTTTTAAAGCGGTTATTTATTATTTCCTGGAGAGACTGGTTAACTGTAATGTAGCTGCAACAAAATAATGAGGCGAATGAGCCCTAACTGTACATACTCTTGACAGAAATGAAATGCACCAGCGTTGGAGCAGGTGAAACGAAGCATTGTCTGTTAGGCCTGCTTTTCTTGGCTGCAGCTCGGATTCAGTGGCGGACCCCTAACCTCGGGCACCACAGCATTCATAAACAGCCAACCATTGCTGCTCTTTCTCCAATGACACATAAATACTCATTTTAAAACGAAAACAATCTTATTAAATACCATTCATTCATATCTGGATTTACAGACGCTTGTTATGTTGGAAAGCCTGAACCCGGTATAATCCTTGCATCCTGAGAAAGAGAGAGAGGAAATAGTGGGTTTGAGCGCTACAAGGTCACAGTAAACAATGACTTCCAAAGGCAGGGAATTAAGTTATTTTTATTCTGTCCCTTAGACATTTGGAGGATCACGAAATGGTCATCCCTTCTTTTCTCAACAAAGAATGTAAAAGTAGACCAGCGGTTATTATTAAAAAAGGTGTTTTATTGGACTACCCAAAGGCTGTTTAGACCGGTGTATGCCTTCTCCAACACAGGAGGTGTTCTTGTCAGGACACGTGTTTCTATGCCAACAACAGCCATTCTCTTTGGATTCCACCAAATTAGGATACATTGTCGAATTCAGAGGGTGCCGGCAGGCTGTGTGAGTCATCATACCCAGTTTTTTAAGGAAACAACTAGGCTCACTCCGGTTTGCTGGTCATTCCGGCCACCACCTCCTCTCCCACACCTTTACAAAATCACAATCCAATCTGTTCCTCCCCCAGATCGAATATTAATATAATTTGCCTTCTTGATGGGAGTACCATCAGGACTGCAATGCCCCGCAGCTGAAATAATATTTAAAATAGAAGGGATTTGACATTTGAGAAGGCAGTGGCTTGAAATACCCAGTTGTACTTAGCTAATTCAGTCCTTAACCTCTGGTTTCAAATAAATCAATTACAGTCGATTCAACTTCAGTTCAGAAGTACACAGGGTTTTAGTTAATTGAATACATTTTATTCACTTGCTAGGAATATTCATTTGTCAAAATTCCAAATTTAAAGTGCATTTCTTCACAGGTCATATTAGATTGCACCATCAAATCCTGCTTGAAATCTAGATTTTACCTGACTAGGAAGCAACGCCTGCCCATCCCTTTCTCAACCAAAAGTCAATTCGCCACAGTTCTATGTCAGGCGGGAGGGCTGCTTTTCTCTACAAATTGAAAAAAAAAAAATCATTTGTGGTCATCAGCCTTGTGTTAAGTAGGTTAAGAACAAAGCTGGATTAATGAAGTTTTTTAAAAAGTATAGACCTGAAATTAAAAAAAAAAAAGCCGCATGGTTTCCATTAGAGCTTCACTTGGCCGCAGCTGACAGGTATGACAGCGGTTTGTGGTCTTAAAGCCACAGGCCCCTTTTCTTCACCCTCCCCACCGCCCCCCACCTTTCTGGCTTCTGGAAAAGTGCTGGAATACGGGCTGAACTGTTCGCTGAGAGCAGTGGCGTTCAGGGTGCCCCAGTGAAGTTGTGCTTTAAGCGGATATTGATGTATGCAATGTTTTATAGTTATTGTTTGTAGCATCCTGCTGGCAGCCGTTTGCTATTTGGAAAGGAAAGGGGTTAATTAGCGTCATTATCAATCACTAATGCTTGCCTAACGTGTCCAAAGAATAATCAAGTTAGGGGACGGCAAGAAGCCAACAGCTGCTTCCTCCCAGTTACAGAGCTCCTCAGACACTCAGGGATGGGGTCGGGAACGAGCGAGTTGGGCGTGGGGGAAGAAACCTCACTGCTGAGTGAAAGGGCTATTAAAAAGCGGGTCAACTCACTGGAGATCTGAAAGGTGGCTAGTGTACCCAGCGAGCCTGGTTCGATTTGCTCAGTTACAGGTGCAGCAGAGACAGCCAGTGTGACTGGGGCAGAACCCTGACATTGGTCCATTTATTTACTGTTATCCAGGTGGGGTGTCTGAAGAAGTATGTTCACGTTGCCTTATTTCTTAGTGTTCTGTGGCAAAAGCTGAGGAGGAGGACAAAAGCACCCCTTCCTACTCCAGACAAGCCCAGATGAACCTCTAACATCACTCACGCCCGATCCCAGAAGAATGAATCCGCAGCTCTGGGCAGGTGCTACCGGTTCTCACACCCCTGCATCCCCTCTTGGGACTGCTTAGGAATGTCGTTGCTTGTGAATTTCAATGGACAATTCTTTTCTGTGTGGGGACTGTTGAACACCTGAGCTGGTTGTACAGGGGCCCTGCCTTTGCCTCCTGCTGTTACTACTTTCCAGTCTAGTGGGCCCCTGTGCCCCGTGGTGAGCAAAGTGCAGCCAGCCGCTTTTCTGAAGGTAGAGACTTTGACAGTTGGCATTTGTGCCATCCAACAGAAGTAGCTGTCCAAACTGCTTGGTGCCTGCGTGGCTCGCCATTCCAATGGTGGCCAGGAGATCTTCTCCTCAGAGCAGCGACTGGTGTTCCCATTGGCTCCAGGAAACTGTACAATTCACCTACTTGGGAAACTCCTTTAAAAAAAAAAATTAAAGTCCTGTTTCATTGTCTGAGGTCATGGTTACCAATAGGAACAAGAGGAAGAAAAAAACAAGATATCGAAAGTTCTAAAATAGTAAAATAGAACTCGCAGTGCTATTCACATGTAAAATTTCCTTTTCATTCTTGGTGTTGGAACAAGACCTGCACACCCAATCTTGCTTTTGCAGAAAGGCGTATTCTCCCCCCCACCAAAAAAGAGAAGTAATTAGTATATTGCTAAAGAAACCTCCTGCAGCCAAGATGGAAGCTGGGAGACACCTTTGCATAGTGGGAATTCCAACTCTCTCTCTCCCTTGCTCCCTCAGTTTGACCGTGTTGTTGGGTCTCTTCAAAGCCTTTGGTAACCTTCATAGACTTGGACTTTGGGAAAACACTGTCCTCTGAGAAGAGGAGAAATTTCCAACTGCAGGCAGGGGCTTTTAAAAAAAGAGCCCAATGCATGCCCCTGGTTGCATGTAGTTCTTCTCCAGGAATAAAGCTCACATCTTCTGACGTCCAGTACCAACACCCTTCCACTGGAGGCGAGCGGATCGCTGCACCACCGATCCTGACCCCCCAACTTCAATGTCTTGGGTATTCCAAGTCAAAAAGCCTAGATTCTTGCTTTTTTCTGTGAACATCTCTCTTAGCTCTCTCTATAGTCACCCCAGCTCATGGCCCTTACAAATCCAACCCATCCAACTCATGCATCCTGGAAAGACTAGATAGATACACATTTGGTCACACTAAATGTAATTGCTCTAGCTTAAAATACACACACACTTTTTTTTTCTTGGAGCACCAATTCAATCCTAGGATTAAATTTCCATTTGCTTTGTAGGCTACCAAATCCTATTTCAGGACCTTCCTGTCTTTTTCTTTCAGGAGTCCCCCAGTCTGAGCTGTGCTTTGTCCACAGCAAGGAGTCGGTCCCCAGCCTCGCAGCTCAGCTCCGGGTGTCTCGACCCCTGCCAGGAAGGAGGCGGTGCGAGGTGCACCCCCGACTCGCTCCCACTCGCCCTCCCCCACCCTACTCCACCTCCAGGCGAGGGTTACGCCTTCTCAGCTAAATACTGCCCCCCCATCATGCCACGTGCCCCTTTGTATTAGGAGCAGTTGGTAACTTGATTTTGTTGCCTGCCGTTGGGGCAGGGAGTGGGGCAGGGGTGGGGAGTGCTGGAGGTGCAGTGGGGGCCAAGTTCGCGCCCTGCGGAAAGTGGGGAGGGTGGGATGGACGGAGGAGAAGTGGACAAAGCCGGTGGGGGCCGGAGGCCCAGTGTGTGTGCGTGTGTGTGTGTGTGCGTGTGTGTGTGTGTGTGTGTGTGTGTGTGCAGCGGTCATTGGCGCGCAGGTCCGGCCTGGACTTCAATTAAACTGCGGTAAAAGCCGGGAGGGAGAGGTTCGGGACTTGCCTGCGCCTCCCGCCGGTCTTGTCTTGGCGCGCTGTAGGGAGCAGCCAGCTAGAGCCGGGAGGCTCCAGGTCAGGGGTTTAAGGGCCTTTTCACGGGCGCGGCGCTTTAATTAATGACTGGAGGAAGAATCCGGGAAACTTCCTGGCTCCTGGACTCCCCTGGCAGCGCCAAGTTTTCGTCATCCCGGGCCTGGGTGTCTCCGCAGATAAAGCCGCGCGGGGTCCCGGCGCCAGCCCACTGTCCCGCACTGCCAACTGCCCGTGGGCCTCCGAGCCCCACTCTCACCTGGGCTCAGGTGCGGCCACGAGCCCACCGTCTCCCTCCCGGCACCTCCCTTCCCAGCTCCTGGAATCTTGATCAAAAGAAAAAAAAATCCTTATGCTCTTGCTTGATTGCTATAGGAACCGTTGACCTTCCGGTACCCCCATTCGAACCAGCATCGATGACCTAAACTAACTACCGTGGGGGGGGGGGTGTCCAAAGCGGAGCCTTAATTTGACCCATGCTTGGGTCAGCTCGGCTGAGAGGCCACCTCTGCTAGCTCAGGCCCATTTGCGCCTCCGGGATCCCCCTCCCCCAGCCTTCTCCCCTCCTGGTAAAAATGCGCTCCGACTTTTCCGGGCCGGGGGCGGGGAGGCTGGCTGCACGGGAGGGGTGGGGGCTTCGCAGATAGTTGATATTCCGGGTCCAGCCGCTCTCCGCGCTCCCCATTCTCTGAGCTCAGCCGGGGGGAAGTGTCGCCCCGGGCCAAACATATGCTTCTTTCCAGCGCGCTAATCCACCTTCAGCGTGGAGGCATAATTGCTCGAGTGTCCACGGATTCTCAGCGCTTTGTCCCTCTCTGGCTCCCATCAGCCCTGGCACACGCCATTTCAATCAAATCTTTTCAGAAAACTGTCTCCTTTTATCAAGTCCCAGCCCCTGCGAGCGACGGGAGCATTTAACAAAACACCCTTGGTGTTCCGCCCGCCTCCCTAGACCCCGGTAGAGTGGGGAGCGGCGATTATTGCAACAACTTTTCATTGAGCTGAGTCTCCATGGGGGGAAGAGAGAGAGAGAGAGCGAGAGAGAGAGAGAGAGAGAGAGAGAGAGAGAGAGAGAGAGAACAAAAATAACATCAACATCCCAGACCCAAACAGGTCTTCCCTGAGCCTGCTCCTGGCAGGTGTATGGGCAAAAAAGGTCAAGAGAAAACAGGTTTCATCTCAGTTAGTTCTTTTTCTTGAAAACCACAGAATCGACTGTTTCTGTGGAGCGCTTGGGCCAGTCAGGTGGTATCAAAAGTCAGGCAGAAACAAGCTTGAGGGAAATGGGTCCCTCTTGGTGGTCTCTGCCTCTAAAAGCTGCCACCGGAAGTCCCTATGGCTGATGCTCTAGCCCATGTGTAACGTTTCCTTTGTTGCTGGTGACAGGAAGACACAGAGGTTGAATCTGAAGATCTCTGCCCCATGGCATGCCTTCTCAAAGTCTCCCACATTCCTGGCTTTTCATCTTTATACATTTTGGGGGAAAAAAAAAACATTGATGGGGAGGGAAAAGCAGGGAGAAATGACACAGTGAAAAGATGAACTCTAGAGAAACAGATCTTAAAATCTACCTACCTACCTGCCTATCTAACCTGTCTATCCATATTTTGACATTTTAGTGAAAAACACAGAAGCCAAATGCAACAGAGCAAGCCTGGGGTTTGAGTTTGTGTAGCAATTATTATGCAAATACAAACGGAAGAGGTGGTAGTCCGGTCAAAAGAATGTAGCTTTGCCACTTGTGTAGCAAAAGACAACCTTGGGGACAAGGTTGTCAAACCCCAAGACACCCTGTGCTGAGATGGGTTTGGGTGACTTAGTCTTCCTTTTGCAACAGCTGATTCTGAGCTGCTCTAGGGAAGCAGTGGGGCATCCCTACTCTACAGTCCAGGATACAGTAGGCCTTTAGGGACTGAAGCTAGGGGACATTTGGAGGTTGTCCTCGCCCCTTCCTGTGCACCTCGAGGCCGGGGACGAATTGGAAAGGCAGGCAGGGACCTTCAAGGCCAATGCCAGCAGCCTTAGTTCATGTCCAGAATCAGACGGAATGTTGAGGTCTCCTGGATTGACAAGTGGAAAAGCCCAGTTCTCTGCTACCGTCAACACCAAGGTGCTAACTGTAAGTCAGAGCCCTGTGCTCACAGCTGTACCATGTACACAGTTGAAGGCCGCCGGTAGGGGCTGCTGGTGGGGGTGGAGGAGGGGCTGTCCAGACTCATCCTAGAACCTGGAAAATGAGCAATTAGTTGCATATTTTGAGAGCAAGAAATTGCTTTGTTCTTGTCACTTAGACGGGTAAGAATGGATACAAACCTTCACAACTCCCAACCATGAGAAAGAGGGAGAGTGAATGTAACGAGTTTGATTCAGTTGCTTAATTCATTTCCCTCCGCTCTTTTTTTGTTTTGTAATGACTGAACTAAAGAAAGACTCCATAACGGGGGGGGGGTGCGGGGGTCAGTCCTGGAAGAAGCATCTTGAGGCTGGAAAGCTGTGAACTACTGACCACAGGGTGGAAGGACCAGGAGAACCCCCAGTGGTGAACACGGTCCTTCCCCGTTCCGGCTCCTACACTCACCCTGCGTAGCCAGGAGAAAGGAAGGCCAAAGTCATGGCTCCCTGAAGGGAAGCTGCTTGCTGGGGACACCCGGGAGTATGGCCAGTCCTGTCCTTGAAGATGTTTCTTTCAAGTTAAGGTTGTCTTGAAGGCGCCCATGAAGTTCAGAGGCAAGGTTTTAGCTTGTGTCTTGAGCTCTGAACATACCCATCTCATCTTCCTGGATCAACTGGAACAAGGTGGTTAGGGGGAGGCTCCTCTTAGTAGGAGCCGGAGAGCTCCAGGGACCTTCTAACCAGTCCTGAGACCACACCTGTCACAACTCTAGGCACAACAGAGGAGAAGCAAGTTCTGACCAGGATAACCCAAAGCTAAAGCCTGCCTGGTAACAACGATTAGACCATACCAGCGCAGCCGGAGTTTTTTAAACAGTCAAAAAGCTAGAGTTCTCTTTGGACACCAACTACCCCACTGCTTCCCAACCCTGTTGCCAGGGTTGGGATGGGAATCCAGAAAAGCCAAGGAGAGGACTGGCAGCGGTGTCTGGAGTGACTGTGTTCCTCAGTGGCAGAACCTGCAGTAGGAGGAAACCTCCCGCCTGTTTCTGCACGGGTACTTTGCGACTGGGACAGCAGAAGCCCCTGGGAATAGCTTCTAATACAACTGCTTCCAAGAGGAGGAAGGTGGCAGGAAATAGGATTGAAGAGAAACCTTTGCATTTCCTCCACCTTGTCCTCCCACGGAGCCTGTGGCTGAATTTAGGGCTTCTTTGTATTCCCCCCCCTTTGCTGAGAAAACCTTAAGAACCTTCCACCAGACTTAGATTTAACCACAACCTTTACTGAATCTGACTTATGAAAACCAGACTTTGCTAAGAGACCGCTCTTCTGGCAACAATTAGTCTGACTTCTCCTTAACAAAATTCTTTGTAATGCCATTCAGAAAATGGGTTGGTGGGAGTTTGCTGCTGCAGGGAGTGCTCATGTGTATGTGGGTGGGTGGGTATAGAAGGGGGAATGGGGTGGGGGATGGTGTTATAGAAGGCCAATTTGTATGATTTGGTGGGAGGAAAAAAATCCCCATGTTAGCACATTAACTTTGGGAGCTGTGAAATATTTAATTAGTGCATTGGTTGGGATCTTATTAAAACTGGCTCTGTTTCTGAAGTTGCCTTGAAAGTCTGCCTGCTCCTTCCCTAGGTGTTTGGTGTAACCTGCTTTGCTGTCCCTTCCAGTCACTGGCTGACCTCAAAGAGTTCACCGCAACAATTTATGTTGAAGAGCAGGGCTGCCTCTAATGAATGAAAGCAAGATGCCCGTTAGTGAGTACCCAGCATGGAGGTTCTAGGGCAGGACCCCGGTGAACATGGGGGAGTTAGGTGACAATCAGCTGTCACCAGCTCAGTAGAGGCTTCTGCGGTCCTAACAGGGGAGGCAGCCAGATGGCCCCAGTGCTGCCGCCCCCCACCCCCAGATGTTTATTTAAAAATCTAACCCCACAGCACACACCACAAACAAGAGACCCATTCACAGAGGACGCAAAGCCACCTTCTTCTCCTGGTTATGCAAATACGAAATTGAATCAACCGGTTATAAGGTTCAGCCCATTGCTGAAACATGATAGAAAAAAAAAGTTGAATCTTCCAAGGAAATTGATTCCAACAGTTCGTTTTCAGCCGCTGTGAGTGTCTGCGGGTCTGAAGGCGGAGACACAGATACATCTCGTGAAAGCGGAGGCTGCGGTTCTGGCCCAGCAGCCAGCCCTCTTTTCCTGGGGAGGTGAGCCGCACAGCCACTGCAGAGGCGCTGCAACCCGGCTGGCCGCTCCCTGGCGCACTGGGCGCTTTTCGGAACCCCACTCCCTCCGCAGCTGATTGGCCCGAGGGAGCTCAGGACCTGGGGTCCCAAAGCCAGCTGAATTGAGAGTGGGCCCCAGGCGAGAAGGCAGCCACCTTCGGCCCCCATTCCCGCCCCGAGGTAGGAAGGACGGTAGAGCCGGGGCCCAGCGGCCGCTGGGAGTGGACGCCGGCTGCCCTCGCAGGCAGACTTTTGCACCCGAACCTGTACCCACGGGAGTGGGGTGGACAATTGTGTCTCAAGCTCCTGCTCCTCTCTTCTCTAGGCCCCCAGACTGGCTGATTTCTGCCAATTTACGGACAACTGCAGTGTCTGCAGTACCTGTCTACCCAACGCAGACACCGAGCTGGGAAGTTTCTGAGTGGGCCAGGACCGTGTTTCCAGTGGATTCAGCGTAGGGAGCCGGTAGCAGGGTTGGGGGTATCAGGCTCTCCTCTTGTGGTCCAATGCAATACACCCAGGCAAGGGACTCTTACGCACCCCCCCACAAACACCCCCACACTCCGCCCCTGCCCCTCCGACCAAAGTCTCCAGGAACCCAGTCCCAGCCCCAATCAGGGCAACGCGCTGCACGCCTGCCTGTCCTCTGCCGTTTCCATCTTAACGCCTCGTCCAAAAAAAAAAAAAAAAAAAAAAGTCCAATCTCTCTGCACACCCAATACATCATTTCAATAAGAATGACTTCACTTTAATAAAGATTTAATACGTTAAATCTGTCTTTGTCGCTGATGGATGCTCCTTTGTCTTGAAAACGATTTGAGCTTTCCTGATCAAGAATTCTGGGGGGAACGCTGTCACTGAGAGTCGGGGGGTGGGTATTGTTTGCCAACACTTCTGCTGGAGTACAACACGCCCGCGTGCGCACTGACACGCACGCGCTCGCACGCGCAGGGGCCTGCTGGCGCTTCCTCCCGGCCTCCCACCCCCCCCCCCCCCCCGCAGCAGGGAAACCTGGAAAGCTCGCTGCGACTGCTGGGGCTGTGGGTGTGGGGGGGACACACACACAGGCGCGCGCGTGTGTGTGTGTCTGTGTATGTGTGTGGTTGGGGCTGGGGTCCCCCCCCCCGGGGCAGGGGGAGAGCAGGCGGGTGGGGAGGGCTGGGAGGCGGCGCGCAGCGTCTGTCGGAGAACCATTCGCCCGGAATCACAAATTTTCACGGCTTAAAAAGAAAAGGTAAAGCTAATGTCTGGCTCAATTAATAAACATGGTAATTTCACACCCGGAGAAGGACATAATTTCACCCGAGCGCTATCGGCGCCATCACAAAGGGTGAGGGCGCAGCTGCGGCGAACCCGGGTCATTACGGAGTCGCCGAGCGGCTCCCGCGCCGTGGCCCAGCGCGCGCCTCGAGGCAAGAGATGGCTGCGGGCGAGGCCGGGGCGTCCCCCGATAAAGGACTTACCCACCGTGCGGGAGATGGAGGAATAATCAACTCGCAGACGTAGTGCTCGCCAGGGTCTGCCCTCCTCCCCCTTCTCCACGGACTTTTTTTTTTTTTTTTTTTTAAATAATAAGATGAAGCCAGCCCAAACGCCCTCTGCCCACCCTCCGAGTTCCTCCCTTCTTTTCTTAGGTCTTTGGGTAACCAAACCGTGTTCGGGTCCACGCACACACACGCACACACGTACCTATTTTTATTTTGTCGAGGTTGTTTTTGATTCGCTGTCAATAGCAACCTATTGTATCTAGCAATTTCAGGACAGTTGTAGTTGATAAATTTCTGATGTCAAGGTTTGGGGCCAGGAGCTGGAAGACAAGATATTAGCTCCAATCTCATAATCTCTTAATCACATTACACTTTAAGTGAGCATGTGCAATTTCACCCATCAATGATTTATTTAAGCATTGGGAGCACAATTACTTGTCTCCTACACAAATACCGATCGCAGCATTGTTTGCTAGAGAAAAATCCTGAGATTTAGGACACACAACAGATCTTTTCCCAGCTCCCTGGGGCGCCCCACCTCGGGATCAAAATTCATGTGTAACTCAGGCCCGCAGGGCCCACCGCCTCAAAGCAAGGGACCCCCTTCCCCAAAGGGAAACCCACACGGGCTGCCAGGGGAAGTGCCCCTCCACCCTCCTGGGTTTGGATTTTTAAGCAGATCTTCAAAGCTGAAATAAATGCCCATTAACTAGTCGCATGCAAATAGGATGGAGTCGGGCAGCTAAACACACAAAGCACAGCTCACATAAAACAAAAGCATGATTGATGGCCACTTCGATGCTCGTGGGTCGGGGAGGGGGAATTATCCTTGTCCAGTATCCCAGGTGTCTAAATTATTGAAGAGCGTTGTGCATATTTCAACGGAAGAAGGTGGCCGAGGTTAGGGACCCCAGGGCCCGCACCGCGAGCTAACGCCAAGATGTGGATCCTTGTGGTGGTGGTGGTGGCTGGGGTTGCGTGGGGGCTGTTAGAGGAAGACTCTCTTGGCCAGCAATTTTAACACGTTCCTCCCTGAGCGGCCCTAGAGGCAACGCTGACCCGACCGCCGAGGGCTCTCAGGCTCCCGGGGCAGGCTGCTGGCTCCAGCTGCGCGCTCGCATGTGTGTGGGAACCCTCCGTGGCTGCGGCCCGGGCCCAGCCATGACTTTTTTCGCTACGTGGTGGGTCCTCAAGAACCACGCAGCGCTTTGTTGGGTCGTTTGCTGAGTCGCCCCGTCGGGCAGGGCAGGAGATGCGGAACTGGGGAGCCAGGTTAGGTGTTAGAGGTGGGCGGCCCCTGGGGATTAAGCTGGACGTGGGGATGGCGGCACGGAAGGTTCCAATGTTTGTTTTAAATCTAGGAGGAATACCTTGGGAGGGGGCACCTCTCCTCTCCCCCAGCTGTGTTTCTCGGACTCTATATGCTCCCCCCCGTCTAGTTTTTCTACTCTGAGCTCTTCAGCCCGCTGTCTGATTACCTGCCCTTTCTTATCCGTCTTCTCCTCTTCTTCCTCCCCTCCTCCTCTCCCTCCTCCTTCTTCACCTCTCCTTTTTCCTGCCTCCCCTCCCTCTACCCACATTCCTGTAACTAATGTGGACAGAAAAACCCGGCCCTGGCCATCCTTGGCCATTGACCACTGCGGGGAAGAGCATCTTCCCTTCCTGCCTCACTCCACCCCCTTCGGGAATTGATGAGCTTCCACTGTCCGCAGCCCAGACGCTCCTTTCTGGCAGAGCTTAGAAGGGGCACGCGGGATGGGTCCAGATGCTGTCCGGCAGTGAGGGAAGACGAGCCCTCGTGGACCACGCCACCTGGATCCATCCTGCTGCTCCAGCCAAGCCCGGTGGATTCACGACAAAGAGTAATTACATATTAGCAAACAAAACAATAATTACACCAGTCAGCGAAGCCCAGTCGCCTGGGTCGCGCGCCGTGGCTGACTCAGCAGATCCTAAAAGCTGCCCAACCCCTCCAGCCGCGTCGCCACCATCACCCCCAGACCGCGGCCCCCCGGGGTCCCGCATGCGAGCACTTGGGAGGCCGGGTGGCACCAGCTGCCCACAGGCCTCAGACGTCTTCTCCAGCTGAGAGGGGGCAGCGGGCCCATCCTGCAGGGATGACCTCTAACTAGGACCGAACGCGGGGTCTCTGAGGGAGCTAAGTTTTGTGTTCCTATCCAAGTTAGGCGTGCAGACTCCAGAGCTGGAACCAGAAAACCAGTCCGCACTGTGATTCTTCCTGCCATCACCGCCCCGCACCTGTCACCTGGTGCCTTGTTTGTTGCTGTATCCTCTAGACACGGTCTTTGGATTTCTGCTTCATTACCCCCAGGGTCCAGGCCAGCAAAGTGTTTGCCTTTCCTGGAGGCTGGAGACTGGGCTCTAGGTTTGGGACAGAGGGAGTCATGAGCGCGTTCGTTAACCCAGGGACCCTGGCCAGCGCCCTCGCATCCCCAGCACCCCCTGGGGAGATCCCTCCTTGCGTCTTGGATCCAGGTTTACTCCGAGGCTAGGCGGCCTTTGGGGTCTGACCACGAGCAGAGGCGTCACCCACCCTGGGGAACGAGCTTTGCCCAAGATCCTCCAGGTTGCGCTGGCCAGCGAGGCTAGGCTCTGCCTGAGGATAGGGCGAGTGGGCGCAACTTGGGCCTCTGACCCTGCTGTGGAGGCTGCCACAGGGCTGGGTCTCTGCCCCAGGCCTGTCTTCCGAGGTTGGTAGGAGCCCGCCTTTCCCGTGAAGGGAGTGCGGGCTGCGGTTGCCAGGGCCTGTGGAGGTTGAAGAGGCCTCCGGAGGCAAGAGTACAGCTGGGGGAGAGTGTTGGTCCGGAACTGCTCCTTACTCTCTGAGGCCCCTGGGGGGCCGCCTGCACTGCCCTTAGTTAGGCGGTACCATGCACCCAGGATGGGTACCATGCACCCAGGATGAAGGAATCCAAGAGCGAAAAGGCGGTGTTGGCGCCTGCTGGGCACGTGGTGGAATCGCAGCCGCAGCGGGCGGGCGTGAGGGAGGCCCACACTCTTTCTAGTGCCCTCCATAGCGCTCTCAGGCCCTCACAGGCGTGGACGGCTTTCCAGTTTTACCTCCCCCCTCCCATCCACCAAGGGCTCACGGAAGGACAAAGGACCTGCACACACACACACACACACACACACACACACACACACACACACAAAACCAACAACAAAAAAATATCAGCTCGACCCCCAAAAGAACACTGTTTAATGAGGTGGAAAATTCTTCCACACAAATTGCTTTTTCTACTACTTTATGAGAGTTCATAAATGTTAATGAAATCCAGTTACCAAAAAGTAACATACATCATTGCAGCTGAAGGGAGGCTGAGGAAAGAAGGTGGTGGTTAACGCACAATCATAATTAAAATGAGAGCCGCGGCAACAGCAGTAACACTGCCCATGGCAAATGCGCTCGGAGATCCTGTCCAGCCACACCCGTCCATCCCATCTGGACTGGCGGGGACCCTTCCTGGACAGGGAGGACAGGGCTCCACCTAACTATGGGGTAGCAAAGACGTGGCGTGTGTATGGCTGGGGGTGGGGCGCGGATGGAGAGGTGTGCCAGCCAGGCCAATTAAGCGCCCCTCTGTGGCTTTTCCTTTGTAGTAGGGGTCCAATGCCAATGCCCTAGGGGACAGAAAGAGAAGGGGCAGGTGCATGGTCTTCATTTGCTTTTTTCCTTCCTCTCTCGGCTGGAGCAAGCAATCTTACTCTGCATTTCTGTGTCTAGTACTCAGCCTAGGATTGGGCTGGTGTTGAATAAGTGGATAATGGAGGTGTGAATCAGCCATGGAAAGTTAAACAGCTCAACTGACCATCCACCAGCTAACATCTGAATATGGTCTATGATGTTCACTCAATATTTTCAATTCAGAAAAAGATGTATTTATTTGAAAGGCAGAGAGAGAGAGAGAGAGAGAGAGAGAGAGAGAGAGATCTCGTAATGGCTGGTTTGCTCTCCAAATGCCTGTGATAGCTTGGGTTTGGCCAGGTGAAAACCAGGAGCTGCAGCTGGGAAATACTGGTTGTACCTGTGTGGTAAGAACTCAAGTTCTTTGGCTACCATCTGTTGCCTCTCCCAGGTCCACCAGATGGGAAACAGAGTAATGAGGACTTGAACCAGGCACTCGGACACGGGATGTGGGGGTCCTACTGCTTAAATGGCTGTGCTGCAGTGCCAGCTCCAACAACCATATTTTTTAAAAAAAAAACGTGAAAGGGGGAGCAAGACCATCTGCTGATTCACTCCACAACAGCCAGAGCCGGGCTAATTAGTCATGACCCTAATATGCACTTGGATCTCCCATGTGGTGGTGGGGTGCCAAGCTCTTGGGACACTGTCTTCCACTTTTTCTGACTCATCAGCAGGAAGATGGATTGGAAATGGAGTAACTGGGACTCGAACTGGTACCCTGATTTGGAATGTGGTATTCTAAGTAATAACTTAACTTTATGCACCACAGTGCCAGCTCCAGGAAGTTTTTTTTTTAAGATTTAATTAATTAATTATTCAAAGATTTGTTTTATTTTTATTGGGAAGGCAGCTCAGATTTACGGAGGGAAGGAGAGACAGAAAGATCTTCCGTGCTCCCCAAATGGCAGTCACTGCAAAGCTGAGCCCATCTGAAGCCAGGAGCCAAGAATTTCTGGGTCTTCCACAGGGATACAAGGACCTGAACACTTGGGCGATGCTCTGCTGCTTTCCCAGGCCACACGCAGGAAGTTGGAGCAGCCTGGATATGAACCCGTGCCCATTTGGATCCCAGGGTTTGCTAGGTGAGGATTTAGCCATTGAGCCATCATGCTGGGCCAAGATTTTATTTATTATTTAAAGGCATATTTACAGAGAAACAAGGAGAGAGAGAGAGAGAATCTTCCATTTGCTTGATCACTCACAAATGGCTGCAGTGGCCAGAGCTATGCTGATCTGAATCCAGGAGCCAGGGCCCAAGCACCAGGACCACCCACCTCTGCTTTCCCAGGTACATTAACAAGGTAGTGGATTGGAAGTGCAGCAGCTGGAACTCAAAGTGGTGCCCACAGGGATGCCAGAGCTAATGACTACACTAGCCCCAAGTAGCATTTTTTTTTTGTCTGTCCTTGGCACTTGGCGATGCAGTCAGCAAGCAAAGCTCACACAAATCCTACGTTTGGATGTAACCTGCTAAGGGCAGAGGTATGATGGAGCCTGCGGAGCAAATAGATCTGGGAAAATAATTTTAATGTTATGATTGCCTCTTTTTTTAAAAAAATTATGTATTTGAAAGACAGAGTAATAAAGGGGGAAATAGAGAAGGGGAAGATGTCTCTTCTGCTAAGTCTGTCCCTGAGAGGGCTGCAACAGCCAGGCCTGGGCCAGGCGAAGCCAAGGACCCAGAACCCTGTCCGGTTCTTGTGAAAGGGTGGCAGGGGTCCACGTACTTGGGCCGCCTTTGACGACCCTCCCATCAGCAGGCAGCTGAATCAGAAGTGGAGCAGCTGGACTGCAAGGCAGCACTCCCCAGTGGGATGCATCCTCATTGGCCCCTTCCGCTTCCTTTTTTTTTTTTTTTTAAAGATATAGTTTGGGCCCAGCGCGATAGCGTAGAGGGTTAAAGTCCTCACCTTAAACGTGCTAGGTTCTAATCCCCTCAGCTCCACTTTCCATCCAGCTCCCTGCTTGTGGCCTGGGAAAGCAGTCGAGGACGGCCCAAAGCCTTGGGACCCTGCACCCACGTGGGAGACCTGGAAGAGGCTCCTGGCTTCGGATCGGCTCAGCTCCAGCCATAGCGGTCAGTTGGGGAGTGAATCATCGGATGGAAGATCTTGCTCTGTCTCTCCTCCTCTCTATATATCTGCCTATCCAATAAAATAAATCATTTTTAAAAGTCACATATATATATATGCACATGTACATATATGTATAAGCCAGATATATATATATATCCTCCTCTCTGTATATCTACCTTTTCAATAAAAATAAGTAAATCTTTAAAAAAGATTTATTTAGGGCCCAGCGGCGTGGCCTAGCAGTTAAAGTCCTCGCCTTGAACGCCCCAGGATCCCATATGGGCACTGGTTCTAATCCTGGCAGCTCCACTTCCCATCCAGCTCCCTGCTTGTGGCCTGGGAAAGCAGTCGAGGACGGCCCAATGCATTGGGACCCTGCACCTGTGTGTTCCTGGTTCCCGGCTTCAGATCGGCGCGCACCGGCGTTGCGGCTCACTTGGGGAGTGAGTCATCGGATCTTCCTCTCTGTCTCTCCTCCTCTCTGTATATCTGACTTTGCAATAAAAATAAATAAATCTTTTTTTTTTAAAGTCAGATATAGATATGGAGGAGGAGAGACAGAGAGCAATATCTTCTGTCCGATGATTCACTCCCCAAGTGACTAAAACGGCTGGAGCTGAGCCTATCCAAAGCCAGGAGCCAGGAGCTCTTTCAGGTCTCCCACGCAGGTGCAGGATCCCAAAGCTTTTGGGCCATCCTCGACTGCTTTCCCAGGCCACAAGCAGGGAGCTGGATGGGAAGTGGAGCTGCCGGGATAGAACTGGCGCCCATATGGGATCCAGGAGCATTCAAGGTGAGGACTTTAACCGCTAGGCCACGGTGCCAGACCCTCCTCTTCCCTTTGAAAGCTGGTACAATCCAGTCCTTTCTCTTTTGCCCATACTGCTTAATATTTCATGTTATCTAAATGTATTTTCAGAAATCATTGTCTTTTTTTTTTTTTTTAAAGATTTATTTTATTTTCATTACAAAGTCAGATATACTGAGAGGAGGAGAGATAGAGAGGAAGTGGAGCTGCCGGGATTAGAACCAGCGGCCATATGGGATCAAGGCGAGGACCTTAGCCACTAGGCCACGCTGCCAAGCCCTCATTGTCTTTTTTTAAGCCTATTCTTTTGCTCGTTACTGTAATCAGTTTGTCTCATCTAAACCCAACAACCCTTTATGGAATGGTCTATTGCTTGTGTTTTTGTTTTTTGTTTTGGAAGACTGGTCCACCAGACTGAGAGAAGCGGAGGGATGTGCTTTAGGTCACCAATGAAGAGCTGGCGGAGCCTCATCTGGCACTGAGGTCTCCAACAGTCGCCTGGAGGGTGCACTCGTGACCCCAGAACAGCCCTTTGCCCTCAGCTTGTTT
This sequence comes from Ochotona princeps, assembly GCF_030435755.1. Taxonomy (NCBI): domain Eukaryota; kingdom Metazoa; phylum Chordata; class Mammalia; order Lagomorpha; family Ochotonidae; genus Ochotona; species Ochotona princeps. The sequence goes on from NC_080832.1 coordinate 159,118,869, forward strand.
CTCCATAAAAGGCAGCAAATACCTGTGCATTCTACATGGATCACTCTGTAGTGGGAATATTCAGGTAGTGTTGTCATATTCATGACGACACTTTTGGAAATGTGAAGCAACTCCGTGAATACATGATAGTTTGTATCAATAACTTGATCAGCACAGAGGCATATCTGTAATTAGTTAGTAGGTTGCTATCATCTACACCATCCTACTGAAATTGGTGGCTTTTGGCTGTGGGTTGGGTATGTGATGTGTTTTATGAGATGGACAGATGGTGCTGGGATTAATGAAAGAAAAACTGCTTGTTGGAGAAGGGCGGGCTCTTTCTGCGGGGCACCTCTGCCTTCCATGGCACCTTAAGGTCTGGCAGGAGTGGGTGTCTGGGGCTCCCCGCCCCCATGCCCATCCACGCCCACCCCACACAGTCTTCCTTGGGGGCATCCTCCTCTTAATTGTAGGGTGCTCTCCTGTCCTTACCTGGCCCATTAGCCCGACTGCTGGCCATTACTCGCAGCAGTCAACTCAGGCACAACAGTGGGAGAGGTTAAGTGTTCATTTTTGTAAGTAAATTTGCAATGCTGCTTTACGACAACATAATTACTACTTCCCACATCTTATTGTGTCTGGGAGAGAAATGGTCACAAAGACATCAAACAAAGTCTCTAGTCTCTTCCCCCGCCTCCTGCACCTGTCATCCTCCAAAAAGTGGGCAAGACGCAGTGGGTGTTTGGAAACCTTTAGTGCCTTTTCACCTTCGGCCCTTCTCTAGGGCAACACCTGGAGATGCGTTTAATGTTTCCAGCTCGGTTCAGTTGGTTGAAGAAGGAAGAAACAGAGCCTCAAAAGACACATTGATTTCTTAATTGTCACAACAGCCAGTCTTCATATTACCTTCTTTCACCTGGTCCTGTGTTTCTTCAACTCTTTTGTGCTCTGGGGAATTGAAAAGTTAGAATGAGAAGTTTCCAGGCTGGTGGGGGAGGAAGAAGAACACAAATATCATTATGGAAGAGGGATGGAAGGTCCAACGGAGATTTGTTTGTATTGTAGGTCTGTATGAGTAATTTTTTTTTAAAGACTTACTTATTTTTATTAGAAAGGCAGATCAGATTTTATGTAGAGAAGGAGACAGAAATGCCTTCCATCTGTTGGTTCACTCCCCAAATGGTCACAATAGCTGGAGCTAAACCTATCTGAAGCTAGAAGCCAGGAGCTTCTTCAGGGTCTCCCATTAGGGTGCAGGGTCTCAAGGGCTTACACCATCCTCCTCTGCATTGCCAGGCCATAAGCCTGGGAGCTGGACAGCAAGCAGAGCAGCTGGGACATGAACTGGCACCCATACAGGATTCCAGTGCTTGAAGGTGCAAAATTAACCTGTTGTACCGTGGCGCCAGTCTCTGTATCAGTCATTTTGGATATGAGGGATCAAGATGAGAGTGTTCATTCTCAGATGGGGTGATTTGTCTTCAAAGGGGTATAAATTATTTTTTAGAGGGCAATAAAATCTCTCTCAATGGATTCTTTAAAATTTTTAAAAAGATTCATTTATTGTCATTGAAATTTTGTAGATGGCTCTCCCTCTCTCTCTCTCTGTCCGACAGACATCTTCCACTTACTGGTTCAACAGCCAGAGCTAAGCCAGTCTGAATCTGGGAGCCAGGAGTTTTCTCTGGGTCTTCCAGGGTTGTAGAGGCCTGAGCCTCATCCTCCATTGTTTCCCCAGGCAGGGACCCAGATTAGAACCAGAATAACTGGGAATAGAACTGGAATGCCTAAATGGGTGGCTGGTGCATCAGATGCAGGATTAACCTGCTATGCACTGTGCTGGGCCCACAATGAATATTTTTAAAATATTTATTTATTTTCTTGAAAGGCAGAGTTACACAGAGGGAGAGAGGGATGGAGAGGTGGAGAGAGAGGCTGTCCTGCATTTGTTAGTTCACTCCTCAAATGGCCACAATGGTTGGAGGTGGGCCAGTCTGCAGCCAGGCGCCAAGAACTTCAACCAGGTCTCTGGTACCAACTCCATTTCCAGTTTACTTTAGATGTCTTTATATGGCAAAATATTTGTTCTCACAGCTTGGGTTCAGAAGTTTCTTTGGGCCCGGCGGCGTGGCCTAGCGGTTAAAGTCCTCGCCTTGAATGCTCCAGGATCCCATATGGGCACCGGTTCTAATCCCGGCAGCTCCACTTCCCATCCAGCTCCCTGCTTGTGGCCTGGGAAAGCAGTCGAGGATGGCCCAAAGCCTTGGGACCCTGCGCCCATGTGGGAGACCCGGAAGAGGTTCCTGGTTCCCGGCATCGGATTGGCGCATACCGGCCCGTTGCGGCTCACTTGGGAGTGTAACATCGGATGGAAGATCTTCCTCTCTGTCTCTCCTCCTCTCTGTATATCCAGCTTTCCAATAATAATGAAATCTTTAAAAAAAAAAAAAAAGAAGTTTCTTAGTTTAATCCTTGAGCACCTTGAGCAAGGTATAGAAATTGTCACTAGTCACTCTAAGAATAAAAATTGCAGGGCCAGGCAAAACAGCTCAGTGGCTAAAGTCTTTTCCTGCATGTGCTGGGATTCCATATGGGTGCTGGTTCATGTCCCGGCTGCTCCACTTCCCATCCAACTACCTGCTTGTGGTCCAGGAAAGCAGTCGAGGATGGCCCAAAGCCTTGGGATCCTGCACCCATGTGAGAAACCCAGAAGAAGCTCCTGGCTTCTGGCTCCTGATCAGCTCAGCTCTGGCCGTTATGGCCACCTGGGGAGTGAACTAGTGGATGGGAAAATCTTTCTCTCTGTCTCTTCTTCTCTCTGTATATCTGACTTTCCAATAACTGAATAAATCTTAAATGAAATAATAAAAATTACAAATCAAGAGCATAAAGTAATAAAACCTTGTGAAAGGATGTTACTGTTTTCTCTGTGTGCCGAACATCGATCTCTTATCCTGTTCATGAATGAAAGACGTGTTTGGTCATCCAACAAGCTTCTACTTACAAACAATAGTACAAGTGACAGCACTATCTAAGGAGACACGCAGGGAGTGAACCAGGGGATGGAAGGTCTCTTTCTCTGCAGCTCTGCCTTTCAAATAAATAAATAAATCTTTTTAAAAATCGAGTAGTTAGACGTCAATAATTGAGAATGCAGAAGTGGTGATGCTCCCTGGGCAACAGGAGTAAGAGGAGAGAAGGGAAAGTGGCCCCAGAGGGCAAGCAGGATGACAATGGTGGCAGCAACTTGCAATGCCCTCACTTACCAAGAGTAGGAGAATTTCCTGTGTCTGCTTCCAGCAAAGTGTAAAAGCAACAGGTCACTTTCAGGAGCCTGGGTGCACCATCTGCAGATGGAACTCAGAAAGGGATTTCTTAGCAACAAAGGACAAAGGGCAGGTAGGGGGAGGAGGCAGGTAGGGGCTTCCTAAAACAGCGACCAAAGAGGGAAAAATTGCAACCTGTGGAGCTTCTGGAATCGCCTCCAACCCACCTGAGCATGAAGGCTCCTGTAGGGTTAGTGTAGGCAGAAAGCTTTCCATAGGAAACCCTTCCGCGTGAAGTCGCTGCTTGTTCTGGGACATGTTCTGGTCACAGAGGCAGGGACACAAAAGCCGTTTGTTAACCCTGCAGACGGGGCTGCAGGGGAAGCGGGACATTCCTCATCAACTGTGACTCACAATTCTTCCCACTCACACCGTATTGGTAGTGACTGGTTTATTGTAGTCTTGGTATTGAAGCTGTTATTCTCTTTACGACACCATTTTCAAAAATTTCAAAGTCGACTGCTAACATTTGCTTCAGTCTAAATCTGAAGTTTTTGATGCGGAGAGAGAAAGAGAGAGGCAGTTTAGTGTAAAGGGATCTTGTTCTAAAACTCCTCCAAATTCCTTTACTTTTTAATCTGTAATGCTAGATATAATGTCATTATGAATTTAATAGTTATAAATGGTTCTTGTTGGAAATAAAGAGGGACACGCTTCGAGTTGGTTGTGGTTTAAAGCTGAGGGGGTGTGGCTGCTGAGGGCAGTTTTTAGCTGTGGGCAAGTGACTTTCTGTGTGTACCACGGCCATCATCATCATCATCACCTTCGCCATTGAAGGGACTTTGGGTGCACTGAGTGAAATCAAGGCTGCTATAAAACAGCAGGGGGCTTTGAAACTGCTGGGATATATCTGCTCAGTAGGCTGGGTGAGTTGACCCAGCACTCCGTCTGCATCTCTGGACTCACTTGCTCTTCCCTGAAGTCACCAAAGGCTCCAAGGATTAGTATAGAGTATTTCGTGGTAGCCTGTAACTGTGTTCCCAAGTGTAGGTCCAATGCTATTAACCACTCCTCACTAAACTGCCATGGCTTGCCTTACCCAAAGATTAACTTTCCCACCTTTGAAGCAGCAGGATAAGGTCCTTGGGGAGTCCAGCCACTGCTTTTCATTGTTACCCACCTCCAGACATCCCATGCTGTGGCTGCTCCAATCCCCAACCTTGCACACAGCTAGAATCCCCAAAGAAAACAGGATACATTTTCTTCCGGTGAAAGCCCAGCTTTATCAACTCCTCTGTAGCCAGAAGCAGTCAACCCTTCTCCTGACTTCTTACTGCTTGACTGTATCTAACTCTAATGCTATGCGAAGCTTCCTGCTGCGAGCTCAGTACCATCATCATTGTTTATTGAACATCCTTTATCATCAAGTACCTTCAATCTGTGAGTGCTTCAGGTATAATGAGGCCTTGCCTAGCAAAGCAGGAGGGATGCTCTTACCTGACGGTAGGTTTGATGAGCTGTGTGTGTCTGTTTCCCTTATTGGATGATGAGTGTATGGAGGGCGGCGCCACGCTTCATTTCTATCAGGACTTTTCAGAGTTTGCACTAGAGGGTTTCGCACGTAACTATAAGAAAAAGTTTCATTGACAAGGTATGTTTTGTGAAGATTTGATGTCTCCTTATTGAAAAATGTTAAGTAAGGGCCTGAGGTTTTGGCAGAGTGGGTAAAAACACCAACATCCCATCCTGGAACACCAGATTCAACCCTGGTTCCTCTGCTTCCAGTTTAGGTCTCAGCCAATGTGCCTGGGAAGGCAGCAGAAGATGACCCAAGTACTGGGGTCTCTGACGCCCACATGGGAGCCCAGAAGGAGTTCCTACCTCCTGGCTTTGGCTTAGCTCAGTGCTGCTCATTTGAGAAATGAACTTGAAGATGGATGATCTTTGTCCTTGTCACTTCCCACCCGTCTCTCTGTTGCTCTGTTAAAAAAAAAAATCTTCAAAAAAAAAATTAGAAAAATGTCAAACAAAAGAAATTGACAAAATTTGACAATGGGTACAGCTTTTCAAAAAGATCTGTTTATGTATTTTTTGAAAGGCAAAGTAATACAGAGAGAACAAGAGGCAGAGATGTCTTCCACCTGCTGGGTCACTCTGCAAATGCCTGCAGCAGCAGCCAGGACAAGTTGAGGCCAAAGCAAAGAGCGACGTACTCCAGCCTGCTCTCCCGCCTGAGTGGCAGAAGCCTCAGCACTGGAGAGCTGCTGGCTGCTGCCTCCCCGTGCACCAGCAGGAAGCTAGATGAGAAACTGAGTAGTCAGGGCTCAACCAGGCACCGTGACGCAGGATCAGGCACCCCGAGTGGCTGCTGCTTAGCCCCTCGTGCCACAGTGCCTGTGCCAGAATGCGCATGGTTGAAAACTGGTGGGTAAGTCCACTTTCCTGTTATGTGAAAATTGGCTCTGAGTTTTCAGTTCTGTCCCTATCCTTATTAACTCAGAATCTTTTCTGGTAGTAACGAAACAAGTGAATGTAATGTTGTACATGTTTCTGTTGGGTAAGAAAGCCTTGTTTAATAAGTGACCGGTATGTTCTCATCCTTTTCTGTGTTAGCTTCCTTGTTCGTTTGAAAGTCAACTCTTGAGAATCTTTCTAGAGGAATCCAAACCCTGTTATCGGTGAGGATTTGGTGCCAACTTTCCCTGCAGGGTTTTTTGGGAGCAGAAGTGGAGTTTTCTTGCTTGCCTACAGCTAATGACTTATTGCTGACAAAGTGGGTAACCGCTTTTTCATTTTTAAAAAAGACTTATTTATTTTTATTGGAAAGTGTCAGATTTGCAGAGAGAAGGATCTTCCATCCATTGGTTCACTCCCTGAGTGGTTGCAACGGCTGGAGCTGCACCAATCCAAGGCTAAGAGCCAGGAGCCTCTTTTGGGTCTCCTGTGAGGGCACAGGGTCCCAAGGCTTTGGGCTGTCCTTGACTGCTTTCCCCAGCCACAAGCAGGAAGTTAGAGAGGAAGTGGAGCAGCTGGGATATGAACTGGTGCATATATGGGATCCTGGCACATGCAAAGCAAGGATTTTAACCTCTAGGCTAACTTGCCAGGCCCTGCTTTTTCACTCTGACAAACAAACTCCTCCAGAAGTGTTGGGCTGCAGGGACAATGACCAGAGTCACTCTGGGAAGCTCCAGAAAGCTTCCTCCAGGTTTCTTGCCATCTGAATTAATGATGGGTAATTCATTAGTAAAGGCTGAGGTGGGGAGGGGATCCTGGGTGATGCGTACTTGCCCCTTCCTTTACAAGAAAGGAACATGAACTTGAAACGGAGGATGCTTTGGGCTAGTTGTGCTCAAGTGACTTTAGCCCTGCTACGACTTCGCCAAGAAAGGAGAAGATTGTGACGTCAGAGGGCTTGTGCAAACATGCAAACACTTTCCTCATATGCTTTTTTAACTTAGCACTTAGCACGCAGGGGAAACACACAGATAAGCAGAAAGCCAAAGCCAAACCTGAAGGCAGCCCAGGCAGAGTTCTCACCTAACGAGACTTGAGCATGCGAGCTGTGTGGGAACACCCCTTTGCCAGCCAGGTACTACGGGCTGGGCGCTGATTGGTTTGGAATGAGAGTCTTTTTCACTTTTGAACATTATGCCTCTCATCCCCCGCCCTTTACTTTTTTGCCCAAGGCATGAAAAATGAAAGCGACATGAAAGGAAACATTGGAGAAGTCTCTTTCCACTCATTGGGTTGGATGATATTTTCCACCCAAGGCCTAAGCCTGGTCGGTTGGGATGTGATCTGATTTGGCAATAGGATTTTTTGCCCATGTGATTCATCACAGTGAGGTTGTGCTGGTGTAAGGTGGGCCCTTGATGCAATCTGGTGTCTTGAGAGGAAGAGGTGGGCATGTGATGCCAGGGGTAGGTACTGGTGTGCCCCAGCTGCGGGTCTGGTAACTCAGAGGAGGCAAGGCACGGAGCTGCCCACTGGAGGGGTGTGCGGCCCTGTGGGTGAGATCATCCGTGTGTCTACCCTCCATTTCTGCTGTTATAAGGCATTGCTTTATGGTGTTTGGCTCCAAACAGGAAACAGATGCGCCATCTACCATTTGGGCTCAGAGGCAACCGGTGTTGACCCTTCTGATGGTAACATTTTTGTCTTAAGAATTGATGCATTTGGGGCTGGTGCTTTGGCACAGTGACAGCCTTGCCTATGATGCCAGCATCCCTTTTGGATGCTGATTCGAGTTGCAGTAACCCTGCTTCTGATCCGGCTCTCTGCTAATGGCCTGGGAAAGCGGCAGAAGATGGCCCGGGTGCTTGGGCTCCCATGCCCGTGCGAGACTGGGAAGAAGCTCCTGACTTTGGCTTTGGTCCCGTCCTGGGAGTGAAACGGGGGACAGAAGACCTCTCTGTGTGTCTCTCCTTTTCTGTCTCTGTAACTCTGATTTTCAAATAAAAAATAATGAATGTGTTTGATTTTTGAGTAGATAATGCATTCACATGGGTCAGAAAGAAACATCTCCCAAGCATCTTGCCCTGGAAGGTCTCTCTCTCGGCCCCTGCCTCCTCTGTCCGTCCTCTGTCTCACTCAGCACGTCTCGCCACCATGACCTCTTGCATTCCTGGGTGATTTATGTCATGTCTATTTGGGATTTTTATTCATTTCTTTATAAGTGGAATCTGTTACACACATTATTCTTCAACTTGTTTTCTTCTTTATGTTAGCGAAATTATTTTTAAACCAACTATTTTCCTGCATAGAAACTGATGAATTGCATGCTTTACTGTTACAAGGAGGGGAAGGCTGGGTTTTAAGGTCACCTTTCAGCTCAGCATCAGAATTAAATTCATTGTCTAGTTGCCTGCACTTTGGGCCAATCTCAGCCTTGTGCTTCCAAGCCCAAGGAGCATGTTGGGGTTGTTGGTGGCGGTGGGGATGAGCTTGGCTGAGTGACCTTCCATGCCTTCATGGCCTCCCAGAGTCTTCGTGGTCAGGTTGGATGCCCTAGTGGAGTAAGGCATCCAGTCTGACGGCCTCCTGGGTTGTCACCTTTCCAGAGAAATGATTCGATGGAGCTTGAGGGTTGATGCTAAGCATTGGTCCCAGAGTCAGATGCTCAGATTCAAATTCTTACTAGCAGCTGTGTGATGTGGCGCAGTTACTTAGTGTCTCTGTATTTCTGAGTCATTGTCTGTGATTATGAGGAGTGTCATGCCGGCCTCCTTAGCTCTGCAATGGGAAACTATAGTTGAAGAGGCACAGCTGGGAGCAGTGATGCCGGACAAGGCACCGAGCAAAGCCGTGGTGGCACTGCTTGGTGGAGCCAGGAAGGTTTTCTTTCTTGCACTACTTCTGGATGGGTCGGCCTGACCTTCAGCAGAGGCTAGTAGGAACTGGGAATGCCTAAGATGAAAATGCGTAGACCAAGGGGAATCGACGCTTAAGTTGACCTCAATTAACTTATAAAACATATAAGACACTGTATGCAAATAAGTACCAATTATTTCCCATCAGAATCTCATATAGTTTTTGCAATCCTGACGTCCACATTATGGTGGGTCGTGTGAAGTCCCCGTTGGGCCATCACCCTGAGTTCCCTCTGTAACCCAGGCCCTGCGCTGACAGCACCGCCTACTACAGAACAACTGTCTTCGCATTTACTCTTGGACCCGAGCCTGACCGCCCTTGGAACTTGCTTATTGCCCAGAGTTGGTAATTTAGGACTTCATAAATGAGCAAAAATGTTGTGCTTTCACATCAAATCAGCAGAATGGCTGTGGAGCTGTTGACTTCACAATACGTACCCTGAGCAATTTCCAAAGCAGCCCTCAGACCTTCATGCATGATTCCCAATAAAGTTAAATGTAGTTGGAATTTAAACCTTCCAAATTTCTTTCTTTCCCTTTTTCTCTCTTTCCTTTCTTCTTTCTTAGTTTCTTCCTTTTCTTGTTTTTGTTTTGTTCTTCTATACCTCCCTGCATTCCTTCCTGTCTTCCTTTCTTGATCTATTCTCCTTTTCCTATAAAAAAAAATCTGTTTTATTGATTTGAAAGGTAGAATGGGGCCCGGTTCGATGGCCTAATGGCTAAAGTCCTTGCCTTGCATGTGCTGGGATCCCATATGGGCACCGGTTCTAATCCCAGCAGCTCCAGTTCCCATCCAGCTCCCTGCTTGTGGCCTGGGAAAGCAGTCAAGAATGACCCAAAGCCTTGGGACCCTGCGCCCATGTGGGAGACCTGGAAGAACTTCCTGGCTCCCGGCTTTGGATTGGCTCAGCTCCAGCCGTTGAGGTAACTTGAGGAGTGAATCAGCAGAAAGAGGATCTTCCTCTCAATCTCTCCTCCTCCCTGTATATCTGACTTTCCAACAAAAATAAAATAAATCTTTAAAAAATGCATTACAAATGGAATTTTTACAAAAGGTTTATTTATTTTTAGTGAAAAGGCAGATGTACAGAGAGGGTGAGAGACAGAGAGGAAGATCTTCTGTCCGATGATTCACTCCCCAACTGACCGCAATGGCTGGTGCTGCTCCGATCCGGAGTCAGGAGCCAGGAAGTTCTTCCAGGTCTCCCACATGGGCGCAGGGTCCCAAGGCTTTGGGTCATTCTTGACTGCTTTCCCAGGCCACAAGCAGGGAGCTGGATGGGAAGTGGGGCCGCCAATACTGGAACCAGCACCCATATGGGATCCCGCTGTGTGTCCAAGGCGAGGACTCCAGCCGCTAGGCTACCTATATAGGGCCCTAAAATGCATTTTTGAAAGGATTCTTGTCATTTTGTCCCATTACAGAGGTTTAATAATGACTGATAGGTTAGGTGTTCAGGCTTAGGGAAGCGAGGCCTTTTTTGCGTCAGGAGATGAGAGCTCCTAGGGGAGCAGGAGCAGAGGGTGGAGGGGCAGAGGATGGAGGGGCAGAGGCAGCCAGTTCAAGGCCGAGCCAGGAAGCTTCCTCTGGCATCAGAATGCTCAGGCTGCTCTCACACCATTCTGGTGAGGCCAGAAGTACGTGGGCCTGGATGACAGCCCATGAGCAACTGGTGGAAATTAAGCGGGGGCTCACACATTGCCAGGGACAATTGACAGAAAATGAATATTCTTGGGTAAGTTTACCTGTTTGATTTACCTGTAAATACATTTTATTTAGGTTACCTTTCTCTATCAACACTATAAAGGCAAAAGAGATTTTTCTTTTAATCTATGGATTTTTTAAAAAAATTATTTATTTATTTATTTATTTATTTATTTATTTATTTATTTATTTAAGATTTATTTTATTACAAAGTCAGATACACAGAGAGGAGGAGGAGAGACAGAGAGGAAGATCCTCCGTCCGATGATCCACTCCCCAAGTGAGCCGCAACGGGCCGGTATGCGCCGATCCGATGCCGGGAACCAGGAAACTCTTCCGGGTCTCCCACGCGGGTGCAGGGTCCCAAAGCTTTGGGCCGTCCTCGACTGCTTTTCCAGGCCACAAGCAGGGAGCTGGATGGGAAGTGGAGCAGCTGGGATTAGAACCGGCACCCATATGGGATCCCGGCGCCCAAGGCGAGGACTCTAGCCGCTAGGCCACGCTGCCGGGCCCGATTTATTTATTTTTATTGCAAAATCAGATATACAGAGAGAAGCAGAGATAGAGAGGAAAATCTTCCATCCGATGATTCACTCCCTAAGTGACCGCAATGGCTGGAGCTGAGCTGATCTGAAGCCAGGAGCCAGGAGGACTTTAGCTGCTAGGTCACGGCGCCAGGCCCAAAACAGATTATTTTTAAATTAAACATTTTGTTAAAAATCAAGATATTGATGTTGAAGACGTCAGATTGCTAATGTTTTGTGACAGGGAAAGGAAGTGGGTTCTTGCTTGGACGTCCTCAGGAGACCTTGCTGACTTACTCTGATTTTCCTTTGCCTGTGTTTGTGCGTCTCCCTCCATTTACGCTTCCAGAATTTTATCAACAAATGGTATCAAATTCACTGACGTAACATTTTGGGAATACCACGTGCCAAACTTGAAAGTACAGGCAGCTTTTGGCCTCCTGGTACAAGCGCTGGAGTCCCACGTCACAGAGCCTGGGCGTGGTACCTTCCTCTTGCTCCTACACTTGGCTAGCTTTCTGCCCATGTGTGTATTCTCTCCCTTTGTCTCTCTGCCTCTTTGTGCTGGAAAGGATGCCAAATCTTTACTGTGCAGAAACTAAGGCAAAACACGGAACCACTGAACAGTGACTGTTGAAGTAGCTTCCTGCCTAGCCAGCAATGGTGGCTGATTCTGCACTTGAGTTTTCCTTGGGGAACGTGACGTTCTCTTGTGGATTCTAAAGAAGACTGTGCAAGGGTGTGGCGATGGGACGGAATAGCATAGGACAAATGCAAATGACAGCTCTCATCTCTGGGTGAATCAGAACCGGCGTGAATCACATACCTCAAGACCTGTTGGAGGAGTTTAGGATCCTGATGCACCAACAATTCAGAGCCTTGGGAGACGCAGGAAGACAACCAGCTCAATTTCCCCACCTTCAGGCAGATACGGATTGGGTTGTTTCAACTTGCAGGGACCGTGGGGAATTGCCCCACTGGGTGAATCAACAGCATTCGCATCTGCTCTGTAACCAGAGGGCTGTGCCTGGAGCTTGCCGGTGCTCCCCGCCCCCCACAGCTGGCTCCTTTCCTTCATGCTCTGCCTGCACAAACTATGTTTCTTTTTTAAGAAAATATTTATTTATTAGTATTGGAAAGACAGATTTACAGAGAGAAGGAGAGGCAGACAGAGATCCTCCCTCACTGCCCACATGGCTGCAAAGACTGGAGCTGGGCAGATCTGCAGTCAGGAGCCAGGAGTTTCTCTTCTGGGCCGCCCACATGGGTGCAGGGTCCCAAGGCTTTGGGCCATCCTCCACTGCTTTCCCAGTTCACAAGCAGGGTGCTGCACTCGAAGTGGGGAAGCTGGGATGCTGGGATGGCAATCAGTGTTCATATGGGGTGACGGTGCCTCAGGTAGGTTAGCCTGATATGCCACCACGCTGGTCCCCATAACAATTTTCAAGAGTTAATTGAGGGACCCCAGTGATAGCCTAGTGGATAAAGTCCTCGCCTTGCATGATCCCAGATCCCATATGGGCACTGATTTAGTTTGTATCCCCACTGTTCTGTTCCTCTTCCAGCTCCCTGCCTGTTGCCTGGGAAAGCAGTGGAGGATGGCCCAAAGTCTTGGGACCCTACACCCGCATGGGAGACCTGGAAGAGGCTTCTGGTTCCTGGCTTCAGATCAACTCAGCTCCGGCTATTGCAGCCACTTGGAGAATGAATCAATGAATGGAAGATCTTTCTCTGTGTCTTTCCTTCTCTGTAATTCTGACTTTACAATAAAAATGAATAAATAAATAAAAGAGTTAATTGAGGGGTGTGTGTTGTGTTTCAGTGGGTTTAGTCGCCATTTGGGATCCCCTCACACCATATGAGGGAGCCTGGGAGTATCCTGCTGCTGCTTCCCATCCTGCTTCCTGCTAAGACATTCTTTAACGCAGCTTGATCGTGTCAGTACTCGAATCCAAGATGGATGAAGCTCCTGGATTCATCCTGGCCCAGCCCCAGCTGTTACAAACATTTACGGAGTGGATGGAACATTCTCCCTTTTCTGTCACTTTGCCTTTTGTATTTTTATTGTTATTTATTTATTTATTTATTTATTTATTTATTTATTTATTTATTGGAAAGTCAGATAAACAGAGAGGAGAAGAGACAGGGAAGATCTTCTGTCCACTGATTCACTCCCCAAGTGGCTGCAACGGCTGGAGCTGAGCTGATCCGAAGCCAGGAGCCTGGAACCTCTTCCAGATCTCCCACATGGGTGCAGGGTCCCAAGGCTTTCCCAGTCTTGGGAAAAGGCTGGGAAAGCAGTGGGGCTGTCCTCAACTGCCTTCAGATCACAAGCAGAGAGCTGGATGGGAAGTGGACTGCCGGGATTAGAGCCAGTGCCCACATGGGATCCTGGCATGGTTAGCTGTTAGACTATCACGCTGGGCTTGTCACTTGCCTTTTAAATACATACATACATCCTTAATAAATGAAAGGTCATTGAGCAAAATAATAATAATAATAATAATAAAAGAAGTAAGTTGAGACCATCTCAGGAAGTGTGACATTAGAAAGCTCATGTGCCTGGGAGAGCAGCAGAGAATGGCGCAAGTGTCCGGGCCCCTGCACTCACATTGGAGACCTGGATGAAGTTCCTGGCTCCCGGCCTCAGAGCAGCACAGCTGCCGCCATGGGGGCATTTGGGGAGTGAACTGGCAGCTGAAAGATCTCCTTCTCTGTTCCGCCCTCTGTCTGTAACTCTGCATTTCCAATAAATAAAATGAACTTTAAAAAAAGAGAGGAAGCTCTGAACAAAATCTCACAAAGGAGTTTGCTCACAACATTGGGCACAATATTTTTGAAATCTTGGAGACTCTTTTTTTTTTTTTTAAAGATTTTATTATTATTGGAAAGCCGGATATACAGAGAGGAGGAGAGACAGAGAGGAAGATCTTCCATCCGATGATTCACTCCCCAAGTGAGCCGCAACGGGCCGGTATGCGCTAATTCGATGCCGGGACCAGGAACCTCTTCCGGGTCTCCCACGCGGGTGCAGGGTCCCAAAGCATTGGGCCGTCCTCGACTGCTTTCCCAGGCCACAAACAGGGAGCTGGATGGGAAGTGGAGCTGCCAAGACTAGAACCGACGCCCATATGGGATCCTGGGGCTTTCAAGGCGAGGACTTTAGCCACTAGGCCACGCCGCTGGGCCCAATCTTGGAGATTCTTGAAGCCAGTCTAGATGCCCAGTTGACTTGCAGAGGGGTGGAGAGGTGAGAAATCTTTTATTTGAAAATGTGTGGCAATTACCTTGTGCCAGGCTTCTAGGCTTTCCTTTGGCCTCTGTGGCACTCAGCTCATGCTGGTTGACCAGCTGCTACTTGCAGGGTTTTGCTGGCTCATGGGAAGTCAGGAGTCCTTTCCCTCATCCCACTGCCCTGGTTTGGGAGGTGGGTCACTGCAACGCTTTCACAGGATGTGCGAGAAGTTCTCCTGAGGCTTGGGAGGAGCATTCTTCCTTAATTCCAATTCTCGATTCTTCTTTAGAACTCATCTTAACAATGGGACTAGCAAAGAAGGAGGTGATGTTGGAGCTGGATTTTGCTCTTCAGAGGTGGTGTACCAGCGATTGAAGACCGATTGAGCCATCTCACTTGTGCCATTGTGTAGCTGGTAAAGCTAGTGCTTATAACGCCAGCACCAGTTCGAGGCCCGGCTGCTCCACTTCCAGTCCAGTTCCCTGCTAATACGAGAGAAGCAGCAGAGGATGGCTCTAGCGCGTGGGGCCCTGCATTCACCTGGGAGACCCAGAAGATGCTCCTGGCTCCCAGATGTGGGCGGGCCCAGCTCTGGTTATTGTAGCCGCTTGGGTGAATGAACCAATGGGTGCAGAATCTCTTTCTGTCTCTCTCTCTCTAACTCTTTTAAATAAATAAATTTTAAAAAGCCTACACTTGTGTATAATGACCAATGTTCTAGATGCAAAAAGCTATAGTAAATCTTAGAAATGCAAAGAGCGATCCTACGGCCGGGCTTCACGGTACAGGTTAGAAACCAGCTGAACTGCCAAGTGCCCAAGGGTGAGTGTTCATGTCAACTTGGCTAGACCAATGCCAGTCTGGGTGCCGCAGTGAAGGTAATTTTCAGATGTGGTTAACATCTACAACGAGTTAACTTTAAAAAAAAGATTTCTTTTACTTATTTGCAAGTCAATGTGTGACAGAGAAAAACCTTCTATCAAGTGTTTCACTCCCTAAGTGGCTGCAATAGCTCGGGTAGGGTCAGGCCGGGATCCCTGCACTCCTGTGGCTTTCTTTTTAAAAAGGATTTCTTCATTTTTATTAGAAAGTCAGATTTACAGATGGGAGATACAGAGAGGAAGGCCTCCCACCCATTGTTTCATTCCTCGAGTGGCTGCAATGGCCGGAGCTGAACCCATCAGAAGCCAGGGGCCAGGAGCTTCTTCTGGATCTCCCATGCTGGTACAGGGTTCCACAGCTTTGGACCATCCTCAACTGCTTTTCCAGGCTACAAACAGGGAGCTGGCAGGGAAGTGGAGCAGCTGGGACACACACCAGTGCCCATATTCAATCCTGGTGGATGTAAGGTGAGGACTTCAGCCACTAGGCTATCGCTCTGGGCCCACTCCTCTTGTTTTCTGATAAAGGTTTTTTTTTACTGTCTTTCCCAAGACATTAGCAAGGAGCTGGATTGGAAGCAGAGCAGCCAGGACTCCAACTGGTGCTGTGTTACGGAATGTTCATGTTGCAGGCTGTGTCTTCTCTTGCTGTAATCTCAACCATTAGTCAAGGGTAAGTCACGGGGATTACATTAAATCACCGATTGGGCTTCACATAGCCAGCTGAAGCTAAGAGTTCCAAAGCATAGGCTCCCCTTTGAATGTTGCCTCAACTTACCTTGCTCTAACTATGAAGCACAGAGGTCAGACGGAATTGTGCACTCTGTTAGCCGGGGTTTCTAGAAGGTTGGAAGCTCTCCGTCTAGCTTTCAGAGCTGTCTTTGACCCAGCATTTTCCATCAGCCACAGGAGCGTTCCGCAGCTGCCACTGAATCAGCAAAGTGGGTCACCCCCCAGTGGGCTGGCAAAGCGGCTCTGGGCAGCCCAGTCTGGACTCGGGCACCGGTCAGCAGCGAGCAGCCGTGGCACAGTTGGCTGTAATGACCTTGGGCTCAGGCTGCACACTGGGATCTGTTGGAGCCCAAACCCTGTGTGGGCCACCAAGCCAGAAGATGATGGCCCAGATAGCGTGGGGGCTCAGCACGCACGGAGAAGCCTCACCCTCGGCGGCCCCTCGGCTCGCATTAGAGGTGCCCACCTCGTGCTCCAGCCTGTGTCGGGGCATTCAGTACTTCCGGTTGGTGATCTCACTGCATGTGTTCATGTATTTGGTTGGAGTGTACAGAAGGGGCTGTATGGCCTAATGAAAAAGCCTAGTGTCTGGCCCACAGCAGCCGGTGGCATGCCATTCCCCGGGGAGGCCGTGAGAGAGAGCTGTGCCCCTCAGGGCACACTGCAGAGCGGGGGCCCAGGTGTCTGCGTCTGCAGAGATTCGTGATTTGCTTGGAACGGAGCCTTCCTCGGAGAAGGTTGCTCTGGGCCGCCTCCTGGCTCTGGTTTGGGTGATGACAGCGATGTTTGTTGAAGTTTGGCTGAATCTGAACATGTGTAGCCGCAGTTGACAAGATGGGGCTGATGTGGCAAAAATGGCTGCAGATACACGTCCTGGGCTCTCTTTCCTGAAATTTTTATAAGCACTTACAAAGCTTGGTGAATAAAATAAAGATGATTAGCAATAAATCCTTTTTTTTCTTTGAGTGGACAAAGTGACAGTAAGCTGCTTAGGTGTTGGTGTTGCATTGCAGCTCCGGCTTGCTGTTTGGTTTTTAAGATGTCCGGACACTGTCCTGTTATTTGATTGTGATTTACGGGTTCTAATTCACCCTATAGTGGCCTTGAGTCCGGAGAATCCTGAGCTAGGCTGGACAGTTGAGCCCTTAGAGCCGGCCATGTTTGAGACAGGCATTTCTCCATTGCTCTGAGTTGCTGAGTTGCTACAACAGGAAGTACCCTTCTGATGAACAGATGTGGACATACAACCTGATGAAGACCCAGCGCAATGGCTACTTTGGCTAATCCCTCCCCTACGAGCCCTGGGAGCCCTGGGAGCCCGTATGACCTGGGAGAGCAGTGGAGGATGGCCCAGAGTCTTGGGACCCTGAACCCACGCATAGGAGACCTAGAAAAAGCTCCTGGCTCCTGGCTTCCAGTCAGCTCAGCTCCAGTAGCCATTTGGGTAGTGAGCCAGCAGATGCAGGATCTTTTTCTCTGTGTCCCCTTCTCTCTATAAATCTGCCTTTACAACAGATATAAGCAAATCTTTACAAAAGTAAAAGCAATAGGTCCTTTTCTGAGGCATCCACAGAGACAGTGAGTGGGGTTTGTTACGCACTGTAATGCAGAAGCCTGACTGTTGCACCACAGAAGGCGGTGGACTCTGTTTCTTGCAATTCTGAGATGGATTCGCATACCTGCAAGGCACCCCACCATTCCTCCCTGCTGCCCAGCAGTGCTGGATTCTCCTCCGGACAGAACAGGTTCAGACCTGCTCCCAGGAGCACACTCCTTCACCTTCCCCTGGATGGGACTTCTTGAAGACATCTCTGGAATTCGGCCAAGTGGGAAGGCAGAGTGAGTTTCAAGCTGTTATGGATGACAGCCGGAAGACAGCCTCCGAATCAACTGTTGAAACTGATCTTGCCACGCAGCAGGTGGGAGCTGAAACACACAGGCAAGTGGCTTGACCGAAGTCGGCAGCTTGCGACTGCTACTTACGTGTCAGCAAAAAGGAGAAAACGTTTTTACATTTTGATATTCTGTGTAATTAAAAGACGCTATGTAAGAGCAGATTCTGAGTCATTCTGCCCTACAGAAATGCAAGCTACAAAAGTGCTGCTTCGAACCTCAGCTATTCTCACTTTATTTGAAAGGGACAGAAAGCAAGAGCGAGAACAGGAGAGAGTGTGAGTGAGTGAGAGAGAGAGAGAGGAAAAGAAAGATCTGTGCGCTGTTTAGCTCCCCAAACGCCTACAAAAGCTAGAGCTGGCACTTGGCCAGGCCAAAGTCAGGAACCTGGATTTTGGAATTGAGCTGGAGTCTCCTGTGTGGGCGACAAGAACCCCAACACTCGAGTCACTGTCTTCGGACTCCTAGAGAGCGCACAGTTGGCTGGAGTCACAATCAGTTCTCCAGCTCTGGCACTCCAAGATGGGATGTGGGTCTCTAAAGTGCCCTCTTAACCACTGTGTCACATGCCTGCCCCCTAAATGCTCCATTTTTATATAGTTACATGACAATGAAAAAGAAACAGGTGGAATGAAGTTGAATGTCGTATTTAACTCAAAGCAATGCATCAGGTATTGTGGTTCAG
Organism: Ochotona princeps; assembly: GCF_030435755.1. Lineage (NCBI taxonomy): Eukaryota > Metazoa > Chordata > Mammalia > Lagomorpha > Ochotonidae > Ochotona > Ochotona princeps. Next base: position 159,137,141 of record NC_080832.1, read on the forward strand.
CATGCTGTGGATATGTTCCATATGAGAACAGTGGCTCGAGCCCTGGCTCTTCCACCTGCAATGCAGTTTCCGACCCGCGCACCTGGGAGAGCAGTGGGTGATGTCCAAAGAACATGGTCCCCTGCCACCAAGGGAGTTCTGGGCTGCTGGGTCAGCCCTGCCTGGTGAGGCCTTATGGGAAGTGAACCTGCAAGATGGAAGACCCCTGTAACCCAGCTGCTCAATAAATACATACACAGAACTTCAAAAAATCCTATTACACTGAAACAAGTCATCAATATAAATTTATAAATCAATATAAAATTATGAATGTAATTATCAAAGTAGTATTACTTACTTCTTACTGTCTTCAAAATCTGTGACACATTTTCCATCATGTCATTCAGACTAACCACACGCCAGGCTTAACATTGTGGACACACTGTTCTGAATTCTTGGAGGGCGGGAGCTCCTGATTCAGTTTCCTCAGTGAAACATCTAATTTTGTTTATTATTATTTTATGATACAGTTCCATAGGCTCTGGGGTCTTCTGCTCCCCTCCCTAATCTCCCTCCCGTCACTACTGATTTCTTCTCTACTTTTACAATGGGTAGTCCTTCATGAACAGTCATTAGTCCATCATTCCACGAGTGAAGGAAACACCTAATTTTGTGTCACGCCTAATGACATGTTTCTGAAGTTCTTGATCTGGAGGCCAGACACTGTGAGACTGGGACCCTAGCCACCCCATAGGGAGATGAGGGCAATGAATGAGACAGTGTCTGAGTTCTAGAAGGTTCTATCTGTCTAAATTCAAGGTGCTATTCTCTTTTCTGTGACTGTGGGGAAGTCCCATTAGCACCCATGGGAACTATGCATGCTTCTGTAATGGAAAAACAAACATTCCTCACCAAGCAGGGAATAATACCAGCTTACAGACAGGGGTGAGCTCTTTTGTGTGGGTGGGGACTTTCTGCTGAGACTGATGGAGTTGTAAAGTCTTGCTGTGCTGCCGTGCGTGGAGGTCTCTGGTTTGGCAGGCTGCTGGGCTGGGGAGGCGGGAAAAGCCATCCTTGAAGTTACTGGCTATTGTTCTCCAGGGTGGCCTGTGAAACACCTGCCAGCCTGCTCTAGTGGGGACAGGAAGGGCAGGGCACGCAGACTGCTTCTTTTTCATGTTCAGAATCACCACTTTGACTTCACTTTTGGGACCAAGTTTGGAGAAATTGCTACCAACCAAGCTACTGGGGCAGAATTTTTGGGCACAGTAAACTGGTCTTCTTTTTCATTTGGAAAATGAATAGAGCACCTTCCAAATGCCAGACTACTGTCGATTGCCTTTTTGCTCAATTTGTCTCATGACTAAATATTTTCCAACCCTTTTAAATAGTGCTCTAAGCTCTGGGAGGGTGTGCTGGGCCTTTTGGGACAATCTATCTGGATAGAGATGGATGGAGCCACTCCTTGTCACCCAACTATCCCTGGTCAGCTTTTCAAAGCACAAGTGGGCAACTGTTTGTGGCAGCCTGGGAAAGGAAGATTTAGGGATCTCTAACTGCATGATTCCTGTCCCTTGTACAAGGGTACTACAAAAAAGACCTGAAAATAGAATTAAATGATAAAGTCATTTTGGTGCAAAAATTTTTTTGTGAAATCCATACATATGAGGGGTCTTCAAGAAGTTCATGGAAAATACATAACATGGAAAAAGTATGTAGGGATTCCAGACATTTTTGCACCCCAATAACCTTACCTTTTTGGTCCACTTGCCTGGAGCCTTCTGAAGTGCTCTTGTACTGTCGGGACTAGCGCTGTAAGCAGTGTTCTTTCTATTGGATGCAACAGCTCTTGAAGGTGGACATCCTGAGTCTTATTTTACGGTGAAGACATCAACCTTCATAGAACTCACCCAACTTATATACGGAGAGAAGGAAGAAAACACCCTGAAACTTGAAGAGTGTCTGCATATTTTTATCTTCCCACTGGAAGGACTGGAAGGACTTCCTAACAGATCCTTCCCACTCCCAAGAGTGTTTGGCTCTCGAGGGGCTGACACAGTGGCTCAACTGGCTAGTCCTCAATCTCCATATATGGCATCCCGTATGGGTGCCGGTTCATGTCCTGGCTGCTCCACTTCCCATCCAGCTCCCTGCTTGTGGCCTGGGAAAGCAGTCAAGGACAGCCCAAAGCCTTGGGACCCTGCACCTACCTGGGAGACCTGGAAGAGGCTCCTGGTTTGGATTGGATCGACTCTGGTTGTTGCAGTCATTTGGGAAGTGAACCAGCAGATGGAAGATTTTTCTCTCTATCTCTCCTTCTCTCTGCAAATCTGCCCTTTCAATAAAAAGAAATAAATCTTAAAAAAAAGTCTTAATGTTGTGACAAAGTGGAAAGCTGTCATCCTGGCCGCTCCCCCTGTGATCTAGCTCCCTACTAATGCCCCTGGGAAAGCAGTAGAGGATGACCCACCCCCTCGGGCCCCTGCCATCCATGGCGCAGACCCAGATGGACTCCAGGTTCCCGGCTTTAACCTCACCCAGTTCAAGCTGTTTCAACCATTCAGTGAGTGAATTAGTGTATGGAAGACTATTCTCTCTGTCTCTTTCTCATCCCCCACTCTCTCTATAACTCTGCCTTTCAAGTAAATAAATATACTGGAAAAGTCTCTAGGGAGAATATCTTTGATCTTTTCATTAGGGTCCAGGATCTGTGAAATGAGAAGTTTAGTTTTTAAATTTTGCTAAATTATGATAGATTTTTGTCTATTAGAGTCACCTATCTTGAGGTGCTTAAATCCTTTGTGGTGATAACGTTTTTAAAGGACCATAAGCAGGAGTGGTTGGGGTTTCAGTGCAGTGGGGAAGACCTTGCTGGTAATGCCAGCATCCCATACTGGAGCACCTTCGGCTTGAGCTGTGGCTCTGCTTCCAATTCCCATTTCCTGATGGTGCGCATTCTGGGAGGAGGCAGGTGACGGCTCAAATGCTTGGGTCCCTGTGACCTCAGTGAATCCAGCTGGAGTCCAGGTAGCTGGCTGCAGCAGCCTGACCCGCTCCTGGATGCTGAGACACTCCGCGGAGTGAGCTAGCAGATGGAAGACGTCACTCTGTTTCTGTCTCACTGCCTTGCAAGACAAAAATAGACCATGAATCTTGATGTAATGGAAACACCAGTTTGAAACCTTTCAGAGCAAGGCCCATTTTGTATTTCCTCATTTTATTCTCAGAGACTGGAGGGTTTGGCGTGTAGTAGGTGCTCACCAAAGTTTTCACGGAATGAATGAATGGCTTAGAGGAAGAAGGCGTGGCGGTCCCATTTCTCCTCTCTGATGCGATTCCTCTTTGCTCCTTTCCTGTCGCAGCAAACAAAGCGGGCCTCTGTTGAACTCATGTCTGCCCTTGGCTTCAGCCGCTTGTTCCAGTAACTGGTTCCATATGTTGACTTCGTTTTGTGTGAAAAGATTTGGCTTGCGCTTGCTTTGTATTTATAGTTTCCTGAATTTTCAGTCCTGTCTCTACTTGCGTGATCTCCACAAACACACAAACACGACATACACAAGCGCACAGACACACACAGACACAAATACACACACAGACACACACAAAACATACACAAGCACACATACACACAGACACAAATACACACACATAATGTACACATATATACAGACACACAGGCATAAACACACAACGTACGTAAACACAGACACATGTTGGTACACACATATATAAACACAAACACAGAGATACACACATACAGATACAGACACACACAGATATACACACATAACACACAGACACACAGGCACACATATACACATACAGAAACAGATACATAAACAGACACACAGACACCCCTCTCCCCACCACGTACCTGAACGTGTGCAGTGGCAGCAGGGTGCTGGGGGCTGCCACCTCCGGCAACAGGTGCTTAATGGGGCTGCTGTCCCTCCCTGGCCAGGGGCGCCTGACCCCTGAGGCCCCACCCTGTACCTTTCTTCTGGAGCCCTCTGCCCCGTGCTCTGATCAAGTGACTTTCTTCACATCCTTGCAGTCCCCAGGGAGGGAGAAGGAGATAGACCAGCCCCACTGAGCCCTGCTGAAGGGCCGTAGGCCCGGCGTGCAGCTGGCTAGTCCGATGGAGGCCCAGAGGGGAGGGCCGGAGAACGGCGTATTTTTGGAGCCACGCTGCACTTTTCAGAAGTTAGCTACAAACAATTGCCCCAAGAGGTATGTGTAGGCGTATTGTGCTTTTGAGTTCCTGTTGGAACATAAGCAAAGCTTGACCCACAAACATTTTCAAATTGGCCATCAGAGTGCCCCCAAGGGCATGGCTGTGACCTCTCTCTGGGGTGATTGGGGGTTAGGGCAAAAATGTGGCGCCCCCTCCTTCCTAGGGGCACAGAGGTACCTGTCCAGGGACCTTGCCCCCGCCCCGCCCCCACTCCTGCCACTGCAAGCCCACACGTGAAGCACCTGGATCCAGGCTTCTGCTCTTCTTGTTTGCTCCTGGGTCCCTGAGGAGGAAAAGGGGGATTGCTCCTCCAGGAGCAGGTACGGTCTAGTGTGCGCTCCCCAGGCCATGTTGTCTATGACTTCCCCCGGGAGGCAGGGCTGCTGGAGGCTTTGGGCACCTTCTGTTCTAGTTGGAGCTACGAGCCATAACGGGACAGGTGCCAGTCAAGTCCTGAACTGTCCAAGTTACAGAGAGTTCTGCTTGAGGTGAGAGTGCAGAGGACTGCTTGCTTGGGCCTTTCACAAGTGCTGCCAGGCCCTTTTTCCGTCTGTGCATAGCTCTCTCACAGGAAACTGGAGAGGTATGTCCAGCTCCAAGCCATGCAGCAGCCAGGATCTGAGTCCTTCTGATCACATTCTGTGCTTTACAACCTCAACAGAAACGCTGTGCCTCAGTTTTGTCATCTGTAAAATGGGTATGAAAACAGCAGTCGTATTCAGAGGAGCTATGCTACCTCATCTTACGGGGCTGGTGGAAGGAGTAAGGGTATTGAGCAGTAAGACTCCGGAGTCTCCATCTGAGATTGATGCATGGCAACTCTCAGTATCAAATATTCAAAAGAAGCACATTTCCCCATGACAAATAGTAACTTTTTGCCCCTTCCGCCCCACAAGCATGCCTCTGGGTGGATGAGAGCTGGGCGGGGCAGCCTGTTGGGAGAGGAAGCCGGGAGAGCCCCCAGGAAGGTGTGAGAGAGGTGCTGATGCCCTCAGATGTGCACTGTGTGGGCTCCAGCTGGCAGCAAAGGAGGAGACGGCAGAGTGCAAACAGGCAGGAATCTCACAATCCTCTTCACGTCCTTTCCCAAGTGGCTCAAAGATGGTTAGTGAGGACATGATGAGCCAGCGTTGGAGGTCAGTGGCATGGCCAGGGCCCCCAGAGGTGCCCAGCCTACCTTGGACTCCTGCTGCTCTTCCCCCGCCCCGCCCGGCCCAGTGGGTCCAGGGACACCTCGCTCTCACCTCCCAGCTGCCTGCCTCCACCTGCCCTGCTTGCCACTCCCTGATTCCTGCAAATCTGTTGCCGTTCCTCTGCATGGTTCTGTCTTCTGCGTCCAGGCCAGAGACCCCTCTGGGTAACCCCTCCCAGTCCCTTCCTTCAAACCTGGCTTAACCAGGATGTGGCTCACAAGCCCCTCTCTCTCTCCTTTGAAAAAATAGCATGTGTCCCCTACTCTCTTCTTTCTAGCCCCCTCCACTCCCCGTCAAAGCCCTCTTGGAACACTCCATCACTACTTCGTTTTTAGCTCCTGTCTCTTAGGAAATGAACATGCCCATGTCTCATTACGTATAAAATCACCTTCGTCCCCAACTGTCTATAGCAAACAGAGCTGTGTCTCTCTCCTCTCTGTGTGTCGCCTTCCGTCCTGAAGGGTCCAGCCCTTTCTCTTCTTGCCCTGCGTCTTCTCCTGGGCTGTTGTCATCCTTTCGGTGGCTTTGGCCATTGTGCCCTCTCCCTGCGGTCTGCTCCCGAGGTCCCACGGGCACTTTCAGGGGAATGTTTCTTGAACCAAGTGCGCTCTGTTCCTCCCTAAACCAGCTGGTCCTCCTCCAACCCCTCTTCCGTTCTGAATAACACCCTTGCCACCCACCTCATGGCAGAAACTTGAGCGTCACCCTTATTCACTCACCTCCCTCAGCCTCCACATCCAATGAGTCACAGAAAGGTTCTGCTGGAAGACAACTTGCAGCACACACACCTGGGGATGCCTCTATTATGTGTTTCTCAAACCTCGTGTCGCACCTTTTGCTCCATTGCTTCTCCACTGGGCTCCACCTGAGCTACCTCGCATCCATCCGCCAGGTCTCTCTCTTCTGCCGATATTTCCCCTTGGGATGCTGAATGTTTCTGCTCCCCTAAAATTCCCGCGCTGGATCTTCACCCTCCGTGTGATGCTAGTAGCGGTGGGGAGTTTGGTGAGGACCTGAAGACAGAGCCTTTCCTGATGGGACTCGCGTCTTTCGCATGAGGTCCCAGATGAGCGCGTGGCATGCAGGTGCCACGAGTGAAGCAGGAACCAGGAGGCAGGTCCTCACCAGGCACCATCATCTATGCCTTGATGCTGGACTTCCCAGGCTCCAGAACCGTGGGAAATAAATTCCTGGGATTCAGATGCTTGTCCAGGAAGGACTGAGACCAGTCCATTATCTGATCCATTGCCAGTGTAATTCACGTGCAATTGAAATTCATCAAATCTTCAGGTGTTTTCCAATGGGCTATGAAGTTGAAGCTCCTTAAACCTATAAAGACGAGGCACAATACTCCTTAGTCTCCCCGGCAATTGTCTGTGCGGTTGTTCTGAAAAGTTGCCCCCGCTGGCACCAACTCTGCGTTCCACCCCCACCCACGCTGTCGCCATTCACTTAGGGCCAAGTCCCCCTCCTCCAGACAGGCTCTTATGACTTGTCTAATTTTATCTTTATGAAGAGCAAATGTTTATTTGAAATCATATCATTGTTTTGTTATATTTTTCCATGGCATAACGCTTTACTTTAAACCAGACAGCAATAGACTAGCAAATAGTAGTAACTAATGTTTGGAATAAGTAAGGAAATACTGTATTTGGGAAAAATAAATAAAAAATTATTTGAGAGGGACAGCAGGAGAGAGATCCTATTTGCTGATCCGTTTTTCTAATGCCTGGGAGCCAGGGACTCAGCTGAGTCCCAGCGTATACCCAGCAAGTCGTACCATCAATGCTGCCTGCCAAGGTGACTGCTGAGCCAAAAGCCCACCTGAGTACCGCTTTCTTAGAAACATTTATTTATTAAGAAAATTAAGCTGAGCAATAGAAACCATCTTCCACATAACAATATAATTTTGTAAAGGAACACACAGAATTTTCTTTCTTAAAAAAAGATTTATTTTTATTAGACAGATTTACAGAGAGAAGGAGAGACAGAAAAATCTTCCATCTGCTGGTTCACTCTCCAAATGGCCACAATAGCCAGAGCTGAGCCAATCCAAAGCCAGAGCTGAGCCAATCCGAAGCCAGGAGCCAGGAGCTTCTTCCAGGTCCCTAATATGGGTTCAGGGTGCCAAGACATTGGCCACAAGCAGGAAACTGAATGGGAAGTGGAGCAGCTGGAATATAAATCAGTGCCCATGTAGGATACTGGAACTTGGAGGTGGAAGATTAGCCAGCTGATTCAATCCTCTGGCCCTGCTCAGCTCAATTTTTATAAAAGGCCAAAGGTAGAGTCTCTCTCTTTTTCTTTCTCTCAATATCATGCATATCTCAGCATGATAAGCAGAGAAGCTGTGGCTCAAAGTGACACTGTGATCAAGGATGTGGGTATCTCAATTTGTAGTTAACCCGCTATGCCACAACACCTGTCCCATCACTAGCAATATTTTTCTTTTTTTTTTTTTTAAAGATTTATTTATTTTATTGGAAAGGCAGATGTACAGAGAGGAGGAGAGACAGAGAGGAAGATCTTCCGTCCGATGATTCACTTCCCAAGTGACCGCAACACTGATGCTATGCCGATCCGAAGCCCGGAACCAGGAACCTCTTCCGGGTCTCCCACGCGAGTGCAGGGTCCCAAATCTTTGGGCCATGCTCGACTGCTTTCCCAGGCCACAAGCAGGGAGCTGGATGGGAAGTGGAGCTGCCGGGATTAGAACCGGCGCCCATATGGGATCCCAGCGCGTTCTGGACAAGGACTTTAGCCGCTAGGCCACGCCGCCGGGCCCGCAATATATTTCAAGATTTATTTTTGGGAGTGATGTGGTGATTCAATGTTCTAATCCTCCACTTGCAAGCACCAGCATCCCACAGAGGTGCCAAGTTTGTGTCCTGGCTGCTCCGCTTCTCATCCAGTTCCCTGTTTGTGGCCTGGGAGGGCAGTGGAAGATGGGCCAAATGTTTGGGTCTCTGCCCCCATGTGTGTGACCTGGGTAAGGCTCCTGGTTCCTGACTTTGGATCAACTGAGCTCTGGCCGTTGTGGTCATCTGGGGAGTGAACTAATGGAAGGAAGATCTTTCTGTGTCTTTTTCTCCCTGTAACTCTGCCTTTCCAATAAAAATTATAAAGATAAATATTTTTTAAGATCTAACTAACAAAAATTTTTAAATGCATTCTTTTGGGTTTGATATCGTAGTGATAAAGAAAGCAAACAGTTTCCTTGGTGTGTTGAACAGATTCCAGCAGGGAAGACAGATTAAATCATCAGTAAACAAATTAATCAAAGACATTTCATAAATGATGAGTGTTGGGGAGAAACGAAGACAGTGGAGTGTGACTGGGACATTCCTTTTTACTGCCTATAGGGTGGGCAGGTTGGTCACTGCCAGGTGGTTCCATCTGAGCAGGGACCTAGAGGCTGATGGTAGAGGCAGCAAACTAAAGCCTTGTAGGAGAAGGTAGGAGGGAATGAGTACTGACTTATGAAGGGCACGAAGGTGATGTGGCTGTGGAGGGCCGGTGGGCCTGGGCGGCAGAACGAAACACAGCCTGTGGTTGGATCACTGGAGATGTGTAGCCTGCATCCAAGACTCGTTTGCTCCAAGTGCAGTGGGAAGCCATTGGTGAGGGCTGAACCGGGGAGCACGGTTCCCCGGGCTGACAGATCAAAAAAGAATCCTCCCTCATGGAGGAAGAATGGTGTAGAAAAAGACCTGCTGCTTGGCTACCCCAGAGCGCAAGTGAGAGCTGCTTGTGGCAATGTGGAGGTGGCAGTTGTGAGGGTGCAAACGCTGGGCAGGGTTCAGTCTATGCCTTCAGGGCTCGTTCGTAGAGGATTGGGTGTGCAGCAGGACAGAGAGGAATCAAGCTGACTTCTAGGTTTGTGGTCTGAGCAATAGAGTGATTCACGGGGTCATTTTCTGGGAGGAGGACAATTAGGGCATGGGGTGGTGCCGATTAGGACATGTGTTGATATAGTAAGTTATGATACTGAAAGTTTGAGCGATTTGGTGGTCTGGAATGTGAGATAAAGACCAGAGCCAGAGATACACTTTGGGAGTCACAAGGTAATTTAAAGCTATGGGTCATGAAGACGACAGCCGGGGAGGGGCTGGTCACCCCGGGGCTGACGCGGAGCGCAGGTGTATCCCATTTCAGGGGACAGTAGCAGGATGAGGCGCTAGGAAGGAGGACTGAGCAGTTACAGGCACTGATTGGAGGAAACTCAGAAGGGCATGGATTCCTGCAAACCACTTTTCAAGAAAGAACAGCTATGCTTCCTGTTCTGTTCCCCAGAGGGGTTCAGTGAGATCAGCAGCTTCAGTTGCATGGTGGGCCTGTGTTTCTTGGCTAATGAATTAAAGAGAGTGCAAGCTAATGACGTAGAGACACCAGGTCCAGACAATTCTTTACAGTTTTGCTATAGAGGGAGCAAAAATAATGAAGTAAAACAATGAGACCGTGGGATCAGCTGGATTCTTTTTACTTCTTATGTAAAGATTTATTTATTTGAAAGGCAGAGGTACAGAGTAAGGAGGAGAGAAAAAGAGATGTATTGATTGGCTCACTTCCCCAAAGGCCACGATGACTGGGGCTGGGCCAGGCCAAAGCCAGCAGCCAAGAGCTTTCTCCAGGGCTCCCATGTGGATGCAGGGGTCCAAACACTTGGATCATCCTCCGCTTCTTTCCCAAGCACATGAGCAGGCAAAACTTAAACCGGTGTCCATAGGGGATGTTAGCAACACAGGTGGCACAATGCCAGCCCCAATGTGAATCTTTTAAAAAAATATTTATTTATTTATTTTATAGGAAAGGCAGATTTACAGAAAAAAGGAGATAGAGAGAGTAAGATGTTCCATCAATGGATTTACTCCGCAAGTGGCCGTAAAGTCAGGAGCCAGGGGCTGGACCATCCTGGACTGCTTTCCCAGGCCACAAGTAGGGAGCTGGATGGGAAGTGGGGCCACTGGGACACCAACTGGTACCGATATGAGATCCTGGTGCATGCAAGGAGAGGATTTAGTCCTTGAGCCATCGCTCTGGGCACCCAGTGTGGATTCTTTTAAAGCGGAGATTTATTACAATATTTTTGTGCTTGGATAGAAGTGGTTCAGACGAGAAAGAGAACCGGATACAATCAGAAGAAGGCAATTGAATCGTGAGAAAGGTGGGTGGATCTGGTCTTACTGTTTATTTTCTTTGTGAAAAAAGCAGTGGCTTCTTTTCTAAAAATTTGTTTATTTCATCTTTTGTTTTGTATTTAAGGAAATGTGCTTATTTATTTTTTGCCTTGTTGTGTCTACTTTCTTAATTTTAAAAATATTTTATTATTACTATTATTATTATTATCATTTTATGATACAGTTCCATAGGCCCTTGGTATTTCCCTTATCCCCTCCCCAATTCCACCTCCCCACCGAGTTCCCCTATATCATTACTAAAGTATAGCTCTTCATACACAGTCATATGTCCTCATTGCGGGCATGGACAATGGCAGAGAGTCCAGCATCCTATTGTCATACAATAAACAATTTCATTGGAAGTCCATCTTTGATCTGGAAGTAGAGATGCATACTGCATTGTATCCTCACATCTGGATATTAGTCTCCATTTCACAGTTACTGTACATCCCCTTAAATGAAAAGCCACAATACAAAATCAACAATAGGAACAAAAATAGAAATTTACAAGGCCATGAAGTTAAATAACATGTTACTAGGTATGACAGTTTCCATTACACAGCTACTGTATATCACCTTAAATGAAAAGCCACAAAACAACATCAACAACAGGAAGAAAAAAGAAATTAACAATACCATGAAGTTAAATAACATGCTACTAAATGACTAATGTGTAGCTGAAGAAATGAAAAAGAAAATCAAGAACCTTCTTGAAGAAAATGATGCTTATGTATGATCTGAGTCATTGAAGAATTTAATCAGAAGAAAGTGTTTTGAAGAGATGAAACTAACAACAACAAACAAATCAAAACCCATGCGATATAGTTTCCACTGATCTTTGTTGGTGAAACGTGTCTCCTGTAGGCAACAAATAAATTTTTTTTTTTAATCCAGGCTACTCATCAATGACACTTGATTGATGTGGTTAAGCCATTTACATTAGGGCTAATATGTTTGGGTGGTAACTCAGTCCTGTTGTTTTAGCAATGGGTTGTTCAAGGTTTGATTTAGTCTTCCATTGTTATTTTACTGGGACGTACTTTGTATTTGCCTTTGGTTTTGGTGGGTGTTATTCCTTTTCTCTGCCAAGAGAACATCTTTGAGTATCATTTGTAGGGCAGGTTTGGAAGAGGCATATTCTTTTAACTTTTCTTTACTATGGAAGAATTTTATTTTATTTTAAAGACAAAAGAAATCTTTGCTGAATATATTATTCTGGGCTAACAATTTTTTGCTTTTAAAATCTGGAATATGTCGCTGACCTGTAGAGTTTCCTCTGAGAAATCAGCTATGAATTTAATTGCTATTCCTCTATGTATCAATTGTTTTTTTTTGCATGAGGATCTTTTCCTTATGTTTGATTGAAGATAGCTTGATTATCATGTGTCATGGTGAAGATCGCTTTTGGTCAAGCCTGTTGGGAGTTCTGTGCCTCTCCTGGATCTTGTTTCCCAATTCTTTTGCTAGATTAGGAAAATTTTCCTTTATTATTTCATTAAATACAGTTATAAACCCAGCATCTTTTTCTGTACCTTCTGGGACTCCCTTAAGTCTTACATTTGGCCTTTTGATAGTGTCTTTCAATTCTTAAATACTTTTCTGGACTGATCCAGCTCTGCTTCCAGCTTTTTGATTGTTTTCCTACTGTGACAGGAAATATCTTCTAATTTTGAAATTCTTTCTTCTGCCTCCTTCATTCTATTATTAAGAGTTTCCAGCAAATTTTTAATTTGCTCTATTGCATTCTTCATTTCTAAGAATAATTCGGTTTGATTTTGTTTCATTGTTGCTATTTCCAGTGTGACATATTCCTTAAATTCCTGAATGTGTTTCTCATTGTTGATAAGAAGCTTTATAACAAGTGTTTTGAATTCTGTATCCCCCATTTTCTTGATATCTTCCTCAGTCAACTTTGATGTTGGCATAGGCTTTTGCTCCTTTGCAGGGCAGTCTTCAATAATATTCATTGTACCTTTGTCTCTTTTTGCTCTTGGTCATTGTACTTCTGCTTAGCAGAATATTCTCCTTGGGGCAGGTTTCTAAGCTGTGTCACTCACAGGTTTGTAATTCAGTTTTACTTATTGCTGTTGGTGCATGGTTTTTTGTTTGCAGTCACTTGTGCCACTCACTCTGGAGAGGCCCAGGTCTGGGCTGTTATGTTAGACTTCCACCATGGTCTCTGAAGCCCCAGCTCCTGGTTTGGCACTCAGCCTCCTGTGATCCTGTGCTGTGGTTGCACTGTTGTCTGTACAACCTTTCTCCCACTTCTGGTCGGAGTAGTTCCCAGGATTAGGGAGATACCAGGTTTCCTATAGAGCTAGCTTGTTGGCAGTGCTGACCTTGCTGGAACCTGCTGGCCATTGGGTCTGAGGACCACATGGGCCTATTTTGAGTCTTCAGACGCCAAAGTCGATCTTATTTACCTCATGGGAGCAGTGCAATACACTGAGCTTGGAGAATTCACTCCCTGCTCAGTGCACGTGCCTGTTCACTGTTGTCCCTGCAGTCTTAGAGCCTTTGCCACACTGTACGAAATGGCATCTGATGTGCCACTTGTGGAGTTCTTGATTGGATGGTCATCAGGTCTGGATTGACAAAATACAGGCTTATTTTGGATGGAAACTATAGGATGCCATGTTGTTGCAGTTCACTGAGCCTGAAATGGGTTCACTCCCAGCTCAGTGCACGCACAGTCCTATCTCACAGCCATTGCCTCCCTACACAAGATGGTGCCTGATTTGATTCTACTGTTCCCACACCATCTGTTTGGGATCTGCTGCTCTGTCTCAGCAGGATGGGCAGTTCCTTGTCTGCGTTACCTCCTGAGTTCCCGATTAACTCCCCTTCCCACCTGGGTGCTGGTGGAGTTCCAGCCGCCGGTGCAGTTCAGATCGGTGCAGTTCAGATCGGTGCAGTTCAGATCGCTGCTGGCTGGATCCTGCTGGAATGTCTTGTCACTACAGCAGCACCCCACTGTTTCCGCTGCTTTCCTGTGTCCATCAGTCTCCAGGTACTCCTCTGCCATCTGTTTGTCCTCTCCTGTTTCCTGGCTTGTACCCTCTCTGCTTCACCGTGGGCAATGTTTAAATGTGTTCTCACCCTATTCCATCATCTTGATTCCTAGGAGATTTATTTTACAAAAAAAAAAAAAAAAGGTAAAGGGGATATTGCACCTGCATTTCCTGTTTATACTGTCCATCACTTCAGAGTGTGTGTTTCAGAGGTGGAAGGCTTCCTGCATGCAATTGTCCCAGGTGCTACCGGGAGCGCCTGGGACTTTCCACTCACAGGAGGGTGCTGAATGGAGTTTGAGACCCGGTGCTCTGAGCCTTCAGGGAATGTGGCTGATGGGGACCACCCATGCATGTGGTCCTCAGGACTTGGCCAGAATCCACGAGAGTTCAGCACCCAGGATCCTTGGTTGTTAGTTAGGTGGGGTTGCCATCTCTGCCTTTCACAGGACCTCACAGAAAATTGTTTTGTATTAGTTCCGGCCTCCAGGAGTTCAGGATCAAGGTCTCCACAGGGCTGGCTCCTCTGAGGCCTCTAACTGGCTGTGGCAGGTGTCTCCTTGTGTCCTAACATGGTCTCTGTATGTCTGCATCCTGATCCCTAATGAGGACATGAGGAGCTACCTAAATGACCTCATGTTAACTTCGTTATAAAAGACCCTGTTCTGAATACAGACTCTATTTCTGAGGCTCCATGGGTTATGTTTTCAATAGATGACTTTTTAAAAAGATCTATTCATTTTTATTGGAAGTCAGATATACAGAGAGGCCAATGCTCTGAGCCTCAACATGAATTTGGTGGGGACATGGTTCTGCCTGTATTACCTGGAGAATTTTAGAACTGTTGCATTTTTTTTAAAGATTTTTAAAAATTAATTAATTTTGGGGGCCTGGCGCATTAGCGTAGTGGCTAAAGTCTGTCTTGCATATGCCTGAATTCTATATAGGTGCTGGATCCCACTTCCCATCTAGCTCCCTGTTTGTAGCCTGGGAATGCAGTCGAGGTTGGGCCCGGGCGTAGTCCGTTGCACCTGCGTGGGAAATCAGTAGGGGGCTCCTAGCTCCTGGCTTCAGATTGGCACAACTCCATCCATTGTGACTGCTTGGGGAGTGAATCAGTGGGCAGAAGAGCTTTCTCTCTGCCTCTCCTCCTCTCTGTATATCTGATTTTCCAATAAAAATAAAACTTTAAATAAATATTCATTGATTTTAGGCCCAGCATGATGGCTCAGTTCTTCACCTCCACGCATTGGGATCCCATATTCATGTCCTGCCTGCTCCACTTCCCGTCCAGCTCCCTGCTTGTGGCCTGGGAGAGCAGTCGAGGACGGCCCAAAGCCTTGGGACCCTGCAGCAGCGTGGGAGACCCGGAAGATGCTTTTTACTCTTGGCTTCAGTTCAGCTCTGGCCCTTACAGCCATTTGGGGAGTAAACCAATGAATGGAAGATTTTTAAAAAGAATAATTTCACAGATGAGTGGTAAATTTATGTTATAGTATGTATCCATATTCCTGAATAAAAATAGGACTCCCATGTTTGAAACATATGAGTGTATCTGTACAAAATAATACTAGATTTTCTCTATCTATACATACCATGTCATGATCCAATCAAACAGCAGAAAGTTTATCTTGTAACTGTCGCTAACAGGTGTTATGTGTCATTACTGTGACAATTTGGGGAATATTTATGGAAAGGGTGGGAACAAGAAGGGAGGGAGGAAAAAGGGAGGGAAAAATGCCTATGCACACAAAACAGCAAAAAAAAAAAAAAGGAAAAATTAATTTTAAAGGTGTAATGACACACAGAGGGAGAGATTTTCATCTATTGGTTCACTCCCCAAATGGCTATAACAGCCAGAGCTGAGCTGATCCAAAGCCAGGAATCAGGAATCTCTTCTGGGTCTCCCAGGCGGGTGCAGGGTCCCAAGGCTTTGGACTGTCCTTGACTGCTTTCCCAGGCCACAAGCAGGGAGCTGGATGGGAAGTGGAGCAGCCAGGACAGAAACAAGTGTCCACATTAGGATCCCAGAGCTTGCATGGAAAGGGTTTAGCCAATTAAGCCATGGTGCTGGTCCCCGCTCCCTACCCCACCCAACTTCATGTTAATATGCCAACAGATTGTGGTGCAAATACTTTGGCCCCTGCCACCTGTGTGGAGACTTGGGTGGAGTTCCTGACCCCTGGCATCAGCGTGGCCCAGCCTTGACCGTCACAGGTATTGGGGCAGTGAACCAGCAGAGTTCCCTCTGTGTGTGACTCTCATGCTTTGTCTTCTAAATAAAATAAATTCTAAAAAATATTATTTGCTGGGGTTTGGCACTATGATTCCGTGGCTGGATCCTTACCCTGCACACTGGGATCCCATATGGGTACCAGTTTATATCATGTTTGCTTTTGCTTTCTAACCCTTCTCTGTCTATGGCCTGGGCAAGCAGTGCAGGATGGCTCACAGCTTTGGGACCCTGCACCTGCTTGGGAGACCTGTGCGAAGCTCCTGGCTCCTGGCTTTGGATCAGCTTAGCTCTAGTCATTGTGGCCTCTTGGGGGCGGGGAGTGAACCTGCAGATGGAAGACCTTTCTCTCTGTTTCTCTTCTTTGCTAATCTGCCTTTCCAATAAAAATGAATGAATTCAAAACGAGTATTTATTTGTTTTCACTTACATAGCAGAGGGAGAAACAGAAGGAGAGAGAAGAGAGAGAGAGAGACTTTCCATTTCCATCTACTGTTTTACTTGCCATATGCTTGCAACAGTTAGAGATAAGTCTGAGCCCAGTCCGAGTCTTCTAGAATGCAGCGGGGACCGAAGTAGCTGCTCCATCGTCGCTGCCTGTGTCTAGTGGAGGAGGAAGTGGAGCCTCGGGGTAGTCGCGGAGCAGAAGGCAAGCTTGGCTCCTGCCTCAGAGTCCGAAGCCCCAGTGTTGTTTCCATCACAGGAAGGCTGGTGGCTGGTGTTATCTGCCACCTGTTGGCATGTCTGGCACAGGGTTTTCATCCATTTTATTCAGTACATGGCCACAGAGCTAGGCAGCCATCATAATCCCAAATCGACATGCTGCCTTGGGAACCTGCTTACTCTCGCCTCTTCTTAGGTCCTGGCTGTATTTTATTGTCATTGCCCGCCTGGTTATCTCTTAGAAGTCTGAATCAGCGTTTACCAGCTATCTCTTACTCAACTCCAGAAACCCACCCAATTCCACACCTATCTTGCTCTGGATTCTCCTTGTGAACTCCACCCTCCTGACCACCCCTGGTTTTCAGCAACCCTCATTCCTGATTTCCAGTTTGTCCTCCTCCCCCCGTAATAACATCTTCCAGTTAGCGCCTTCAGCCTGAAACATCTAATGAAGTGAGTGTACATCAGGCAGGAGCTCACCAGGCCCCTGAAAACACAGACTGTGAAGACGGCGGTTGAAGGTGACACCATCTGGTTCAGCTTCCCTGACCCTGTGCCAATCTCACCAGGGTTTCTTCTCTTTTTAAAAATTTATTTATTTTTATTGCAAAGTCAGATATACAGAGAGGAGGAGAGACAGAGAGGAAAATCTGTCCGGTGATTCACACCCCAAGTGGCCGCAACAGCTGGAGCTGAGCCAATCTGAAGCCAGGAGTTCAGAGCTTCTTCCGGGTCTCCCACGTGGGTGCAGGGTCCCAAGGCTTTGGACTGTCCTCGACTGCTTTCCCAGGCCACAGACAGGGAGCTGGCTGGGAAGCAAGACTGCCAGGACTGTACTGGGCCTTCGTGGGGATTTCTTTGTACCCCTTAAAACTTTTTATGCAGTTCGGATCCTAAGTACCTGGTGTTGATGTCTTCCTTCTTTTTTTGGACAGCACACAGACAACCATCTTTTACTGTGTCATTTATAATACTTAGTAGTCCCTGTATAGATGTGGTGACATAAAAAAGTTCATTCATGGGCCCTGTGCGGTGGCGCAGCGGCTAAAGTCCTCAACTTGAACGCGCTGGAATCCCATATGGGTGCCAGTTTAAATCCTGGCTGCTCTTTCCCACCCAGCTCCCTGCTTGTGGCCTGGGAAAGCAGTCGAAGACAGCCCAAAGCCTCAGGACCCTGTACCTGCATGGGAGACCCTGGAAGAAGCTCGTGGCTCCTGCTTCGGATCGGCAAAGCACCGGCTGTTGTGGCTGCTTGGGGAGTGAATCATCGGACGAAAAGTCTTCCTCTGTTTCTCCTTTTCTCTCTCTATCTGACTTCGCAATAAAAATCAGTCTTTTTAAAAAAACTTCATTCATAAGTAAATTTATTTGTATACAAATATTTTTGAAAATCCATACATAGTTTTGTCCTATTACATGCTTTCCATGGGTTTTTGTGAAGATCCCTGAATGCATAAGTTGCAAAATTTCTTCTTCTAAAATACACTTGCTTTTTAATTTCAACTTCCAGCAAGTTTTTGAAGCATTTGTGTATGTATATTCATTCACTGAATCAGTTGGTTTTTACTGTGTGTATCTATTACTTTCTGTTTTTTTTCCTTTCTGTAGATTATCTGAACATCTTTATGATGAAATGCAGTGGACATGGAATTTCTAGGTGGAAGGATCATTTTCTAGTTAAACCAATTCTAAAAGCCTACAGGCTGCTCAGGAAGTTTGCCTGTTTGCCGCTGCGGCAGGAATGTGACCCGGGCTCCTGTCCGTTCTCCTCGGAGACAGGACGGCTCAGGAGTCATTTCTAGGCACCCATGGGATCTGCAGCCATCCGCAGCTGGAGTCCTCTCACGGCGGGGCTTTGGCCATCTGTCAGCTGCCTTCATGGGCGGAGGGCCACTATGCTTCCGAATGTTCTCGGGGCTTTCAGAAGAGAATGTGGACAGCGCGGCCTTCACTGACGTTTCTCTTAGGAGAGGGAAAGCTTCCCCGGTGTCCAAGCAGTCCCCTTGGCCTCTAAACAGTCCTATGACATTAAACCCCATTGTGTCCCCATTTCAGTGAGGGTATGGGTCCCATCACATCTGGTATCCTAGCTCCCATGACCCCAGTGAAGGAATGGAGGGTGTAGAAGACTTATGCAACCTCAAGAGTGAGTCAGAGGTCAGGGAGGAAAGTGTGTGTGCGAGTGGGACAGTCACGCCAGCTGTCCTCGGTGCCCTGGGATCCTCCCTCGGCCTCGGGACATTGTCCTGGGTCTTTGTGAAGGCTGTGAGGACTATTAGCTTACAGGCTTTCAAAATCCTGTCCTCCAACAGGGCCTTGCCCGGGGCTTCCAGAACCGGGGAGTCTTTCCAGCTCAGGTAGGATGTTCTCTTCCTTCTTTCCGTAGCTCTAGCGAGGGGTGTCCGGGTCGCGAGGGCATCCTTGCAAAGGAAGAAAGCCTGAGACACGTACTGAGGAGCCCCACGCAGGCTGGCAAGGATCCAGTTGAGCAGAATGATGCAATGGCAACATCCGGGGCCGTGAACAATGCATCCTGGCTTACTTAGTACTTTTTATTGAGCAATGGATAGGTGCAGGTCCCACAAGGTCAGCACCCACAACAGTCATGGGCGCATTGACCCTGATCTGTTGGTTGCACGCCAGACTCTGGAGTCACAAAGATGAATAAGCCACAGCTCATTCCCTCCAGCAGCTCACAGACCAGCGGAGGAGATAGACAAGAACACAAACAAGGCACTAACGTCACAAACAGAAATGTGCACAAACATCAACGCAGTGCAGATAAGGGAGTGATGAACTGGAGGAAGACTTCTGTGTCTCCAGCCTCTGATGGATTTCAGGTGCTAGGTCCTTCTACAACAGATGTATCTCTAAACCCTTTAGCATATGGTTATGGGTATCAAAGCCAACTTCACTTCATTGGACAATTGGGTATCTATGTCTTAAAGTCACATTTGATCTTTCAAAGCATGGGCTGCTGAATTGTGTCTTCTGAGCCAACAGAAAATTTTTATAATGAATGGCCACATTGGGTGGGGGATTGTTTCCGACAAATTGACGCTTTGTTATTTTCCATCGGGAGTAAATGCACACCTCCTCTGGCTTACTCAGAGTTCCTTCAGCAGAACAATAAAGAGGTGGCTGCCTTCCAAAGCAGGCTGCTCTACTGCAGAATGTGCAAAAACCCTGAGCAGGCTCACTCTCACCGTTTCAGTGAGTGAAGGAATGGGTGGGGCATGCTTACTGGAATAAATGACTGAACAGACTTGCCAGTTATGTAAGGAAGCCATGGGGTAAGTGCAGCCAGTGCGTTTCCCGGTTTCTAAATGCTGCAAGAGGGAGCATCATATGTCCGTGTTAACAAGCTGTTGATGTGAGAGCTAGGTACACAAGTCCACTTCCCAACTGTTCTGCAAATGATCTGTGGCGTTCAGGAGAACTCCGCAGGAGGGGAATACTGTATGAAGGACAAACGCTATACAACATGAATGTTGTCATCATGTTTCTCTTATAAAGAAGAGTTGGGGAAATTCAAGATAGAGACTGAATAATGCCTTCTACATTAAAGCAGGAAGAGCTGTCCTTGGGCAGCGTCTACCTTGAGAATCCAGAGTGTGGAAAGGGGCCCAGGCAGACTGCTTTGGAAATGAACTCTGCGATGGCGTTGATGTGCGTCTGACTGGGTGCACGTTCAAGCACTGAAACATTTCCTGATTCCTTCAGAGTCCCAAGTAGAAGAATTCGTTTATGAATGGTTGGAATGGAGTTAACTCTGCATTGAGGAAGACATGTATAATGAGGGCTTGTGTGGGTTGTAGCTTAAACCACTTTCTCATGGAATGAAGGGTTCTTGAAATCAATATAACCCATGTTTGTGTATAAAAATGTTCCCAATACTTTGACCTCTGATGCCAAAAGTTGATGAGGATTTCAAAGTGAGCCTGGCAAAAAGTCTCACAAATTCACCTCAGACTGAAATGGGGGCCCGAGGGAGGAAGTGACTCACCTGGGAGTCACACAAAAAGCAATTACCCCAAGAGAAAAGGGGACCAAGTGTTACAGAACTTTCCCGAATCTGGACACCGGGGAGACCTTGTGATTTCTTTCCACTTTATTTTTATTCAAGAAAGTGGACAGAGGATGGAATTCACCTCTGAATTTTCTAGATTCTTCCATGGGCAAGTTTTCACAGATTTCTTTTCAGAAAAACAGTGGTACGCAGGGAGAAGAGATTCCTGCTACCTTCTCATGAGTTCTTTGAACATTTTTACAATCTTTCACGCCAGGATCTCCCTCGGGATAAGTTTTAGTGAAATACTCCGAAGTGGACCTGAAAATGGATCTGTTGGTGCCAGATTGCAAAGACGGTCTAGAACCGTTTCTGAGATCTGCAACTTGGTTGGATTCAAGCTCACAACAATGAGTAAGACCTGGATGGTCCTGACATGAAAGGCTTTCTGTAACTGCTTCATCAAAGAGCGTTGAAAAGATGTGGGCTTCGGGCCCGGCGGCGTAGCCTAGCGGCTAAAGTCCTCGCCTTGAAAGCCCCGGGATCCCATATGGGCGCCGGTTCTAATCCCGGCAGCTCCACTTCCCATCCAGCTCCCTGCTTGTGGCCTGGGAAAGCAGTTGAGGACGGCCCAATGCTTTGGGACCCTGCACCCGCGTGGGAGACCCGGAAGAGGTTCCTGGTTCCTGGCTTCGGACTGGTGCACACCGGCCCGTTGCGGCTCACTTGGGGAGTGAAACATCGGATGGAAGATCTTCCTCTCTGTCTCTCCTCCTCTCTGTATATCCGGCTTTGTAATAAAATAAATAAATATTAAAAAAAAAAAAAGAAAAGAAAAGAAAAGATGTGGGCTTCGAGCCGCAGTAGGTGAAGCTGGTCTCCCGTTTCGGAGTGTTGGCCGAAGCCCTGACTGCCTTACTCCTGACCCAGGTTCCTGCTCCTGTGGCAAGGTAGGCCGAGGATGGTTTTCCAAGTACTTGCGTCCCTGCCACCTTGTGTGGCAGACCTGGATGGCATGATTTACAACCAGAGGGTGAGTCGTTCCTACCTTCTTGTGCGCCGGGCCAAGGACTGTGCATGAACACGGCCCACGTGACAGAACACGTGTGTGAGGATGGAATGAAGGAGTGCGTGCGTGCGTCTCCTGGACCAGTCCTGCCAGCTTTGCAATCCCCGCAGCACAAGCAGTGTCAGCTGCCTAGAGCTGACTTGAGTATTTCTGGAGGATTTGAATAGTAAAATCTGTGGATGCGAAGTCCTTTATTTATTTATTTTTTTTTAAGATTTATTTGTTTAAAAATAGCAGAGTCAGAGAGAGAGAGAGGGAGAGACAGAGAGAAACAGATCTTCTATCCACTGATTTACTTGCCACATGGTGCAACAGCTGGAGCTGGGCTGGTGTGAAGCCAGGGCCGGTTTTTCTGGGTCTCCCACATGGGTGAAGGGGCCAAGCACCGAGCTGCACTTCTCACACATCAGCAGGGAGCTGGATGGGAAATGGAGCAGCAGGAACTTGAACTGGTGCCCATATGGGATGCTGGTACCACAGGTAGGGACTGCATGCCACAGTGCCTGCCCCAGTGCCAAGTCCTTCACGCAAAATGGCATAAGATTTACATAGAACATGCACACGCCCTCCAGATTACTTATAATGTAGATTACTTGTAATATCTACTATGTTGTAGATGCTGTGCAGCAGCTGGTACTCTGAATTGCTTAGGGAAGAACAACAAGCAAACAAAATCTACGCATGTTCGAGCTAGACGTGGATTTTTCCGGATGGGCTCATCCGCTTTGTTGAATTCACGGATTCAGAACCCTCGGATGTGAGGCTTGTACAGGGAGGCTTGAATGTCATTGGGCAATTAACAAAGTTTTTGCGAAACGAATGAACGAATCCAAGAACACATTTAGCAACTTGCCTAAACGTTCTGTTTGATCATTAGTACATCCTAAAAAGTCTCCAAACAGCATCTCCGTCTTTGTTTAATGAAGACAAATTATTTTTTTAATTTTCTATACTTTGGGTTTTTTTTAAGATTTATTTATTTTCATTACAAAGTCAGACATATAGAGAGGAGGAGAGACAGAGAGGAAGATTTTCTGTCCGATGATTCACTCCCCAAGTGACCGCAGCGACCGGTGCTGCGCCGATCCGAAGCTGGGAACCAGGAACCTCTTCCGGGTCCCCCACGTGGGTACAGGGTACCAAGGCTTTGGGCTGTCCTCGACTGCCTTCCCAGGCCACAAGCAGGGAGCTGGATGGGAAGTGGAGCTGCTGGGATTAGAACCGGTGCCCATATGGGATCGCGGAGCATTCAAGGCGAGGACCTTAACCACTATGCTATTGTGCCGGGCCCGAAGACAAATTATTGTTTTTTCAGATGATAATTGCGTACATGTTGCATACTGCAAGTTTGCCAAGGGGCTGCTGTCAGGGACAACACTGCTGCTTGGCCCACCACACAGGTGGCCTGGCGCT
Source organism: Ochotona princeps (assembly GCF_030435755.1). Taxonomy (NCBI): domain Eukaryota; kingdom Metazoa; phylum Chordata; class Mammalia; order Lagomorpha; family Ochotonidae; genus Ochotona; species Ochotona princeps. The sequence goes on from NC_080832.1 coordinate 159,160,122, forward strand.
GGCAACTGGGTTGAGAGAATCAGAACTGGGTTGTAGTCTGGCTGGAAGAGAGACAAGATGCAGTATTGAGACACTGAGGTGATTAACCTTATCTGGGCCACAAACGTGCGTGTGTGTGTGTGTGTGTGTGAGATACCTGCTCACATCAGATTGTCTCCCCTGCTGGAGGTTCGTCTTAGAGCAACTTGTTTTGACCTTGATGGAGAAAGTCTGGGAGATGCAGAGAGAGCTGGACAAGAGCCGGAGCCCCTTCCTCTCAGTGCAGCACCACAGTTCCTGCTGAAGGAGGGAGGAAGCCTCTCATTCGATATTCACAGCAGCATTTAGCACTGAGGCCTGGAGAGGGTAAGTAACAATGCTGAATAGCTAGCAGGTGGCAGAGTGAAGGTTCAAACTCCTGATGCTCCGCTCTGTTCCCAGCCGCCGCACTGTGCCCGTCTGTGATCCTGTTTACTTGCAGTGTTAGAATAAGGCCGGATTTGCAATAAAAGAAAATTTCATTTGAATTTTCAGTTGAGTGAATTTCCTTTAACACAAACTTCCTAATAAAGACCTTAGAGGTCATATAACAAATATCTAAGTGAAAATAAAGCACAAGACTGTTTATGAATTAATTGATAGCGCCCTCAAGAATAGAGTCCTGGCCTGAAGGAATGAAGTCAGCTGTAGAGTGGCCTTCCACGCAGGAATGCTGTCTCTGTCACTGACTGTTTAGAGGTAGTGTCACCGAGAAGAGCCATGGCCTTGCAGCAGGCTGTCTTCCTGCACCTGCCAATGCAGTCAGCCATTGGTTGATAGCACATCCAAGAACCTGTGGAGAGTTTTTCTATTTGCCATGATCCCCTAGACTCACAGTATGGTAATTATTCGCGTGGTATTCGGTGTTAAAAGTAACCCAGAAATGACTCAGTGTGCGTGTTTCCTGATCTCCTGCTCGACTTAATAGAAGGGACTTGAGAAGCCATCATGCATCCTGTTACCCAGGAAGGCTTCTGGAACCTACGCTCCGTGGATCCCGAGGAATGGCTGGGCATTTGAGCACACTTCGTTGGCAAGTCTTCGGATCGGCTTCTGCTGGGTACAGCTTTTTTTAAGTGCTTTGAGAATGCAATGTGGTCAGTACACGGCATAATGAGAGCAGACTTAGGGACACGAGTTAGATACCACCAAGATGGATGCTCACATGTACCAAGCTCTGCGATCTGAACCGCTGCCCTGTGCCGGCTCTGGTTTAGGTTGCAATGTGGTTAACATTGCTGTTCTTACAGCATTTACAGTTACTTCTTTGACCATGTTTGGCTTGGCAGTTAAGAAAAAAATCAACAGAAGGATTATGTTTCAATGGCACAACACCTAATCCTCAGGCAAATGATTTGTCCACGCTTAATATAAAGTACTTAGGATGTATTGTTTGATGTAAACACTAGTTCTCATAAAATGGTGCCTGAGGTAGAGTTCTTTAACTCGTAATACCCTATTGGTGTTGGCCTGTACATGTTGGATATAAAGCTATTATGATAAAATATATCCTCTTTAGCCCGATAAAAAAAAGAAAACCAGAGTATAGCAATGTACACTGAGGACAGAAGAGACTGTAAAACAGGAAGTCCCTGGTGGGTGGGTGCTGGGACGAGCTGGCCAGCGTGGCTCTGAAGGGCGTCTCCCCACAGACTTCCGGGAGCCTTGGTTGAAGCGCGGAAGCACTTTGTTGGTGTTTAGCCTAACTAGCTCTAACTGCGGCCTCTGACAAGTCTCCGTAACTGGGAAGGAGTAGCTGCCTCCAAGTGGAGCAGAGCAGGCACAGAGGAAGGTTAAAGGAGGCACGCAGAGTTCTGCCGACCCAGCTCAAACATCCACTTGTTCTAACCTTTTGCTGCAGGACCCCTTGCTGCTCAGAAGCACGCAAGGTTAATAATAGCAGACCAAAAACTGCCTGGTGTTTCAACACGCAACATTCATCTTACCATTCCACTGATGCTGGGCTGACAGAAAGTCACTTTCAAGCTCCTTTCTTGCTGTTCAGAGTTCCAGCAAGTTGTTAGCTGCTTCTTCTGCAGGTGAGACGACAATGACAGGTGTGTTTGCTGTAACCGTCATCTGTGTTGATGCTTATAAATCAGCAGCCTCAGTCTGCTTCTGTCGATCTCCAAAGAGTGCTCCATCCACCCTTAGTCCGATGAGTCACTTCCACGGACTTGAGTGCTTGGCTCTCTGCTCCCCAGGCAGCACTCCCAACTCCCCGTTTTCTTATTGTGGACATTTGAGGAGTGAACCAGCAGATGGCTGCTCCCTCTGTTTCTCAAAGAAATAAATTAAAAATTTAAAAGAAAAACAAGTAGCAGGAGATGTCCGCATTTCTATAAGATGCTCTGAAACCTGAATTAAATGCATGCAAGAAGTATAAGCTAGATGTGAAAGTAGATCATTAGGGGATGATGTGGGGTCACAGTAAGCTGTTTTCCACTTGTGATGCAGCTTTTCATTAATGGCTGGGGGAAAGTGGCAGTGGGCGTGGGCCATGTCACAGATTGAACTATTTGGGTTTGATTCTGGTCTAACTTCCTGGTAATGTTCACCTTGGATGGTAATAGTGATGGCTGAAGCTGTTTTTTTTTTTTTAAGAGTTATTTATTTATTGATTTTATTTATTTGAAACACAGAGTTGAGAGAGAGGGGAGAAGGAGAGAGAGACAGAGAGAGGGAGAGAGTGATCATCTGTTGGTTCACTCTCTGAACGGCCGCGGTGGCTGGAACTGAGTCAGCTGACGAGTGTGGGGGGGTCCAAGGCCCGTTTTCCCAGACACACCAACAGGAAGACAGATTGGAGCTGGAGCAATGAGGACATGAAGGGGCACCCACATGGGACCCTGGCTTTCCAAGAGAGTGCCTTTACCTGTGAGTCCACACCTCTGGCCCCTGGCTGCTATCTACTTAGATTTAGGTTGTGGCTTGAATTTAGGCTTTCCAGCAAGTCATTTGAAGAGCAATTGTTTGAAGTTTGTATTTGCTTACTTATTATTTTAAACTATTTGAAGATAGAGAGAACCTGCCGTGACCCAGAGACTTAATCTGAATTTCTCATGTGGGTGACAGGGCTCAACTACTGGAACCTTCACCTGCCTGCTATGGATGCATGCAAAGAAAGTTAGAATTTAAAGTGGAGCTGGAACTCAAACCAAGAACATTTTGATATGTTGTACAAGCAAGGGACATCTTATCTGCGCTGCCAAATGGTAGTCCTGAGGTTTGTTTAGAGATTTTTTTTGCTTTGATAATGATTATCGATAAGTCAAGTTGTTAAATCCTTGGACCAGGACCCAGCGTGATAGCGTAGCAGCTAAAGTCCTCACCTTGACCACGCAGGGATCCCATACGGGTGCCAGTTCGGCCACACTTCCCATCCAGCTCCCTGACTGTGTCCTGGGAAAGCAGTGGAGGATGACCCAAAGCCATGGGACCCTGCACCCACATGGGAGACCCAGAAGAACTTCTGGCTCCTGGCTTTGGATTGGTTCAGCTCTAGCTGTTGCAGTCACTTGGGGAGTGAATCATCGCTCGGAAGATCTTTCTCTCTGTCTCCCTTCCTCTCTGTATATCTGATTTTGTAATAAAAAAATACATAAATCTTTAAAAAAATAAATCACTGGACCAGAAAAATCTGAAAGTGATGCCAAGGAAGAGGGAGGAGGCAGGATGGAAGAGCCAAGGCTTCTGCCTACTGAGTGCGTGTCCCCCCCGACGCTCGGACGCTGTGATGCCCTTGAGTCGTCCTCCAATAGGTTCGAGGATGTGACACACCATGTTTTACTGACATGGAAATGTGTTATTCAAAACACATATTTTAAGATTTCCTTTAAAAATTATTTGTTTTCACATACTTGGAAGGCAGAGAGAGAGAGAGAGTAAGAAAGAGTAAGCACCTTGTGGCAGGAACTCATGCGCTTGAACGACCACCTGCTGCCTCCCAGGCTTGGAAGCAAGCAGAAGTTAATCTCCTCCACTCTGATGCGGACTGTGAAGGCCCGAAGAGCAGCTTCATGGGCTGTGCCCCAGCATCTGTCCTTGTCTTTCTAATTTGCTTTTAGTCTCTCATAATATAAATTTGCCTCTAGGATTCTCAAATGGATTCCCTTTGCGATGGCCATATGTATTTTTTTTTAAGATTTATTTATTTATTTTTATTGCAAAGTCAGATATACAGAGAGGAGGAGAGACAGAGGAAGATCTGTCCATTGATTCACTCCCCAAGTGACTGCAACAGCCAGAGCTGAGCCGATCTAAAGCCAGGAGCCAGGAGTTCTTCTGGGTCTCCCATGTGGGTGCAGGGTCCCAAGGCTTTGGGCCGTCCTCAACTGCTTTCCCAGGCCACAAGCAGGGAGCTGGATGGGAAGTGGAGCAGGACTGCTGGGGTTAGAACCGGCGCCCATATGGGATCCTGATGCGTTCAAGGCGAGGACTTTAGCTGCTAGGCCACGGCGCCGGGCCATATGGCCATATTTTCTGAGGGTCATGGTAGTGTTTCTCTGCCATTAGTCACTTCCTGTGTCCACGTGTTACTGCTGTCTTTGGTGGAGGCCGAAGTAGAGGAGGATGGCTCTTCAGGCCTACGCTGATGCTCTGTGGATTTCCTGGGGTTAGTGCGCATTGGCCTTCTGAGTACTGTCCAGCTCGCCTTATCTCAATAGCTTTTCTCTTGCTTCTGGCAGAAGATGGTGTGGGTACCATTTCTACCCTCCGTTGTTTTGGCCCGGCATGTGCTTAGCTATACCTGAGGGAGTGGGCATCTGTAAGGCTGCTGGGCACCTGCCGGGGCTGAGCCAAGAATGCAGTGGTGAGGGTGTACCTTTGATAGGGAGGGAGATGGGTGAGGATGTTGGAGAAAACTCAGGCAGTTGGGTAAGGTTTCTGTTAGTTCCACCTAGATGGGCATGGTGCCCAGGGGTGAGCAGGATGTTCCTAGCTGTGCCTTGTGTGGTTCACACTGCAACAGTGAAATGCCTTCATTGCACCCCAATTTACTTGTCCTAACTTCAGAATTGTGGAGTTTAGAAAAAACACTTCAAGAGGAGTTGGCTGCTTGAAATACCCAAGAAAGGAATCTCAGGTTTTTTTTTTTTTTTTTCAGGAAAATTCCACTGGGTATTTCCCCTATATTTTCTGCTAAGATCTAAGTATCTAAAATTAATTAATTAAATAAAAACCTAAAAACCAGGCCCTCACCTGCACCCACCAACACCACCGTCTTTTGTCCCCAAGGCCTGTGCAGGAGCTGTCTGCTCACTTCCCAGTTTTCCTGTAGTCAATATCAACTCGAGTTCTCAATGAACTCACTTAAGACTCATTTCAGTGGTCCTTAGGACACACTGAAATGTTTTCCTCAGAGGACATCAAGCCTTCTGCACGGTGATGTTGGCAGCTGCCCACCTGGGGGGCTTACCCTTCCTCATCCTTTCTGTGCAGCTATGATCAGCTGGCCGCGTCTTCGAAGGAGGACTCAGCTCCCGCACATGTGTGCAGCACATATAGCCTGGTCACTTTTCATGACTTGCCTTTAAGGGAAAGTCTTAGGGGCTCCTCACCAAAAAGGCTACATTGGTTCCTTCAATGCACATTTCCATGGTACCCTGCGGTATCTGTCTGGTGTGTAACATCCTTGGGGGGGGGTTCCCTCCCCAGAAGTGTCAGTGAGCGTCTGTTTGCTGAGCAGGAAGGAGCTCTGCAGGTGGCAGCCTGCGTGTACCTGCACTGCACGGTGATGCTCCTGTGTGTTGCACTGTGATACTCCTGTGTGTTGCATGGTGATACTCCTGTGTGTTGCACGGTGATACTCCTGTGTGTTGCACGGTGATACTCCTGTGTGTTGCACGGTGATACTCCTGTGTGTTGCACTGTGATACTCCTGTGTGTTGGAACACTGTATGTTCCATCCCGAAGAGCTACCGACCCCAGGGTTTCTTGATCCATCAGGAAGCCATGATGTTCAAGAAAACCCCAGACGTACCTCTCAGCTCTAAGGCCAAACTGGAATTCCCCTTTCCCAGTGTTTTTGTCAAGAACCCAAACCCAACTAATTAGATCAAACAAGGACCTATCCCTCTGATGTCTTCTTCCCCACCCAGCCTCTCTCTCATGTATGCTAACAGAAAAAAAGCCAAAACACAAATCCAGGTATGTTTGGCCTTCCCCTAATCAGGAGATAATAGCAGCACTCTTTATTTTTATTGTTATTATGATTCAAAATAAACTCAGCATCAACACTGATGCTGGTATGCGAGGAATGTAGGGCTGGCCCGGGAACCTTAATTCTCTCAAGAGTCAACAGAAGACATCCCCAGTGAAGGAGAGGGTGGGTGAGTGAAACCCTCCAAAGGTGAGAGGGTTGGGAAGTAAATGGTAACAGGTTCTGTTTAGTCATCACCATCCTTCTCATGTAACACGGCCTTTCCATGTGTGGGACATCTCTTCATCCGGAGGCGTTGATCACCTGGAGCTGCGTGTGGCGATGTGGTGTGGGAACCAGGCAGTGCAGGTCACTCTGCTTGCTCAGCTGAGGCTCTGACGGAGGTCTGGCTGGGGATATAATGGGACATAAGAGTGAGTGGTCAGGATGCTGATACCTAGCTAGGCCTACAAGATAAGTGAGTTGTGATGAGACAAGCAGGTGGGAGCCGTGTGGCCTTGGGAGAGGCGCATTGCCGGGGTTACGTGGAATATACCTACTGTCCCAGCAGGTAAAGTGCATGTGGATGGCAGCAGCTGTGACACCTGTGTCCTGTGTCCAAATCAGAGTCCTGGCTTGGGATCCAGCTCTTCTTCCAATGTCGCTTCTTGCTGATGTGCCCTGAGAAGGAGCAGGTGGGGGCTCAAGTAATTGGCTGTCTGCAACACGCGTGTCAGGCCAGCATGAGGGCTGGGCGGCTGCTTCCAGCCGATGCAGGCGTTTGGCCGAGGAAAGGGGTGAATGGGACATCTTTCCCTGAATGTCTCTGTCTTTTTTTGAAAAACTTAGCTAAAATTATTTTTATTTTATTATTGAAAAGGCAGATATACAGAGAGAATGAGAGACAGAGAGAATGATCTTCCATCTGCTGGTTCACTCCCCAAGGCTAGAGCTGAGCTGACCTGAAGCCAGGAGCTTCTTTGGGGTCTTCCATGCAGGTTTAGGGTCCCAAGGCTTTGGGCCGTCCTCTACTGCTTTCCCAGGCCACAAGCAGGAAGTTGGATGGGACAGGGCAGCCAGGATATAAACTGGCACCCATTTGGGATCCTGGTGTATACAAGGTGGGATTTAGCCACTAGGCTATCAAGCCAGGCTCACACACACAAATATGTATATATAGATATATTTTAGTTAATGAATATATGTGTTGAGCAAAATCAGTCCTAATTCTCTCTTGATATCTGCCGGGATTAAGGTTCACTTTGGTTACTGTTGTGCAGAGGCTGGAGTCCCTGGTGTCATATGGAATAGTATTTCCATGTGACATGTGAATCTTCTGGTATACTTTATTATTGTATTTCTAAATTTACTATTTTTTAAAATTCTTTTTATTTTTGATGATTTTTGCATAGTTAAGGTGCTAAGGGCCAGGGGCTACAGGAAGGTGGGTGAGATCACTATTTCTACATTCTTTTTTTTTTGCCTTCCTATATCTGGGAGAAAAGGGGAAATAAGGGAGAAGCCACACCCAGCCTCCCGGCCACCCCAGGGTCCCTGATGTGGGGCATGCTCCGAGGGTCCTGCTCAAGAGGTTTCGATAGTTCAGCAGTTCTGAATGACCGCCAATCTCACCACTCCTAGCATGATGAAATCTCTCCAGAATCCACTGGTTGACACAATCCACCTTAGAGTTTTTTTTGCCCAGATACTCGCTGCCAACACTTAGCTGGGGTAGTTGATCAATTTGTTCTGTCCTCCATCCTCTGTTATGGTACTAGGTGTCCTCTCTAGACTCCAATGGACTGCCAAGTCCTCCATGTGTATCTGGGCATGCCGTCCACTGCTCCATCTAACCCACTGAGGATGCCCAGCTCTGATTCACACACTCCATGGTTAGACCATGGAATCTGCAATTCTCTCCATGGCTGGAGTTCTTGTGAGTCCAGAGGATCAGTTGGGGAGATCCCCAAAGAATCCTCACCTGAGGAGATCCCAGACCTGATTGTTGTATGTGCTTGCCAATACAGGGTCTGGCAGTCTGTCGGCCAGATTATGCGTATGCTGGTGGTTGCAATTGCTGGGTCAGTTCTGTCTCTATCCCTGCCTTCTACACAAACCAATGGGTGTTGGAGCCCAGCCTGATTCTGCCCACCCCACTCTACCTTCATGTACACCAGTAAGAGCTGTGGCCTAGTCAGACCGACCCACAATTAACTCTTCCAGGCCCTCTATCTGCCCTAGTTTCTTTGCTTGCCAGTATGGACAGCAGACTGGTCCAGTCTGTCCCACATCCCATTCAGCTCTCATACGTGTCAATGGGTCTTGAAACCTAGTTCAACCCAACCAGCCCCACTATCCAGCCCACACATGTGCTGGGGGTGCCACTCTGTCTAGCCATGCCTGCCCAATACTGGCTCCCATACTCATTCAGGTAGGCTTTAAATTGCTCCTGTGTTTTGCTGTGGGGATGCTGTGGCAATAGTCATCCTATATTGCTTAAGGAGTAATGACAGAATAGTTCGTGCCTGTTTTTCCTTGAGTGTTAGCTGTGTGTACAGACTCGGGACCCTTGAACACAGAGGTGTGGCTCTGTGTAGAATCAGCCTGCAGGCCGTCAGGGCACTCCCCTGGGTCTGGCTGGGTGCTGAGGGCTTCCCAGGACAGCTGTCCTTCTATGCTGACCCCATGCCAACGTGGTTGCACAGAGCATGTGATCAAAGGAAATGCTCCAAGCAGGCTGGTCTCACCTTGGAACTGGTCACAGCCACGCAGCTTGCATGAGGCCATGGCTGACCGCCTGCTTCCCGTTACTTCTCTTGTCATTTTTGCATTGGCTGGATGGCCTCAGGCCTGCTGTGGCTCTGGCCTCCCTGCTGCCATCCTGGGGCTCTTGGTGTCAGACCTCTTGCAACCTGGTCACCTGCTGAACAGCACCTCCAGATGCCTTTTGCAAAGAACAGTGCGCACGCCATGATGTGGGTTTATTGGGATCCTGCGTCGGGACTGTGGCGTTTCTTTTGCTTCTTTCTTCCGGTGACATTCTTTCTTATTGCTGCCCTCGAAGGGTATCAGGAAAAGAACTGAAGACTATGAAATGTGATCTCTTAATCTTTCTTGTGGCAAAGCTACAGTTTTCATATGATAAAAGAAGCGAAGGAAGAAGACGGAACAGAGAGAGAAAAAAATGCAGTCGGCGCAGCAGGGCTCCGAATTTAGAAATCTCGCTGCGCTCCCTGGGTCTGATTTGGTGGGAGAATGCGAGCATCAGATAAAAATAACAAGTCGCCCGTAGAGGACAGATCTCGCTTCTGCGCCTGGGGCCGCACATGCCCAGTGCGCGCCTCGCTGGTGGAGAAGCTGAGCCGCATTCCCCAGCAGAAGGCCCGAGTGAGAAAGGGCCTGTGTTTGATGTATGAGGTTTGGCTGGCTGTCGTGAGTCACCCCAGAACTAGCTGCAGGCAAAACAAAAATCTTTTGTGATTAATTAGAAAAACTGGACAATTATGAATTGACTGCACACAGCCAGGGTATGGTAATATAAATAGTAATGACTCCGGCCCAGCCTGATGAACGCTCTGTGTTTGTGTGAGATCACTGGTAAAGGCAAAAAAGAAAAAAAGAAAGAAAGATTGTGGCAATGGCAGAAGCGGGGTGATTTCTGATCTTTGACAACCGGGGGTGGGTGGTCCTAAGATGCCAGCTGACACCTTCCAAGAGGGTTCTAGTTGACTTTTCTCCCACGCCCTGCCCTGCACGGGTCTCTGTGCCAAATTAATTGTTCTGTTCTTTTCTTTCATTCCTTTTAATTGAACCCAAACATCCCTTTCAACAGGCCCGGGAAACTGCTCAGATCTTTTGCTAACCCCCCTGCCAGGGTGCAGGCTTGGTTAGTTTGCCCTTTCGGGGCTTTTGGCATCGGCGGGGACACTCAAGGCCTTGGACACAGACTCCATTTTTATTCTGAAGGACTTTGGTCTTATCTGTAGGCGAGGGGGGACCACCTTCCGCGTGTTGTCTTACTAGGGGGAGGAGACCTTGGAGTATTGGGGGAGTTTCTAAGTGGATGACTTGCTCTGTTTGGGGACTTAGAGGGCGAAAGGGCTTCCCGTCGGGAAACGGAGGCGTGCTGTTCAAAACCCTGGTGCTTCCTCATCTCCTTAGCCTGCTCCTGCTTCCACCCCCGACTCTGCCCGCCGTAGAATCCAGCACCTTCTACTCAACAGAGCCAGGGAATGGTGCTTTCTTTTCAACCAAGTTCACAATGAAAAATAATTAAACCCCGACAGCGCCTGCAAATGCCAAAAATACAAATGTCCCCCAGCGATCGCTTTTTTTTTTTTTAAACCACAAGGGTAAGCAAGTTTTCCTTTGTCCTGGGGCAACAACGTGTGGCCGGGGAAGAGTACAAAAGAAAATGCCGCCTCTTGCTGCTCTCTTCCCCGGCACCTACCTTACGTGGAGAAAACATCTTCCAGACCTTTGAAATGTGGCTTCTGCCAGGCAATTAACTCGTCTTAACGCGCCTTCCCCGTCTCCCAGTGCCTCTTCTGGGCCCCTGTGTGCGCTGCCCAGCATTCACATTGTCTTCTATTATTATTCAAGCAGCGCCGCCTCAGTAGTAAACCCATTGACCATTCAATCAGAGCAGGGGTTACTGCAGATAATTAAAAGTTGCCAACCTCTTGCCCCAAGGCCAGGTTAGAGCCAGTCAGAGAGGAGCCGGTCCTGGCTGCTCAGGGACCAATCGATCAGCTGATTAACCCTTCTTACTGATTGGTTAGAGCTGATTGCATCTCCAGTAAAGAAATCTGTTCAGCCCCTCAGGCACCAAAGGCAGCTATCCATCCAGGGCGGCTGAGCGCTCTGGCCCCCGCGGTCACTGTCCTTTGACAAAGTAAAGGGGTGGGGGAGAGGTGAACTCCTCCTGGCGGATTTTACAGATCTTATCTTCCCCTGGAACATCTCTGCTTTTATTTCTAGAGAGAAAAGATTCCCCCAGCCTGGCAGTTACTGCTGTGGAGCATGGGAAATCATTGCATTCTTTCTAACCCCTGTGTCTCCAAGTGTCCCCCTTTAATCAGAAAGCCTTGAAGATACATCCTAAATATAAAAGAAGGACCTTTTTCGACTTGTCTGCTCGGGTGCCAGGTCTGTATTTTGCTAGCCGGTAACTGTTGACTAACGTGTTGTTTGTCCTGCTTGCATGGTTTTGGCTCTCCGTGTCCAGTATTGGAACAGGGGGAATTTCAAAAAGCATTCCTGCCCGCTTCTTCTCGGCCAGGTGTAGCCCAGATACTTCCGGACAGGTGTGGGGGAAGGCAGGCCATCCTCAGTACCTTGCCTGGCTTTCTTTCCTTTTTTAAAACAAAAATAAAAACATTTATTTTTTTAGTTGGAAGGCAAGTTTGCAGAGAGAAGGAGACACAGAGAGGAAGATTTTGCATACGCTGGTTCACTCTCCAATGCTGGAGCTGAGCCCGTCTGAAAGTAGGCGCTTTCTCCAGGTCTGTCACGTGGATGCAGGATCCCAAGGCTTGGGGGCATCCGCCCTTCTGTGCTTTCCCAGTCCACAAGCAGGGAACTGGATGGGAAGTGGAGCAGTCGGGACATGAACCAGTATCCATATGGGATGGTGGCTCTCGAAGGTGGAGGATTAGCCTGTTGAGCCACACTGCCAACCCCTCCTCCCATGCCTGGTTGTCTTAGAGGCTGATTTCTGTGCAGTTGGGAGGTGCGTGAAGCCAGAACACCGCATTTGAAAACACCAGTTCTGTGGGTCCGAGGGTTCCCAGTCTCCGCAGTGGAGGGAAGAAGAGCTGAGAGCTGCCAGGCTGACTCTGCAGATATCCCCCTGGCCTCTGCTCTGCAGAAAGGCCGAGTTCTGGCTGACAGCAGAGGCAGGGCCCTGCGCGAGGCGGCAGCTGAGAGCTCTCCGGGTGCCGAGTGCCAGCTGCAGCCGCAGGCTTGGCAAACAAATGTTTTCCAAGATGCGCACATTCTGCTTTCGTTGGGAGCACTTATTCGGGAAAGTGCAAGAACACAAAACGAGGACGTTATTTCCAGAAACCAAAACATCAGTCACCTGCACTGAAACGGATGGTAGAAGACTCACTGCTCTGGGGTCATACCAAGGGGCCTGTGCTGTAGCTTTGTTCTGGAGCGGAGTTAGCGACTGGGGTTCCGGGAGTGGTTACAGATACTGTGGCCAGGACCGGACCCACCCTCAGGGACCTGCTCCTATTTGCAGGTGTAGAACATTCTTGGAAAAGAGCTTCGCAGGCCCTAAAACAAGGAAAAGGTACTGGGCCTGGCGCGGCAGCCTAGTGGCTAAAGTCCTTGCCTTGCATGTGCCAGGGTCCCACATGGGTGCCAGTTCATGTCCCAGCTGCCCCACTTCCCATCTAGCTCCCTGCTTGTGGCCTGGGAAAGCAGTTGAGGACAGCCCAAAGCCTTGGGACCCTGCACCCGTGTGGGGGACATAGTAGAAGCTCCTGGCTCCTGGCTTCAGTTTGACTCAGCTCTGACCATTGAGGCTATTTGGGGAGTGAATCAGTGGATGGAAGATCTACCTCTCTGTTTCTTCCCTCTCTCTGCAAATGTGACTTTCCAATAAAAATAAGTAAATCTTAAAAAAAAAAAGGAAAATATATTGGAAAAGGTATTATAGGGACACGGTGGGTAACGGTCCTATTTCACTTCAACAGAACCAAGGCCACGCACAGTTCTGTGACTCTGACGTTCTACTGGCGTCTTCGTGGCCCAAGTGTCCTTGTCTTAAGGTAAGTTTTTTTTTTTTTTTTAACAGCACACACATGCACAGGCATGGGTTTTTCTTTTTAATATACTCATACTGTTTAATTTATTCTTAAACACACACACTTCTGAAATCCAAGCCGAATTTGTCAAGATCATGTGTAGACCAGATCTGTATGCCATTACAGGACCAGAATGCATGACCGAGCCTAAGGCATGAGATAATAGCCCCGAGCCCATTAGTGCAGTCATTATTATTTAGTAAGAATCTAATTATGTGATGATGCTACATATAATACAGAAAATAATGCAGATATTTGCTCTGGGTCTGCTTGAAGCTCACAGTTTGAATTGTTTTATAAGTATTACTTATTAAAGTGCTCATGATGTTCTAATGATATTGGAATTCGAGATCTTTGAAGCCAAGTGTTCTAGCTTGACACTCTTTTCCTCTAGGTAAGAGAAGGAAGAGAGGAAGTAAAAATGAGTAAGGTTGGACTTTGTAATACTTTGACCTGGATAAAATGGGCTGTATGTGGGAAACAGAGCCACTTTTGATACGTAAGATACAGAAAAACCTGCGAATGTACCTCGATGGCTTTGAAAGAATTGCAGAGGAATTTTCCAGCAGCATTTCAGTGTGTATTTTTCTGCTATATTTCATAATTCCTCCTTCATTATAAAAGGAATATAGCATCATATACTGTAAAAACAAAATGTTAAAAAGTTTATCTAAAAGTAGGAAAGTCTGTCGGGCGTCCTCCAGTGCTTAGAAGTTAAAGGTGTCTGGATCAAGATACCTAAAAACATTCAAGGAGAATGAGAACTCACATATACTTCTATTTTGGTGCCAAAATTAAAAAAAAAAAAAAAAAAAGGAAAAAAAATCGAAATGCATATCTAGGATTTTCCTATTATCTATTTCCTATGGATTTTTTTCGGAGGTAGGAATTCCAGAACTTTTTTTGGGCCATCATACATTGATCTTTTTATTGCCTGTTCCCTGAGCTTTGGGGGATGCTGTGCAAGTGTTTATTAGAGATGGAAGCCGCGGCCCTGCCGTTCGCAGCAAGGGACCCAAACCAGTGGCCAACGGCCTGGAAAGCGAGGTGCAGCTGTTCCGGCGCAGGAGGGGACAGAAACTCAGGTTGCCTTCCATTATTGTTTTTTACCTCTTTGAAAGCTTTTCTAAAGTTCCCCAGAAATCACCCAATGACCAGCACATCCAGATATCAAGGCTCTGTTTATCTATGGGCATGGAAAAATTTGGGGGGAAAATGGAATTTAAGGTAAGCTTACTTTGAAGCTTAATTTTTGCAGTATGACTGGCGCCGTCCAGCTCCCTGCTTGTGGCCTGGGAAGGTGGTAGAAGATGGCCCAAGTACTTTGGACCCTGCATTGATGTAGGAGACCCAGAAAAAGCTCCTGGCTTCAGATTGGCTCAGCTCAGCCGTGGAGGCCATTTGGGGAGTGACCCAATGGATGGAGGATTCTTCTCTCTGTCTTTCCTTCTCTCTGTAAATCTGCTTTTCCAATAAAAAGAAGTAAATAAATCTCTAAAAAAAAATAATAAAAGAACTCACAGCATTAATTTTTTTTGCAGTAAAATATATTTCATATTTATTTATTGATCTAAAGATTTATTTATATTTGGAAGGCAGATTTTACAAGAGAGATAAGACGCTACAGAAAGATCTTCCCTCTGCTGCTTCATTCCCTAAATGGCCGCTGCGGCCAATCTGCAGCCAAGAGCCAGGAGCCTCCCACATGGCTGCAGGGCCCCTAGAATTTCCCAGGCCAGAAGAAGCCCCAGGCTGGATCAGAAGTGGAGCTACCCGGACGCGAACTGGTACTCATAAGACAAGCCAGTACCACAGGCGGAAGATTAGCTTGCTACACCTGACCCTCTTTTATTTGTTTTTAAGAATCATTTAGGAGGCAGTAAACTAGAGAGAGCATGGGAGAGAGAGAGAGGGATTGAGAAAGAGAGAGAGCTAACTTCTGTCGGTGGGTCACACTCCACAGGCCCCCAGCAGCCCGGGTCACCCATGCGGGGAACAGGAACCCAGGTCCCTGTGCCGTTACTGCTTTTTCACAAGGGCCTCTCTGGGCAGCTGGAGGGGCAGTCAGGTGGGCACGGAGCCCAGGCACTCTCATGGGGAGCTTCCGCATCTTGACCCCTAGGCCAAATGTATCACCCCAAGATTTCATTTTTTTTTTTTCATTAAATTTTGAACTTATGTACCGGCATGGCAGAGAGACAAAGGTCATGTTTTAACTCTATTCTCCACGACCTTTTCGGATTCCTCTCAGATAGAAAACTGCGTGCAGACTAGCTTGGCCATTTGTTATTGCCAATTACAACTTGATGCTCCCGTCCAGTAAGTCAGAATGAAAGGAACGCAAGTGATGCCCGTTTGTGAGGACACCCGCCCCTCCCCCCCCACACCAGCATCCAACAACATGGTCCAGATGTGCTCATTTCCAAGTCTCAGGTACAGGACATTCAATGAAAAGAGAAAGCGCAGCCTGTGTGAGAACTCACTTACTAAGCACATCAGAAGGCTTGGGCTTTTGCTGTCTCAGGCTGCTTAGGAATCTCTAATGAGCAAACTATAATGTTTAACAGTAAAATATGGTTATGGCTCTTAAAGGCAGGCTACATTTAACAACCGTATATTGATTTTGTCTTGTAATTTTATTTCAACGAACATTTCTGGTTTCTTAATTAGTAGCCTTTTAGTGAGAGATTTACCATTTCCTCCATCCGAGGATGCGGCTGCTGTGACAGCATCTCAGGGGACAGCGACTCAGGGGATGGCCAGCCAGTGTCAGGGAGCCCCCAGGCCCACGCACGCTGCGGTCCTGTGCTAACACACACACTCCAGGGCCTGTCCTCACCCTACCCACACGATGACAACCCAAGAGCCTTGGTGAGCCGAGTGACAAAACTCAACAATTTGCAATGGCACACTCACCCCGTAGCGGGAAGAACTGTTTACCCCATGTTCCTTATTAAACTGAAGTATTTTATTTAATGAGCATGACTCATGCAAGGTGTTCCCATAAATCATCGGCTGGTTTACAAACTCAATAACTAGGCTTCCTGCTATAACTAGGCGGTGCACACCTTAAATTATTAACACGCCAGGGCCTTAAGGCAGATCTTTGATGATGATGATATAAACCCTGCGAAGACAAGGTGCTCGCTCAGCAAAAGACTATTGACTCTAATTACCATTTACCACAGGAAAAAGAAAAAGAAAAGACAATAAAATATGGGGGAGAATTTAAATCTAAGATTTAATTTTATGGGAAGCTTTAAACGCCCCCTCCTCCAACTTTCTTTTTTCTTTTCTTTCTTGTTCTCTTCTGGGCCACTGGTGTCTAATGATAACCCTGTGGTTGGCCGATCTTAAAAGGATGACAGTTGCTAAGAGAGAAGGAGGGGAGAGGTTGCAAACAGCGGAGCCTATGCATGAGCTGTTATGCACATTCTCTGAAATGCAATGGAAAATGGCCAGGGGGAAAGAGAAGATAAAAATATACTGGGGGGGGGCGGGTGGTGAGGAGTCCCAGCTTTAATTGTTTTCCCGTATATATGTAATAAGAAAGGTTAAAGGACTAATACATCCGAATCCATTCATTTGGGTTAGTAAACTAGAACTTCGGGTCAGCTTTTTAAAAGGAGTCATTTGCTCTTATTATGTGCTTGGATTTTATTGCATCCTCATTAAGTGGTTGTTGGATGCTAAGAAGTGAAAATGAAAGATAAGAGAGTCTCTGAGAGCAGAGAGAAGGCAGCGAAAGGATACAAGGTCCTCGGTGACTGAGCCCTGTGTGTGTCCTTCCTGGCTTGGAGGGAGGTGCACACATCAGCAGGGATACTGGGGCGGGAGAAAAGGGGCCCTCCCCAGATCCCGGGTCTGGAGGAATGTCTCAGACAGAACCCAAACTGGCCACAGGGGTTCAGTGGAGTTTCCTGCTGCCAAGAGATCTTCTTTGCTCTTCCCCTATTTTTCATTTCAAATCCGACTTCTCTGTTCAGGTCATGGTTTCTGTAGCCTCAAATGCTGGCTCACGTTTCCCCTCTAGGACTCAGCACTGTCATCAGATACTTATTGATGGAGCCCCGGAATGCAGGAGTTGGAAGGGATGAGCGCCATGGGTGAGCCCCTTGCAGATGTCAGGGTTAAATCCCAGGGAGGGTCGTTTGGCCCGTCCCACGTCCACAGTCGGAATGAGGTTGTCCCTTGGATCTGATCTCAGAGTCATAAAAATGCAGCCAGTGATGGGGACATTTACAAAACAGGTGGACACCGATTACTGTAGAATCCAATAAGACTGCTAAAAACAGGACCAGACTGTTGGGGGAAGACCCTTGGATAGACTTTTTTTTTTTTCAAAGCTTTCCTAGGGTTTTAGGATCATGTAGATTGTTCCTGGGGCCTGGCGTGCGGTGTGGTTTCCCATGTGGCAGGGCTGTGCTGAGTCCCTGCTGTCCTTGTTCTCTGGAAAGACAGGGAAAGACGTTCAAGATTCTTCACCCTCTGGGGGTGGGTGGGACCTGGATGGAGTTCCTGGCTCCTCCTGGCCAAAGAATTTGCTGTAAAGCACTCTTTTTCCATTCTTTCTTGGCGCCCACCCGTCTGCAGAGGAATGGCAGGTGCGAGGCGGTCACGGGCAGTAGCAGCCTTCACCGGTGCCCGCTTCCTCCCCAGGGAAGATGCTGAGTGACCTCATACTGCGCACCTGTTATAGCCCAGATCAGACTGTGTTCCAGAGCAGAGCACTCAAGGCCCAGGGCACCGAGCTTTCACTCCCCTGAAAAACAAAAGTGAATCTACATGCAAAACGGAGGGCATGCAATGTCTTTTGGTATGCTGTACACACAGTTACTGCTCGGTCTGGTCATTTTAGCCCTGTCCCTGTCATCTGCTTGAGGCTGGAAACCTTGGAGACAGTCTTTGGCCTTTCGAATTCCCAGTGCAGCCTGAGTGCTGGTACAAATTCCGGTGGGCTGGGTCTGCTTAAGGACCCTCCAAGAGGCTTCCACAAACCTTTACTGGATGGTCTTCTTCATCTCCCTTCACAAGGAATGCAATGGCATTTGGCCTTTTTTTCATTAGGAATGGTTGTAACTCACCCTCCAGTTGTGTGCTACTTCACAGGTAACTGCACAGGGCTGTTGAGAAAAGTACCTTCTATGTGTGGTGTATCTATAGCCGCACAGAAACAAAAAATCCTGGGATTCTTTGGGGACGGTCAAATGGGTGCATTGTTGTTTTGTGGGAGCCCATGCAATGTACAAAGAAGACCTAAAATTATGTTGTTTGCCTATCCGCATAAAATTCATTGTAAATCATGAAATTTACACATCAAGCCTGTTAGGTGCCCTCTGCCCGGGGCTGATTGTAATGCAAAGAGCCTCCTTGTGGGGGCTGCCTATTTAAAGGGGCCTGGCTCCAGGACCTATCCTCCGAGCTTTTTGCAGCCTTTGTGTCTGGGCTCTGAGATTGCCTGGGGTGGAGCCTGGCTGACGGCCCTGGCTGGCCTGGCTCCCAGGGGTCGACCCAGGGCTTCCTATCAGGTCCTCATCAATCTAACCCGTGGAGAGAGAACGAGCAGACGATTGTGTGTGTGTGTGTGTGTGTGTGTGTTCTAGAAGCAGACAAGCAGGAGCAAGCACCCAGTGAGTTTCAGATCCCCAGAATCCTGACTCTACGAAGCCATTCTGAATCGGAGGTGGAGCCCTTGCGTAACTCTGTGCTATCTAGTGTCCTTTGTCACAAAACTCTCACTTGGGTAACTCTTTTTTTTTCCTTTTAAAATTCGTAAAATTCAATTTCATTTTTATTTCAAAAGTAATGCCTGCTTGCACAGGACTGTTAACCAAGATGCAAGGACGTGCAGATAATCCTTCGAAGAAAGCAAAATTGCGATCTGGCTTTACATTCTGAGTCTTCTTCCTCTTCCTCCCTCCCTCCCTTCCTTGCTTCCGTTCTTTCTCTCTCCCTCTCTGTTTCTTTCTTTTTTTTTTTTCTTTAAGTTCCAAGAGCTTTTTCTTGCTTGAAGAACAGAACTCATCTCACCAGGCAGAGAAGTCTCCAGAAAATCCAGGATAGGTTTCCCTGCTCTTGGTTTGGCTCTTGGTCATCCTAAGAGCTCATACTCCTTTTTTAACAAGAGGAGACATTTAATTTGCTCACACCTGCAACCCAAGTGGGAATAAGTAAGTGCTGCATCTTTTACCACTCCAGGTCTCCTCACCGCACACTGGGCCATGGCTGGCACGCTAGAGTTCACAAAGACTCTAACTTGGCCTTCTGAAATCCTGCTTGACGGTGCAGCCTGCTCCCTGGAAGAAAGTTCCGGAAAGAAGTCCCACTGACTTTGTTGATGGCCTCCCCAAATGGTGAGGCTGTAACTGTGATAAAGACAGCTGAAGACCACTGGAAGCTCTGTGGGCGCAGATCTAGGCAACAAGAGACCCTCTGTTTCAGTGAAAGCGAGGGCAGTGCCGCCCATCACGGCTGACCCTACCCTGGGCCCTGGTCAGTTTCTTGCCGCCAGGAAAGCTCCTGTCAGGGCACTATTTGTGATGAAGTCCCGGTTCTTTCTCTCTGTCTTGAACCAGTCAGTCACGGAGAATAGAGCACCCCAAACTGTACGGCCTCCCCACTGTGGAGCTCCCGTGTGATGACTGGCAGACTCTTGGAGTCTGGGATTTATTTGCCCTGGAGAATCGTAGAAACCTTTGATGGATTATAAGAGCCTCACTCATGGTGCCCGGTACCCGGGTGAAGACCCCATCTCAGTCATCGACAACCTACCAAGGGTGAGACTCTCCTCCAGCCCACTCCTCCACCTGGACACCAGTGACACGAACTGGAGTTTTCTTTTTCAATATAACTGTATTTATTAAGTAATCCAACTCTTTAGACATATCCCAGCCAGAGTATGTCCTGAGCTTTTTTTTTTTTAAGATTTATTTATTTATTTATTGGAAAGTCAAATTTATAAAAAGGGAAAGAGAGACAGAGAGAAAGATCTTCCATCCACTGGTTCACTCCCCAAATAGCCTCAATGGTCAGAGCTGAGTCAAACCGAAGCCAGGAGCCAGGAGCTTCTACTATGTCTCCCACACGGGAGCAGGGTCCCAAGTCTTTGGGCCGTCCTCGACTGCTTTCCTAGGCCACAAGCAGGGAGCTGGATGGGAAGTGGAGTAGCCGTGATATGAACTGGTGCTCATATGGGATCCCTGCACATGCAAGGTGAGGACTTTAGCCATTAGGCTATCACGACTGGCCCATGCCATCAGCTTTTTGGGCACAGCACTCAGCTTTAACAATTTAGCTTTTTTAAATGTATGCCTCGAGGACTGCTCCCATTTCTTGTTATTTTGAGGCAAATCCTGGCTGTCATTTTGTTTCATAGTACACATTCTTATTACAGCCTGCCTTTTGAAATTGTGAACAAAATATGTATCTCTTACAATTTGTCATTTTAACTAGTTTTAGGAAGATTCACTTTATTTTTATTTGGAACGCAGAGTCACAGAGAGATGGAGAGACAGAAAGATTTCCACCTGCTGGTTCACTCTCCAAATGGCCACAAGGGCTGGAGCTGAGCCGATCTAGAACCAGGAGCAGGAGCTTTTTCTGGGTCTCCCATGGGCGTACAGGGGCCTGAGGACTCAGGCCGCCCTCCACTGCTTTCCCAGGCCGTTAGCAGGCCGCTGGGTAAGGAGTGGAACAGCTTGGAGGCGAATCAACAGCCGTATGGGATGCTGGCAGTGGCTATGGCGCTGATCCCATATTAACCACTTTCAGGTTTACAGTCCCTAGCGAAGCCGAGAGCTGCAGCGAGGTCTCTCATGGGAGCGGCGGGGGTGGGGAGTGGGGCTGGGGGAGGGGCAGGCGCTTGGGCCATCTACTGCTACTTTTTCCAGGTCGTTAGCGGGGAACCGGGTCGGAAGGGAGCAGATAGGACATGAACCAACACCCACAGGGGATTTCGGCATTTCAGGCCGCTATGCACGTTGCATCCACTTCCCAAAGACTTAAATTATCTCCACATTACTCATAATACCTGATACGCTGCAAATACTACTTGAAGTGCTATTATAGTGAATTGCTTATTGAATAATGATCACAAAATTTGTAAATGTTCCATAGAGATATAAGTTTTTAAAAAGCATATATTTATTTTTATTTGAAAGGCATAGTTACAGAGAGAAGGAGAGACAGAAAGATCTTTCAGCCATTTGATTCACTCCCCAAATGGGTGCAGTCAGTGGCCAGAGCTGAGCTGATCTGAAGCCAGGAGCCAGGAACATCTTCTGGGTCTCCCCTGCAGGCACAAGGGTCCAAGCACTTTAGCTGTCCTCCACTGCCTTCCCAGGCCACAAGCAGGGAGCTGGATGGGAAGTGGAGCAGCCGGGACTAGAACCGGTGCCCGTATGGGATGTTTGCACTGCAGAGGGAGGATTAGCCAATTGAGCCATCGTGCCAACCCCACTTTTTTTAAGTTAAGACTTATTGATTTGTTTGAAAGGCAAAGTAAGAGACAGAGAAAGGGAGAGAGAGAAAAAAAGAAACATTTCCATCCATTGGTTCATTCTCCAAGTGGGCACAACTGCTTGTCGAAGCTGCAGGAGTGAGGAGCTTCAGCCAGACTTTGCAGGTGGGTAGCAGGGGCCCAGGAGCTTGGCCATCGTTTGCTGCTTCCCAGGCACATGGGTAGGGAGCTGGGTTGGCAGTGGCGGAGCCCAGCCTTGGGCTGGCTGTCAGCTAGGAGATGATGGCATTGCAGAGGGTAGCTTAACCTGCCTGCTAGTTACAATGCTGGTCCCCAGCTGGAGATTTTTTTTTTCCAAATCTTTTCCATCTGCATTTGGTTGAATCCCAGGATGGATTCAGATCCTGTCTTGCTTAGCCATGTGATTTCTGTGGCTTTACCAGAGAGGCCTGTGGCCCCAGAAGCATGTGCCAGTACACATCATTGAGTCAGAGCTCTGACCTGAAGCGTGTTTCTCTCAGGGTCTCCAGGTCCTTTCAGACTGAACCGAATTGTCTTCAGAACACTTGAGGAAGATGCTGATGCAAGCACCACATTTGGCAAACAGAGGCGGGATCTCCCTGTAATCCTTCGGTACCCAAATGAAGATGAAGAGAGCTCTGGCGGGGTCACCCTTCTCTCAGGAGCTGTTGGATTTGCTGTTTTAATGCCTGTTCTACTCTTTTACTTGGCTGACAAAGAACTAAAAAGCTCTGGGCCTTTTGCAAACAGTACTTTCCATTTGTTGAAAGTACATGAGGCAAGAAGATTGTGGTGTTCTCCTGAAGTCTTCACAGGGTTCCCTCCCCCGGGCAGTCACTTTCCACTTTCTTTTTCGCTGGCAGTGGGCTGTGCCAAGCAGCTGGTCTACCCTTGCACCTGCTGGGAGCCATGAACCAAGCAAGGAGGGGCAGCCTTTTGGGCCCTCCTGCTCCTTTGCTCTGTTCTCTTGGGCCTGCCTGTGGGAATGGGCTTTTGGCTTCATCCACTGCCAGCCAATGCTTTGGGTTAGCACTGTTGCTCTCCTGTCTGCTGCAAGGTCTGACAACATCATTATTTTTCTCCCTTTTCTTGGGAAAACAAAAGTGGCAACAATTACAGCAGATGTGAGAGCTCAATGCAGAACTGTATGAGAAGCATGTGGGCCCACAAGTAGATAGTGTGGTCATTCTTTCTCCTTCTGCTGCGGCCTGCTCACCTGCAGGTCAACTCCTCCACGAAAGCTCCTTGTGCGCCCCACCCACTCCCCACTTAGTCTCCACAGCTTGCTCATGCTTGTCATCTGTAATCACCTTTTGGGGTTACTGTAATGTGTATTATTTTTTTTTAAGATTTATTCATTTTATTACAGCCAGATATACAGAGAGGAAGAGAGACAGAGAGGAAGATCTTCCGTCCCATGATTCACTCCCCAAGTGAGCCGCAACGGGCCGGTGCACGCCGATCCGATGCCGAGAACCTGGAACCTCTTCCGGGTCTCCCACGCGGGTGCAGGGTCCCAAAGCATTGGGCCGTCCTCAACTGCTTTCCCAGGCCACAAGCAGGGAGCTGGATGGGAAGTGGAGCTGCCGGGATTAGAACCGGCGCCCATATGGGATCCTGGGGCGTTCAAGGCGAGGACTTTAGCTGCTAGGCCATGCTGCCGGGCCCTGTAATGTGTATTGTTTTCTGACCTCCTGTGATTTGCTGTAGCTCCCTCGAGTTGATTGCCACTTGCTCTGGAACTGGGCAGGAGCAGGAGTTACACGTTTGTGTTTCTTTACACAGAGTGGGCAGTCGTGACTTGTGCACTAGACGAACAATGGCCGTTCACTGGAGGATGAATGGAAGGCCACTGACTTTAACTTTATACGTGGAGTTACACAGGCAGGGGCGGGAGTGGGATGGGAATCAGGGCTATGTTTCTCCCTGCCGGCATTCCACACAAACTGGCCCAGAAGGAAGCAAGTTTGAGCTGGTGTGAGATGGCCATGGAACGGTTCTCTGTGCTTCTCTTGAACTTGACATTAGGGGCCAGCGTTGTGGCACAGAGGATCATGCCGCTGCCTGTGACACCAGCATTGCATGTTGGAGTACCAGCTCTAGTCACAGCTGTTCTACTTCTGATCCACCTTCTTGCCAATGCTCCTGGGAGAGCAGTGGAAGATGACCTTGGGTCCATGCTACCCCCTTGCTCAGGGAGGGGAAGTTCCTGGCTTCAGCCTGTCCCAGTCCCAGCCAACGGGGACTGGGCCAGGGGATGCGAGGTTCTCTCTCTTTTACTGTGTCATTCTGCTTTTCAAATAAAATGGTCTTAAAAAAAAAAGAGCCAAAAATGAAGCTATCATTAGATGAAAAATCATAAGATTATCCATATCCTTTAAAACTATTTACCTGGAATATTTAGCTACCAACAAATAAATATTTGTTTTTTTCATGATTATAATTAATTTTGGGCTGTGCATGTTTAAAATTGGTAGAGGAGCAACATCTCACCCTCCTACCTCGGTCTAGATTGCTAAACACTTGACTGTAAATCATTTTAATAAAAAGTAGGTGGCCCAGTGTGGTAGCTTAGTGCTAAAGTCCTCATCCTGGATGCACCTGGGATCCCATATGGGCGCCGGTTCTAATCCCAGCGGCTCTGCTTCCCATCCAGCTCCCTGCTTGTGGCCTGGGAAAGCAGTTGAGGACGGCCCAAAGCCTTCGGACCCTGCGCCCATGTGGGAGACCTGGAGGAAGTTCCTGGCTCCTGGATTTGGATTGGCTCATCTCTAACCTTTGTGGCTGCTTGGGGAGTGAGTCAGCGGACGGAAGATCTTCCTCTCTGTCTCTCCTCCTCTGTGTATATCTGACTTTGCAGCAAAAATAAATAAATCTTTAGGAAAGTAGGATTTGAAATGAAACATTTAAATACACCGGTACAGTGTGATACCAGATTTTCTACCTTTGTTTCTACCTACAATGTCATGATACATTTAAATAGCAGAGAGTTAAACTTGTAATTGTTGCTAAATGGCTTTTCTGCTGTAATAATATAGGAAAACATGGCAGGAGGGGAAAATGGAGGGGATGGGAGGCGAAGAGGAGGGAGGAATCGCTAAACCTCCAAAAATGTACCGTGGAAAACAATGGTTATAATAATAAGAGAGTACAAGAGCTGGAGAACACGGACCGTCTTTTTGCAAAGGAGCTGCCTGACATAAGGAACTAGAGTTTTCTTAAAATAGTTGAGACTCTACCAGTCTTGCTTGCTAAATGTGTCTCACTGAAGCATGCTCAATAGGCCATACACGAGGCATGACAGCTCCGTGTTTTTTGGGGGGTGAGGCTGGGGGGCTGTGGTAGGTGGTGGTGGCAGATCTCACCAGAGAAGCTTAATCTGAATGAAGCAGTACATCAAACATTTCTGTAATGAGGGATTCACACGTTAGAATAGAATGCTTTTGTAACTCTGGACCTCTTGGGGAAAAAAATAAAACGAGTCATTAAGTCATACAGGCCCTCAGTTTTAGACACGTTCACCAAATCCACTCTTCTCAGTGATGGATTCTCCCTTGATGGGGAAAACGCAGCGTTTCTACCACACAGAATTCACAAAACTGCCTTGCAGGAGTCAGGAGTCTAGACCTGTCCCCATGTATTTGTACACCGAAAATGATATATTTGCTGTTTTGTAATACATTTTATGTGTGTCTGCAGTCTTTTACACAGGAGTTCCATGTAGCCTACAGAGCTGCAAAGATAAAATTTGCTTCATGGAACTTCAGGCTGATGCCTGGCTTAGAAAAAAAAAAAAAGCAAGAAGGGCAAGAACGCCAGCTCCCATCCTCCCTCCTGTAGGTTACATTTATGGGGATTAACTACATTATTCAATGTATTTCTTAAGAATTAAATTAATTATAATGCATTTGGATTCCCTGAGCATTCTCACAATTAATTTGTGCTATTGAGTTATCAAATATCCCTTTCTTAAGGGATTAGCTCATTTCTGATGGCTTGCACGGGTGTCCCAAGAAGTAATTTTGGGGCTAGAAAAATTGGCTCCTTCTTGCATGGATTTGGTTTTTAACCTCTGAAGGAATTTTTGGAACCCTGGAATAAAACGGCAGAGGGGTGGCTAATCCCTTAGGTCTGGCTATACGATCACCGAGTCACACAAATTACTGAAATCGGCCGGCTCCGGGTTCTCCCCTCTGCTCAGCTGCTTTTCTGCACTGAGCACTCACACAGTGCGTTTACAAAACGCAGGATCCCTGGCTCGCTGGGAAATCCAGTTTTTAAAGAAACTGCATACCTTGATCACATTTTGCAGGTCATCAGATAGCCAGGAAGATTTCCTGAATTTTAAAAATATCTTCGTTCAAATAAGTCAGATCTAGTCCTGTTAAACCCATCAGACAAGGATGGCACGCGGCAAGGGCCCAGGTAAGGAGAGGAGTGATCCTTTGGAAACAGTGGTCCTGGACTGAGGGCAGAAAGAAAGCGCCATTCTAAATAATCTCTTTGTGCATATTTATTTACTTAAGGTAATCTGGGCAAGGGCTCATTTGCCTGTCAGCTTTGGAGAGTCAAATATTAGCATTGTGATGTCATTAGCAGGAAATGGCTACCATGTGAGGAAATGGAGTCAGGCAATTACTTTATAGAGCAAAACAAACACATCTAGGGAGATGTTTATAGATTCAGAAGATGACGCGAAGGAAATGCTTCGAATTAGTTTTGAGAAAACTGGGCTTATATTTTGAAAACGACCTTACCAACTGAAACTGACTCCAAGTTACTCTAACGTCTGCCCAGGGATGGGAATTGACCTGGTGCTTAAGATGTTGGAATACTTAGGATTGTGTCTGAGCCCTGCTGCCAATGCCAGCTTCTTCAAACGTGCCCCCTGGCAGGCAGCAGGTGGTGGCATAAAGAGTTGTGTGCCTGTTCCCCAGGCGGGCCACCCGGATTGAGTGCGCAGACCCAGATGTTGTGGGTGTTTGGGAGGCGAACCTGCAGGTGGTAGAGCTCTGTCTTTCCACATTTGAAATAATAATAATAATAATAATAATTATAAACTGGCTAAATTTAAATGAAGAATATAGCAATTTCCTACATTTGAAAATGTTGCATTTTTATAATTTTAATGAATCATATACTTAGCAAAAAGCTAGATTTTCATAAAAATTTTCTTGTTATGGGCCCGGCTGTCGGGAGCACTGCACGTGTGCCCTAAGATGGCGCTGAGACTTCTCCTCCCCCCGGAGTTTGGCGGTACACAGGTTTCAGGAAGTGCCTTCTGATTGGCCCGTAGCTGCATGCTTGGCGCGTGTGCTACGCGTGATCAGAGCTATGATTGGCGTGCCTGCCGCGTGCATCGGTGACCTTTAAGCTGATTGGACTAGGATTGTATTTAGCGGTGGGGGTTTCAGGAAGAAGCGGGCGAGGACAGGAAGACGGAGACGGAAGGACGGACTGAGACGGAGGACAGAGTACGACTGGGACAGACGGATGGACGGACAGAAGAAGACTAGGGGCAACGAGGAGACTGGGAAAGGAAGCAGAGAGAAACGGAAGAAAAACGGGAGGTAGTAGAAGTCCAGTCGACCGGCTGGGAAACTGACTGGTTGGAAAAATAAAGTTCCTCAAGAAACAGAGCCTGGAGTGTCGGGTGAATTCTTCTGCGGGACGGAAGACCCCGACACCCGGCGGCGTGGCTGAATTTCCACCTCAGTGTGAACTGATGACCATCCCATATAGCAACATGTATGTAAGTATACTGTTATCATGTGAACTCATGATAACACCTTCTCCCGCACCTATGCTCTGTTTTGTGTTACATTTGCCAGTTCTCACCTGTCTCACCCAGCAGAGGACAGTAGTAGCTTCTTAGGAGAGTACAAGTGCAGCCAAAGGTGGCCACTGTTCTCATGAACTCATGTTCTTAATTAAGTTGGGCAAACATATTAGGAAATCCTACTGATTATTGCTGGCATATGGCACAGTAGGCTAAGCTTCTGCTTGCATCACTGGCATCCCGTATCAGAGCCTCTTCATGTTCCACTTCCAATACAGCTCCCTGCTTATGTCCTGGGAAAGCAAGTCCTTGGGCCCCTGCACCTGCGTGGGAGACCTGAAAGAAGCTCCTGGCTCCTGGCTTCAGATCAGCCCAGCTCTGGTTGTTTCAGCCATTTGGGAGTGAACCAGTGGATGGAAGACCATGCTCTCTCTTCCTGCACATTTCATGGCAAAGCTTGAACAGCAGGACAGAATCTTTCCCTTTCGCTAGCAGGTGCGCGTTCTTCTCTGAGTGATTTTCTTTGGTGACTCAATTATCATTATTATTATTTTACTCATTGTGGACTGGTTCATTCACTCTTGGCATCTTGACTTAAAGTCCCCCAAAGAGGATTTGGTAGGTTGGGTTGGTTGCCCGTAGGTAGAGACCACAGCACTCCAGAACCCACCGACTGGTCTGCAGCAGCAACGTCACTCCCCCGCCCACTCCCCAGTCGAAAACACAGCTGCTGCTGCTGCTGCTGTTGCGACCGGGGTCATCTTCACCCAGCAACATTCGGCTCTGAAGCCCACCACGGTCAGGAGCCTGGACTGAAAATACTGTGAGATGAGAAGGAGCTCCCAAGTTTAACCGTGAACAAAGGTGACCCAAGGGCAGCCTCCGTGTGCCGTTTCCTTCCTTGTTTTACTCTATTTCAAGTCCATACCCTCATCAGTAGTCTTGTTTTCTTAACCCAATGTTTGATAACAATAAATGCAACCATGAGAGATTACTGAAGCAAATGATGGTATGTCTCATAATAGAGTATTATCCAGCCATGAAAAATAATGTTCAAATACGTTGGCGCGGAGAGGTTCAGCATGTACATGGCGAGGAAACAGCTACAGATGCAGAATGCCACTCCGAATGCGATTGGGTGACACTCAAGTAATAAACATTCATAAAGACTCATTCATTTTCACTGGAAAGGCAGTGAGATCTTCCATCTGCTGGTTCACTCCCCAAGTGGCCGCAGCAGCTGGAGCTGAGCTGAGCTGCAGCCAGGAGCCAGGAGCTGCCCTCACTAGGAGTCCTATGGTCTTCCCGCATAAGTACATCTGTTCCCGCCTTTGGAAAAACTGGTTTGCTGCTTTGCTTCCAAGACGGCAGAGTGACATACAGAGAGAAACAGAGAGAGATGCTTTACCCCTACAAATGCCGTTGGCTGGGGCTGAGTCAGGTCAAGATGCGCAGCCAGGAGCTCCAGGCGAGGCTGCCACGGGCGTGGCAGGAGGAATGCACCTGGGCCACCTTCGTTGCCACACCATGTGCGTTAGCAAGGAGCCGGCTTGGAAATGAGCGCTGTGTCCCAGTGCCATCGTACCTGTGTCTTTGTCTTCCTGCTCTCAGTGACATGCTCATAGCATCTGCTGCACTGATTACCATACTTCTCTTACTGGTGTTTCAGTTTGTACTGTCCCTCTCAGCCTTTCTCCATGGCCACCACAATGATATTCCCACATGTGAGTGTGGTCTGTGGTCACTTTCCTGTGGGGTATGTTCTGCCTAACATGCTTTCCATGAGCTGCTGCTTGTAGCTAGTCAGAGGGCGAGCCTCGTTACTCTCCTGAACCTTGGTTAATACCCTACACTTAAAAAAAAATTATTTATTTCTATTGCAAAGTCAGATATACACAGAGGAGGAGAGACAGAGAGGAAGATCTGTCCATTCCTTCACTCCCCAAGTGACTGCAACAGCTGATGCTGCGCCAATCCAAAGCCAGGAGCCAGGAGCTTCTTCCTGGTCTCCCACTCAGGTACAGGAACCCATGCTTTTGGGCCATCCTCGACTGCTTTCCCAGGCCACAAGCAGGGAGCTGGATGGGAAGCGGGGCTGCTGGGATTAGAACCAGCACCCATATGGGATCCGGGTGCATTCAAGAAGAGGATTTTAGCTGGCTAGGCCACTGCGCCAGGGGCCCCAGTACCCTACATTTTCTTAAGTTGTTGTGCTTTTTAACATAAGAGTCAGCCCTGTTTGACATGAAGGGTGGAGTCTGCAGGAAGTTCTCCGCTGCTCCATTTCCTGAGTTTGGGTGTTTCTTCTAGGTGTCCTTGGGGTACTGTAGTCTGTGCCTTCAGACACAGTGAGCTTTGTTGTAATTCTTGCTTTCCACATTGTCTGCTTCTTGTGAACTTCAAGGAAACAGCGACTCAAATATTCATCTTTTTCAACTTCCTGTATTTGCCAATTCTATTCTTAAACATTTTCCTCAGTGTTTATTAAAAAAAAAAACTATTTGATGACGGAGAATCACTGGGATCCAAGGAAGTCTAGAAAGTTGGATTATGAGACAACATGAACATTAGTGCTCGCGGAGCTAGAGAGAAAGATACAGCTACAAGAGAAACATGATAAGATTTTGTTTTCTGAATATGTTATCGTCTCTCTCTAGTTTGCTCCACCTGCGTTGTTGGACATGAACTTGTGTGGGTATTTTGGGGAGGCCGAGTTAGAAAGGTTTTTCTGATTGAGAGCTAGGAGAGCTAGGATGGCTGTCAGACCCGGAAGAGTACCTGGCTGCAGATTGGAAATGGGGGTGTCACCCAGGGGACGGTCCGGCTTTGATTGTGTCCCTAGGCGTGTCCAGTCACCGGATTTGAAGGGAGTTGCTTTTTCCTACATTTGATGGTGCTTTGTTCATTATATCGCCCATGCCTACAAAACTCCAATTCCTCTCCTGCCTCGGTCACCCAAGCCTTCCCTGTGATCTACCCCTTCTCTCCCTACACAGGCCAAGTCCTCCCCCTTCCCTGCTCTCCGGTGTCTGCAAGGTCTCCTCCTGTCATTAACGTGGGGTCTTCAAAGTGCTCACGACAAATGTATATTATGAAAGCGTGATGTGTAGACTTCATTTTTTCCCCCATCAAAATCAAATTGCTTTAAAAATTTCAACTTATTTGAGAGGTAGGGAGAGAGACAGATGTATACACACACACACACACACACACACACACACACGCACACACGCACAGAGTTGTCATTCTCTGGTTCACTCCCAAGGACCTTTAACAGCCAGAGTTAGGAACTCAATCCGAGTTCCCCACGTAGGTAGCAGGCCCCACTTACTTGAGACATCACAGCTGTCTCCCAGGGTTCTCAACAACAGGAAGCTGGAGACAGGAGCTGGAGCTGGCGACTGGTCTCATGGACTGTGAAGTGGGACACCTAAACTTCTTTAAGAATTCCACTCTTCCACAAACTTTTGAAGTTTCATTCTTGTCCAATACCTGCCTACCTCTAAGAGTTGATGAGTTTGGGTTCATCAGTGGTGAACTTTTCTATACCTTTTCTATAACTCCTAAGAAAATATTCTAGCAATGCATCATCAACTTAAGATGCTCATTTGTTATTTTGCTTTAAGTAGGCTCTACATTATAATGTAGTGGTATAACGGAATCCCTATTCTAGTTGACAAACACTGTGGTGCAAATGATTTAATTTACCAGCTTAAAGCATTAGTCTACATATTATTGTACTGATCAGTCATTGCATACTAAAATCACTCATCCTTAATGTAATGATTTGGTAACCCTACAGAGAATTCCAGTCATCAGGATGTCATTAGATACAGTAAAAAAATGAAAATTACTATTACACAGCAGTAAACACTATTAACTGTTAGTTAAAACAGCATTTAATTTAACCATGCAAGAGTTTACAAATTTCTACAGTATACATGGATCTCCAATAACTGTCACCTCAAAGTTAATGACATGCCTGCCAATGGACTGGCAGGCTGAGGAGGGGCCACAGCTGCATGGATATTTTTGTGTGACAGATGCCATATTGTGACAGTGCAGATTGCTTGGCTATTCGGGAGCTTCCCATGGGTCAGGAAGGGCAGAGAACCGGTGTTCTGCAAATAGGAAGCAGGGTGGAAGGGTTTGCACGCTTGCAACAAGCCGAAGAGCACCAGATTAGCTTGGAGCCAGAGGAAATGGTTTCTTTGCAGGCTGCCTCTTTCTCCAACAGTTTGGTCTGCACCCTGGAGCTGCGGAAGGCTGCAGCGATGCGGGAAAGCTGGGGCTGCTGTGTAGTTCTTACAGGAACTCTTGGCTGATGACTCCAGTGCCACTCAGGACTGCATTTTTTGTGGGAATAGATGTGCTGTTGAGTCAGCTGCTCGGGCTCTGGGCTTGCAAATCCAACCGATTTCAGTTGCAAACCACGCATCTGCCTTCAGATGGCCTTTTGCTGGTGCAGTCTGAGTCCAGCATTCCCCAGCTTTAAATAAAACCAGCAGCTACATCTAGGATGCCTATAAAAATGGGTGCACAGTGGGTGACTTGGCTCTGCAGCTCTGGCTTCATCCAAGCAACTCTGACTCATTTCCATTCATTTCCTTGTGGACTCCATAACTGCATGTCACTGAATTTGAGTCTTGTGCCCCACATGTTGAACTTGGATATGGAAAGGGACCCCAGGGGCTCCCCTGTCTGTGCAGAAGGCAATAAAAGCAGACCAACAGTCTGCACCACTTTCAGCTTGGCTTATGCAGCTCATGCCAACGCGAGAGGGAAAATGATGGTTGGAAATGACCGGGCCTGGTAAGACAAAGGCAGAGGGAAATGGTGTCCAGCGTTTTAGACCTTCGAGGAGGGCTCCAGCAAATGCCAATCCTTTATGCCAGGCAAATGTAGTGGGATGTGTGTCCATGGAAGGGTTTCCAGTGTACAGTGTGGTGCCTAACAGCCTCCTTTGATCAGATAGAGGCAATGGAGAACTGCTCAGCGTAGCAGAGTGAAGGTGACCGGGAGGAAGGGGACACGCATGCCCCTGCCAACATGCCAGTCTGAGGGCTTGGTGGTGGTGTGCACTCAGTCTTGCAACACGAACCTGGATTCTTTCCCTTTCCCACTGCACTCATTGCACCTGCTGAGAAAGCAAGGGAAAAGGAGTATGATCTGTGAGCTGCTAGCAATGCCTAGTAGGTCTGGGGTAGGGACTGCATTCACTCAGGGCTCGCCTTGCTCCTTGGGAAAGCTTGCCCAGGACTGGCCAGTATGAACTCCTGTCTGGGTGTGTGCATGCGCGCAGTGCGTGTGTGTGAGTGACTGTGCGCACAAAAGTGTTTGTGTAATCTTCAGAATTACAGCACACAAATTGTCCTAGGTGCCCCAGGTAGAGTCTTGGTTAGTTTTTGACCCGTGATCCATGGAAATCCCTTTGCTGGGGAATTTCTTACTGAAATTTTCTGCTATGCATCACATATTCTTCAGAAATAGCCAATCCAGGGATTCAGTTCAGGACTGATTTCCATGCAGCTAGTGATAGGAAATGGTTTGAAAATGAAGACGACTTGAAAATAAAGCTACGTTTAACCCTTACTAATTGATTTTCTTCACTTCAAGGTATAACAAGCCTGACTTATGGGTTACTTTCTTGGCTTTCAGTATGGATTTAAGTTGTAAAGACTGTTCAGTATACTGGATAATGTATTTATATAGATTATGTATTTATATATATTATTTATGTATCATATAAGATGCATGTTTATTATATGGGATAATAAGCATACAAATATTCACAGAAAGTTTAAGGCACTATATAACAGTAAGGTGTTGTAATGTGTAATTATTATATAACCATATCCATTATTATGAATTAATTACATGTTACATTAAGTATAAATCAATAAAGATCTTAAGCTATTATGTGAATTATTATAGGCACATTCTTACACATTGCATATGAATACTGTACATTTTTTATTATTTAAAAATGTATGTATTTATTTGGAAGGTTGGATTATAGGGGGTAAGGACAGTGAAAGATCATCCTCCCACTAATTCACTTTCCCACTGTGCCATCACTCTGGCCCCACAAATTACTTTCTTGCCAAAAACACTTCACAATATACATGCATAAAGGGTTGGCACTGTGGTGTAGTGGGTAAAGTTGCTGTCTGTGAAGTGGGCAGCCCACATGAATGCCCGTTCAGGTACCAGCTGCTCCACTTTGGATTCAGCTTGCTTCGAATAGCCTAGGAAAGCAGTGGAGAATGAATGACCCAAGTCTTTGAGCTCCTGCACCCAAGTAAAAAACAAATCCTTGAAAATGATAAGAAAACACATTTATTTCTTTATTTGAAGTCAGAGGAACAGGGAGAAAGAGAGAGAGTGAGCAACAGTGACTAAGATGGTAAGTCCCCGGGTACCTACAACAGCCGCCTGGACCTCCATCCAGCTCTCAAGCACTTTAGCCCCACCTCCCGTCTTGCAGGATGTTCGTTAGCAGGAAGTTGGGTTGGAAGCAGAGTCCAGACTTGACCCCAGGCTGCAGCCCCTCCACTCGGCTACAAGTAAAATGCCCTTCTCCTTTCTTTCTGTTTCTGTGGACCACAATCCTCAGAGGAGGCCTAGCTTAGGAGCTTTCTCCTGCAGAAAGCCTCGCACACTGATGAATGGCTCTCCCCAGTATTTCCTGACATCTGTCGGGAGCTCGGTTCCTTGGGGGAGCAGAGATGTCTGTGGCCTGGGACCTCCACACCCAGGGTAACACCTGCTAATGTGGCATTCATCATAGGGCTGCTGGCTTGGTTCAAACAACGATAAAAGAATGAACACACGTGGCCTTGAAAATAAATTGCTGTTCTCATCTGCGTTTTGTAGATCCGGAGCAGAGATTCAATCAATTCTCTTTGGTCAGACAACTCTTGAACTACAGAGCTGGGATTTGAGACCGGGCCATGTGCAAAAGGAACAAGACAGGTGCTGACAGTTCATTTGTCTGAGTTTCAGGATGAAGATGCCAGATGGCTAGAAGATTCTTGCAGGGAAGGACCTTCCCGTCCCAAGGGAGCTGGCCCGTGTACACCTGGGCTTGGTGGCCAATGAGGGTTTAGGAAGCCAAGCGGTGTGTGGCTCTGTCCACAGCTGGTGTGGGCGAAAGCCTGCATCCCAGCTCCATTCTTACTAGCCACACACGTAGGCTAATACATTCATCTTTTTGTGCCTCAGTTTCCAACCTGTGAAATGTAGATAATGATGTGATGGGGATGGTAATGAGTTCATTTGTTCTAAGAATTAAATTAAGGGTTGTGTAGGGTAAACCCACAGGGTGGAAGTGCTTTGCGAGTGTTATTAATATCATAGAGACAGAGTTTTATAAAATATCCACTCTATGTGTGACTTTGTCTTGTTAATGCCCTTTGGAATTGCAATTCCATGCGCAGGAGTGATCTGTTACACAGGCCAGAGCAGGGCTCTAAGCCCCTGTCATGTGGCTCAATTTTGTTTTCCTTTTTTTTTTTTTTTTGGAAGATTTATTTGAAAGGCAGATTTACAGATAGAAGGAGAGACAGAGAGATCTTACAGCTACCGATTCACTCCCAAAGTGGCCACAACGGCCAGAGCTGAGCCAATCTGAAACCAGGAGCCAGGAGCTTCTTCGCAGGGGCCCAAGGACTTGCTCTACCAGGCCACAAGCAGGGAGCTGGATGGGAAGTGGAGCAGTTGGACGTGAACTGGCACTCGTATGGGGATGCTGGTGGCAGCAGACGGAGGACTAGCTATAGCATCAGCCTCTTTATTGTGTTTTCAAATGCATTGTGGACTCATGGAACTATCACATTTCATACTCCATCCAGTTGACTCACACAGTTATAGGCAAACATGGTTCTTCTAAGGACATCTGCAATAGCCTGGAGGCTTGTGCCCAGTATGTGCATTTCTTGACCAAGACAGATCTCCCCGGCTTCTGGGATCATAGCAGTAGAACCAGCTGCTTATGCCCAGTCGTGCAGACAAACAAAGGACTTGTCAAATTGTCAGTTTCGCTTCTATTTGCTCATTTTCAAGATTTATTGATTTGAAAGCCATAGTCGTAGAGGTTGGGGTGGAGGGTGGGAAGGGATGTGAGAGAGAGAGAGACCTTCTACGCTAATTCACTCCTCGGATCGCCACAAAAACCAACGCTGAGCCCGTTGGAAGCCAGGAGCCAGCTTCTTCCAGGTCTTCCCCGCAGGTGCTGGGGTCCAAGTACTTGGGCCATCTTCTGCTGCTTTTCCAATGCCATTAGCTGGGAGTTGAATGGGAAGTGGAGCAGTTGGGACATAAATCTGTGTCCAGATGGGATGCTGGCATTGCAGACTTAATTTTAGCAAATGCTTAAAGCAAATGAAGCTAAACCTAATTTTTCTGACAGTATCTAGAGAAGACATACTCTTTGAAAGAAGTGATGAAATATTAGGATCTTTAAGGGGCCTCTGTTATCTACCTTTCCTCCTTACACATCACCAATGAAGTATGACCCTGTTTTCAGTACTCATTAATCTAGAATCTTTCTTCTCTCCCATCCTTTCCTCCCTCCCTTCCTTTTTTCCTTCCTTTGTCTCTCTCTTTTAAAAGAAAAAGGACTTCTGGACCAGGCCTGATGGCTCAGTGGCTAAATCCTCACCTTGCAAGCTCTGGGGTCCCATATTATACTGCTTCATGTCCCAGCTACTCCACTTTTCATCCAACTCTTTGCTTGTGGCCTGGGAAAGCAATCGAGGATGGTTCAAAGCCTTAGGACCCTGCACCTGGTTGAGAGACCCAGAGGAAGCTCCTGGCTTAGGATTGGCTCAGCTCTGGCCATTGTAGCCATTTTGGGAGTGAACCAGTGGATGGATGATCATTCTCTCTATATATCTGCCTTTCCAATTAAAAAAAAAAAAACCAAAAAAAAACCAAAAAACAAAAAACCAAACCCAACTTCTGTTTTATTTGAGAGGAAGAGAGAGAAGAACTTCTTTTGGCTGGTTCCCTTCCAAGTGCTGGCCACAGCAGGGGCTAGGGATAGACTCAGATAGGAGCTGAGTACTCAGTCCTGGTATCCCACATGTGAGGCAGGCAGGATCCCAGGGGCTTAAGCCTTCATCTGTTGTATCCAAGGGTATGCATTAACAGAGAGCAAGGATTTGGAGTGGAATTGGGAGTTGGGCCCGAGTTCTCCATCATAGGATGTGGACATCCCATTGAGGCAGTGTCTTAACTACTGTGACACAATGCAGGCTCTTGTAAAAACAATTGTATTGCTGCTTTAGTGAACTTGGCATAAGATGGATCTATTGAGGGTATTTTCCAAGACGAGGGGACGTTTGTGGAATCATCTGAAGGCTGATGCTCCAATGTTGGAGCAATGTGTCTTGCAATGTGACTCGACAGCGTGGGGCCCTCAGGAGCGTGTGGTAGTGAAGACATCTAAAGCTCCAGCTCCTGTGGATCCTGAACCACTCAAAAAATCACTTTCTGTTGGTGTTGCCTTTATATCCTGAATAAGGAAGATTTTCCAGATATTGCTTTTGCTACATTGCATTTGCCCTTAATGAAGACATTCTTTGGCAACTAAATTTCTTGATGAAGATGCCCCATATTTGAGGCACAAAAATAGCAATGGCGATGTTGCTAAGGCTGGCTTCTCCCCACTCCAGGCACTACCTAGTACCTTGTGCAGTATGAGGCTTGTCCATGGGGGACTTGTCTCGTGAGAACTTGACCTACTTCTAGAACTGTATGAGTGCCATGGATGGTTATGTCTACTTATTTTGGAAGTGTCAGCGTTAGAGAGAGAGAGAGAGAGAGAGAGAGAGAGAGAGAAATCTTCCATTTGCTGGTTCATTCCCCAGATGGCTATAAAGGTCAGAGATGAGTCAGGCTGAGGCCAGGAGGCAGGAAATGCATCTGCATCTCCCATTTGGGTGGCTGGAGCCCAGGCACTTGGGTCATCCTCTACTGCTTTCCATGATCAGAACTGGAGCACTTGAGACAGGGGGCAGCACTCATATTGGATGCCAAACCCATATGACATTGCTGGCACTGCCTTTACCCATCATACCACAACCCTGGTCCCTTTCCTTAGCTTTTTGTTAAACACTGTTTATTTGCTGGAAGAGTGTAAAGGAAAAATGTGTGAAATTTACAGGTTGTAGGTGACCCAGTCCTTTGGATTTGCCAAAGTTATGCATTGCATATGGATTACAGTTGAGATCTAGAACAATAAGCCTCGCATCATGCACCATTTCCTTCCAGGCATTAATCAGATCCCTCTCTCTGCATTCAAAGAAACATCAGAGCCAAAAAAAAGTGACAATGGAGGATTGGCATTGTGGTGCTGTGGGTCAAGCTATCATCTGGGCTGTCAGTATCCCCTATTGGATTGGAAACCCCTCTGCTTCCAATCCAACTCCCTGCTCATGCTCCATTTGAGGAGTGAACAAGGGGATAGAAGATTGCCTTCTCTCCCTTTCTCTTTTTTCTGTAACTCAG
The DNA here is from genome assembly GCF_030435755.1 of Ochotona princeps. Classification (NCBI taxonomy): domain Eukaryota; kingdom Metazoa; phylum Chordata; class Mammalia; order Lagomorpha; family Ochotonidae; genus Ochotona; species Ochotona princeps. Next base: position 159,197,867 of record NC_080832.1, read on the forward strand.
CTTTCCAAATAGTAATCATAATAATTACAGTAATGAAAACAACAACATTAAAATAGGGACAGCCAAGAATCTCCTCTAGTTTAACAGTGAAAATCAGCCATTCTTCTGGTGCTTGCATGACACTGATCCTCAGGGTGTTTTTGTGACGGGGAACCCTCTTCTATGGGCGGGGAGCGGAGCAGATGCCAGCTTTATCGCTGTGGTCATTCGCCAGGGCTGCCACCACAAATTCACAAATGCACTGATTTCTTTGGTAAGATTTATGTATTTTTATTGAAAAAAAAAACATATTTATAGGGAAAAGGAGAGACAAAGAGAACACTCTTCCATCTGCTGGTTCACTCCCCAAGTGGCCTCAATGATTGGAGCTGAGCCATTCTCAAGCCAGGAGCCAGGAGCTTCCTCCGGGTCTCCCATGCGGGTGTAGGGTCCCATGGCTTTGGATTGTCCTTCTCTGCTTTCCTAGGCCCCAAGCAGGGAGCTTGATGGGAAATGGAGCAGCTGGGTCATGAACCTGTGCTCATACAGGTTCCTGGTGCTTGCAAGGTGAGTGTTCAACCGCTGAGCCATCATGCTGCCCTGCTTGCCCCATTTACTTTTTTCACTCGCCCCGGTATGTTGAAACCAGTAGGAGCAGCTGTGCGAGTCACAGGGATGAGTGTTGCAGAGGCAACATTGAAGTGGTACCTGATGGGTACTCAACTGTTGGGCACTTTCTCCATCATCTCTTCAAAGCAGGACAGCCTGGAAGCCTTTCTCCGTGGGACACAGTTTGTATATACCTGTGACCTGGGCTGATTCTCCGCCCGTTCTCATTTTGGGGGAGCCAGTAGGAAAAGGAGCTCTGCTTAGTTGTGCCTTCTACTTCTCACACACCATTTCCATTATGCAGCTGCGTATCTTGTTTCTGAAGCATATTTAAATCTGTAGTCTATTACTTTGGAAATATACTGTAATATTGATTCCTGGTTGTGTATTTATTTAAGTCACATCCACAAATGCAGCTCATAAACATTAGTGGAAATGAATTTACATTTGCAAATCTATTAATCTAACCCTACTCATTATATAAGCAAACCAATAAATAGCAAATAAATCAAACAATGTGAAACAATAAAACAGATTAACCAGTACCATTTAAATAATTATCATAGCTAGCAGTCATGGCGAAGCCTAACAAATGAACACTGTAAGGATGCTCTCATTTTAATCCTCTCCTTACAGAAACAGCAGCTGACTTTAAACGAATTTTGGAAACCATTTGAGGAAGGCAGTGGGAACCAGAGTGATGTGCCCTGGGCCTGAGTTTTTCTTCCTCCTGCTTACATTTGGGTCACACCTAGAAGCAGGCAGGTGCCTTCTGCCTCTGGCCTGGCTTCCCTGAGCTGTTCTTCCATCCTCCGTTTTCAAGGGATGGAGCATGAAGGCCAAGGCCACACAGCTAGGATGAAGACACTTCTATTTCTGGGCAGTTGAAGCAAGGGGCCATTGGTTCTCAAACCAGGACACCCTCTTGTCTGGCTCTTTCCCAGGTGGGCGACTTCAGCCTCTGCAGAACTCAAGTTTGTCCTCAGGAAAATCAGGATACTGCTGGAATGCATCTGACCACGAGGGAGGGAGATGGAACATACCCCTTAGAAGAGAGACACCAAGAGATATCTCCCATATGAGGTTTCACTCCACAAATGTTAGTCCAAAGGGAGGAGATAGGAACTTCGTGCAGGTGCATGGTAAGGTAATGGAACCATTAATTGGTGTCCCCCGGAACACGCATCGGGAAGAAGCCAGCATTAGAAGCAGAGTTAGTACCTGAACCTGGGCTCTGACATCAGATGTGGGTGTCCTGGGTCCTGTTTTAACCATTGCATCAAGTCTGGTTAGTACTGTGTTAGCTTCACACTCCGGGAACATTTTTTTCCCCCCTAAACCTGAGAATGTTAGTGGTTTGGTTGGCATTGCATTGAGTTTGTAAATTGCTTTGGGTGATATGGACATTTTGTTGCTATTACTTCTTTCAATCTAAAAATATGGCAAATTCTTTCCATTTTTTGGTTTGTTTGTGTATTTACTTATTTTAGTTTTCATTGTAGAGATTTTCACATTGTTGGTTAGATTTATACTACGCTATTTAAATTTATAAATAGATATTGCAAATGGTACTAATATTACCGGTTCTCTTCCTTAGCTATGCTGTTGTGTACATGAAGACGTTGAATTTTTGTGTGTTGATTTTATATCGTGCAATTTTTTCTAACTCTGTTGTGAGTTCCCGTAGTCTCTCCTGGAGTCAACGTATCATAGGGTCATGTCTCCTGCAAACAGGGATAACTTGACTTCCCCCTTCTCATTTTTATCCCTTTGACTTCTTTTTCTTCTTTAATTTTTCCTCTGTATCGTACTTTCCTAGTGATTCTGGCCAGAACTCCTAGAACTGCACTACTGAAGAGTCACAGTGATGGTGGACCTCCTCATCTGGCTCTTGCTCTTACATGGAAATGCTTCCAACTTTTACCCATCCAGTCCGATGCTGGCTGTGGGTTTGTGTTAAGGAATATTTTTCCCATACCCAATTTGCTTAAGGTTTTTTTTTAAAGATTTATTTATTTATTACAAAGTCAGATATACAGAGAGGAGGAGAGACAGAGAGGAAGATCTTCTGTCCGATGATTCACTCCCCAAGTGAGCCGCAACGGGCCGGTGCGCGCCGATCCGAAGCCGGGAACCAGGAAACTCTTCCGTGTCTCCCACGCGGGTGCAGGGTCCCAATGCATTGGGCCGTCCTCGACTGCTTTCCCAGGCCACAAGCAGGGAGCTGGATGGGAAGTGGAGCTGCCGGGACTAGAACCGGCGCCCATATGGAATCCCGGGGCCCTCAAGGCGAGGACTTTAGCCGCTAGGCCACGCCGCCGGGTCCCTTAAGGTTTTTTAATTTGAAAGGATGTTGTATTTTATCAAATGCTTTTACTGTATCTATTAAAATCATCACATGGCTTTTATTTTTCGGTTTGGTAATGCAATGTGTCATGTCTATTGATTGGTGTGTGTTGAACCATCCCTGCATGCCAGGGATCAATCCCACTTGGAATGGGTCAGTGATCTTTATGATGTGTTGTTGGATTCAATTAGCTAGCATTTTGCTGAGAATTTTTGCATTTGTATTCATCAGGGATATTGATCTGTAGTTCTCTTTCTTGGTTGTATCTTCTCCTGGTGTTGGGATATGGGTGGTTCTGGCTTCATGGAAGGCGTTTCAGAGCTTCCCACCATTTCAATTGTTTTGGTTTTTGGAAAGAGGCATTTAAATCATAAATTAAACTTCTCTAACAGTTAGAAGGGCTATTAACATTATTTTTCATATCAAATGACTTAAGATTACTTATATTTTTACCTTAACTTTATTTCAAAGTCAAATTCTGATGTATCTTCTTTTAGTTTTCATTTATTTCATGCATTTTTCTTAATGTATTTGAGATTAGTCTCTGTTGTTGTTGGTTTGCAGAATATTTAGAAGTGTGTTAAGTGTTGGAAGCTTTTTGTTACTGATTCTAGTTTGATTCCATGACATAGATAATGTAGATATCAATCATCATTCCAATCATTTTAAAAATAGAACTATAACTGAGTTTTAAAATTGTATTTTAATTTTGTTTGAAAGAGACAAACAGAGAGAGAGAGAGATCTTTTATCTGCTGGTTGGTTCACTCTTCCATTGCTCTAACAATTGAGCCTCAGGCAGGGTGAAGCCTGGAGCCTGGAACTCGATCTGTGTCTCCCACACGGGTGGCAGGGATCCAGGTGGCAGGCCACCAGCGTTGTCTTCTCCTTTCCAGGATGCACGTGGGCAGGAAGCTCCAGCTCTGTGGTTATGAGACTGAAGTCAGCAGCCGGGAACTTCCAGGTCTCCCACATGAGTGCAGGAGCTTTTGAAGGCACCTTAGCAGGGAGCTGGACCGGATGTGGAGCAGCTGGCCGAGACTTGATCCTGTGCCACTATGGGATGCCGGCGCTGCAGAACAGTGTCTGACATTTGCCAAATATATAATATCTAGAATCTTTAGTTGTACTTAGCAGAGAGAAACAGGACAAATATAAGAGAATGTCAAGTCCTTCTGTTAATCCTTCGCCCCCCACCCCACCTGCCTACTTCAATATCTCTTAAAGCTTCCCCTCACTTCCCGTTGTTTCAGAGGAAGCCATTCTACTTGGTTCTGTAGGGTTCTAGCTTCCCTTTGTGCCCATCTGCTCTCTTGTTTGCCTGGAAAAGCCTGCACCCCCAATGAGTCCTTCCTCTTTGCAGCTGCTCTCTTGTTTGGTGAGTGCCCTGCGTCAGCTGGAGACAGGCTCCTGATGAGGATGCTGACTCCTCACCTATTGTTTCCCAGTAGAGAGTTCCTTTTTTCTGCTTCTTCCAAATGCCAGCCTGGCTGGCACCTTTCAGACCCTGACAGCTGGTCTACTGACCTCACAGGTCTGTGTGAGACTGCATTTGCAAAGGCTGACCATCATGGTCGACCCCATGGCCTAGTGGGTGGCATTTGGCATCCCAAGTTTTGGCTGAGTCTGCTGTTTCGATTTCAGGCACAGGATTATCCCCTCCCCTCACTGGCTTCTTCGCTTCCTGAATTGGCTCATCTTCAAGGCGTTCTCTTTACTTTTTTTCTCTCACTTGGTCCTATGTGGTTTCAGCCACGTGACTGATTCCAAACCATATGGAAGGGCTCCGCATTTTCTTCTTCTTTTTTTTTTAACTGGCAGTTCTAACTTCTTGCTTGGGTCTTAGTTTGACATTTCCAAGTGCCTTTCATTTTGCTTCCAAATGCTCAGCTGACCTTTCAAAAATAGAATTATCTAAAGCCCAGGGCAGACCTTCATCTTATCTTCCTGAAGTGTTTTTATTTCTGGATATTACTGATCCCCATGAGTCTCTGGCCCTGGATTGTCAACAGAACCCATTCTCACCCTGCCGCCATTCAATGAGACCTCCACGCACGCTGTGACACAAGCTCTTCTTTGTTACCCTTTGCTAAAAACTCACTCGTTTCTTGCTTGAACCCCTGCTTCATCTGTACCCACCCTTTCCCGGCTGAGGTAAACTTGGATTTTTGCCCAGATGATCCCAGCAGCTCCCTAATTGGTCTCCCTACTGCCAGTGTAGTTCCGGTTTCATTAGTTTTAGACATTGCAGCCAGATTAATCTCGCTCTGCTGGCTTCTCTTCCGAACTTCATTTGCCTTGGCAGGCCTTCAAGGCTCTGGGATGTGCCTCTGCCTAACTTTGCAGGTTATTCTTGCATTATTCGCACGAGGTACCCACCAGCCTCCTGCAAATGTCAATGCCCGTGACTTCTGTTGCCTGAACTCTTTCTTCCCTCACCCACATTAGAAGGGCTTTTCCATCCCCCTCTGGTCTCTCCAACGGCTCTTTCTCGGGCCATTCTTCGATTTAGAAATTCTGTTGGCTACATCTGTATGCGCACCTGCTCTAGCCTCCCAGTGTAGGATGAGCGTGGCTGATCACTATTGATCGCTTCACTCAGCAGATTTCCAAGGCTTGCTGGGCTCTGTGTGGAGCACTGGGAGTGCAGGAAGAGGAGGACTTGAAGCCTTACAGTCTTACTTGTTATGGTTGTTGGTCTGCAAACGGTGCCTGGTACCAGATCAACGCCTGTTCTTCCTCCCAGGGAGGAACGGATTGCAAATATGTGAGATGATAGGATTGCTAGCATTGCACCATGACTTTGTTTACAAACTTTTTGGTGTTGAAGCCTTTTTAATGAAAAAGAAAGTAAAAACTGAGCAGCAGAGAAACACAACATACATATTCATTAGAAGTACATGCGACGCCAGGCTGTATATTCCAGGTTTCTGGATTAAGATTACGCTACGACATTCTCAAGCAGTCTTCCAAATGATGGCGATATTTAGAGAACATGGATCCCAAAAGACTCTTGTTTTGGTAAGAAGAAACCCTGTGACTGTGGGCACTGTCAAGTGCAGCTAGCCCTACACACTTCATTTGAGGCTTTTTAGCATAATAAAATGCTTGTCCTCCTCTTTGGACTGACACAGGGTTTCCACTCACTTCCTACTGAGGCTTCCAGGGTGAATTTTTTTTTGTCACAGTATGTCCTGCTTACGAAGTGTGTCTTCTAACTCACTTAGGTTTCTTTTCTCAGCTTGCTGGGAGAGGTCTCCGAGCTTGAACAAGGAATGCTTGGAAAAGGAAATAGCAAGCCAGGAAAGTGAGTAGCTTCTACAAATTCTGGCACTTTCTCCAGATGGCAAATGTCAGGATGTGAGCCAGCCCCCAGCCTCACTTTCTTATCTTCTGTGTCAAGTCCAGGCTCAGGCCACTATTGCTCTTATCTTACTTTACTTTGAGTTTTTAAAGATTTATCTTATTTATTTGAAAGGCAGAATGACACAGAGAGAGAGATAGGAAGTGAGAGAGAGAGAGAGAGAGAGAGAGTGGTATCTTCCACCTACTCTTTCACTCTGCAAGTGGCTTCAGTTGCTGGATGCAGGCCCCGCCCACGCCAGGAGCTGGACCTTCGGAACCTCCCACGTGAGTGGACACAGGGGTGGGCCCAAGTGCTCGGCTCAGCCCCTGCTGCCTTTCTTTCCACACACGCTATCAGGGAGTGGGAAGTAAGTTTAATGTGCTTTTCCTTCTTGCTGATTCTTAAATCCTTGGCTGCTTTCCATGTTCGTCAAGGGTCTTTACCAGACTCTTCAAACGTGTGAACTTTTGTCCTCACCAGGAAGGTTCCGTTGTCCCAGTGAGACATTTCTGCTTCCGCGGCAAGGACTTCGGGGCCTCAGGCCGGTTACCAAGTGGGGACTCCGAGCTCATGCTGCCCCATGCGTTCATCTCTCTGAGAGGCTTGAGGCTTAAAGCTGACTTAGTTCTTTCCAGTGGGGGGGCCTGAAGATCAGTTGCTCATCTGCCCACAGATCACCGTATATGGAGCTGAGCTCTGGGCTGCCTGTGGGCCAGACCGCAGCAGGACATGCTGGAGTAGGTGTTTCCCAGGCAGCGGTAAACAGCTCCACCACTCAGTTCTAGCTAGCCAATGGATGGACTTGGGCTTGCTAGGAAGTGGAGCAGAAGGCTGGGCTGTCTACCCGCCTTCCCTGCTCCACTGGCTTGAAGAACTGACGCATTTACCCCATTGCAGAGTACCAGACCAAGCCCCAGCCACTCCACCTTCCGGTCCAGCCACCTGCTAAAGGAAGATGACCTGCCACCATCCACACGGGAGACCAGGATGAAGTTTCTCTTCCCTGGTTTAAGCCTGACTTAGCCCTGGAAGTCCTAGTCTTTTAGGGGATGAACCAGTGGATGCTAGATCTCTCTCTTCTGCTGTCTCTTCCCGCCTCTCTGTTGAACTTTGAGCTAATTAATATTTGATACATTTTAAAGAAATCATGATTCCTTAGTCCAGAAGGCTGACCTTGGGGGTATAGAAGAGATGTTAAGTTTTCTGAAGTGATCGAATAATAACTTTGAGGACGAGTTTTTTTCCAGCAGCCATTGGTCCTGGGATTGAGGGTTTGTTTTCGTCTGTTTATGACAAGGAACAGAGAAAGATCGTTTTATTCATGTATTTATTTTGTGGGAGGCATCATTTCATACGAAAATTGTGTTGATGTGCATGACAAATTTATTACCAATACTGGTTTGTTTATAGCTAGTATTAGAGGGGGGGACGTTCGAAGAAGCATGTGAAACGGGAAGTTGGACAGTAACACCACGCAGCACGACAGCTCTTGTACAACCCCAAAATGGCAGCTGCTTCTGAGATTCCAGGAACGCATAACTGCCCAAGTGCCAGAAACGAAAAAACTCTATTTAAGCAATCCCCCACCCCTCTATAGGAACGTAGCCTGTCAGCAGCCTAAACACTTGCAATCCTGCCCTTCCTAGGATGCATGCGCCATGGAAAAGGGAGGTGTTAATTGCTGTGCTAATTACAACATGATTGCTTTGCACTTGTTTTGCACTTGTAGGTGATTAAATTTTTAACGAAGCATATTACTTGGCACTGTTAGCACAGTTAACACATTTCTCTCTCTCTGTCCCTCTCTCTCTCCGTCCCTCCCGCCCCCCTCGACCTGCCTTGGGAGAAGTCACGCCTGCAGACCCTTTCCTGGCTGTGTGATACACTGTTGCGTTTGGAACAGGCCTCTGCTGAGGCTGCTGGTTATACGACTCCAGCCTCCTGCTTGGGAAAGAGCAGCAGTCTGTTGTAATCAGACCTAGCGTGATGGCGCTGGCCAGATGCGAATGCAGAACACACAGAAGTGTTAGTTCAAAACTAGGCGGTGCTGCCAGCAGCAGGCTCCAGCCTTCGATTAAAAACTACAGTGACTCCAGCCAGCCAAGCGCCTCCTCTGTCAAAGGGAAGGTGGAGAATGACAGCAAGTTCCGTGTGATTGATTTCTGCTGTGCAGCCTGTGCGCCCAGCTGAACTGGAGCATGGGAGACTTGCATCTGTTCCCCGGGCAGCCTTGGATCTCTGATTCCCGCTGTGAAGGCTGGATTTCGCCTTTTGTCTCTCCTTCTCTTCGTCCCCAAACCTCCTTTCTTTTTCTTTCTCAGAAGCACCTGGAAAATGAATCTGATTGTAAGAGAAAGCTCTGGAAAAGTCCAGGAGTTTATAACCTGAGACTTGGGGGGCAGATAGATGCCATATGATTAAACGGCGTGGAACGGTACGACTCTGCCAACACACACACACACACACACACACACCCCTGAAAAACCAGAAAAGTTGGGCATCCCGCTTCTTCTTCTGACTTGGTTTTGGTGATTTGGCAGTTTTGGCCACAAGAAGCTTGAGCTGGTAGCCTTTGGAGAACTGAGCCACCGAGGGCCTGGATGGACAGGACAGCTCAGCCGTCACAGGTGTTCTGCGGTGGCTACTGTCCCTGGCTGCGCGTCGGCTCATCATGGGCTGAGTGAGACTGGGAGGGAGAGCTGAGTCACACGAGGAACAGAGATTCCTCCATGCCGAACGAGTGCTAGGATTTAGCTCCTGAGCTGCAGTGATAGGCTCTGTCGATTGCTTTTATAGGCTTTAGCGGTCCAGAGGAAAAGAAATCATCTTTCTACCACCCAGATACCTGGCTGGAGTTCAGCATCATGAAGAAATGCACAAGCCAGAGTCTATGGAAAACAGCAGGGTGTTGACTATTGTGACGCGACCAAGGGTTTGATGTCAACTTTTTTTTTCTTTTTTTTTTTTTTTTAAGATTTATTTTTATTACAAAGTCAGATATACAGAGAGGAGGAGAGACAGAGAGGAAGTCCGTCCGATGTTTCACTCCCCAAATGAGCCGCAACGGGCCGGTGTGCGCCAGTCCGAAGCCAGGAACCAGGAAACTCTTCCGGGTCTCCCATGTGGGTGCAGGGTCCCAAAGCATTGGGCCGTCCTCGACTGCTTTCCCAGGCCACAAGCAGGGAGCTGGATGGGAAGTGGAGCTGCCGGGATTAGAACTGGCGCCCATATGGAATCCCGGGGCCCTCAAGGCGAGGACTTTAGCCACTAGGCCACGCCGCTGGGCCCTGACGTCAACTTTCTATGGAAATATCACCTCTTAGGATGTAGACATTTTTAATTCCATGTTCAACTGTCAGTTTTATAATATCCTTCCATAAGATGCAAATTTAACCCTTTGCATCCACTCTGTTTTGTAGTTTTCTATTAACTGCTTGGCTATCATGTGGCACTAAGAGCAGATGAACGGAGGATGATGTGGAAGTTTCTATCCTCCGGGGTGTCAAGTCCATACCTCAAAAAGAGCAGAACAGAGTGTTGGAGAACAGCAACTTGAACACATTACCCCAGATACCTGTTTCCCCCATGGTCCAGAAGACATTTGGTGAGAGAAGAACCATGAATGCGTATTACACAAAGGCAAATGTGCTAACCATGGCTACAGTGTGGCTTATCGAACATTATGTCAGCTTGATATTTAAAAATATTTTTAGGCAGAGCAATGTCCAGGGCTTCTTGTGCTACGTGTCTGGAGAACTCAGCACAGATTTTTTTTTCCAGCTGGATTTTGTCAGTTGACAGCAAACACTCAAGGGACTGCTCATCTTTCAGGGTCCTCTGGTTCCTGTTGCCTTCACTCCACATTGCCCGTCTCTAGCCTCCCCCAATCACCCTATTTCTAGCTGTCTCTCCTGATGCTATTCACGCTCGGCAGCCTGAGCATGTGGGCCTGGATGGTTCAAGGTTCTCCTGTAGAGCCGGAACTGTGTGTAGTAGGTTCAGCATCCCATGTGGCCGCCGGGTTGAGTCCCAACTGCTCCACTTCCCATCCAGCTTCCTGCTGCTGTGCCTGGGAAACTCAGAAGAAGCCCCTTGCTTCAGATGGCCTCAGCTTTGAGCATTGTGTCCTTTTGTTGGGTGAAACAGGGCAGAAAATCTCTCTGTCTCTGCCTCTCCTTTTCTCTGTAACTTTGCCTTTCACAGAAAAATAAATAATTCTTTTTAAAAAGTCCTGAAGTACTAGAGTCAGATTGCCTGTTTTGTTTTTTTGTAAAAAAGCAAATTAGCTAAGCACACACACACATGTTTTGATTAGACTTGTTAAGTCCAAAGTTCTCTCTGATAGTTTATTTTATTTTGATTTATTTGAAAACCAGAGAGAATGAGAAACAGGGCAGGAAAGGGGGAGATCTCCCATCCATTGATTCATTCTCCAAATATCCCTCTTGCTCTCTGACAAAGCCAGCAGGCTGGGCCCTAGGGCCCAGGCACTTGGGCTATCTTCTGTTGCTTTCTGAGGCACATTAAGAGAGCTGGGTTAGAAATAGAGCAGTTGGGGTTCACATCCGGGCTTATGTAGTATGCTGGTGGCACAGGTGGTGGCTTAACCTACCATGTCACAGCACCAGCCCATGTGTATCAGAAATACAAAACCACACAGACACGCAGAGACACAGGTGCACACACACACACACACACACACACACAGAATAGATTTCTCTGCTTTCTGAACCATTGTATGAAGACACTCTTGCCTTCAAACTGTCCTGGAAAGCCATTCCAAGTGTAGGCAGGATAAGGCCCTGACTCTCTGTGTGAGTAGAACAGAGTCAGTTCCGTGATGTTTTAAGAGTACTTTATGAAAGACACACGGAGCTCGTGAATTATAAAGGGCGCAGGATCAGGGAAACATGAGTTGTCCACCACAAGTGGAGTTTTTGGTTTTTGTTGTTTTGGTCCTTGTCTTTGTACATGCAGTACTTTTTCTTATTTCATCCTAACATTGAATCACAAATTGCCCTCAAGACTCTGATGAATTTTTTTTTCTTATGAAACATAAAAATAAGCTACCCTCTTCACTCTACATGGACAATATCTTGTAGATATATTTTTTTAAGGCTAAGTTACTTTTTGATGTGTGTAAACCTAAACAAGAATAATACTCTGGGAGCCGGTGTTATAGCACAGCAAGTTAAGCTTCTGCCTGCGATGCCAGCATTGCACAGGGCACTGGTTTGAACACTGGCGGCTCCATTTTTCATCCAGCTCCCTGTGACTATGTCTGGGAAGGCAGTGGATGGCAGTCCAAGGGCTCCTACACTGACATGAGAGACCTGGATGGACCTTTAAGCTCCTGACTGTGGCCTGACGCTGCACTGGCCGTCCATAATGACAGCTACGTGGGGAGTGAGCCAGTGGCTGGGTGATCTTTCCGTCTCTCCCACTGTCTCTGTAACTTTACTTCTCATATTGGTAAGTAGTAAAGGCTTAATAAATGCTGCAACTAACATAACATTGGAATCAAATTAATATTTTTATAAGACTTATTTACTTTTATTAGAAAGGCAGATTTTTTTTTTTTTTTTTTACAGAGAGAGGGGATACAGAGAGAGAAAGATCTTCTGTCTGCTGATTCACTCCCAAAGTGGCTACAATAGCCAGAGTTGAGCTGATTTGAAGCCAGGAGGTTCTTCTGGGTCTCCCACATGGGTGTAGGGTCCCAAGGCTTCGGGCCATCTTCGACTGCTTTCCCAGGCCACAAGCAGGGAGTCGGATGGGGAGTGAAGCACCTGGGATACGAACCGTAACCCATATGGGATCCTGGCTCATCCAGGGTGAGGATTTAGCCACTAGGCTGTTGTGTGGGGCCTTTGAATTAGACTTTAAGTTTTGATGTTGTTTACACAGTTGAGAAGGCCCCATGAGAACCACTGATTTGGGTGGGGCGGGTTGAGGCATAGGGGAAGGTGAGTGGGACAAATGGTTCCAGTTTTTTTTTTCCTTTTCCCTTGTATCTGGTGGGTGGTGGTGAGGGATGGGGAGGAGCCAGTTTCCAGCTGCCAAACTACATGAGCACCTGGGGATAAGGGATGGCCACTTAATGAATGTGGAGAGGAATGTTCCAAGGGTATTGCTTGAGTGGCTTTGATAGTTCTGAGATGTTTTTGGTTTCATTGCTCTAAGATGGAGAAAATCTTTCCAAGGACTGTTGGCTGGCGAAGTCCACATTCGTGCATCCACTCACCCATACAGTTGCTGCCAAAGCTGGCCAGGAAAGTTGTTCAACTTGTTCTTCTTTTTTTCTTCTGACATGGTGCTTGATGTCATCTGTTGGCCTAAATGATCTGGCTGTCATGTCCCCCATGTGCATCTGGGCATGCTGTCTGCTCAGGCATCAGCCATTGAGGAGGCCCAGTCCTGATGCAGACATTCCGAGTTTGGACCACAAATTCTATGCTTTTCTGTGTGACTGGAGCTTTGAGTTCAGTGGTTCAGTTGGGGGTGTCCCCAAGAAACCTCACCTGGGGTGACTCAACATCTGATTCTTGTGTGCACCAGCTAGTGCGGAGTGCAATTCAGTCTGTTGCCGCATGAGCCTATGCACACGCTGGTGATTGCAGTTGCCTGCAATTCTGCACCCAGCTCCATGTCATATACAAACAGATGGGTGCTATAGCCTAACCCAACCCAACTCACCACAAACCTGGCCCTTTCACACATCAGTGGGAACTGCATCCTACTTGGAGGCAACCCTCAATAGCCCCCACCAGGCTCGCTCCCAGCCCCGGTTCCTGTGTATGTCAGTATGTGCAGCAGACTAGTCCAGTTCATCCCATATGCCATACAACTCTCCTAAATACCTATGGGTGCTATGGTTTACTTCAGCCCACCCACTCCACGACATGTATTCCCACGTGTGCTGCTGCCTTGTTCAGCCTGGTCTGCTCCCAGCCCTAGCTCTCCTGCTTACCACCAGTAGTAGCTTCAGAAGATCCAAGCTTTGAAAAACGCTTACACTCCCATGAGTATTGATGAGTTCAGTCAGTGGTCATGCCTAGCTTGGTCTGCCACCCCTCCCAGCTCTTGGGTGAATTAGAGGGTATTGCAAGCCCCCAGGGGTGAGCCCACAAATATCCACAGACTCTGCCCCAAACCATTATCTTTCATGTTCTGGTTAGTGTCATGGCCAAGCCTAATGTGGCCCACCCCTTGCCCCTGCACTCACTGATAGGTATTGTGGCCTAGCCTTTCCCGGTAGGTTCCTGCCCTAAATTTCATGTGTCCTGGTGTGCAATGGTCGATGCCAGCTATCCCAGCCCAGGTCCCCCACAGGGGTGGGTGCCTTGGTCTGACCCAGACATGTCTTTTGATTTCTCTGCTCCAAACTGCTGGGTTTCAGCCCCTCATTTATTACCTATGAGCTTAGTGGCCCAGTCTATGGGATTGCCCAGAAGTCAGTCATTCCTCACCTGTAACATACTATCTCAGTGGTCTCCCTTCTCACACATCCCCAAATCCCCTTCCCTGGGCAATCCACAGCCGCCATGCCTGTATGCATGCTGCAGGGCTGGCTGGGCTGTTGGAGCAGCATGGACCAGCCAGCCTCGGGCTCTGGCCACATGCCCAGGGCCAAGGTGTGCCCAGCCCTCAAGATTTGTTTGTTATAAAAGTGTAAGACCCCCAAAAGTGTAGTGAATGGAATCATGGGAAAATTCCAGAAACATTCGGCAGCTTCTCAGAATACTATGCTGTTTTTAAAGCAGAGGCAGCAGGTCAAGTTTGAATTCAGTTCTGTACTCTGCAAGTTGTGGTAGACACAGGGTATGAGCATATAATATATAGTATGGGGGAAAGATCACTGGATTAGTTGGTCCTTTAATGAAAAAACTCAAACTTCAGGTGTAAGATATGCGAGAGGGCATTTTCCAGTCTGAGTGGGGGCCTGTGCACAGTCCCTTTTCAGGGAGCAGAGACAGAGAGAGAGAGAGAGACAGGGAGAGGACATAGAAAGAGAGCTCTTCCATCCATTGATTAACTCCCCACTCCCCTTAAATGGCTGCAATGGCTAGAGCTGAGCTGATTCAAAATCAGGAGCCAGGAATTTCCTCCAGGTTTCCCATGTGGGTGCAGTGACCCAAGGACTGGGCCATCCTCCATTGCCTTCCCGGGCCATAGGCAGGAAGCTGGATTGGAAGTGTACAGCCAGGACATGAACCAGTATCTAGATGGGATGCCAGTGCTGGCAGGAGGAAGATTAGCCTATTGAGCCACTTCTCTGGCCCTGTCTGTTCTAAGATGCTTCTAACCCTCAGAGAGGTGTGGCAATTCTACGCTGAGACCCTGGAGTTCAGCAGACATCAACTGGACTTGGCTTTGTCATGTATGGAAGATTCCAACCTTTATTTCCTCATCTAAAAAAATCAAATAGCAACACCCCAGAAGCTCACTTTGAGAATTAAATGTAACCAGGTACATGGGTACTTGGTATACTCTATTTTCCCTTGTTTCACATTTTAAAATCTCTGACATTTTAGATCGATGACACCATGATTTAATCAGTGACATTTTCTTTCTTGGTGGTTTTCAAAACTGTCTTGTGACGGATGAAGCCATTGGATTTCATAAAATCTGGTAGCGAGTGTTTAATGAATAGTAACAGTCAAGATAATGATGATTATAGCATTTCCTTAATTCACTCAAATCAAAGCTTGTGTTATCAAAACCCTGCTTTGTTTCTGTTGCCATTGAGGAACCATGTGATCTTGGGGAAGGCTTTTTAACTTCTGTTGAGAGTTAGTCTTTAATTTGAATGAGATGATAACCATGTTTCCTTTCAGCCTTCAACTCGGAAGATGGGATTGGTTCTCAAGGAGCAGACTCAAGCCCGCCTGTGAGAAGGCCGAGGCCAGTTCTCTGGGTCTGGAACAACTGGGTGCAACCCCTTTGTCCCTGGGAAGCCAGCGACTGGCACACAGCTGCTCTGGCAAACCCAGGACCTCCTGCCCCCAACGAACATGACTGGGCAGGAAGTTTCTGGCTCTCTCTCTCTGCTCTGGTGCTATTCATGTGGTTCTGGAAAACTCTCTTCCAGGAGTGCCATCTGTGATCCTGTGTAGTCAGCAGAGTGCTCAGAATATTTCTAAGGAGTTGACGTGCTAATTGTTCATTGACTATTGTAAAATGCTGCCTTTATGTTGCTACTGTTTTTAATTTTTTTTAACTGCTTTAAACTGTCTGTTTTAAACTTCTGAGGCTAAGGTTTCTATCAGCATTACCCCTCTGGAGCAGACAACAAAATTAGGAGTGCTGGTTAAAAATGCTCGTTTGGGATGCCTAGACAATGAGAATGAATGCCTTTCCCATTCTTCTCCATTAGCTCGCTGATGGTCGCCATACAGAGCTGAGGCAGGGCTCTAGTCACGAGGGAATGGGCAAGACTCAGTGACATTGGGTGGAGGGTAAAAATGAGAGTAAGAGAGAGTGAAAGTACTTGGAACAGTTCCTGGGATGTTGGACCAAAATTGGAAAATCTCTAAAAGAGAAACTTAATGAGAAAGGGAACACACTCGACAAGTGCCACCCGCAGCGTTAACTGTGCAGGACCATTTTTTTTTTAAAAGGTTGATTTATTTTTATTGGAAAAGCAGATGAGATTCACAGACGGAGCCACAGAGAGAAAGCTCTTTAATCTGCTGGTTCACTCCCCAAATGGCTGCCAAGGTGGGAGCTGAGCCAATCCACAGCCAGGAGCCAGGAGCCAGGAGCCTCTTCTTGTCTCCCACACAGGTACTGGTTCCCAAGGCTTTGGGCCGTCCTCAACTGCTTTCCCAGGCCACAAGCAGGGAGCTGGATGGGAAGCGGAGCAGCTGGGACACAATCCAGTACTTATGTGGGATGCTGACACTTGCAAGATGAGGATTTAGCTATTGAGCCACAGTGCCGGATAAACTTATCTCGAGTAAGCCTAGGTGTTCTTGTGTCTGGATGACTTGTCTGTTTTCTTAGGGCATTTCTAGTCTCCCCACTCCAGAGGCACAGTAGTGTTGGAAGGCTGCAGAGCAGCTGTCGGCGTGCTGAGTTGGAAGTGAGCAGGCTGCGTGGACCAGCAGCACACTAGAAACAGAATCAAGATTGGCGCTGCTCTCTTGGCTCCCAAATCCATCCAATTTCCTATCTGCATCCCCCTGGTGGAAATGAGGCGGGGACAGCACCTGCACACAGCCATAGGACAGGGCTACTCTGTCACATTTCCACAAATCCACCACTGCAAACTTGCTAGACATTGTCAAGATTTTATGCAATGAGATTCTCCCTTCTTTTTCCATTGAGAAGACATGCTGTTCTTCAGCAGAGAAACTTGATTTGAGAAAAAGTTATCAGAAAGGACTACAACTTTCTGTGTTTAGAACATAAAGGAATCTAGTTTTCCTGGAGAAGTTTGTTTCTGAAGTTTTTCTAGGATGATTCATTTCCAGTGTGGTATAAACCAGAGTTCCAATGGGAAATCCAGAGCTCTGAAATGAGGGAATTCTTTTCCCAGCAGGAGCAGTAGAGTGAGAACAAGTTAGACAGCTCAGTAGACTCTGTAAGAACAAAGCTTTTGGTCTTTTAGGGCCTCAACTTTGGATAGTTCCTCAAGTCATTGTCAAGAGCATGACCTAAAAACCTCCCGAGACGGGGTTGAGATTCCTTCACTGAAGCAGGCCAATCAATCCCAGTGTCAATGGTTTTTTTTTCTCTCCTGTTTTGATCAATACTCAGAACTTCAGAAAACCCAAGCTTTGAAAAATACGTAGCACTACCCAAGGTGTCATGTACCATTCATGACAGCAGAACGTGAGCCCAGGTGAATGTGCTATGACTGAGTGCTGTGACAGGCTTCTTGATTTTTCCCTTAAAGATTCCTTAGGATGTGTGTGTGTGTGTGTGTGTGTGTGTGTGTGTGTGTGTGTGATGTCTGCTGGATAATATGAAATGTTAAAAAAGTTCTGTTTGTTCAGTTAGAGAGTTAGAGAGAGGAAAGAGAGAGCAAGGGAGAGATTGCTTCCATCCTCTGGTTCACTACCCAGATGGCCTCAATGGCTGGATCTGGGTAGGACTGGGGTCAGGAGCCAGAGGCTAGGAGCTTCTTCCAGATCTCCCAGTTCAGTATGGGGGCCCAAATGCTTGGGCCACTTTCTGGCACTTTGCTAGGCTCATTAGCAGAAAGCTGGATCAGAAGTGGAGTAGCTGGGAGTTAAACTGGGCCTGCAGTATTGGATACCAGTGTTATAAGCAGAGTCTTAAGCCATTGCATCACAACACTGGCCCCGGTGATTTTTTTTTTAAAGGAACAGTTTTGAGATTCGTATTAAAGCAGAGTGGGAACCACAGAGAGGTCCTATACATCATTGCCTTTTACCCGTCTTCATTTCACGAATGCACTGTGCCTCTGTTTCAGTTGATGAACCTCCCTTGAAATGTCATTATCCCTCAACATCCCTGATTTGGGTTTGTAGCAAGGCTCACTCTTGGTGTTGAATGGGCTTTGACATATGTATAATGATAAGTATCTACCACTGTGGTATAATACAACGTTCTAAAAATTCATTCATCATTCTTTCCCCCTGAACCCTGGAAAATACAATGTGTACAGTATTTTCTGGAATTGCATATTGTTGGGAGCATATGGAAGCTTTTCTAGCTTGGTTTGCCTCACTTCGTAAAATGCTTTCATGTTTCCTTCATATGTTTTTATATGGCTTGATAGCTACTTTTTCTCTATTTATTTTTGTTTCTTTTTTAAGCACCTATGACACCATATTGTCAAGATGTGGCACAGTTTATTGATTCACTTACCGAAGCACGTCTTCGTTGTGAAATTTTGGCAAGTAACTCTTTTGGCAGTAACTCTTCCATAAATATCCATTTGTAGGTTTTTGTGTGGATATAGTTTTCAATTTATTGGAGTAAAAAGTATGGAATACAATTCCTGGATCTTGTGGTGAATCTATGCATGGTTTTGTTGGAAGCTGTTAAATTGTCTTCCCAAGTGGTTTGACCAGTTTGCATTCCTCCAGCAGAGAATGAGAGTTCCTGCTGGTCCTCATCTTCCCGTGTAGTTGTTGCTTTCAGTGTCCTGAATGTCGGCCATTCAGATAGGTGTGGCGGACATCGCTGCTTTAGTTGGAGATTTCTTGAAGATACATGACATTGAGCATATTTTGATAGGTTTACTTGACATCTGTGCATCTTTGGTGGGTGCCTGTCCGGGTCAATTGTTCATCTTTAATTGGGGTTGTTCATTTTCTTTTTCTTTTAGTAAAGATTTATTTATTGCAAATGCAGAATGACAGAAGGGAAGACTAAGAGAGAAAGGGAGATTTTCTATCCATTGGTTCACCCCCCAAACACCTGCAATAAAGCTGGTATTTATTGCAACCCAAGGGCTGGGTCAGGCTCAAGTTAGGAATCAGGAATTTCACCCAGACCTCCCAGTGGTGTAGCAGAGACACAAGTATTGGGGTGATTATCTGCCTCCCCAGTAGGTTACTGGGAATCAACCCAGTCACTTTGACATGGGATGGTCAGGGAGGGGGCTCTGAAGTAGCAACAGCTTAATATTCTGTGTCACCACACCTGTCCCGTTGTTTATGTTCTTTTTCTTCTTTTCAAAATTATTTGAAAGTTAGAATTACAGAAAGGGACACACACAGACACTCCCTCCCCCCCACACAATCATCTGTGTATAATCTCTAACACGCAGAATCATCTAGCTGTAATGGCTGGGGCCAGGCTGAGCTCAGGAGCTTGGAACCAGGATTCAGCAGCTTTGTTCACTTCTTTCTTAGGTTCCCCAACACTTGGGCCATCTTGCACTGTTTTTCCCAGGCTGCCATCAGGGAGCTGGATGGGAAGTGGAGTAGCCAGGACCTGAACCAATGCTCCAATATTGGGTATAGGTGTTCTTCTTCTTCTTCTTCTTCTTTTAATAATTAAATATTATCTGAAAAACAGAGAGAAGGAGACACAGAGAAGCAGTAAGGTTTTCCATCCACTAGTTTATTCCCACAATTTACATGGCCTCAAAGACTAGGCCTGGGCTTGGCTTGATGGCTCAGTGGCCAAGTCCTCACCTCGCACATGCCAGGATCATATATGGGTACTCGCTTATGTCCCGGCTGCCACACTTCCCATCCAGCTCCCTGCTTATAGCCTGGGAAAGCAGAGAAGGATGGCCCAAAGCCTTGGGACCCTGAACCTGTGTAGGAGACACAGAAAATCCTCCTGACTCCTGGCTACAATGATCAGATGGACTCAGCTCTGGTCATTGCAGCCACTTGTGGAGTGAACAAGTGGGTGGAAGATCTTTCTTCCTATTTCTTCTCTCCATAAACCTGCCTTTCCAACAAAAATAAGCAGAACAAATTAGCTCTTCCAGATAAGTATCTGGGCAAATCAAGACTCCAAGGTGGGCTAAGGTGGTCTATGCCAGCCAATGGACTTTGGAAAGACTTCCTCAGGCTTGGAGCAACAAAATGAACAGATCTCAGAACTATCAAAACCACTTAAGCAGTATCCTTTGAACATGCTCCACACTGGGGACCCTGGGTTGGTCTTGGGTGGTCATCTCCCATTCCTGGTACTGATGTGGTAGGGTTTCTGGGAGTGACTCTCCCCTTCTCTCTCCACTTTCCCCAGATACCAGAAGAAAAAAGAGATTGGAGTAAGCTGTTTTATCCACTTTCCTTCAATCCTTGATCCTTTCTAATTGGACGCCTATATGGCATGCATCCATCTCAACTATGTAAACATCATAAAAATGAATTCATTATTAAAGATAAGTAAAAATTAAAAAATGTTAAAAAAATTAAAAACAACAAAAAAGTTAGAGCTGGTCCGGGTGCAAGCCAGGATGTTGGACTTCCATCCTAGTGTCCCACGCTGCTGACAGGATCCCAAGCACTTGGGTCATCTTCTGATGACTGGTGCTCCAAGAAGGGATGCCAACTGGCAACCGGCAGCTTAATTCCCTGTGCCACAATGCAGGCCCACAACATCTGCTTCTGATGCAGCTTCCCTGCGAAATGCGCATCAAGAGTAGCAGAGGGTGGCTCAAACACTTACGCTTCAGCCTGACCTAGACTGGGAGTCAGCCAGCAGGTACAAGCTATTGCTCTCTCTTTCCTAAATACAATAAAATAATAAAAATTAATAAAAAACTCAACCATGAGAAAACCTTTGCTTGAAATATTGCAATGTCATGAATGCATTTATTCTTCACTGATCATTAATTGGTGAATAAATAAAGACTTGACACTTGGTGGCCCCGATGAAGGAATGGAAAGGTTACTGATGACGAGATGCTCTTGACTATTCCAAAGGTTTCGGAAGTGTCTTGGAAAACACAGCTAAAGAAAAGGTGGAACAAAGTGGAATTCTACGAAAGCCATGTTTAGTTAAAGAATATTCTATTTATTTCTTTTAATATATTTGTGAGGTAGAGGGACAGATGAACAGAGAGAGAGGGAGCTCAGGTCTACTGATTCACTGTCCAAACACCTGTCGCGGGGGGGGTTGGGGTGGGCTGAAGTCAGGAGCCACATCCAGGTTTCCTCGACGAGTGCAGGGACCCCACCAGCTGAGCCATCGCTTGCAGAATCCAAGGATGTCCATGCATTAATGGGAATCCGGAATTGGACATGGAGCACAGACTCATTCATACCGAATGTGGGTGTCCAGCAGGTGGCTTCCCCATTAAGCTAAATGCCCTTCTCAGTGTCTACTGAGAATAAAATAAGAAAGTTGCTAGCTTGCTAGTTCTGTATAACGGAATCTGGTAATAATAGAAGTCCTTCTCAGGTCAATAAAGAAATCAAAATCCAGTAAAAGCCCAGAAGAAAATGAAAATTATTGAAAGTTATAGACTTTTTAGTCTCATGGAAGATGGTATGTGAAAGGCCAAAGATAAAAATGTAGATTAAAAAAAAACTAATGTTATCCTTCATTTTAACATTTTGTAGATACATGTTGAATGTATGATGAGCATTTACTTCTTAATAGAATTTTTGGGTTTTCTTGAATATTATTTCCACATTTCTTTGATGCCAATAGTACTGTAATATGCTGTATAGGCCAAAGACATGACTCACGGGTGGTTTGAAATCTTGGTCCCCCATTTCCTGTGTGTGGTTGTCCCTTACTTGGTATACAGGAGGGGAGGCTGGTTCCAGGACCCCTGGGGATATCCGTACCTGCGGACGCTCAAATCCCTGACTTAAAATGGCACAGTATATACATGGAACCCATGCACTTCTCTCACATGCTTTAAGTCATTTCTAGGTTACTCACAGTGTCTAGTACAATGTACACGCTGCCTAAATAGTTGCTATAGTGTGTTGTTTAGAAACAAGGCTAACAAAAAATGGTTCGTGTTCCACACAGACACTTTTTAAAAAACTGTCTTCAAGCTGTGATTGGCCAACGTCTGGATGTGGAAGGCTGCCTTTTGTCATCTCCTGCCCCTTAGCTTGCTCATCTACAGAAGGATGATGATGAAAGCTCTCTCTCTCTCTCTCTCTCTCTCTCTCTCTCTCTCTCTCTCTCAGGGCTCTGGTGACGATCTTATCAGGTAGTTCAAATGAAGTTGTTAAGAAACGCAATGGGGGTATCCCGGAACAGCTCAGTAAAGGTTAGCTATGCTAATCGTAACAAAAAATGCACTTTCAAAGACATGCAGCGTCGGGAAGGTCCTTGCAATTGTTGATGAAATCTGTTTGCAGAAGAGTTCAGAGAACTAGTTTCCTTGAAATACGTTCACACTGTCTTTCATGTCTTGGGAAGGAATGGGTAACGCCTCCTACCCCTGCTCACGCCCCGTCCTCACCTACGGGTGCACACAGCCTTCGGACGCTGCCCACAGGGAAAGTGGAAGATGAAGTCTGGGGCACTCAAAGGAATTTGCAGAAGGAGGCTAGTAATAGAGAAAAAGCTGTAAAACCCCGACATAATCTTTTTTCATCCCGTGTACAGGTTGGGCTGGAGGAATTCTCTTGTGTGTGTGGAATCAGAAACTGACTCTCTCTAATGAGTCAGACTGTGAATGTACTTGACTCGGTGGAGTATATAGCTTCCATCTCAATGTCTCAACGATTCTGCTGAAGTCCAAAAGCATCCTAGACGACAAGAAGAAAACTGACGGTGGAACTGATTAGTGAAACGCCTGTTGATGAGCCCTAGTTTGTCAACCATTGATGTACATCGATGACTTTTCTCTTAAAATGATTCAGATGAAAGTGGGGGAGGTCTGTCCCCAGCCTCTGATTTCCTATTTTCGTGCCTGCCCCCTACCCATTTTCTACCCTCAGCATCTCAGCTCCATGTTGACCCAAGAGGTTACCCGTATGGATGAGGTTTGAGAATGGAATATAAAGGAGGTGAAAGGTTAAGAAGTGTCTCAAAGCCTTGGATCTTTACTGAAGTGACCGCACCTGTCGTCCCCACTGAAAACATTTTTCACCAAATGCAGAACGGTGTCCTCGTAGGGGGAGGGTCTGTGTCACCCAGAATCGAGAGGGTCATCTCAAAACCTATCTTGGCATTTCATCCTTTATCGCTGGGCGTGGGGAATCGATCAGACCACTCCAGTGTAGACAATAGGTCCCTGTCACTTCAGATCCCTGTGAGGACCATCTGCCCACATCCCCCCCACCCCGTGGCAGCAGGCAAGTGTCTTCCACTCGGGATAAATATTTGCGGCTTTTATTTTGAGGTTATAGCAACTGCAATTACACCTTTTCATGAGTCATTTTGATGAAGGAGTGATTTTTGAAATTCAAAAGCACATTTCTTTTGTTTCTTTTTTAACAGAACATTTGAAGCCAATCCATTTTCCTGAGTGCCAGCGAGGCAAAGGCTGAGGAGTAGGGGATTCCTAGGGGAGCTGAGGCAGATGGCTTCTTTCCAGAAGGGATAAGTAAGGGGTAGGTTCAGGCAGATCATGGAGAAACTTGGGTTGTTGACACTGCAGTGGCAGAAGCATTTCTTGGAGCCAGTCCCAGCAGGTGCAGAGGTGGTTGCTTGTAATGTTGCCTTCAGCATCTGTAGGGTGACAGCCAGGGGGCCTCCCTGGTGGGCCTAGCTGGGTGTTATCCAAATTCTTATCAAGAAGGTTACTGGTCACAGGAGCCTGGCCTTATCACATCACCCAACCAGTTATTTCACCATATCCCCAACTAATCCTTTAGCAACCGAACCCCTGGTTTCATTTAACGCAATTGCCTAAATTCAAACTGCCACATTATAATCAAGTCATATCAGCTAGCTTTATCATTGAAGGCTTCAGGTTATAAATACTTTATGGAGTGACTCGATGACCTGAGAAATAAAGTCTAATTTCACAATAGCAATTCCTTGGCTGTGTGTGCACAGCTGACACCAGGCATCAGAAAAGAAGGAATTTCCCTCCAAAAACCCTGAGTCATCTCTTGTTTGCTGCCTTTGGACACTGAGTTTTCTTCTCATGCAAACATTCCTTCATTCACTCATGCATTCATTGTGTGTCACATAATAGCATGAACTGTCCTAGAATCGTGCGTACTGTGGTAAATAAGGTCACAGTGGTTTGAAATGGAAGGTTCTGAGAACAAACAAATGCAATATGACAATGTCAGATGTGGACAAAAAGCCACAGAGAAACAGAGAGCAGGGAAGGAGGCGGAGTAGCTGCTGAGGTGTGGGCATGGGGGGATGGTGTGAGAGTCTGCTGGGAGACAAAGGTCTCACTGCTAGGTTACCAGATGACCAAAGGCCCTGAAGGACCTTTGAGAGTGATCTACGTGGATGCGGTAGGGGATGGGAGGAAATGGCGTTTGAACCACGTGGTAGGAAACAGAAGGAGCAAAAACTCTGAGACAGAGATGCTGGGAAACAGGAGGTCAGTGTGGTCAGGAGGGAGGACAAGAAGGGGCAGCAGAGGAAGAACACGAAGCCAGGGAAGCAGAGGGCTTCAGGGTACCCCTCACTCCGTCATTTGAAGACGAAGCATGGAATTCCCAACTCTCTGCATAGTACTCTATTGGCGTTGGTTTGAATAGAGTGACAGTGTTTGAGGCACGCTGGGCAGAGAGTTCTGGTGGACTCTGCATTGTAAACAGCATGATGGGAGAACGGCA
The DNA here is from genome assembly GCF_030435755.1 of Ochotona princeps. Lineage (NCBI taxonomy): Eukaryota > Metazoa > Chordata > Mammalia > Lagomorpha > Ochotonidae > Ochotona > Ochotona princeps. Next base: position 159,222,299 of record NC_080832.1, read on the forward strand.
TCTGGACAGATGTCAGACAAGGATTTCAACTTGGCTTTGTAAGACAGAAACGAAGAATTAGGACAAACCTCAGCTGCTTCAGTAGGTTGTATTGAATCTGTCCGACTCCGCCGGCATTTCGGACTCGCAGCAGGAAGTGACCGCAAGGTTTTGCAGGGGAGCTGGACAGCAGGCCATCCCTGTGTGGCTGAATGGGACAGCAGTGGCCCACAGCTCAGGCCCTCTTTTTGGATTTCGTTAAGTGATTGGAGACAGGCTCTTAATTCTCCTTTCAAGGGACAAGACTGATTGTTCAGCAGATTGACATTTGAACAAATGGATTCAACTTGAGGCACGTGGTGCTTTTGTTATTAGGAAACACGGTAGGCATGTCCTAAACGCGAAACCCTGATTATGGGCCCATTTATCTCTGAAATAGACATTTCCACTTGTCTATTCCTTTAATTTGATTTGTATGTGTTTTATGCCAACAAAAGTACATGTATTCTAAAGTCCATCCAACCTCATCGTGGCTGGGAGGAGCTTTTCGTAGTGGCGTTTCTGTTCACTGTTCCTGCCTTTGTAATGCCTTTCTGCTGCTAGTAGGTCACCTCTGCCCAGTATGTGTCCTTCAGAAAACTGTGCGCTCTAAAAGACTCAACACATCTGAGCTCCCCGGCTAGCTCAGGACTCCACCCATATGCTTGACTGGGAACACTTTTCTCACTGGTTGGTTGCTTGATTTTTTTTTTTTTTATGATTTATTTTCTTTTTATGGAATGGACCAATATACAGAGAGAGGAGGAGAGGCAAAGAGAAAGATCTTTCATCTGCTGATTCACTCCCCAAGTGGGCGCAACGGCCAGAACTGAGCTGATCTGAAGCTAGGAGCCTGGAGCTTTTACTGTGTCTCCTACAGAGATGCAGAACCCCAAGACTTTGGACCATCCCCAACTGCTATCCCAGGCCACAAGCAGGGAGCTGGATGGAAAGTGGGGCCACTGGGACATATGTGTTCCTGGTGCATTCAAGGCGAGGACTTTAGCCACTAGGTTACCATGCCAGGCCCTTGGTTTTTTTTTTTAGGCTTATAGTATTTATTTATTAATTACATTGCATTATGTGACACAGTTTTATAGGCCCTGGGATTTCCCCCACCCCTCCCCAAACCCTCCCCCCATGGTGGATTCCTCCACCTTGTTTGCATTACCACAGTTCAAGTTCATTTGAGATTCTTTCATTGCAAGCATCTACCAAGCATAGAGTCCAGCATCTTATTGTCCAGATAAGTTCAACGGCTTGTTGGGGAGACCATCTCTGGTCTGAAGGTAGAGCCGGCAGAGTATCATCCCGATCAATTAAAAGCCCCAATATAACATCAACAATTTATAACATTGTGGAATTAAATGACATAGTATTGAGTAACCAATATGTTTTTAAAAAATGCAAGTTCTTATCCACATCCTGTGACTACTTCATTGACATTTCAATTATTAGTGTATATACAACCGGGTTCTATACACCTTAAAATGGCTATAGATTACTATTCAGCTATCTTGTGTCTATTTTTATTATAGTATTTAGCATTTTATAGCGTTGAAGCATAATTTTGTTGAACCAGGCTTTCTTGATTTTTTTTTAAGATTTATTTATTTTTATTGCAAAATCAGACATACAGAGAGGAGGAGAAACAGAGAGGAAGATCTTCCATCCGATGTTTTACTCCCCAGGTGAGCGCAACGGTCGGTGCAGAGCCGATCCGAAGCCGGGAGCCAGGAGCTTCCTCCAGGTCTCCCACACAGGTGCAGGAACCCAAGGCTTTGGTCCGACCTCGACTGCTTTCCCAGGCCACAAGCTGGATGGGAAGTGGAGCTGTCGGGATTAGAACCGGTGTCCACATGGAATCCCAGAACATTTCAGGCGAGGACTTTAGCTGCTAGGCTACTGCGCTGGGCCAGATTTTTTTTCTTGTTCTTCTTGATATCTAGCCTGGGACTGGATAGTGGACTTGCTGAGGGGCCCCTGAGCTAGAAGCACCCCCCTGGTGTCCGCTGTGGGTGTGTTCCCCTAAAAAAACTTCAGGAAGGCTATGGAATTGCCCCTCTCAGTAATTTTTCTCTTGCTTTTGTTAGGGCTTTCTGGATCAGCACTGCCCTCCGTCCCCTGTGTCAGGCTGACTCGGGGCTCCCGGTTAAGCCAGCTCAGCTTACTCCTGTATCTAGGATGCGGAGTCAGGAGTGGAGACAGGGTCTCAAGGCCAGGCATCCCAAGAGGGGCTGTGGCAGCTTCATCGCTGTGCCCAATGCCCATGCCATCCCTGATCATATCCCCAAGTCCACACCTCTGTGTCACACTGACCCCTTGTTTCCCTGACATGTCTTTGCGACCAGCAGTGGAATTCCTTGCCTATGCTGCGGTTCCTTTTTCTGGAACATTTGCCCTTCTGTTTCTCTCACATCTCCCCCTTGTGTTCCCTTTCCAAGGGACCCCTGAGTGCGCATGCTCTGTGATTCCAGAGCCCACCTGTGTCTCCCACTGTGGCAGGCGACCTGTGGGTATGGCATCCTTGCTCCTTCCATAGTCAGAATGTGGGGACATCTCTGTGGGCCCAAACAGAGCTTCGACCTTTGCCAATCTGTCTGCAGGCCCTGTGCACCGTGTACACTTTGCTTCAGGTCTGTCCTGTGGATCCTGTGACGCTCACTCCCCCCACCCCCACCCAGTCTTCTCCGGGGCTGCTGACTTCCGGCCCTGTTTGTGACGTTGGCTTTCGGGGACTGGAGGTTTCTCGTCCGTCCTGGGCCTTGGTTATTCCTTGGGCCTAGTTTCTCACTTTTACTTTGAGTGAACAGATTTCTAACCTTTTTGGGAAGTAATTCAAGGTCATCTGGAAGTGAGCACTAGCTCAGAAGCTCACGTTCAGGCCCGAATCATCTCCGACTTGCAACGAATGTGTGATGGTGAGTTAGCGTGGTTGTGTAGACAGCAAGCACGCACATGGGCATCCTAGATGAGGGATGGGGCACCTATCCTAGGAGGGACATCCTAGATGAGCTGTACTGGCAGCGAGGTGATGTGAGTGCAGCCAGGATGGGAGCAGAAGGTCTGAACCAAGGTTGCCGACCCAGGAAACCTCTAAGTACGGAGAGATTTTCTCTCGGCTGGAGAGCGCACACGTATTTCCTTTGTGCTCCTTGTCTTCTTAGAGGGCCACCAGCACTGAGGCCACCGTCTCATGGCTTTGCTTAATCCTGCTGTCTCCTCAACCTCCAGTTCTCACCCATTCTTAGTCACTGTGGGGAAGACATTTGGACACCTGCAGGGACACCTCCAAACCGTAGCCTAGCACTACACCCCCTTTTTTTTCTCACCAAGAACAGATCAAAACCTTGGGTTCTGGATTAGGCAGGGATTAAAATACCACATGTTTTGATGACTAGTTGGTGACCATGACCTTGAACAGGTTCATGAACTTAAGCAGGCCTCAGTTCCCTTCTCTAACATGGCACGCTCTTGGCCCGCGCTGTCTAAAGCAGAGTGAACGCTGAGAGGTAGTTGCTGGTGCGGCTGGTTTTGAGAATCGCCATGAGAAAGATCATTCCTGGAGGGCAGCGCGCTCTCACCAGGAGTTCTAGGCTGCACGGTCTCAGACACTCAGCCACCCAGCAGGCACCATGTTCCCAGCACACACCTGGACTTAGAAAAAATACAAATGATTCCATGTCATGAACCTTCGGAGCCGTGCAAAATGATCTGAAACCCACATCTGCCAGTGACAAGGGCTCGGGGTACTTTCTTCTGCTGTGTCTATTGAGAAGAACAGCTGGACACCAGGCCGCGAGGGCTTGCAAACAATTATTAAATTACGCTGTAGACTTGTCTTCTCCAAGCAAGATGAACGCAATTCTTTCAACCTTTCCTAAGCATGGTTTTGATTTTCCACTCCTTTAATCATCTCTGTGGCTCTCTTCTGAACCTTCTCCAAGTTCTCCGTGTCCTTCATGTTGCTGTGGAGCACCTAATTGCTCAACATTCTCAGGGAAGCGCTTTCACAATGTGGAGCACAATCCGACGGTCCCTTACTGTCTTACTCTACAGCAAAGGTGGTTTTCAAGGGATTTTCTTAGATGGCGTTGCCTTTGATACACAGTACGATGTGGTGATGCAGGGATTATCACCTTCCCACTGGGGACAAGCAGACGCAGATCCAGGAGGATTTGCAGGTTTGCCTGAGGTCAAGGGCTGTGTGCGTTACACTTGGGATTGGAGCTGAAGTTGCAATGTCCAGCCATGTTCCCACGGTACCCAAGCCCGTGCCTACACACAACGCGCAAGGCTGTGGCCATCTGAATAATTTTCTGCTCTACTTCCCATGAGCTCTGCCGCTGGATTGGTTTCGTTAATTTTCCTGCACAAAACCTTACCAAATCCTTCCGTTTGACTCATGGATTCCTCCATGCTCTGCCTGATGCATGGTGCGCGAGGCTGAGTGGGTCAGGTTGAGTGTATCTTTCATGTAAGGGTCTTAGAGAGATGTTTTTAGAAACATGTTATTTCAAAGGCACAGATGTAGAGTGTTACTTCTCGGGATCCACGGTGATGAGAAACGTTTGCCTTTAGGGTTCTTGGCTCACTGTTCCCACTAACGAGGACACTTTGTTGTGAGGAATCAGAGAGGGGATTACACATGCTTCCCAGCGTATTCTCCTCTCTGCATCCCAGGATGTAACCTCACCTGCGTGGCCAAGAGTGAAGGCGAAAGACACAGGTCCTGGGCAAGGTCAAGGCTTCTTTAGTTTGTGTCTATTGGTTTTCTCATTCTCCAGGACTGATAGTGAATCTTAAAGCAGTAAGAACATTCAGAATTATATATTCAGAATCCCTTATGCTTTGTATTCCATCATTGAAGGAACAGTTCAAAAAAGGATTTATTTTTTATTGGAAAGGAGAGACAGAGAGGAAGCTCTTTTATCCACTAGTCCATTCCCCACGTAGTTGCCACAGCCAGATCTCACGCAGGGTGCAGGGTCCCAAGGCTTTGGGCTGTCCTCCACCGCCTTTCCAAGCCACAAGCAGGGGGCTGGATGGGAAGCAGAGCAGCCAGGACATGAACCGGTGCCCATATGGGATGTTGGATTACTTTCCAAATGACTTAATGACCAGGGCTGGCCAGACAGAACTTAGGGGCTAGGCTCTTGTTCGAGATCTCCCTTATGGGTGCAGCAGCTCAAGCAATTGGGCCATCCTCTATTTTTAGTTGACTTTCCAAGAGCATTAGCAGGGAGCTGAGTTGGAACAGCTGGGACCTGAACTGATACCCATATGGGATGCTGACACTGCAGGTGGTGGCTTAACCAGCTATACCACAACCTTGGCCTCAAGGAAGGATATTTTTTATAAAGCCTACCTACCTATATGATGTATATTTATAAAATGAACTTCCTGGTCACTGGACCGAATTAATGAGCCAATTAAAATCTTTTAATGTATGCCCAACCACTAGGGAAATTCTTCTATGATGACAATGCGATCGCCTCTGCCTCAGTTGTTCTGACGTGGTTGGAGCAGAGTCCTTTATTCGTTTTGCTTAAAGCTCTTCCTCAAGTGACTTGAAGCAACACCACTGAGACTCAATGGGATGGCAGTGTGAGGGGTCTGGGCTGCTGCAGACAAGCGCCTCCGAGCCCCTGGCTTTGGTTTGCCCAGCGTGGAGCAACAATCCTGATAGCCAATGGCGTGTGTAGGCCTGGGTTTGCACCTGGCGTGTGTGACAAGTGTGTGGGTGTCCAGCTGTAGGTTCACCACATTCTCCAGATCTTGGACCTGACAACCTAGTTACATCTCCTGCTCTTTGATGGACAGCAAACCCGGGGTAAGGGAGCCGCTGGGTCCTGGTGCCCATGGGTTCCTAGGACTCTTAGGGAAGTCTGTTCTCCCAGCCCCAATCTATATGTTGAAATTCCAACCTCATATTAGGAGGTAGGACCACTGTGGAACCCTGAGAAACAGGAAACATTTCTTTCTCTGTTAAAGATTTTTTAGATTTTTTATTTCAAAGGTGCAGTTATAGAGAAATCTTCCATCATCTGTTTAGTCCCTAAATGATTGCTTTAGCCAGAGCTGGGTGGGTCTGCAACCAGGAGCCAGGAGCTTCCTTTACGTCTCCCACATGATTGCAGGAGTCCAAGCTCTTGGGCTCTGCTCTGCTGCTTCCCAGGCCGTTAGCAGGGAGCTGGTTGGCAAGTGGAACAGCCGGGTCTTAAACGGGTGCCCACATGGGATGTGGGAGCCGCAGGTGGAGCCTGCACCTGCTACACCCCAACGCCAGCCCAGGGAGCATTTTAAAAACATATTTGAATACGAGAATTCCCTGATGTGCTTGCAACATAGGAACATATTTATACCCTACTGTTGGGGATTATTACTCATGCGTTCTTGGGCGAAGTGGAGAAGTATTGTGGATCAGTGTTAAGGTCAGGCAAATCTAGGACACTGAACATGCGTCCCCTCAGTTGGGGTGTGGGCGAAGGTTCAGATTCCCAGACCTTCCCAGGAACCATGTTCAGTAGTCTTGCCACGAGGCTCCCAAACGCACATTCTCAACAGGGAGGCATGTTGTTGCCCACTCCGTGGAACTGCTGCTTGCTAAGGGGCAGCGAGGGGCCACTTGGGGTAGTCTTTGAGGACGTTGCCTGCCAGTCTCAACCTCACATCTTCACAGCCATTGCCAGACCCGGGCCACTCACTGCTCGGTCCCCAGTTCTTCAACTCCCACCCTCTTTCCCATCCGCACGGGTTGCCAAGATGCTCCCAGTGTTCTGGACCAAGTCTGCTGACATTGCATGGCTCTGCCATTCTGGATGAGCAACACATGCTGATATTTAGCTCTCCTAGCTGGAAAAATAATGGCACGCTGTTTCTTTAGGAGTAAGTTTTCTTTCTCACCAATGTCACAATGTAAGTTCGAGTTGAAAGGACAGTGGTGACATCTTGCTTATCCAGAAGGTTTCTGCAAAACCTGTGCAATGGACTTTTCTACATCAAGCCTCAATCGAGGGAGCGAGTGTTACCATGAATCACACTGAAGCTGTGCTGTGAAGGTGTGTTAAGCCACACATCTCACATAACCCAATTCTCAGTGGGTTTAAGCGGATTTATGGACTCAAGCAATTGAAAAGCCCAACATTCCAGGAAGGCTCAGGAGTGCTTTGATCAGCTCTCCAGCCCTGTTTCCCTGGGATTACCTTGGCTTTGCCTTCTCTTGGGGATTGGATTCCTCCTTAGCTAGGATCCCGTAGGACTAGGAAGTGGTTGCCGGAGCTTCAGGCTTTCCAGGTGCAAGCCCCACCTTCCCAGAGGAAGAGAACCGTTCTGCCCTCAACCACTAACAAAACCCTGGACATGCCTGCGATGAGCTAGGCTTGGGCTAAATGCTCATCCCCGAAGTGATAAATCAACCCGCACAGCTAGTCAGAGTCCACTCGAGATGGGACAGGGATTCCATGTTCATGACAAAACCTGGAGTGAGACGGGAAGGATCCTCCGGAGGAAATGGACACGGTCCATTACAAACACATATTTTTTTGTATTTTTTAAAAAGATTTATTTATTTTTGTTAATTGGAAAGTCAGATTTACAGAGAGAAGGAAAGACAGAGAGAAAGATCTTCCATCCGCTGGTTTTCTCTCCAAGTGGGCGCAACAGCCAGAGCTGAACCAATCTGAAGCCAGGAGCCCGGAGCTTTTTCTGTGTCTCCTACACAGGTGCAGGGTCCCAAGGCTTTGGAACATCCTTGACTGCTTTTCCAAGCCACAAGCAGGGAGCTGGATGGGAAGTGGAGTGAGCTGGGATACAAACCTGTGCCCAACACGGGATCCCCTGGTGCATACAAGGCAAGGGCTTTAACCTCTAGGCTACTGTACTGGGTTCCTTTTTCTTATTCTATAAATAAGGAACACATCAAGTTCCAGATGTGTTGCTTTTTCTTTTCTTTTTTTCTGCTTTGAGAAGAGTTGAGCGGTATCTCTGAATAGGGTCAAGATGATCTTCCTAAGCCTTTGAACTAACAGTAATTGGTTGAGAATCTCAACTTTTTAGGCACGTGGCGTGAAAGTTCCAACAAATTCCAAGAGAATGGCTGAACCAGCAGCGTAGAACAGTTTCGTCTTATGGATCTAATAAAAATAAGTGCTACCATGTATTAATATTATGCTGATTGTTTCCCACAGTTTATCCTATTGACCTTTTACAAGTGGGTACATTGCCTGTGAAGGTAGCTGGGCTCAGAGGAGTTCAGTCATTTGCCCGAGGTCACACAGCAAGGGGAGGGCTGAGCAAGCTGCAGTTGGGACCTGGAGCACCTGCTTCAAGAAGGGCCCATGTGTTCCCCTCTCTTGTTCCTCTGCTCTGGAGGAAGAGGTGAAGCAGGGGTCACTAACGAGGACGAGCCCAGCTCAATAACTCTGCTCTTGTTTCCTTCTCTGAAGCAGAAACCGAACAAACGTCAGTTTCTCGGGCATACAGTAAGTAGTGACGCTACTTCAACGTTCGTATTTTAAGGACTCTTTTTGGATGAAAATAATACTCAAATTTTGATATGCAGAAATATTTTTCAGAGTGCTAAACTCAGAGGCAGTGAAAGGTCCTTTAGAGCTATAAAAAAGTCTTGTTGGTGTAGACTTGGTCCTTAACTCTTTGTACCTGCAAATGTCCACTTCCCGAATGGTGGTCCCAGAGGTGAGATGCGACAGTGGGGCGTCATCAGCAGGCAGCCAATCACCCTCTGCTATGGACTGTGTCTTGAGACTGGGCTTGTGGGCACAGGCAGCAGCCTGCTGCTTTGCACGGGCGTCCTTTTCTGAAGGGCCACTCAGGTCTGCTTCCGATCCAGTTTCTTGCTAAGGCGTCTGGGAAGCAGTCGATGATGGTTCAGGGACTTGAGTTCCTGCTACACATGTGGGACACCTGCTGGGCTGGAGGCCCCGGCGCTTGGCTGCGTTGTAGGCTTTTGGGGAAGGAACTTGAAACAGACATGGTTCTCTCTCTCTCTCTCTCTCTCTCTCTCTCTCTCTCTCTCTCTGTTCTTCTGCCCGTTTGCCTTCTCCTTTTTCTCTTTGTCTTTGTAGCATGCTACTACACACAACATTGGCATCAATAAATAAAACCTTTACAAAATAATGGCTTGTGCTGGAGTGATGGCGGTGGAGGAAAGCCTGATTCTAGTGACTTTTTGCACACTGTATTTGCTTTGTAATGACTGGAGGGAGCGTTTAAAAGAAAGGAAGCTGCTTTATTTATTTGTTTTGGAAAACTTTCTGTTAAAGACTTCTTCCCCCAGGGCTTTTTTTTTTTTTTTTTTTGCCGAAGTGGCAGGGGCTAAGATGCCTTTCTGCCATTTTTGGTTTCCAGAATGCCTGGAAGATTCAGGAAGTACCCAGGGAAGGATCTCCCAGCTTCTGGCACCTTGCAGGGAGGGGACCTGCATGGCGGTCCAGCTGAGGGATGCCTAAACTCCTGACAAGGAGTAGCTCCTTAGCCTCTTGCTTCAGTAAGCGAACTGCCTTGGCCAGTGTTTTCCCAGGAACAAGAGACTCAGAAAAAGAGATGAGCGGGCATGTTCATTTGATATTATCAGACAGCGTGGGGCAACTGGGAAGCTGGTGCCTGGGCGAGCGTGGGTGCAGTGCACTTCTGGCGAGTGGGATTTGCAGAACACGGACTTGTTAGGGGGCTGCCTTGGCCCGCAGGGGATGGGCCATGCACAGGGTACTCTGGAGGCGTGGCAGCATCGCAGCTCGGTGATGACGCACTTCCTGTCACGTGTCTGTCGCCTACCCTTTCCTAAAGTGAAGCCACACTTCACATCTGAGGGCACGTATAGGCCAAATTACCCGGAACATGTAGAGCTTGGAAGCATGATCTTAAGAATTTGATATTATCTGAAAATGCTTTCAGAAGCCTGAGGGCTTCTTTGGCCATTAAAAAAAAATTGAGAAAACAAAGTTAAAACCAAAAATGAGCTTTTCAGTGTGGCGCCATAAGCTTGGTGGAAGACATGGATATAGTGTAAAGGTTTGAAAGAATAAGCAAGCCTCAAGCTAATTCTTTGAATCTTTTACTTTCCCTGAAAAGAAAAAAAAGTGAGGTTAAGTCTCTTTGAGGGCCACTAGAACTCACCACACCCGCGCCCAGGCTCAGGCAGAGAGGTGTGACCCTGTGACTCAAAGACACGATGTCACACTGCCCAGTGTTCTAAGAAAAGGCCCTTGTCCACACCCTGTTTGTCTCAGTCACACCTGGGCTTCAGCCTCGCGCTCACCTTCCCAGTTCCAGCAAGTTTACATCATTTTTCCTTCTGAATTTGAGTTTGCACACTACGGGATGGGTGTGTATGATTTTCTAAATGTTTATTTATTTTGAAGGATTTATTCATTTCACTTCAAATTCAGAGTTAAAAAGAGAATGGAGAGAGAGAGAGAGAGAGAGAGAGAGAGAGAGAGAGAGAGAGAGAGAGAGAGAGAATCTTCCATGCTCTGGTTCACTCCCCACATGGCCGCAGTAGGGAGAGCTGAGCCTGTCCGAAGCAAGGAGCCAGGAGTCTCTTTTGGGACTCATAAGTGTATTGCGTGCCCACAGCCTCCTCTGCTGCTTTCCCGTGGCCATTAGCAGGTCTGGAAGTTGAGCAACCAGGACTAGTCAGTGCCTGTATGGGATGCCAGTGCTACAGGCTGAGGATCAGCGTGCTACACCACCACACTGGATCTAACAAATCTCTGATAGAGGGCCCGGCGGCGTGGCCTAGCACCTAAAGTCCTCGCCTTGAATGCGCCCCGGGATCCCATATGGGCGCCAGTTCTAATCCTGGCAGCTCCACTTCCCATCCAGCTCCCTGCTTGTGGTTTGGGAAAGCAGTTGAGGATGACCCAAAGCTTTGGGACCCTGCACCCGAGGGAGACCCGGCTCAGTTGGGGAGTCAATCATCGGACCGAAGATCTTCCTCTCTCTCCTCCTCTCTGTATATCTGACTTTGTAATAAAAATAAAAAAATGTTTTTGTTTGTTTTTTAATTTTCAGGTGGGTGCTGTGGCACAGTGGGTTAAGCTTCTGCTTGGGTCATTTGCATCCTTTATCCGAGTGCCACCCTGCTAGTCAGGCACACATTGGGAGCCAGTAGATGATGGTTAAAGCACCTGAGTTTCTGATAAATAGTGGGAGATCCAGGTGGAGGTCCTGGTTCCTGGCTTGGTGCTGGCCCAGCCCTAACAGTTACGGGCTTGTAGAGAACGGATCAGCCTCAAGGATCCAACAGCCCCAGCGGCGGCAGGTATTTGGAAAGGGAAACCGTCAATAGGGATTCATTCTCACTCTCTCTCTCTCTTCCTTCTAATGGTTCTCAACCCAATTCCACAGGATACATCCTTCAGGCTGCCCATCCCTGCCTTGCTGGACGGTCCCTGTGCGTCCTTAGCAGCGGCCAATGTGGCTGCACAGCAGGCTTGGACAAGGAAGGGGCTCCAATTCTTGTGACTGGAGAACTGAAGGGGCTTATTAGAAAAAGACCAGAGCTTGGCATTCTAGCTCTTCTGAACACACAGCATCACTGTATTTTTGCCTGATCTTCCCTGAAGTTTTTTTTTTTTTTTTTTTTTTTTACCCAGAACCACCCACTTCCGTCTTCTCCTTCAATGAATCCTGCAGGAAAACTCCAGCTTACGAGCTGCCGGGCAGTGGTTTCTGATTTTCTTTCCCATTTCTGAAGTTTAGTCTTGGCCTCCTCCTCCAGCCCTGTCCTTCTCTGGTCCTGGCAGCCACCGCACACTGCGTTCTCCCGCCTCTTGTTCTGAGCAGCTCCTCACTCCTCGCGGGGTGAATACATACGAATTGGTTACAACCTGCATTTCAGAAACTGCCAGCAATCCTAGGACAAGCGCCTCCTTTTAATGGTCCACTTTGTTCTGGGTCTCACCCTTGTGGATCCACTGACCCTTGAGCCATTTGGTCTTCCATAGGGAAACCAGCTCCCCTGCCAAAGGGTGCCTGTAGAGCTGTATTCTTGTGATGTTTAGATCACTTTATGTAAACCAGGGTTTCTAAAAGGATGCAGGATTTTGGGGGTCTAGCACAGTTTTTTTTTTTTTAAATGTAAATAGCTCATAAAAAACAAGGGAGACCGTTTTAGGTGGTGTGCAGATTTTCCCAAGTCCTTGCTGGCATGTGGGCCAGCATGGAGCAGAGTGCCGCAGGACATCAGCTCTGAACGGCTGGTGTTTCGGAAAGCTGATGCTGTTGTAAAAATGCGGTGTGGGACAGCTCTGCTGACGCGTCAGCGCTTCCATGCAAGACAAATACTCGGTTAAAGACAACATGCTTCGCGCTTCTGATTAGATCAGAGAAGTCTAAATACCACAGTGCTTTTATGTGTTTGCGTGAGGTGAACCTGCCGAGCTCCCTCTCACCCTTTGTGTCTCAGACACGCCTGTTCAGAGAAGCACACCATTTCTTTCTCGCCACTGTTCCCACTCAACGTGCAATTCGCTGCTTTGCATTATTTGACTAAAAAGTGGGTTTACAGAGTAAATAAAAATGGAAAAACAGAAAGAACCCGCCAACCTTTCCAGAACCGGTTCTACATCACTGATAGCGAGGAATGCTTGTCCCCACCTGGGCTACAGCGATGCATGCGGGGCTCCGGCATCCCGTGCAGGATCCATGCCACTGCGCAGCCGAGCCAGTGCCCCCCTCCTAATGGAAGTGTCAGACTCCTAGACTGGTTTGCAGCATTTAAAAATATAATGGTTTGCATACTGTGCAGTGATTTGTAAAATGTGAATGCCTACAAAAGCCGTGGTTACCCAGCATAACATTATCTTATTTTTAGTTACACAACCAGTAAAACAGCTGGAGGTCTAAAATCATGGCCTCACGCTAAATACATTACTACATCTTACCCATGCAGTAAGGGTCTGTCCTTTTAGCTAGACGATAGGAGAACATGGCGTGATTACTGGCAAATTAACACTTCCAATTTTAATAGAGAAGCAAGGCCTACATAAAAACACTGGAATTAGAGTCTGTGCCAGCTAGATATTGCACACGTAGAATGTGCATTGAAATCGACCACTGCATATTATAATACAATGAGCCCCTTTTTCATTAGTCAAGAGATAATATCTATCCAAGTGGGCCCAAGATGTAAACCAGCAAAATATTCAACGTTCTAGCTTTACTTAGCACGGTTAATAGAATCCTCTTGGTAATAGTAGCAGAATGTAATTGGCACTTAAGGAGCTCCGTGCTTGTTTTGTTTTCTCTGTAAAAGCAAGAGAAACTCTATCCCACCCTCCCCCCTTTACGTCTAAAAGCAAGACAGCCCTACTCAGTCATTCTCACAGGGCAGACTTGGGATATAACAGGTTCCATCCTATGCCATAGCTGATGTTGACTTCTTAGGTTGCTAAAATGGGCCTATCGTAATCCGAGGCAAGGAATCAACACAAGTACACAAATGTGTGTAGCCAAGGCATCTCTTTGTCGTCAAAATTATGTCAAAAGCATTCCCGATTGTCTTCCCCAGTGTCAAACACTGGGCATTTGGGTTACAGAGTTGCTTGCTGTAGAGGGATGGTTAAACCTTCCTCAGGTGCTGTTCTGCACCCAGCTCCCAAGTCAGGCACACTGCGCTTCTCTTTGCCCTCTCTCTTTTTTTAAAGATTTATTTATTTTTATTGCAAAGTCAGATATACAGAGAGGAGAGACAAAGAGGAAGATCTTCTGTCCGATGATTCACTCCCCAAGTGAGCCGCAATGGCCGATGCTGCGAAGCCGGGAACCAGGAACCTCCTCCAGGTCTCCCACGTGGGTGCAGGGTCCCAAAGCTTTGGGACATCCTCGACTGCTTTCCCAGGCCACAAGCAGGGAGCTGGATGGGAAGTAGAGCTGCCGGGATTAGAACCGGCGCCCATATGGGATCCTGGTGCGTTCAAGGCAAGAACTTTAGCCGCTAGGCCATGCCGCCGGGCCCACTTAGCTCTTTTTGATGGTGTGAAAGTGACATGCATTCAGCCATAAGCTGACTTGGGAATGGCTGTCGTTGCCCAGCCCTCAGTGGGCACTCCTCTCCCACGAGTCTGGGTAGCTGTGGCCGCTCCCAGGCAGCCCCTCCGTCTTCTGGAGAGGTGGGGACCACTGCAGCTACGCCCTGTGTTGCTTGCTGAGTCAGGAGGCTGGTGCTCTCTGCATTTTCCATTTGACGGTATACTTTTTTTTTTTTTTTAACATGCGATGATGGGCTTCTCAGGGATGTAATCCTGCTGTGAGCCTGGCATCTGCACAGATAGACGGTGTTTCTGTTTGTTACAGTGAAACAAACGGAAATAAAAGCATGTGGGCCACATTTCTTGGCCTCAATCAAGACATTCCACAGCAGCTACCAGATGTGTCTCATGGACTCTGGAGCACCTAATACTGCGTGGTTCTGCCCGCTGCCTGCCTCATCCAAGGTCATGGTGAAGTTGCTGGTGACCCAGCTCCCCTCCAGCCTGGGTGTCACCCAAGCTGACTTGATCTCTGAGCTCTTCAATTCAAATTCAGGCATCCTCTCTGCCTACAACCCTTTACTCTTGGGTGGGTGGGTGGGGGGAGGCCTTGTTGTCTTAAAGATGGTTGGTACCTCCCCCTTCGTATGGACCGTTTCCCTGTTACTTTCACTCCTGCCAATAGCATCGCTTCAAGATGGTGTTCTCTAATGGTCAGTTAGTGCTCTAGAAAGTGCAACGTAGTTTTAAAAATTATTTTCTATTTGCCAACTTGGTTGAACATTAATACCAGTAATTTCTCGTAGAGCTTGCGGGTGGTGGGGGTTACTATGATGAGAAGGCGTGGAGTTTTTCCTCTTGATTTACATTCCCTTTGCATCATTTCTGGTTTTACTTTCTCTGCTGGTGTTGCCCACGCAGGGTGAAGAGATCCTGCGTGTCTTTTGTTTATTTCAAAGCCAGTGCTTTGAATGCTTCACCGTGAAGTACGGCATGTCCATTAGTTCTCTCTGCGTAAGTTTGCATAAAATGTTTCTTTTCACATACATTTCTCCTTATGAGGTTAGGGATATTCCTGTCAATTTGCAGTTTGCTCAATTTTTTTTTTCTTGGCACATTTTATTTATTTATTTGAAAGGCAGAGTTATGAAGAGACAGAGAAGAAAGAGAGAGTCTTCCGTCCTCTGGTTCACCACGCGTGTGGGCTCCTGGGCTGGAGCTCGGTCAGTCCGAGACCAGGAGCCAGGAACTTCTTCCGGGCTTTGCACAGGAGGGCCACGGCCCACGCACCGAGCCACCTCTGCTGCTCTCCCAGGTGCGTTAGCAGAGAACCGCTCAGAGTGCTAACAACGAACCAATGTGGCTTTGCTTTTTAAAAGTTTGCTTTTGAAGTATGTTTTTTTTTTTAATTTTTGCTATTTTCATGATACATTTTTGTAGGTATAAGTGTTCCCCTCTCCTGGTTTTTCTCTCCCCCATTCTCCGTGTTACCACAGTAGTGTAGTCCTTTGGTAATTGTTACAAGCTCAACGTTGTGCTGTTTAAACTTGGCATGGGATGGGAGGTTTAGGCAAAGGCAGAGAATGTTGCATCAGACTGCAAAGGTGCATTTACATGTTTCATTGGGACTCCCTTTTCGAAACCGGAGAGTAGAGATGCATGCTGGGGTGTGTCTTTCCTTCCGGTGTGTGCTGGTCTTCACCGTCTAGTGCATCAAAGAGAGCACTCTACTTCATTGCCTATGTCATTTTTGTGTGTGAAAAAAAGCTGCCTTATATCAGAGAGAACATACGCTATTTGTCCTTTGGACTGGCTTACTTCACTAACCAACTTTGCATTGGAAAGTTTAAACCAATTTGGTCGGAATAAGGCATCTCTTATTTATTTAAAAGTATCTTATTGGGCCCGGCGGCGTGGCCTAGTGGCTAAAGTCCTCGCCTTGAGAGCCCCAGGATCCCATATGGGCACCGGTTCTAATCCCAGCAGCTCCACTTCCCATCCAGCTCCCTGCTTGTTGCCTGGGAAAGCAGTCGAGGACGGCCCAATGCATTGGGACACTGCACCCGCGTGGGAGACCCGGAGGAGGTTCCAGGTTCCCGGCATCGGATTGGCGCGCACCGGCCCGTTGCGGCTCACTTGGGGAGTGAATCATCGGACAGAAGATCTTCCTCTCTGTCTCTCCTCCTTTTAAGATTTTAATAAATCTTAAAAAAAAAAAAGATTTAAAATTAAAAAAAAAATATTCTTATTTATTTGAGGGACCGAAAGACAGAGAGAGCTAGAGACAGATAGAACAAGAGGAAGAAGTGGTTCCTGATGCTGTTGCCTGGAACGAAGCGGCAAGAAGCTGGTTTCTCTGGAGGATCGGGGCTGCATACAGCGACCCGCATCCCTGGGAGGTCCGAGGCTGCAGCCTGAGATGCAGGGGTGAACCGAGGCACCTGCTGTAGACACAGGCATCTTGACTGGCTTCTCAGCTTTTTCTGTTTTCTGAATTGATTTGGATAAGTTGAATTTCTTTCTGTGAATTTCTCCACTTCGTGTAGGGTTTAAAATTTATTAACTTATTCTTCATAATTTTATATTATCTTTAAAGATCTTGGTGGCATCTGCGATCTGTGACCCTATCATCGTTTTACCGTCTCGCCTTTTTTTATTCAATATTACAAGAAGTCGTCTTTCTTAATTTTATCTGACAGTTTATTACAGAGGAGAGGGTGGAGGTTAGGACCATGTTTTCATCGTCCCTCTTGTGTCTTTGGAGTTGGGGAGGGCTGGAGCACGGCTTTTTGCTGTCAGGCTCCATCAGCACCCGGGAAGGGACAAGGTCATTCGATATCACTTTAGAAACCCTAATGTGGGCAAGGGTGTCCTGAGGGTGCTACCTGAGTGGGCTTGATTGTTCTAAGAAGTTGCTGGCTTCATTGCACCAGGCGTGAGAGATGCTTTCTAAGGCCTGCATACCTCAGTGTGTCCACAGACCTAGGTGCTTGCTGTGACGCCTGCCCAGGAGTGTTGTTCAACCTGTTCCTCCCATCCTTTGAAGAGGTACTCGATGGGCTTAGACTCAGCTGGCTGTCTTCTTCATGTGCATCTGGGTATGCTCTCCATTCTTGCAGAGAGGTCAGGAACTGGAGTGGCCAGTCCTGCAACATGTGCTGCTGGGTAGACCACACGTCTCTGTGATTTCTCCTGAGGCTGGAGACTGAGCACAGTGGTCAAGCTGGGGAGCCATCTGAACAACCACAACTGGGAGGGTCTCAGACCTGGCTCTCACATGTATTGGCTGGGACAGCACCAGTCCATACACATGTTCTTGGATGCAGGAGCTGCCTGGCCAGGAAGTTGTCAATTTAATAAATTTTTTTTCCAAGAAACTACTTTTGACTATGATTTTCTCTGTTGTATGCTTGTCTTCTATTTTATCAATTTTGTTCTTTTTTGCAATAAAACATTTATTTCTTTAGATACAAAAGCTATAGAGAGGGAACGCTTCTATTTGCTGACCTGCTCCCTAGGTGGCCACAACAGCCAGTGCTGAACAAGGCTGAACCCAGGAGTCAGGAGCTCCATTCGGGTCTAGGGACACAAACACCTGAACCCATCGTCCAGGCCATCAGTAGGGAGGTGGATCGAAAGTAGAACCCGGATGGCATGTGGGTTTACCACCTGTGCCACAAGGCTGGCCCCAGTTTTGTTCTTTTTAATTTTTTACCTTATTTCTACATTTTTAGTTTGATTTTCATGAGGGGGAGAAAGAAAGAGATCCCTTCTAAAGCCAGGAACTTCTTCCAGGACTCTTACGTGGGTGCAGGGTCCCGACGACTTGGTCTGTCCTCAGTTCCTTTCCCAGGCCACAGGCAGGGAGCTGAATGGAAAGTGGAGCAGCTGGGATACGAAGCAGCACCCCTATGGGATCCCAGTGCATGCAAGGTGAGGTGAGGACTTTAAGCTGCTAGGCTACTGTGCCGGGTCCCTTGGCTATGGATGTATAAGCCAATTTCATTCTTGTGAAAGAACTTGTCCATATGAAATTCTTTTATTATTTTCGTTAAAGATTTGCTGATTTTTTATTGGAAAGGTAGATCAATGGAGAGACAGAGAGGAAGATCTTCCATCTGCTGGTTCACTCTCCAAATGGCCACAATAACCGGAGCTGAACTCATTTGAAGCTAGGAGCTAGGAGCTTCTTATGCTTCTCCTACCTGTTTCTCCACCCAGGGCTTTGGTCCATCCTCTACTCCCTTACAAGCAGGGAGCTGGATGGGAAGTGGACAGCTGGGATGCGAACCAGTGCCCATATGGGATGTTGGTGTTTGCAAGGTGAGCCGTTGTGCTGGGCCTACAAATGATATGAATTCTTTGAAATGTGCTGAAACATGCTTTATGTTGAAGCACGGGATCCACTCAGAAAATGCACCGGGTACCTCAAGCTGCACACGCGATCTCCTGCAATGTGCAAATCCAAACCAGCTAATTGGGCTGTTGACAAGTGCTACATCTTTTTAAAAAATACGTTTATTTACTTGGTTTACTAATTATCCACATGACTGATTTGTGAGTTTTTGCCATAGTTGTGTTGTTAGCTATGTTTTAAGGATCTACCATTACACATGTAAAATGTAGAATTGCTATTTCTTCTTTTTTTGTGAATTGAAGCTTGTGCTAATGCAAAGGCACTTCAAACCTTTTGTGAAAAAATGGAGTTAAAAGGTAAGTTCATTTTCTTTTTTTAAAAAAAGATTTATTTATTTTTTATTGGAAAGGCGGATATATACAGAGAAGAGGAGAGACAGAGAGGAAGATCTTCCGTCTGATGGTTCACTCCCAAGTGACCTCAACAGCTGGAGCTGTGCTGATTTGAAGCCAGGAGCCAGGAGCACTTCTGGGTCTCCCACGCAGGTGCAGGGTCCCAAGGCTTTGGGCCGTCCTCGACTGCTTTCCCAGGCCACAAGCGGGGAGCCGGATGGAAAGTGGGGCCGCTGGGATTAGAACTGGCATCTATATGGGATCCTGGCGTCTGCAAGGAGAGGATTTTAGCAGCTACGCTATCGCGCTGGGCCCCAGTAAGCTCATTTTCAACAAAATTTTAAAAGCTGGGCCCGGCACGATAGCGTAATGGTTTAAGGTCCTCGCCTTAAACGCCGCGATCCCACATGGGCGCCGGTTCTGGTCCTGGCAGCTCCACTTCCCCTCCAGCTCCCTGCTTGTGGTCTGGGAAAGCAGTTGAGGATGGCTCAGGGCGTTGGGACCCTGCACCCATGTGGGAGACCCGGAAGAAGTTCCAGGTTCCTGGCTCCTGGCTTCAGATTGGCGCAGCACCGGCCATTGCGGCTCATTTGGGGAGTGAAACATCGGACGGAAGATCTTCCTCTCTGTCTCCCCTCCTTTCTGTACATCTGCCTTTCAAATAAAATAAATAAATCTTCTAAAAAAATTTTGAAAGCTGTCTATCATTTTGTACGACATATGCCTGTTTCATGAACTTTTTTTCAGACCCTTCATAATAGCAAACCTGTTATTTTTCAAGAATATTTTTCTGTAAAATAATAATGCTGCAGTTCAATAATGCTATAACTGCTATCCGATCTTTTTTCCTGGCTGCTCTGTCCCCAACCTTTCACTTTCATGCTTCTTGCGTCTTTATGCTTTTGCTTTGTCACTTACGTACCCTGGATCCCTGGCTCGCTGCTGGCCCTTGCCCTCACCCCTCCTGTTTAGTCCTAGCCCAGGGAGCAGCCAGGAGGGCCCACCTCGGCTGTAACGCTTTCCATGTCATCCCGCTGCTTACAGTCCCGCAGGGTCACAGTGACAGCCTTGTCATCCTGACCTGCGGTTCCCTCGATGGACTGCCCTGATCTCTTTTCCCCCTGCCTTCCCCTGCATTCTCTCTGCTGCGGCCCTGTTGTGGCCTTGGCAGCCCATGGCCCATCCCGCAGGACCACATCTGCCCGATGGTCCCCACAAATGTCACTTACTCACCTCCCGTGGGTGTGGACTCCAGTGACACTGTCACTGAAGCTAAGATTGTCACGTCTTCCTTCGACACTTCTGGTTCTCCTCTCTGCTGGAGGTTCTCCATGGCCCCTGCCTTCTGCTGTATTTTGTCCAGTGCCTGACACTCTCATTAGAAGGTAAGCTTAGTTGGCTATGATCTTTGTCTGTTGTTTTCATTGATGGATTTGCAGAACTTCAGAACACTGCTTGGTGCTAACCGAGAACTGAACACATAGTTGCTAAATCGATGCAGGTGTAAATGAAATAGTTCATGCATAAAGATTGCAAAAGTTTAGAAAAGAGACATGAAGTAATGATTTTTTGAAGTAATTGAAAGGGTTCAATGTTACTTTTTTTCAGAAAGGAGGGGAAGAATGTAAAGGGGAGTATTATGGATATATTTATAGATGTATATGGCATATCCTAACGCATAGTTACAGTTATTGGTCACATGAGCTACTTCCTGGGGAGAGGCACTGCCTGTAACACGGGCATCCCATAAGGGTGATGACTCGAATCCACCTCCAATCCTGCTCCCTGCCTGGTAAGGTTGTGGAAGACAGCCCACGCACTTGGACGCCTGCACTCAAGGGGAAGACCCAGAAGCATGCCCTGTTAGTGGCTTGGACTGGGTCCACTCCAGGCCATTGCTGCCGGCTGGGGAGTGAACCAGAGGATGTAAGATCTTGCTGTTTTCTCTGTTTGCTTCCCCTTCTGTCTGTATACATCTACCTTTCAAATAAAAACAAAATAAATCACACACACACACACACACACACACACACACACACCTCAGCTGTGGGCAATGGCCTAGGTTGCATTATACCTAGCAAATATTACACTACTGGGAGAAAAGCACCTAATAGCTGGCAGGCATCCTGGGCCTGGTTAATGCCAAAGCTGTGTTAACCATACCAGTGTGCCAGCATGGTCATCTAGCTTATTTTTCTCTAACAATATGTGTGTGTGGGGTGCCGGGTCTGTGGGCCCCAGGGGCTGGGGTTAAGTGGCCTGGGTCCTTAGGCCCACGTGCACTGTGGCTGCTGGGCACATGATCCCTGGTGGCGGAGGGTCTGGCAGGGTCTGGGTCCAGAGGCCTGGGGTGCCAGTGGTGCCGAGCAACGTCCACTGGCTGCCCTGCAGTGCGCTTGTGGGAGCTTGGTGTGTGGGCCTACAGGGGGGTCCTGGGGCAGGTACAGGTGGGGGTATGCATGGACATGAAGTCTGAAGTCCAGCATTGATGGTCTGACTGTAGGGTGAAAGTGTCAGAGCTGGGCCTCCTCTGTGGAAAAGATGGAGCAGTGTACGGCCTGCCCAGCTGCACACTGAGGCTCTGGCAGCCCTCTGGTCCCGCAGAGGACATCTGCTCCCATGGCAAAGGAAAGAGGGCAGAACAAATTGGACAACTACCCCAGCCAAGCGACGGCAGCAAATCTCTGGGCGAATCGAGACTGTAAGGTGGACTGTTGGCCAATGGACCCTGGAAGGATTTCCTCATTCTTGGCTCTGTGAGACCGACAGCTTTTCAGAGCTATTGAAAGCACTTGAGCAGCACCCTCAGAGCATGCTGCAGGTTGGGGACCGTGGCTGTTCCCCATCCTAGGTACTGAGGCAGTTGGGAGGCTGGGTGCGGCTTTTCCCCTTATCTCCTTCCTTCCCCGCCCCCATACAGGAATAAAAAGAAAATTTGAAAACAATAGTCTTACCTTCTTTTCCCCAAACCCTTGATCCTTCCCACCCTGATCGACTACAAATAGCACCAAAAACAAAAATCGTGAAAAATATTATAATTAATGTATGATTATTAATAAGAAAGTATATGCTAAGTGCTCAGCGTTTATTATATCCTCGTTCATTCTGGAGCCGATCATTCTTTATCATGTTCTAAGCCACAAAAGGCCATTTTTAAAGTTTTCCTGGCTGCATCGTGGTTTTGTTCCTTTTCACTTCTTTCATTTCTTGTAGCGTTTTTCCCCCTAGTTTGTTGAATTATTTCATCATAATCAAGATCACTTCTCAGAGTCCACAGACTTACCTAAATCATAGGGAGTTTATTTTTGAAGCGACCTTGCGAGTGACCTAACCGTTGACCCATCTTAGTTTATCAGGGCTTGAAGATTTTTGGACAGCCCTTGTTATGTGGCTGTTCTATATGGTTATTAAAATGCTCTGTTAATGTGGTGTAGCAAGAATAGAAGTGTCCCCAGCCTCGAGCTTGAGTGTGCAGAAAACGGAGCTTCAGAACCCTAGACAGGGTAACTACTTAATTTCTAAATTGAGCTCTAATCCACTAATGGCAGCATTAAAACTTAGTCAATTAGGGGTAAACTCTCCCCTGGGCTGCAGAGGCGAGTAGGGGAGGGCTCTGTATTGCCAGTGAACAGCAGGGGAAAGGCATTTGGTGTTCTGTCTTCCCTGGCTGTTCGGTGAAGCATTCCTGCCGTTAGTTGTGTGGTCACACTGTTATCCAATGCATCCTGATTTGTAGTTTCCCTCTGTCCAGCTGCCTGGAGTTCTCAGCCGTTCTGCTCCCTCCCTGAGGCAGAGGGGCATAGGGCGGTGCTTGTACGCATGTTCCCGTGGAGGGGTGGGGCCCACGGAAAGGCCTCAGACCTACCCTTTAGTGCGCACTGCAGGTGCGGCGCCATGCCAACATACATACGGGAACTCTCCTGGGGGTTTCTCAGCAGTTCAGGCTGCTCCCGGGAGACCCGGTCTCCCCTGTTGTCCGATCCTTCTCTGGGATTTCTAGCAGCTCTCCTCCCTCCTGAGCTTGCCCTGAGGTGGGTGGTCCTTCATCTGATTTGTTGGCTTGGCTTCCCACTTCCTCAGCCCGACTGGCGGACACGTGATTGAGCTGTCAGCTGTAGTCTTCCTAATCTATTTTTTATGTTGTTGATTTTGTGTGCGTCAACAGATTCCATCTATTGAAACTCAAGAACTCGGCTCTTAAAATCAAAACCTTGAGTGCATGCACTGAGGTGGACTCGGTCAGCTGATAGACCTGGGGTAGATTTTCTTAACCCTGGTGCTAGGAAGCTGACAATGTCGCAGAACTAGCAACACCACTCCAGTAACAGCCCGGGGTGTTACTTCCCCATACTGGGGTCTCTAAGGCATCATCAAAGGCCTGTCCTTCCTCTCGGGGTGCTGATGTCGTTGGAAGCATAGAGCTATCTTCTGTGGAGACAAGAGGAAACAACAACAATGAAACAAAACCCTGAAACATGTGTCCCGTTCACCTTCCTCCTACCCAACCCGCCCATCCGAATCAGAGGCCCACGTGGACATGCGTCCCTCTCAACAGGGGAAAGAATATTCAAAAGAAAATTAAAAATTAAGAAGCTAAAAATCCTTCAGTAAGCATGACCACAAATATTATCTCTGTTTCCTAACCCAAGTTTCTGTTTATTAAACCCAAGTCTGGTCTGGCTGGATGCTCTCCGCCCTTTGAGGTCCAGGAGCCAATGAGGACTTCTGGTTTGAGCAGAATGTGCAGGGCTGTGGGTTAGAAGGCCCTAGGGGCAGAGGTGGGAAGGAGATATGGGGAGATCCCCTCTTCACCGGCTTCAAACGTGTCTGTAAGACCTTGAAACATTTGTACGAAAATAATTCACAGAAACACCTTGCGTTTTCTTTCTAAAAAGTTTTATTTTATTTATTTGCAAGGCAAAGTAACAGAGGGAGAGAAAGAGCCAGAGTGAGAGAGCAAGAGAGAAGAGACTTTTACCTGTGTGGGTTCACTTCCTAAATGGTTACAATCACCAAGTCCCGGCCAGATCTAAGCTAGGAGCCTGCAACTCGAATCAGGTTTCGCACATGGACAGAGGCCAAGTCCCACGCCATTGCTGTTGCGTCCCAGACACATTAACGGAAGACTGGACCAGAAGCAGGGTATCGGTGACTCAAACTGGAACTCTGAGAAGGGACGCTGGTATTGCAAGTGGCAGCTTAACCCAAGTGCCACAGTGCCAGCCCCAGTATTTTACATTTTCATCTGCAAAGGGGTAATTTTTTGTTTAGCTCTTATCTCTGTTTACATAGTCTCTGAGTAAATGTATTTTATGTGTGTTGTTCCTTGTTTACCTTTTTCAATTTGTGAAATAAGTGGAATATTTTCTTTCTCTCTCTTTTCAATAAATAGATGTTCTTTTAAACACTTATTTACTTTTGTTGGAAAGGCAGATTTATAGAGAGAAGGAGAGACAGAAAGATCTTCCGTCTGCTGGTTCACTCCTCAAATGGCTGCAACTGTCGGAGCTGAGCCGATCCAAAGCCAGGAGCCAGGAGCTTCTTCTGTATCTGCTATAAAGGTACAGGGTCCCGAATACTTGAGCTGGCCTCAACTGCTTTCCCAGGCCACAAGCAGGGAGCTGGATGGGAAATGGAGCAGCTGCGACATTAACTGGCACCCATGGGGAATCCTGGCAGATGCAAGGCAAGGACTTTAGCCACTAGGCCACCATAGTGGGCCTATTTTCTCTTCTTTATCTGTGATTCTTTGTACTAAAAGGACATAAAAAGATCACCTCAATCCCATTAAGGAAAAACCTAGGAATATCATGAGAATGCGAAGACATAACCAATAATTAACTGGCTATTACAAACTGGGCAAATGTTTTAAAACCACTTTAAGGGTTCCGCTGAAAGCAAGCAAACAAGCACACAGCTCCCTAGAGGTGAACATGATGTATTTCTGTTCTTTCGGGGATGGTGAGTTGATTTCCCGTTTGCTGGGTGTCATACCCCTCACTCTGCAACTCCCCAGGCCCAGGAGAAAGACAGCTACCAGACTCAGCTCCCTTCCTGCCCCTGTGCTCTGGGTCTCTGATGAGCTGCCAGCAAGGAGTCACCTTTCATCTCTGGAGGCTCCAAACCCATGTTTACCATGGCCTTCTTTTAGCAGCACCCAAAAGCTGCACAAAGGGGGGTGTGCTCCTGGGCAGCAGGGAGCAGGATGGACATTGTGTGGAGGGAGAAGGTGAAGAAAAAGCTGTTCACTCCTCTCTTTTGTACCCTTAGTTCTGTGTCCTGATGTGCAACTAACTATGGGTCAATAACGTTTAAAAAATTAAATGCATGCTGGAAATAAATACTTAAAAAAATCAGTATCTCCTAAACAATATAGTCTATAAACTATCCACAGAGAATTTCTCTTTCACCAGGAATTACAACTTCTTAGTTACAGCTAAAAGTGCATGAGAAGCTGTGCAGAGGTCCTATGCAAACACTGTGTCTTTTAGCAAAAAGATGTATACTCTTCATTTGAAAGCAATGGCAAGGTTGAGAAGGAGAAACAGAGAGAAAGATTTTTCATGTGTTGGTTTACTTCCCAGGGAGGAAGGCTCAGGGCTGGACCATAGTGGATCCAGGAGCCTGGAAGCCCACCGAGGTCTCCTGTGGGAGTTTCAGGGACCTGGGGAGAAAGAGGCGCATCCAGGATGTGAACTGGTGCTCTGTACGGAATGTCGGCCAAAAAAAATCCTGAAACATCAGCTTATGCGCATGTCTTGTTGACAAAGTGATCTCATTTCCCTTGGGTCTACACCCAGTAGGGGGACTCGCGCATCTGGTAACTGATACTCTCAGGAGCCCTGGAGCCAATCTCACGACAACTAAGAGGCAATGGCAAATATTTGCCTTTAGAATCTCAATGCTTGCTAATTTAAATATACTCCTTTTGAAATGGGATGAGTTTGAATGATTCCCTAATACTGCAATATGGAAAACAAGCCATACATACAAAATCAGCTTTAAAAATTTCTAACTTAGGAATAAAGGGTGCTACATTCAACTCAATTGTAAATCTATCTTTAGACAAGTTTGATTCTTTGGGCGTCTCCAGTCACTGTCTTTTGTTCATGCCTGAAGCCCTCCCTGTATTCTGATAGTATGAATAGGCGAAACATGATTACCAAAGAAATGTTATGGCAAATGTTGTGTGGTTTACATAATTCCAGAAATGATGCAAATACTGAAAGAACAATTCACAGTAACAGTGAAAAGAAATTAAACTTGGTTTAAAAGCAGCGATCCATCTTCCACCTCCTTTCTTCCCCCCTCCAATAATAGAGCATTTATTGGATGAAACAAAGTTGGAGCGGCATTTCCGGGGGGGAAAATGTAAACAGGTGAGATCTCTAGTTACAGGGAACGAATGTGTGGTCTCATTGTGAACTTTCTGGAGGCCTCGGTAGCTCGAGGTAAGAGATCTAAAAGAAGATGCTCGTGTAGATGCGGAGACGCTGTCTCTATCCATTGGAGGTCGCCTGTACAGTATTAGACGGTGGCAGACACCTGCAGGAAGTGCGCCTTCCACACACAGAGACATGCGTGTGACTCGGCTCAGGGCGCTGTGTGCCCAGCTGTCTGGGCCTTGGGCTGGACATCTGTTTTTAATAGTTTCCAGACCTGCCAGTGGGAACATTATCGCAAATGGGCAGACTATGATTTGCACATGGGAAACTGGAGAGAACAGGCAGCTAATGGACATCCAGTAGAGTTGGAGGGAGTCTTCGTAATCCTAGACGATTCCCAGGAGCGCAATGCGGTGCTTGACACCATGCAAACACACGCGGCTTTGTGAAAGGGATCCCCTGCAGAAACGGATTGGTCTGTTGTGTCAACAGCACCCATTACAAAAATTGAGCCTTCATTTCTTGACCAAGTGAAATTACCAGCCACAGATAGGTAGATGGGTAGTTACGCTATTATGTCATTTGCCTAAGTGCCTGGCAGCTGACCCTCTTGGCCATGGCTGTCAGCACCCTGAAAGCCACCCCTTCTCCCTGGGAGGTGAGCAGGTACAAGGGGCCCTGCAGGAGGCAAGAGCTAGGGACTGGAACTGAGCTGGTGGATCCCACTTGCTCTGTGGCGCTGTGCTACAGGCAAGGCCCTGCAGGAGGTAGAGGGCTTCTGGGTCATTCCCACATACTCTGTTATTGGTCATTTTTTAGAGCAAGGTAGAAAGCCCAGGGGTGAAGAGAACGGAGGGTTTGTGAAATCAAGTCTGAGAATCTTCCTTTTCCTGGACTCAGGCTTTAATGAATCCAGGCTGGAAGCAAACGCAGGCCACCAGGGAGGCCAGTGCACGGAAGGAGAGGGGAGTCGAGCAGTGTTCCCAATAATACTGTGAGTCACGTGTTCCTTCCCGTTCTTATGTTTTCCTCACCTCTGTCTAAGGTAAAGATTTCCCAAGCTATCATTTCAGCAGCCTTCCTCAAGGGGACAAGACAAACAGAAAGACCCTTAAGGAGTCATTGCACCTGCATTGTAAAATATATTTTGGTGGCTGGCACCATGCAGGTAATTAATAAATGCAAGTTGAATGAAGCCATGATTAAGGAAAGAATGGAAAGCAAGTCAAAGATGCAAAGAAATTATTGTGAGGGGATGAATTCAACTGCATGGAACTTTATTGAAATCTAGGGTGGATCTTAAAAGCTTCAGGCATGGTTTGATTTGAAAACTCAGGAATCCGTGCCACTTTAACCTTGACACAGGAATCTTTTGTGACAGTTAGGTGGGTGAGAGCAGTAGTTTCAGACTTGTGTGCTCCCAAGTTCAAGTCCAGTAGAATATCAAGGCATAGTTGTCATAGTAAGGGTCCTATTTACTGGATTGTGTCATAAGGTCATTCCTGAGCTAATTACTGGAAACTCCAGCTTTTTTTTTTTTTTTTTTTTTTAAAGACTTAGCAGTTATGCTTTGAAAGCCAGAGAGGAAGAAACACAGACAACTCCCATCTGATGGCTCCCTCCCCAGGTGGCTGTAACGGTCATTGGGTCAGGCTAAACCCAGGGATCCGGAGCTTCATCGGGGGTCTTCCATCTAGGAGCAGGGGCCCAAGCACTTGAGTCATGCCCTGCTACTTTCCCAAGCTTATGAAGAAAGAGATGGGCTGGAGTAGAGAAGACAGGACAGGAAATAGGGCCCATATGGGATGGAGGTTTACCTGTTGTGCCACAATCCTGGGCCCAGCCAAACACTTCTTGAAAGAAGGCGTTCTAATATCCAGGCATGGATGGGCAGACCAAGTGATCATCCTGGGCCACTGGAGTTCTGGAGGGCTCCCTTGGGGCAGAGAGTGGTGGCCAGGCTCCACAGAAAGCATGGAGGGAGTGAAAGTGAAACGCAGAGAAGGTAAGACAGTGAGTGGTAGGTGGGGGTAGTGGGTGAGCAGCCAGAGTAACGTGATGGTAACAGAAGTGCACAGATAGCCAAATGGGCCAGGGAGGAGTTGGGCTTGGTGCAAACAGACGTCCGCTTGAGGTTTGCTGAACATCTGGAGAGGCCTGGGGAGATGGGATTGTGAGGGACTCCAGATAGTAGCAAGGGGACTGGAGCTTCATCGCACAGGAGGATTGACAGCTGTTTGAACTTGGCAATGCCTGGGACAAGCAATGTGATCAGCAAGAAGCTGGGAGACAGGCTGGACAGGTGTTGCGATAGTTGAAGCATCATAGGTTTTTTATTGTTGTTTGATTTTTTTTGTTTTTGGTGATGGGGGATGGGTGTAGTTCTGGGAATGAGAAGGAAAAAAACTGATTTAGAGATGTGTTGGGGGAGTGTTCGAAGAGCATTGGATCACTGATGAAACAATAAAAGAGAGGGGAAGCGGTAGAGTTGTTTTGTAGCGTCAGTTATTTGCAGCGCCACTGATGCGAGGCACTCACTTTGGCCCATGGCTTGCTGTGGGAAGAACTCTGTGTGCTCCTTGGAGCACATCTACCTGAGGTGCACCTGAGCCCTTCCAAGGACTGGGCAGGTACTGATGGCTTCTCACTGATATTTGCTCAATGTACGTACTCTCCAAACATTGAACACACTACTCACAGATGTTTTTTCAACAACAACAAAAGAAGCACCATATACTCTAAAGTCGGGTGATCAGACAGACAGGGGAGACATTTTTCTCATACCATCCTTCCCCCCTCTAAAGTGGTGCACGGTCATGGTCATCCCAACTTCACAGGTTTTTCACCATCTGGCTGGGGTGCTCTGGATTTTTTTTTTGCACATAAATTTGGTGCTCTTTTAGAACTTGTGGTTTGTAAAAGATTGATGGCTGGTGTCAGGCCCCCTCCCTCTCTGGCCCACCCTCGGCGCTCGCTCCGTCGTGGTATATAATAATAACACATCAGAAGCCACCAAGAGAACAGGGAGGATTTACTTGTTAGCAAAGAAATTACAGCTGCCAAGTGCAGATGCCATTCCAAGCCGGGAGAACGGGTCGCTTGGCATTTGCTCACAGTTCTACATAGTCTGCTCCAGTCACTTTTGATTTTATGAGCTTTTTGGGGTCTGAAATAAACCAGTTTGGCCTATGTCCCTTCTCCAAACCTCCTTTTTCTGTCTTAAAACATACACACACACACACACACCACAAATATGTCCCTTTAGCGTTTGGTTATCTGTGTAACAAAATGTAGAAAGTGTCCCTGAATGTGACATGATTTAAGAAGAAGTGAACTTTTTTTTTTGTGGTTTAAATCAGAACAGAAGAAAAGAAGAGGCCCTCCCCCATAATCGAATCGTCCGTTTCCCCTACAGCAAGCAGTTATCAATCATATTTCGCAGACACAACAGTGCACCCCTACTCCTTCCACACATCTGCGTAAAGACTCCTCTTACGAGGTCAACATGGCTGCCCAGGACGTCACCCTCCAGCCAGCACAGTCATTGGTTGCATTCCGTGGCCTGTTTGGAGGGAACCACCAAGGCTCATCCTCCCGCAGCCCCCAAACACCACCGTTGTGTTTTTCTGTTGGTATTCTTCCGCAACTAAATATTTCAACTAGGCTTTCAAGTGGGTCCTTCCAGATCTGTCAGCTACTCCGTTTCACTGATAGTTGACTGTGGATGGATTGGCATTTCCGTGAATTCACTCTTTGGTGCAGGAACCTGCTGAACTTGTCTCCAGCTGCAAAGCATGAGTTTTCTTCTCTCAACCTGTTGCCTAACTATAGGTCTTGGGAACAGAGACTAGAGCGAGTCCTCCCTCTCCCCAGCCTTTCCGGGTTCACCCTCTCCCAATTCCAGTCCCCGCTCTAATTATACCTGCTTGTCTCCTTAACTTTAAGTATCTGATCTTTTATGCTAACGAGATACAAACAGCTGTGAAGGAGAACAGGCGTTTAGAAATAATTGTTACTGCCTGTTGACAAATATTTTTCAGAGAGAGGATTAGGTGGGTTTTTTTTTTCCCTATTGCAGTTCTTTTTTTAATTATCTAGTATAGGTACCCACAACCAAATTACAGTCTGAAAAGAAACACACTCTGCATTGAGGTTGGTAAGTTTCCACATCAACTTCCTTTTATTTATTTATTTTTTTCAGAAGACATTTTTATCATTTTAGGAAATCTGAAATATATTTCAAGCATCTGGAATATTTTCCCAAGTAAACAGGAATCAAAGTCACCAAATTATCCATTCTTGTTTTTCTCCTACAGTTTTTTTTTCTTATAGATTCTGTTCCCTTTTCAGATTATAAAGTTATCAGTAAAGTAAATCACTACATTAGCCAAGTTTCGGAGTCAGTTATATTCTGTTCAGTAATGGAGAAACCATTCATCTATTTTGCTCATTATCACTCTCTTTTTAGTCTAACATTTTTGACATTAGGTTCCGTGCTTTGTAAACTTGGGAGGTTTTGTTTGGCTTTTGGTTCTGATAGAAGTTTCACTGCTGAATCCGTAGCTAGTAATTGTCTTGAAAATGTCTGTTAGAAGACTGACTTTCACTCATCGTTTCGATTGGCTGAAACAGGTAGCCAGAGCTCTTCCCATTTGTTGTTTATTAAAGCCCCATTAGATTAATAATGAGAAGAGCAGCAGAATTCTCCCTGATATTTTCTCAATCTTCCACTGGGTTAACACTGTTCTGCACAGCCACCAATTCCATCCCAGAGCCCTTCCCCGCCAATGTAAACAATGACCTATTAATAGCCACAGCTTGAGGCTGTGGTTTGCGCCCTTGGGCTCCCATTATATTATTCAATCTATCCATGTCTCATCCTGTGTAAGGCGAGGGGACACTGGGTAGCCTATTGGAACCTTTTCTCTGCAGTCTGTGAATATGGGGGAAGGAGAGAGAGAAGCAGGGTGAAGTACCGGAGGGGTCCTGGAACCTGGAAGACAGTTAAATCCTCACAAATACTGCAGCTCCACAAGGGTACTGGGTCACTTTCCCAAATCCAACATTTTGGATTTGGATTTGTTTTAGCCTTACTTCTGCCCAGAGAGCCTCAGACCTTGGCTGCAGGTTCGAATTCCTTGCAGGTGCTTCTGACTCCGCCTCCTTCCCAGGGCTTCCGGTGGGAATGGAGGAATTCACAATTCCAGCCTTTCATTTCAATTCTTGTACGAGGTATACCGTGGCATACCGTGGCTTTTGGAAAGATGTTTTTGAGTGCCGCAGTCAGTAGGAATGGCGTGACTGCCCACGGCTAGAAAAGGGGCAGTGATGACGCTGAGGGAGAGTTGGGAAACTAACTTGAACGGCTGCAGGTGGCCTTCCCTGCCTCCCCAGTATCCAGTCTGATCAGATCTTCTTCTTTGCAACAGGTAGGCCAACAGTGAGCAAAGGGGGGGACGGAGTCTTAGTTCTCAAGCTGGTAGTCTGCCCTCTCCAGCTGGGAATTAGCAGACAGCCTCCAAAGGCCGCCAGCCTGCCCTGTGTCCTGAAGTAACGCTGGCCGTGATGGTGTGTTGGGGGGGTGCCCGTTCTGGCTGTCACTAGTGAGGAGGGGAGATGGGCCTCCTGGTGCCAGGCCCTCCCTTGCCTTGTGCGGCCTCGCTGCTGTTTAGAGCAGTATGCTAGTCTTTGAGAAGCGTTTTCGCAGAGACCATAGCAGAGTGAAACCTCCTTTTTGGAGCTCTTTTAGTGCTTCCTTTTAAAAGTATCTTTTTGGAAGGGAGAGTTACGGAGAGAGGTGTGGGGTGCAGGGGCACAGCACCTGGGCTGTCTTCCGCTGCTGTGGCAGGTGCCTTAGCAAGGTCCTGGGTAGGAGGTGGAGCTGTCGGCACTCCAAGCCATGTTCAGGTGACCCAACTCCCACTTCTCCAATGGTGGCCCCCTCTCCTAATAGTCTTCTGTACATATTGTAAAGTTTTACTTATCATATGAAATATTTATCTTCCCCCTTCCCTGTTTCTGTAACATCACGAAATACAACATCTCCCATGTTGTTGACAACTTTTCAAAAACATGTTCCACAAACCGCACGTTTGTATGGGTGAACTTGTTTAAAAACTTATGTTAATAGAGAATAGTTAGGTTAAGCTAATGAACCCTTTACAGTATAGGTAGTGACAAAATATAAAGAGCTAATATAACAGATACAACAGTCATTAGTAAAACATGGGCAAAAGGTTGAATAAGTAATGCGGCAACAAAGCAGCATGTGGCCATGTGTGGCATGTGGTTCACACTTGATGAACCAAAACGATGCTAAGATGGCAGCTGGACACTGGAGTTCTCCACAAACGGTATTACTAGGGTGTACTCAGGGTGAGCAGGTACCCGTCACAAGGAAATAAAATGAGAAACCCCTCTAAGTCAAACCTCTTCAAAAAAAGTTTGTTTGAAAAGTAGCCATCCCTTTCCCCCCCCAAAAGAGAAAGTTCTGCTTCTAAGAAACAAGTACAGGAAAATCTTATGCAAAGATGTTCGATGTGTTATTAGATAAAACAATTCATAGCAGCAACTAACTCAGTGATTGGATCCATCTCTCTGCTATCCTAGTACGCAGAACCCAGGTCATTCTTGGAAGCAAATGGAAGCATTCTCCCACCACTTGCTGAATAAACCCAGTTCAAGATTGAATTCCATGATAGAATTCTGTATATGCATATCAAAATGACTGAGTGACTGAGAGGAGATAGAGCTTCCCTCTAATAATAATGATAAATGACACTTCTCACTTATTTTTACCTATATTTTCAGAAGTTCTCTGTATTGAGCTGATGGCAGCCTGAATCTGGAATGTGTCACTCCATTCTCTCCTGGCCTGTAGAGTTTCCTGTGAGTGATCTCCTGCAAGTTTAATTGGCATTCCTTTATATGTCAATTGATTTTTTTCACGTGCACATTTAAGGATCTTTTCCTTATGTTCAATTGAAGAGAGCTTGATAATTATGTGTCATGGTGAAGATCACTTTTGATCAAGCCTGTTGGCTGTTCTGTGCCCCTCCTGGATCTTGTTTCCCAATTCTTTCTCCAGATCAGGGAAATTTTCCTTTATTATTTCATTAAATACATTTGTTAACTCAGCTTCTCCTTCTGCACCTTCTGGGACTCCCATAACTCTTATATTTGGCCTCTTAATAGTGTCTTTCAATTCTTGCATACTTTTTTTGACCTGATCCAGCTCTGCTTCCAGCTTTTTGTTTGCTTCCCTCTGATGACAGGAAATATCTTCCAATTCTGAAATTCTTTCTTCTGCTTGCTTCATTCTATTTTGGAGACTCTCCATTGTACTTTTAATTTGCTCTGCTGTGTTATTAATTTCTGATATATCAGCCTTGATTTGCTTTACTGCTTCCTTAAATTCTTTGAACTCTTGTATGAGCTCATTTTTTATCAGAATCTTTAAAATGAGTCTTATGGATTCTGTGTGCCCCATTTTCTCGATGTCTTCCTCAGTGAACTCTGAGGTTGGCATAGGGTTTTGCTCCTTTGCAGGGGAGTTTTCGGTAGTATTCATTGTGCCTTTGTCTCTTCTTTTGCTTTTGATCATTGTACTTCTGGTTAGCAGAGTCTTCTCCTTGGGGCAGATTTCTAAGCTCTGTCACCCACAGGCCTGCAATGCGATTTTACTTTTTGTGGTTGGTACACAACTTTTGCTTGCAGCCACTTGTGTCACAACATCCAGTGAGTTCCAGGTCTGGGTTCTTAGGTCAGATTTCCACCGTGGTCTCCACAGCTACAGCTCCTGGCTCACCACTCTCCACCTCATGTGATACTGTGCTGAGGCTGCAATGCTGTCTCTGCAACCTTTCTCCCACTTCCGGTTGGAGCAGGTCCCAGGATTAGAGAGACACCAGGTGTCCTATATAATTAGGTTGTTGGTGGCGCTGATTTTGTCGGAACCTGTTGGACGTTAGGTCTGGGTGCCACATGGACCTATTTTGACCCGAACGATGCCATAGTCGGTATTATTTTCCTGCGGGACCAGTGCAATCCACGAAACTCAGAGAGTTCTCGTGAGCTTAGCACATGCGCAGTTCACTGTTGTCCCCTGCAGTCCTAAAGCTATTGCCACAGTGTGCAAAATGGCACCTGACGTACCACTGTTAGAGTTCTTGATCTGCTGGCCGTCAGGTCTGAGGGCTACCCAGACCTGTCTTGGGTGGAACCTGTAGAATGCCACGTTGTTGCATTTCACTGAGTCAGAAATGAGTTCACTCCCAGCTCAGTGTATGCTCAGTCCTTTCCCTTTGCCTCCATTTGCAAAATGGCGCCCATTTCAGCTCTAGGGGGCTGGATGAGTCAACTGTTTCATATAGAAGCCTGAGACAAGAGGCTGAGCCAGTCCCCAGTATGGCACTTGAACAATTTTGCGAGAAAAAGGCATTCAAAGGCGTATTTATTTTGGTGAAAAAAAAATTGAAATTTGTGCAGGGAGGTGTATGCAAAATATTCATGGAAAGTGAGTTGTATGAAAAAAAAGATGGACGTATCTTAAAAATGTTTTTACACCAACATCATCTTATATTTTAATTCCTTTTTTTTCCTATAAACTTAAAACTCCTCTCCTAAGTGCCTTTCGTTCTTCAGAGAAGCCAAAGTGTAAGAGGAGCAGTGAGGCGCAGAGGCCTCAGCTCAAGGGGAAGGAGTTAGCAAACAAAGACAGAAACTGTGGCTGGAAATCTGCAATTGCGCACGGAGACTTTAGTCAGGGTGGGTTCGGGTCCCTCCATTTCTCCGTTTGTCGTCTCCATGCTTTGCCCTCTAGTTGTCATCTGCTTCCACAAATGGCGCGAGAGCCCGCCTCTAAGTGACAGTGCACGTTACGTTGGACAGTGGTTCTTGGCCAGAGTTGTTGATGACAACACAAAGTCAGTGGACTACGAGGTGGCCACTCGCCTGGACGTTTTCTCACCAGTGAGGACCCGGACGTTGACTACTGTCCCCATGCCTTGTTTTGCCGTGTGGTATCCTGTCTAGCTGTTGTCCGTTAGATAGAACAAACTTGATTTCTTTTTGGGCATTTTTATGTGATAGTGACAGCACATGTGGAAAAGGAGGCTGGAAAAATGTGGGTTTTTTTCTGTGTTCAAATACTCTCTGTGACACGCCCATGAGTCTCTCTGACAGCACCATTGTGGGATAATGTTGACACTCAGCTCATCAGGAATGAATGGAAGCTGACAACACGCTTTAACTCAAATTATAAAGAATCTTGTCTGGCTATTCAAGTCAAAACCAGAGTTTACATAACCAGCTCGCATGGTTTCTGGTTATGTAAAATGTGACTGAATATCTGAATCCTGGATCAAAAGCTTCCTCCACATGAATGGTTCAGTTAGAAGGGTGGCGGGGGTGGGGGAACCCAAGACTGAACTGTGCCAATGAAAGCATGGATCACTTCACATTTCGCTTTGTGAAAGAGCAGAAAGTAAAGATAAATGAGGAATATGCACGGGGCACATCAGAACATCAGGTCAGTGGAAAAAATAAGCCTGAAAAATGTCGGGGAGAGAAGCGAATGACTCAAAGGGGAGTCATCAGGATCTGGCCTGCTTTCAGGAGAAGTTGAACAATAGGGGAAGAGAGTTGCTTGACGTGGGGACACGCAGCTCAAAAGCAACTCCTTTAGTTTCTCAAGAGCTGCTAGGAGCTGTATGCCTTGTAGGCCTTAAGGCACAGGGGAAGGGGAGTTACAAGGGGTGTACATTTTTGTTTGTGAACTTCACAAGGCTTAGACAGTTCTGCAAATACAAAGCCTTTCCAGGGGATAAGTAAACAGGAGGAAGGCGTTTAATAGAGACTACGCATCCCCAGCATGTGATGGGGTGAGCATAGCTACTTTGAGCTCTCAGGAATAGGGGTGATGCTTATTTCCAATTTGAGATGGCTATGACAGGAATGGGAAGGATTGGGGCAGATAGAAGAAGCAAGGTGTCCCAGGCAGGGGTAGCATTCAGATGAAGTTTAAGCATGGGGGCACAGTGGGCACTATAATTTGAATGGGATTTTATTCCTTAAACCCATGCAAATAGAGATTTAACTCTTAGCATTACGTTAATGGATATTGGATCAGCAGGAGCTGAAGGGTGGAGACCTGTCCAGTTGGAGGCTGGTCAGTTCCGGGGCTTGCCCTTGGAGGGTAGCTCTCACCAGGAAGTTAGGTGCATCCGTAGAATGTCCTGTACCGTTCTGCGCACATCCTGCCGTTGTCACCTGCACTGCGGTGCCAGAGAAATGGGGCTGAAGGATCTCGTACTGTGACCCTCCAAGCTGAAATCAGTGTTTTCTCGCCCAAATTGTTTGGGTGCATCAGCTGAGATGTACCTAAGAGTGCGGGTGCCTGGAGGGTGAAGGGTGTGTGCTGTGCCAGATGAAGGAGGGTGTTGTGGGACACAGAAGGAGGGTTCTAGCCATGAGGCAATCAGCAACAGAATTCGAGAAGTCGCAGTTGAATGATACATGATAGGCTGTAAGGGTACGATGTTTGCCCAGTGCTGAAATTTGAGCAGAAAACTACCATCAAGATAGGAGCTGTGGCAACAAGAATTAGTGGGATTAAATGGATAGTCTGATCAGTGGCAAATCAGGAAATTCTATGCGCCTCACAGTTTTCACCTGTTAAATGCAACTAGGTGATTATGTCTCAGTGTTATTGAAACAAAAGACCCCGAGTCACGTATAAATGTACTTATAAAATGCAAATATAAGTTGTTAAGGCAACATTGCCATGAAATGTAAAAATTGAGGGCTTTGAAGTCAAATACCCCTGGGCAAAATTTCCTCTCCTCTACTTACTGTTTTGTCTTGGGTGCAAGCCCTTCAGGGTTCATGCCCATGGTGATTTAGCCCTCGATAGGTGGAGATGCGTTGTTATTGAAGACGATTTGTCTGCAGGGATGGAGGGAAACTGAGCATTGAAGAGGTGTTGTGGTAGTTGAGTCTAAATAGCGAGTGAGATTGGCTTGTGTCACTCACTTGGCTGGACCAAGGGTTTTGCAGATGGCCAGAGCACAGAAGACTCGAGAATTTCAATGTGGAAGGTGCAATAGGAAGGTGATTTAACAGGAAAAGGGAGAGTGAAGTTGAGGTTTCACTTGAAGTTGTCTGAAGTCTTGAAGTTACTTTCATGTAAAAATCATATGGATTTGACTGGTAGAAGCTTTGAAGTGATGGGAATTCTTAGCTTCCTAAGACACCTTTGGCGCTGACACCTGCCCAGAGTGGAAATGAACAAATAATATGAGACCCGTACAGTATTCCCAATAGCAGTAACAGTCCAAATGACGTGACAGTGTGGCACTCCCAAGAGACCCCGCAGAAGCCACCGCCTCTTTGCTCTCTCCCTGTTCCTTCTGCCATTATCTTGTAGATATTTTTGATTTTTGTTGTTCATTCTTTCAGACTTTTATTAGCTGATGTTGGGTCTCCTAAATTTCTAATCCCTTATCTTGTATGTGTTCTGGGAGTTTCTCAGCTTTATTTTAGAAACTCTAAATCTCTTTTTAATCCAGTCCATTAGGCTTTTAATTCTTAGGAATCTATTTCTTGTTTTCTGATTGTTCTTTTTTTATAGCTCCTCCTTATTAACTTCCAGAAGTAATGACTTCTTTCTTTTTTTCTTAATATGAGTAATTTAATTTTTATTAGAAAGTCAGGTTTATAGAGAGAAAGAGAGACAGAGAGAAAAGTCTCCCGCCCACTGGTTCACTTCCCAAATGGACTGAGCTGCGCTGATCTGAAGCCAGGAGCTTGGAGCCTCTTCCAGGTCTCTCATGTGGGTGCAGGGTCCCAAGGTTTCGGGCCTTCCTCCATCTCCTTCCCAGGCCACAAACAGGGAGATAGATGGGAAGCGGGGCTGCCGGGATTATAACCGGTGCCCATATGGGATCCCAGCACGTGCAAAGCAAAGACTAGTCACTAGGTTACCGCACTGGACCAAGAAGTAATTACTCTTTGTAATAACTGGATTGTTTGAAAAATGTTTTCCGCTTTTGGAAGTTTCTGTGAGTCTGTTAGTTGGCATAGCAGTCTTGGCCTTCCTCCCTGGGGTATTGGTGCAATGCCTTCTAGAACTGACAATCTGTATGTGTGCATTTGTGTCAGATAGGTGGCGTGGATTTGCCATTGTGTGCACCTGTCACGACTTCTGTGGGGAAGCTAGCACACTCCGCCAAGGGGAAGGTCGTTCTCCCAGAAATGGGTCCGCAGGAGAGAAACTTTATCTTGGCGGGGAGATGGAAGATTAGTTCAGGGGCTTTGAAGAAGTGTGACCTTTTACTCCAAAGAAGACCTTCTTCCTGAAAATGAAGATGGAAAGACAAGAGAAAGCTGGGGACTTGAGCTGGTGTGTGTGTGTGTGTACGTGTGTGTGTGTACTTGTGTGTGTGTATGTGTGAGTGTGTGTGTGCCTGCGCAGATGAGGGTTTTTTTTTTTTTAATCAACTCTCGGCTTCTCCCTGGGCTAAATCAGTGGATTCTGAGCCCAGAACTCTCTCTGAGCCAGGCAGATTTCATCCTGATCTCTTCCTGTTCCCTTCAAGGTGGGCCTTTCTGCTTTCCTGCATTCTGTGTGCCCGTCCCACCCACCTTCCACAGCTGAAACTACCGAAAATCTTTCCATTTTGCACCTCTGTATTCTTGGAAGACGGATCCATTTGCACAGTGTGCAAGGCCTATAGGAAATATGTGACTTCCTAAACTGGATCAGAAGCAGGGGAGGAGGCACTCACTGGTACTCTGCTATGGCCGCCACCATGACATTCTGAGGCTTTAGCTTGCTGCATTGCTGTATAAACACCCCAGTTCGGTTTCAGAAGTTCTATTCTAGAACAGGGACATTAAATGAAATAAACGTGTGGCCTGGGAAACCCTGAACCGCTTATAGCTGGCAGGAGAGTGCTGTGTGGGCGACATAGACAGGTCACCAGCATCTTTGAAGAATGGTGGGTGACAGAGAGTGGTATTAATGGAAAGAAGAAACTCGAGTGACCTGATGAATATTATCAATCTGCCAAGCCAGGTAATTGCCATAGTATGTCTAGTTTAATCTTAATTTAACTCTCTGTTACTGACTCTAATTCCCTTTTGCTAGATTGTGTTTCAGTGGTCCACAGGAGGCAAGAGCTGGGGTGACCACATGCAGTTTTTTCTTCACTTTCTGGGCAGGTGCTTGAAGATGCGGACCCAATTGTATGGTCGGTGTTGTTCGGGTCGGATGGGGTGGCTAACCCTCCATCT
Organism: Ochotona princeps; assembly: GCF_030435755.1. Classification (NCBI taxonomy): domain Eukaryota; kingdom Metazoa; phylum Chordata; class Mammalia; order Lagomorpha; family Ochotonidae; genus Ochotona; species Ochotona princeps. The sequence goes on from NC_080832.1 coordinate 159,261,738, forward strand.
GCAGTACAGGCGTCCCATTCAGGTGCTGGTCCATATCCCAGCTGCTCCGCTGATCCTTACCTGGGAAAGCAGAGGAGGATGGCTCAAGTACTTGGGACCCTGCAGCTATGCAGGAGACCCCGAGGAAGCTCCTGGCTCCTGGTTTCAGATTGGTTTAGCTCCAGTCATTGTGGTCACTTAGGATACAAACAAAGGGATGGAAAATCTTCCTCTCTGTCTCTCCTTTCTGTAAATCTGCCTTTCCAATAAAAATAAATAAATCTTTACAACAACAGCAACAAAAAGGCAAGTTTGTGCTGGAGATGTGAAGTGGCCTTCCTCTGCAGTTAGCTAACCCCGGCCGTGTGGAAGCAGCTCAGTTGTGGTGGGGGATTTTCTACTCGTAGTTTACACATCGCAAGAATACCTGTGATACATCAGCATTCTCTAAGTGCATTCCTGCGGACAGTGAGGCTGTCAGAAAATTCCAGTCACTTGAAGACAGCAATGCTTAAGGAACTCACTGGAAATTGGAAAAGGGGAAGATACACCCACATATGCCTGAGTCTGTGAGAGCAGGCAGCTCTGTGCACAGCTGTGGCGAGTGGACAAGTCGGGCCGGAGGGTTCTGTAGCAAGCCATGCTACAGAACATTTTCTTGGGTAAACCATCCGGCTTAAAATCAAATATTGAGAATGTAACACAATGGCTTACTGGCAGTTTTTACACAGTACTGGGGAGTGTTAATAGTTACGCACATCGTCCAGTATCATTTGAGAGTCCCCATCATTGCCACTATCTTGATTAAACATGTTTTTGTTAGCAGCAACCAGGGGTAGATGTGATGCCGCGCATGTAGTGTGTGTATTGCTGGTTTCCATATCACAGTCGCTCAGTGAATTCCACTAATTTTTCCTCGGCTCCAGCTCTCTGTGAATGCACCTGGGCAGGCAGTGGCTGAAGGCCCGAGCGCATGCTCCACCGCCGCTCACCCTGGAGACTCACACGGAGTTCCAGGATCTTGTCTTTCCCCTCGCCCAGGTCTGGAGGTTCTCTGGGTGTTAGGGGAGCGAAGGAGTGAGTGGACAGTCTTTTTTATTTCTCTTAATCTTTGTCACTCTGGCTTTCCAATAGCTCATGTTTTGTTTTCAGTAGATGTGAGAGGCCTGAGAACTGGAATGTAGGCTCCCAGTCCAAGACTGGGGCAAGGACAATGTCTGAGCTTAATCAGCCTGGCAGAGCCAGAACCTGAGCTTTGTTTTAGCCTTCCAGGGTAGGCTGAGGCCACCCGTACCAGGGCCATCTGCTGCACTTAGTCCACCAGTTCCAAAGTCAATCTCCCTCTGAAACAGCCTCACAGCACACGCCAGACAGTGTTTGAGCAGAGATGGGGGAGGTCCGGGCATCCCGTGGCTCAGTCAAGTTCATGCACCAAACGGACCATTGCAGAGGGGGCAGGGGAAAAGGAAGAAATCAAGCACTGACAGAGGGCCTACTCGGCCAAAGCTGCAGGTCAGGCATTTAGAAATCCTCCCGGCACCTGCACTTCCGGAGGGAATGAAGGGTCCTAGGCCAGGGCACGGAGTGGGAAACGGTGGAGCCTGCATTCTAACTCCAGAGCACCTTGTCTCCAGCCAAGAGGGACGGCCTGCAGAGGCAGAGCTCAAAACCCCGGATGCTAGTCACACAGTCAGCACTGCGCTACAAATGGAGGTAGATCATTTGGCCAGCGTTTCTCAGACTGTGTCTTTTTCTTTTCTAAACAAAGTTGATTTATATATTTATGTTACTTGAAAAGAGAGTGCATTCCCTGATGTATCCTCTCAATGCCTGGAACAACCAAGACTGACCCAGGATGAAGCCTGGAACCCAGAATGCCAGCCAGGTCTCCCACATGGGTAGTGGGGATCTAACCACCTGTGGCATGATGGCTCCCCTCCTGGATGCTTCTTTTATAGGATGTTGGAGTCAAGAATAGTCAGGACTCAAACCCAGCCACTCTAACATGCATATGGAGATCTGAACTATTAGACTAAAGTGGTTATTTGCAGAGTATCTGCGAGATCTTTCTTTTCCAGCTACAATCATGTGAAGCCAGATTCTCTTCAGATATCTCAACCAGAACAACACGTTGCAACAGATTTAATGCAGAAACAGATAGAAGAATCCAGATCTCTTCTGTTAAGCTAGACATTAGATACATTAGCAAAGTATAAACCAAGTGTCTTTATAAATTTCCTTCGGTTTCGGAAAATATAATTTTAGGGCTCTGGCATTGTGGGATAGTAGATGAAGCTGACACCTGCCATGCCAGCATCCCACATCCAATCCAGTTCCCTGCTAATGTGCCTGGGAAAAGTACTGAAAAACGGTTCAAGTGCTTGGGCCTCTCCACCTATGTGGGAGATCTGGAGGGGGTTCCATGCTCCTGACCTCAGCTGGGTTTGCAACATTCAAACTCTGACCTTTTAAAAGTACATAGTTCTATTTGCTGAGGTACAATTAATCTGGAGTATTAGAGCATTAAGCCCTAACAGCCCTTTGCAACTCATTGGCTTCCAATACCTTCCCCATCCACCTTGAGTGCACAGGCTGAAGGGATGCTTGGTTTGCATTTTGGGAACAGAGTTACCTGGGGTCTGCAGAACAGACCCAGTGCTGGCAGGGTGGCAGCATCATAGCAGGAGCTGTCATACTGAAAGGAACTTTTTCCTTAATGAGAAAGGCCAAAGAAGAGCTAATATACATGAAGAAAAGGATGATTATAACACAGTGGAGAGGAGAGGGAGAAAAGGAGAGAGAGAGAGAGAGAAAGAGTAAGGAGACAGAGAGAGATTGACTATTCATTGGTTCACTCCCCAGATGCCAGCTGGGCCTGTGTCAGATCAAAGCCAGGAACTGGAAATTCACCCTGGGTCTCTCTCTGGGTGGTGGAATCCCAAGTTCTTGGGCCATCGTCTCCTGCTTCTGCATGGTGTACACCAAGGGAAGCTGCGACTTAAATGCAGAAGCTACCGCATGGGAGTCAGGCATCCCAAGTGGTGCTTTAAACACCATGCCAAGGCCTTTCCCCACGATGTGTGTGGGTAAGATTTATTTATTTTTATTTGAAAGGCAATTTTTTTTATTTGAAAGAGAGAAGAGACAGAGAGAAGGTCTTCCATCCTCTGGTTCACTCCCTAAATGGCTGCAGTGGCCAGAACTGAACTGATCTGAAGCCAGGAGCTAGGAACCTCCTCTGGGTCTCCCATGTGGGTGCAGGGGGCCAAGAACATGGGCTATTTTTGGATGCCCTCTGAAGCCAAGCAGAGAGCTGGATAGGAAATGCGGTATCAGTGTACAAGCCAGTACCCATACAGGATGCTGGAGCCACAGGGTGGAGGATGAGCCTGCGGAGCCTGGCACCATCCCGCCGCCTACAGTGTGTTTTAACACTTCATTTCGTTTTCATGTTCAAACTTTGCTCCACTCAGCCTCTGCCAGCAGGGATCAGAAAAGCACGAAAGAGGAGAGCATTGAATTCCAAAAGCAGGGAGTCTGCCCATCAGGCACTTGAACAATCAACAACTGTGGCTATTTTACCTTGGAAGGTTGGCAGACACTGAAACGGTGTGTGACGAAAGCTCTGTGTACCAGGAGGGACTGTTTGAAAATTTCTTCACAGTTGAGAGTTCTATTGTCCAGCATAAGCATTTAAAATTGCTTAGAATGATTGAACCTTCAAAGCAGATCTCAGATTGCTTCATTAGCTGTGTAAAATGCTGGCAGGTTCCTCATCTAAGAAGCGGGCCTGTTTGCTAGTTTGGGAACTCAGTTAAGCTCCTTTTACATTTTTGTGAAAAGGCAGAAGTCTGTTTTGTTTTCAAGTTTGTATTCATGGCACATCCCGTTGATGGGTTTAGGGATTCTGAACAAAATGTCCCAACTTTGGGCTATGGGAAGCTGTCTCAGTGCCTTGGGCTGTCAAGGCTGCTCAGACAGAGGCTGCAGCCATGAGCTAGCTCGTCGCTAGGCTTTTGGGGGCCTGACCGCAGGCCTGAAGAAGTGGGGTCTCCCTGCTCTGGCTCAGGGTGGGAGTAGCCGGAAGGATTTGGGAAGGAGTTGATTTGAGACCCAAAGGAGCAGAATAACTGGCTATCTGCAATGGGATAACAGTAGCATGTGTTTTAGGCACTATGTGAGTGCAGTGGGAAGAATCTGGAAGCCCAATAGATGATTAAGCACAATAACCCCCAAATTGTCCTTACATTGTAACTCACACATGTAGAATTTCATTTCATTTTACAGTTTGTTGGGTATAACTGTGTTCTAGGCTCTGGAGGAGTGTATACTGTGGCAAATGAACTATGAATGTGGTAGTCCTGGCCCTTGAGAAATCTATGCTGAGAAAGACAAATGAAAGAGGCACACGTTCTGGGACAACGTGTGATCAATGTGACATTAAAAGCACCCTGTGCTTTGAGTATTCCGGAGTTTGATCCCAATCAGTAGACTGGGTGAAGTTTTCTTCAGACAAACCATACTTGACTCGGATCTTACAAAGAATGAGATTCCAAATGGGGAAAATGGCGGAAGGATTCTGCTGACTTCTAGGGCCACGTGGAGGAGTTCCTGGGACTAGTGTTGGGTATGGAGGACAGTTTGAGAGTGTCTGCCTTACTTCGTTAAGGATGACTGCCCCACTCATGATAACAGGCAACCCTAGGCAGACATGTGTTACATCATGTGACCCTACCACTACTGGCCAAGCTTCTGGGACCAGAGAGTGACAACTGATTCGAAAGCTACAGATCTGTAGCTGGCCTGTGTCCTGAAAAACTAGGCACAAACAGAAGTGAACTGAGTTGGTCAGCCTGCCCCTCTGTGTTCATGGTTCTACAACTGCGACTTCAGCCCACTGTGGGTCAACAATATTTGAAAGGCAGATGTGTCTGTATTGAATACATAGATTTTTTTGGATCAGCATTTCTTGTACAGTACAGCTTAGCAACTATGGATACAGTATTTATATTGTATTGAGAATTGTACGTAATCCAGAGGTGATTTTAAAGCACGAGGGAACTTTAAGACACTTGTGGGAAAATGCAAGCAAAGATTATAAAAATAAAAAATATAAATGTTATGTGTTGTGGCAGGTGGGTTAAGCCACCACTTGAATGCCATATCAGAAAGCCAGTTCCAGTTTTAAAATCTAGCTCTCCACTAATGTGCTTGAGAAAGTGGTGGAAGATAACCCTGGTACTGGAGACCCGGCTGCCCACGTGGAGACCAGGACAAAATCCTCTGATCTTTTTAAAAATATTTTTAAAAATATTTATTTTATTTTTATTGGAAAGGTGGATATACAGAAAGGAGGAGAGACAGAGAGGAAGATATTCCGTCCAATGGTTCACTCCCCAAGCAGCCGCGATGGCTGGAACTGAGCCAATCCAAATCCAGGAGCCAGGAGCTCTTTCGGGTCCCCCAGGTGGGTGCAGGGTCCCAAGGCTTTGGGCTGTCCTCAACTGCTGTCCCAGGCTACAGGCAGGAAACTGGATGGGAAGCAGGGTCACTGGGATTAGAACCGGTGACCACATGGGATCCCGGCGTGTGCAAGGAGAGGACTTTAACCACTATGCTATCACGCCGAGCCCAAAATCCTCTGCAGGAACTAGATGAAGACATTTGTTCAGAGACACGTACTCAGGAACAGCCCTCATTGACAGCTGGCCTTTGGATACTGTACCTGTAGTGATGTCAGAGGGGCTTAAAAAAAACCCATTGAAGACATGTATTATGAAAAAAAAAGTCCTCTGATTTCAAAGACATTTCATTTTGGAAATAACCTATCTTTAGACCCATTTTTTTTTCTCATGAACTTGATGAAGAACCCACATACTCATTGTGGTAACAGAGTGGGGGTTGTCCGTGCAGCCTGCCACAAGGTGATGGGAGCATTACTAAGGATTTTTTTAAAAAAATATTTATTTATTTTTATTACAAAGTCAGATATACAGAGAGGAGGAGGGATAGAGAGGAAGATCTTCCATCCAATGATTCACTCCCCAAGTGAGCGCAATGGCCGGTGCTGCGCCGATCCAGAGCCAGGAGCCAGGAACCTCCTCCAGGTCTTCCACACGGGTTCAGGATCCCAAAGCACTGGGCCGTCCTCGACTGCTTTCCCAGGGCACAAGCACGGAGCTGATGGGAAGTGGAGCTGCCGGGATTAGAACCGGCGCCCATATGGAATCCCGGCACGTTCAAGGCAAGGACTTTAGCTGCCAGGCCACGCTGCTGGGCCCAGCATTACTAACGATTTTTGACATAATTCTTATTGCATGCAAGAATTCTGAGTAGGACAATAAAACATGTAGCTAAGTGTTAGAGGCCAGAGCCTCTGGTCAGGGGGTGCATGGGTGGGGTGAGATTGGCATCAAAGATTTGTTGCCAAGGTACCTCAGCCGATAGGGTTATTTCAGCTTGCAATTGTGCCTCGGCCTTGATCCAGTGAAAGCACCTGGCTTGTGGAGGTTGTTTCTAAGCTGGGCTTAACTAAATCATAAAGCTCTGAGACTCATCCAGAGACAGTGTGAGTTGAGAGCGACATCATGTTTCTAGGAGCTGTGTGGCTGCGGGGAACAGGCCCTGACTGTAATGATCCATTTTTCTAATGCCCGATGGGTGTCTGGAATCCCTTTCATTGCTGAACTTGACCTTGTTGGTTGGTCCTGTCCTTTTTGGGTAGTGTTGGAAGTGGTGGCATGGTGCAGGGCTGTCCAATCCTAGAAGGGTGGGTTCTGGGATCCCTCTGAGGGTCCTGTTGTGTTTGCACAGAACCTACACACACGTTCCCATGCACTTTAACTGTCTCTAGATCACTTACATGAATAACACAGGCACAATGTAAATGCTATGTAAATATTGTTAGATCATATTGTTTGGGGAATAATGCCAAGAGAAGAAGTCTTTACATGTTTAGTAAGTGTACAATGGTCACTAAACCTCACTACACAGTGCGCCAGGGTGGCTAGGAGTGAGCAGTGCGCAAACAAGGGTGCTGGAGAGAGACTGGGGGCCTGTTAGGTAGGGAGGCCATGCAGCATGGGCCCCCCTCCAGAGCACCCACACTGCCCATACAAGTCCGTCACTCAGCCCCTTACTCAGCACACAGCAAAGACAAGTTTTGCTTTCTTTAAGCTTTCAGAATTTAAAGTGCCATATTGCCATCCAGGATAGTTTGCACCTCTCAGCACAAGGAACTGGCTGCTTTCTTATCAATACTCTTGGCTGCAAATGACAGAGAAAGCGATACGAAGTGGCTTATGCAGAAAACTGCACTGTTGCAATGATGGGACACAGCCCTCTGTTTCTTGAACCTGTCTTTCTCTGGCTGCAGTAAGGCAGTCTGGTGTCAGAGGATGGTGAGCTGGTTCTTCCAGCAGCCGCGCCGGAAGCACAATGCCCTGCTCAGGCCGGTGGTGAAGCCCAGGGTGGGGGGCAGCCCTCCTCTGGCTGGTTTTGTTCAGGTTTCTTTTCCTCGTCGTTCACTGTGACCCATGGATTGTGCACGCGCTTCTCTGGGTGGTTCCTGTGCCTGTTCTGGATTCCGAGGGTGAAGTCAGTTCAGTGTCAAGCCCAGAGACAGGAGAAGGAAGGGATGATTGGCCTGAAAACAGTGTGGCTGTTAGCTGAAGGAAGGGGCAGGGATGCCGAGCAGGGGAAACAGCAGGTTTGGCTCAGGTGCCTGAGCTTTGAGTTCAGCCGCAGCCACGGGTCTGTTCTCCGGCCGTGGTTGGGGCTAAGGGCTTGGCAAGCAGAGAGAACTCACCCAGGAGTCTTCAGGCAAGCTGAAGTCCCAGGAAGGAGACGTTGGAGCTGCCAAAGGCTCACGTCACAGTTTTGCCTCGGGCGGGTTAGAGCCCTCGTGAGACTCTCAGAGTCACCTGAACCGTGGGAAAAGAACTCCCATTAAAGTCCATGCAGGTAGAACTGAAACTTACAAGCACACAGAGAACCTTCTCAAGGGTTCTCCAGCTGCTCAATGAGCCATGGCAATGATCTTAGTACATCCAAACCTTGTTCTTAATCCTTTTGAAGTTTTTTGGGTATCTGTCAGTGGTGAGTATGACCTGGGTTGTTTCTGCTCCCAGTGTAGCCTTATACAACAAAGGATGCCATTTTTTCTTCTTCTCTGGGGTTGTTTGTTTATTATTGCTTCATTGTTGTTATCCCGTGGGAATCAAGGGAATGATCTGTCTTAAATAACTGCTTTCTTATTTCATCATCTTTTTGTTTGTTTATTTTTTAGTTTGCCTGCAGTTTTGGGAAACAGAATTTAGCATAGCCTGGTTGGCTGAACTGGTTAGTTGTCTCTTGTCACTGATGGGGAATCAGAGGTAAATGGTCGGAGAGCCCACCTCTTGTGCTAGCCAGTGCTGTGGCGAGCCCCCCTGGAGCTCACAGGCTTTCGGCGGCAGGTAGAACAGACTGTGGGGCCTGGTGCACCGCCGCTGACCCAAGGACAGATGTTCCAGCCAGTCTCCACTTGGTCACTGAACCGTGATCCCCGACAGCAAGTTCTCAAGGCTGACTATCCCCTGCTGAGCACCAAGTCCTCATTCCCCCAGCGTGCTTCCTGAAAACACCTGCTTTTTGCTTGTGACCGTGCTGGCCAGTGGTCAGACTTCTTCCGAGGGTGACTGCCTCTTGGTTGCAGCTCTGGAGCTCGCATTGGAGCTGCGCTGCCTTCCGGAGCCATAACCATCTTTGGAGAGCTGCACTGTCGAACGTGGCAGCCGGGAGCTGCTTGTGGCTGTGGCGCATATGAAATGTGGTCACTCAAAATTGAAGTGTGTGTGTGGGTATACAACACCCACCTGGTCTCAAAGACTTACTGTGCTAGGGACTGAACACTGCCCCTCTTGGAGTCACAGACTAAAATGCCTTTGGGAAAGAAGCTCCTGGTGACACATTTTGCAACTGGAATTTGTGGTTTTCATGATTAGAATTATGGCTGCTTGCTCCAATATACAGTTTCCTTAGTGGAGACTCTACTTTTGTCAAGTTTGCTCACTGGCAACAAATCTTGCTGGTCGTTTACCTTGAAGTTCAAGGTCATGATGGATTTACCTAATTGTGTCTGAAAAATGTGGCGTCGTTTTACCACCTATGCCACAGATATGTCTCAATGCCTTAAAATACATCTTTCAGGTATTCACAAAATTATTTTTATTTTGGCATCTTCTTTTTGGGGGGAGATTATTTTTAAGTTCAGGTATAAAATGAGGAAATATGCATCATAGATACAGATATACATGGTAGCTAGGAAAATTTCTGTAAGTCCGGACATTAGATGAAATCTCACCTTCTAGAATCCATTTCAGATCTTTGTATTCAATAGGTGCACCTTCAGAGGCAGCCCATGTTTTGCTTCCTACTGACCTATAAACTTTCTGAAATTGACACCGGCCACGATTTTGTTTCTTTCTCACACCAGTTTCCGAGGAAGAGCTTCTGACTTGTGATCAAACAATATTATTTTCTTTTATTCAATTAGAAATCTGAGCAAAGTGGGCTCAGCGCTGTGTGTAGGAATTGTAGTGCCAACATCCCCACAGGTGCCACTGGAGTCCTGGCTGCTCCAGGTCTGATGCAGCTCCCTGCCTGTGGCCTGGCAAAGCCGTAGAGGACGGCCCAAAGCCTTGGGATCCTGCATGTGCGTGGGAGACCCAGAAGATGTTGCTTCTGGCATTAGGCAGTAAGGCTTATATCCCTGTAATGTTAAAACAGCAAATTTAGGTCCTAGCATGGTAGCCTAGCAGCTAAGGTCCTCATGTTGCACATACCAGGATCGCATATGGGTACTGGTTCTAATCCTAGCAGCTCCACTTCCCATCCAGCTCCCTGCTTGTGGCCTGGGAAAGCAATGGAGGATGGCCCAAAGTCTTGGGACCCTGCACCCGTGAGGGTCACCCAAAAGAAGCTCCAGGCTCCTGGTTTTGGATCGGCTCGGTTCTGACCATTGCGGCCACTTTGGGAGTGAATCAGTGGACGGAGGATCTTCCTCTCTGTCTTTCCTCCTCTCTGTGTGTCTGTCTTTGCAATACAAATAAAATAGATATTTAAAAAAGAATAGCCAATTTAGATGAACGACTTCAGTGGTTTGAATTGGCTGAGTTGTTTCATCAGTTTGGACAGTAAGTACTTTCACAGGAAGTAGTCAGTCATAATGTTTATTCATACAGTGACAGTTATGGCCCATCAGCCTCTTACAGGGAGACACGTTGTTATTGATGGTGGCTCTGTAGTTCATTGGGGTGGGGGTGACGAACAGACCTTGTGCATGGAGGATGGGGGAAGGGATATGTAGATTATGCCTCTGTCGCTTACTGTTGGCAAAGTGGAGAAGAGACGGAGGGTCTAGAATGGGATAGGAACGAACCTGGGGTGCGTGAGGGCTGGCGTCTGCATGGTCTTGGCCAGTCCTTGTGCCTGTAGCTCTTAGTATATCTGCAGGCTCTGCCTGGAGTGCCTCAAGATACTGACTGCTTGGAATAGTTCCAATCTTGTTCCGGCCTTTCTCAGCTCAGCCACACAAGTCTCCTGGGGTATATAGTCTAAAATCCAGACTTGGGCTCTTTTAGGGTCCCTGGGCAGCGGTACGGCATGTGGCCTGCACAGACAGCACTGTGTCTACTCAGGCAGCTTTCTGGAGCCTTGGAGAACTGCTCCGCGTTGGATCCTAGACTGCTTGTCGATCCACACTGCCCATGTTTGGCTTCCCGAGTTCCTCTGCACGGCTGCTGTGTGAGTGTTCTGTCTGCCTGGTCTCAATGCTGGCAAGGGATTCACGTGCCGTCTGCAACAGAGTGCCTCCAAACCTCCTTCCAGGCTTAGGCAGCTGAGCAGACTTTGGCGATGGGTCAGAAGCCTTCTTCAGAGACAGGAAGTCGTATGCAGTGTTCTGCTTACAAGGAAACACTTCAAAGGCCGTAAGAAGGTTCTAGTCTCCTGGCTTTGGATCCCTGGAGTATGTCTTTTCATTTTTAAGAAAGAAAGCATCGGACCTTCCTGAACCACTTGATTACCCAACTTAAACTTCTCTATGAAATAAGAGAACTGAAAGTATATGTGAGGGCCTGGTGCAACAGATTGACTTCACCTCCAAGTTCTGGGATCCCATATGGACGCTGATTCATGCCCCGGCTGCTCACTTCCCATCCAGCTCCCTGCTTGTGGCCTGGGAAAGCAGTTCAGGATGGCCCAAAGCCTTGGGACCCTGCACCCGCGTGGGAAACTTGAAAGAGGCTTCTGGCTTCTGGCTCCTGGCTTCGGATCAGCTCAACTCTGGCCATTGTAGCCATTTGGGGAGTGAACCAGTAGATGGAAGATCTTCGTCTCTGGTTCTCCTTTCTCTGTAAATCTGCCTTCCTAATAAAAATAAATAAAATCCTTTTCAAAAATTGTAATGTGAGTATACATAATATTTATGCAAAAGGTTTTCTTTTTATTTTATTTATTTGAAAGGCAGAATTAGAGAAGAAGAGACAGAGAGATTTTACACTGGTTGGATCATTCCCAGAAGGCTGTGACGGCCAGGACTGGGACAGACTGAAGCCAGAAACTAGGAGCTTCAACCAGGTCCCCCACATGGGTTCAGGGACTCAAAAGACTTGGGCCACCCTCCACTATTTCCCAGGTGCATGAACAGGGAGATGGATCCGAAGTGGATCAGCTAGGACTTGGATGCTGCTCATACGGGATGCTGGTATAATTAGATGGCGGCTTTACCTGTGATGCCACAACAGTGGCCCCACAAGGGATACACAGATACATTCACTCATTTCAGAGAAAGGAGGAAATGAGGGAACATTCTGTCATCTCTCAGTTCCCCCTATAGATGCCTGTAACTGACGGTGCTGAGGTGGGGTTGAATCCAGCGATGTAATGCAGGCCCCTGTGTGTGTGGAAGAGCCCAGTTACCTGGCTCCTCACCGCCTTCAAGGGTCTGCGCTGGCTGCACGCTGGAATGCAGAGGTGGTGCTGGGCCTCCCACCCAGTTGTATGAGATGTGGGCGTCTTACCCCTAAGATAGACGCCTGCTCTAGCTGTGGAATTTACAGTTGGAGTGCCACTGTTGTCTGTTTCGTGTGGTACCACTCATGCTTGGTACCTCCATTCAGTGGTTTGGTGGGAAGGCTGAGGCGACCTGCTTAAGTGGGCACAGATTAAAGGTGGAATTTGCTCCGTTTCTTCCTTTTCCACACAGATCATGGATACTTGGATACAGTGATTTATTTTATGTGAAAATGCACAGCTTGGCTTGGAAGAGGAATTAGAGGAGAATTGTTACATAAAAGTCAAAATTGAAAATAAACATTGAAAAAAAATAGTCGAGAAGATATTAGGATTTCAAAATTCTGTTGTACAATATGATAATCCAAAGATTCTGAGAAGGCAAAAATTATTTAAATTTAGGAAAAAATATATATTCATATGTAAGTACATTGAACAAATGCAATATAATATTCTTGTGTGACTACTATGACTGAGATCATTAGAGAAAAGAATTTTTTTTAAAACCAGGCTCTTATAGCACCATTTACTACCTTCTTTCATGAGGTTTTGCTTTTTATTTCTGTATCAGACACAGTATAAGAAACACAGAGTTTAATAGGGCTGTGTAAATACTTAATCTCATTTTAGCATATAATTATCATAGTCTATACCTCATATGGAGAAGGTTATGCGGAAGTATAGAGCAGAGAACAGACTGCCTGGCGGCTGGATGAGACCATCACAGAGGAAGCAATGTTTGAGTTCGATCTAGAAAAGAGGACTGGACCAGGGCAATCTTCCATGGGTCCCATATGGGTGTTGTAATCCCACATGAGCCCTGGTTCCTGTCCTGGCTGCTCACTTCCCATCCAGCTCCTTGCTTATGGCCTGGGAAAGCAGTTGAGGACGGCCCAAAGGATGGGAAAAGGGAAAGCGATTCACTCAAGTGTGAGTAGCTTTTGGGCTTTGTTTGGAGAAGGGAGTGTGGGGAGGAGATTTAGAAGCAAGGAGGCCACATCATTGGCTCCTAACAGAGTCAGGCAGAAGAGAAGCGAGTGTGGAGTTCAGAGCACTGCTCTTGTGTCCGTCTTGCCACTTAGTCTGTGTGTGTGTGTGTGTGTGTGTGTGTGTGAGAGAGAGAGAGAGAGAGAGAGAGAGAGAGAGAGAGAGAGAGAGAGAGACCTTGGATGAATGAACCTGTTTCCCCACAAGTTGCAGGAGGTGTTATCAAAATTCCACACATGTCCTGACCACTATCAGAGTCAGGATGGAGCCCCATCCAAATCGGGGTGAGATATAACACACAGGAAGAAGTAAGAAAAGATGTGTATTACCCGCACAGCCAACTTCTGTGGTGTGAGCAGGCCATATTTCCCCAGCATGCCCAACCACTCTAGTAAGCGGGAGACTGTGCTGGGAGTGAGGCTGTGTTTGTGAATGGAGGTTGAGTGGTTCGAGTCTTGCATGGATACCAAGTTTGGAAGCCCCCAGGGTATTTTCCTGGGTTCCTTAAATATAAGGCAGAAATTGGATGAGGGAGGCTTGGCAAGTGTCACTCAACAAGTATTGCAAATGGAACCAGACTCTCGAGGACAGCCCTACTTCTGAAGACTGGGTAAATATTCTAGGAAAAGTGCTTAGCACGTGGATAGTCTGGCCAGAGCAAACTCTCCATAAATGCCAGGGTAATGCTGCTATGATCATGACAAAACCACTGCCAAGATAGAGGCCAGATGGATGATGGAGGTCAGGGTTTGGACAGGAAAATGTTAAAAGCTTCTTTGCTTGGCGCCTCAAACTGAAGTGATTGTTCTTCAAGTCCCCGGTTTTCTAATTATTTTAGTGGATCTGCATCAGAGATGAATGAGTGAATAAAGATAACTGAAGGCCTACTATCTCCCCAGTGCTGGAGTAAGCCCTGTGAGGGGTGGGAGGGCTGGGTTCCTCCTTCTTTCACAGGGGAAAATGGAATCACATATACATGATGTGATAATGTCTGACTTGGGAGCGGGTCTTGTCTAGGCCTGATGGAAATACAATATACTACACTCAATTTCACTAGACAATGAAAAGGGCCTGCAGGCAGCATGGAGAAGAAATGTAGCAGGACACCACAGTGTTGAGTTGTGGCGAGTGCTGGGATGAGTAATTGGTATGGTGAGAAGGTAAGAATGCCATGGAATTTGAATGTTAGAGGATCTTGAACGAAAGGCTTCAGGTTTGGACAGTGCACAGTCATGGTAAGTTTGTCAGCAAGAGAATGATACAATGAAACTGTTCCTGGGAAAAAGTTACTTTAGCAACAGTGTGCTGGCTTGGAGGAGGCAGAGTAAGGGCTAAGACAGTTGGGAACAGAGTTAGGTGGCAATAAGGATAGGGGTACAGGGGACCCAAAATTCCAAGGAAGAAGGGCTGTTAGGATGTGGGCAAGGGGGAATGAACAGGGTGTAGCTGTTATTCAAAGGTACCTGGGAAAGAGGAGTTCATGAAAACCTTCGTGCTAATGGGTGAAGGCAGGTGAAGAGCAGGAGTGAATTTGTGGGTAGTGGATGGATGAGCAAAGAAGATGATGACTTCAGGTTGGAAGTGCTGAATTTGAGATATGGCTGGGATAACCAGCAAAGTGTTGCAATATGCATGCAGTGTGAGGCAGGGAATGTGTTTTGGGGTATAGTCTTAAGTGGAAATTGGAGTGGAGGAGGTTGTTAAATCACTACAGATATACAAGTTACCCAGCATTAGTGGTCCATAGGTTTAATCCAGGAGAGAGGTAATTAAACACATGATTACAACTCAATGCTGTGAATGCTATACCACAATGTGCACAGTTAATAGCTGTGGCAACACGAGAGAAAAGACGGATAGTTCTGATGGAACAATTAGGCTCATCTTTAGCTAGGATGGAACTTCAAGAATCTTTAGGGCTTTCCAGACAGCTTGTAGGCATAGGGAAATGATATTAAAGGCTAACAGAGAAGAGCTTCAACAGCAGGTGCCAGGGACTTTGAGTTGGACTCTCTCTGTCAACAGCTCATGGAAGATTTCCTCAACCTCAGAGCAATGAAATCACTAGCATCTCAGAGAAACCACTTTAGCAGGACCATCAGAACACGCTCCACATCGGGGACCCTAGGATGACATCGAGTGGCCATCCCACATCCTTGGGTACTGATGTGGTTACGTTGCTGGGAGGTCCTCTCTTCCTCTCCTCTTCCAACCAGAAACAGGAAGAATAGACAGGAAGGTTGGAAGCAGTTGGCTCAGCCACTTTCCTCCATTCCTGGACCCTTCCCATCTTAATTGGTGGTTCATAACAGCACGCATTCTTTTCTTTCTTTATTTATTTATTGACAATCTTGACATAATTAGGGTAAAAAGGTTCAAGCACTACAGGAAGATGGGCAAAACAATTAGTTCTGTATTGTTTCCTTTATATATCTGATGTAAAAGGGGATTTTAAGGGAGAAGCCCCACCCAGTTTCCCACCCACCCCAGGTCTCTGATGTGGGGCATGCTCCGAGGGTCTTGCTCAAGTGGTTTTGATAGTTCAATAGTTCTGAATTGCTGCCACTCTCACCACTCCAAGGATGATGAGGTCGTTGGAGAATCCACTGATTGACATAGTCCATCATAGAGTCTCTGTTTGCCCCGCATTTTCATTGCCAACATATAGCTGAGGTGGTTGATTGACTGTTCTGTCCTTTGTCTTTTGATGGTTAGGGTTCTGAGTCCGGAAGCTCGATTGGGGGAATCCCCAAAGAAACTTTTTCTGAGGTGTTCCCAGACCAGATTCTTGTATGTTCTAGCAAGCACAGGGCCCGGCACAGTCCATTGCCCCGATCAGCTGGTGGCTGCAATCGCTGGGTTGGTTCTGTTTCCATCCCTGTCTTCCACTGGAACCAATGGGTGTTTGCAGTCCAGCCTGGTTCTGCCCAGCACATACCCGGCCCTCACATAAACCAGTGGGAGCTGCGGCCTAATCGGAGTGACCCATAATAACTCCCACCAGTCCCGCCCCCTACCTTGGTTTGCCAGTATGTGTGGCAGACTAGTCTAGTCTGTCCCACATCAAGGGCATGCATTCTTCTCAACTATGCAAACATCTTCAAAAATAAAATAAATCCATTATGAGGGAAACTCTGGGCTTCAGGTAGGCTGGTGGTTTGGTTTATCAGGGGACTGAGATGCGGTGGAAAAGGCATGAGAGTAGGACACTACAAAATACTCAGGTTTAGTGTTGGGAAGAGGAAGAGGAAGAGAACACAGTGACGGGGCAAAGAGGGACAGGGCACAGGAAAACCACCCAGACACGTGGGTCCTGAAGAGTCTCTTCAACGGCAGCTCCCGTCACTGGAGATGGATGCGTGTTCTGTGGAACTTGGGATCCACGCTTCATCTCTGAGTCTTGTTGCTTTAACTGGAAAAGGCGAGTTTTATTTTTATCGGATGATTCGTGAAGCTTTTTCTTGCTCTGCCTCTTCAAATTTGGGAAGCTTTATTGTCGAAGTTATGTTGAATAGTTTAGTGCTCTAGTAACTGGAGTCCAGTTGGAAGCCGTGGGCCCTGCAAGAGATAACGCCCATCCTCACAGCTGCCGGCTTACTCCCGGGACACAGCTCCACCCCGGAGTCTCCTCCTCTGCAGATTTCTTCAAGGGTTTCCATCCGACAGTCACTTGCAGTGAGAAGAACATACAAATATTTATAAAGGTCACGTTGGAAAATGTTTTAAAACAATTCGACTGCAAAACATGTGTTTAACATTTATAGTGCTTTGAATGAAAAACATCTCTTTTAATCATTCTTAATCTTTCTAGAGTCCAGCCAGCAACTTATATTTGTTCAAGGACTTCTCAAGAGCAATGGACAGCAAGAATTTGCTGTCAAGAGTGACTTTCAGGGGCTTGGTACGATAGCCTAGTGGCTAAAGTCCTCGCTTGCTTGCCCAGGACCCCATTTAGATGCCAGTTTGTGTCCCAGCTGTTCCACTTCTTTTCCAGCTTCCTGCTTATGGCCTGGGAAAGCAATAGGAGAAGACCCAAAGCCTTGGGATCCTGCACCCACATGGGAGACATGGAAGAAGCTCCTGGCTCCCAGTTTTGGATTGGCTCAGCTCTAGCCACTGCAGCCACTTGGGGAGTGAAGCAGTGGATGGAAGAGCTTTTCCTCTGTCTCTCCTCCTCTCTGTATATCTGAGTTTCCAATAGAAATAAATACAATCTTTAAAAAAGATAGAAGAATGGCTTTCAGAAGATACCAGGAGTTTGGTTTGATGGTGAAGATATTGCTTGGGATACTGGTACCCCATTTTGGAGCTCTTGAGTTTGAGCCCTGATGTGTGATCCCAGGTCCTGTTACCATGTGCCATGTACTTGGGTTCCTGTCACCCAGATGGGAGACGTGGGTTGAGTTTCTGGCTTCTGGTTTCATGCTAGTTCAGCCTTGGCAGTGGCGGGCATTTGGGAAGTGAACTGGTTGATGGAAGATATCTTTCCCACCCCCATGTCTCTGCTTTGCAAACAAAGACAGATCAGTTGTTTTTTGTAAGCACTCTTGCATCATTCCTTGTGATTTAGGGGAAGGCTCGATTGGACTACATGTTTTCTGATCCCAGTAATCTTGAATAAATAACTCAAGCCCATGGCGTTAATGAAAGCAGTAATTCTGTCAAGTGTCCTGACTGACTTCCTCAGCTTCGGAGGGGCCGGACAAAGTGATTTATGAACATTGCCAGTGTCTGAGTTGTGGTGCTTTTTAGGAGCGTCCCTGGGAGGTATACTTCTTAGGGGTAATTACCACGTGTCAGGAGGATGCCTTAACCTTCTTGACATGACTTGTTTTGCTGTACAGCAGAGGTCAAACAGCAGGAGAATTATGGGTGCCAGGGTGTCCTTCCAGAATTTACAAGTAGAAAGTTGGTGTTGTAGCATGCTAAGCTTAATTCCAACTGTCTGTCGTAGCCAATTAACTCTATGTGGATGCTCTGCCCCGGGTTAGTGGAGTTCAACAGGTATTTATTGCAGCCCTCCCCTGCTCGGTTGGAAGAGTGCCAGGCAGTTGTCTTGGGACAGCAGGGTGGGCACTGGAGTGTTAACACTGAGCTTCTGGGGAGATGTGGAGAGAGTGCACCCAGCTCAGCATGGGAAGGAGGCAGAGGAAGGGCATGGATGTCATTCTGAAGGTCTTCCTAGAGTTGGGACTTGAATGATCAGTTGGAGTTTTCCAGTGAAGATCCCCAAAGGGGTCCGTGAGTGATATGCATCAGCCCAGCTTCGCCAACAACAGGTCTGTTGGTTGGATCACAAAAGGCAAGCCGGGGATGCAGCAGATGGAGCTGTGAACACAGCGACACGGCAGAGCGCGCAGTCCGGCAGCCAACTGGGTGTTCTTGCCCTGTTAGCCTTGAAACCTGCCGCTCGCTCTGCTTTGCCTTGTCATCGTGGACGTGGACAGGGACCCTGGAAATGATGGAACTACCCTTCCTTTGATTCATTGAGTCCAACTTGTCCTGGACATGCCTAAAGCTGTCTTTCAGGCTTTCTACTGATACCCACGGCTCCCAGCTCCTGATCCTGTTCTAGTACCAGGTTTTGGATCTGCATGTATTATCTAGGCGGGTTAGGCTGTTTCTGTAGTGGGCCAAGGCCCCGCTGGTCGGCTGCTCTGCTGTGATGATGCGCTCTGGTCCCTGACCCAGACACTCAGCTGTTATCAAGGATTCCTTGTAACTCTCAGCCCCCAGACAACCAGGTAGAACCCTTATGGGCTCAGTCACCCGAATCACAGCAGCTACATGGTTAAGTTTGTAATTATATGGTGAAAGAATGTTGATGAAAATATTAAGAAGAATAAGAAAGGCGGGAAGAGAGAGCTTGGGAAGGGCAATGGAGGGAAGGTTGGGAAGTATTATTATGTTCTTGAACTGTATATATAAATTCTATTTCCTTTTTAAAATAAACTTTAAAACATTTATAAAAATCTCTTGGATCTGGCACTTTGGATCGTCGCTTCTTCTGTTAGTTCTTCTCCCTTCTGACCTTTGCTTTTTACCTCCCACAACCAGCTCCGTGGGTCTTTTTCTTTTAGGTTGGGTAGAACTGGTTGGTGTGCCAGAAATATTTGTCCGTCAGGTTACTGTAACAGAAGAGACTCGACAGCTTATGCACAGCAGAAATTCCTTTCTCCCAGTTCTGAACTCTTTGAAACTCAAGATCAAAATGATGGCTCAAGATCTACTGTCTGGTTAGGGCTCATTTCCAGTTTATAGTCTTCTCATTGTGTCCTCAGCAGGTGGGAGGGACAAGAGAGCTCTCCTGCCTCAAGATTTCATTGGTGAGGGCTTTCTCATGAGCTAATCCCCTCCCAGGATGCTCGCAAACACCGTCACCATGGGAGGGATGACGGCGGCATCACTGTGGGGACACAAGCATTGAGCCTAAAGGACCAGAACAAAGCTCCCCTAAACCGGCCACGGCCAGTTTGCAGCCAGTCACCCCTCCCCCTGCCTCCACGCTCCAATCCAAAAATTAGGTTTATGTTCCACTAAGTGCATGGCAGTTTTATAACGGAGCATTTGCCAATGTGCGTTTGGAAGGATGGTAAATGCTACGGATTACATGCTCATTCTTGGGGATTCACAAAAAATTATTAACATGTTAAAAGGCTTTGGGAAGTCCTGTGATCTAGAAACTTGTCTAATTTGAGTTGAGCGTTTCCAAACAAAACAAAACAGAAACAGCTCTCTCACCGCATAATCCCCCATTTCAGTAACAACTGTTTAAATTCCAAATGAAGCGAATGTAAAATGGAGCACATTTAAGAAGTACTGTCTGAAGTGCCTCAATGCCTTCCCAGGACCACTGTGTGAGGTGCTACCCTCCAAACGCGGGCATCGCCGAGGGACGCGGGTCGGGGACCGTCTCAAACAGGGTTGGAACAAACACGTTCTGCAGAAATTGTAAACGTATTGTAGATCTAGCTATTTTTTTTTTCTGGCCCAGTATGAATTTCACTCTATTTTCTGCTGAAGGCCTCAGAATTTTCTTAAAAATTTAACATGGCTGAACTGTCTGTTCATGTTTTGAAGCCCCAACCACCAGTCCCTTAAAATGTGACTTCACTTACAGATAGCTCTTTGAAAGAGAACATTAAAATGAAAGCATGAGGGTGTGTCCCCCTTCGGCTGGGTCATTATATAGAAAAAGATGACGCAGCCGCCAACGGAAGGAGGATCATGTGAGGCCACAAGAAAAACACGGCCGTCTGCAGCAAGTGAGAGGCCTCCAGAGAAAGCAATCTTTACCTCTCACGGCCACCTTGGAGCTTCCAGAATTCTGAATGTTTCTGCGTGACAGGATGCTTCTTTACTGCGGTAGCCCCGTTGCTTCAGGAGCTCTGGTGAACAAGAACGCCTATTGGCAATGGCACCACTGATTGGCTTTGAGTTGATCACATGATCCCAACTAAGCCAGTGACATGTAGCTTCTGTCTTCTTCCACCCCTGGGGCCATGTGTGAGCGACGCTGCTGTCTGTGTTGACTCGGGTCATCGGAAGTGACACTGTTAACCCAGACTTGCAGCCTGGGAGATAATCTCACTCATTGCCTCGCATTTATGCCAGTTTTTGTTCAAAAATGATAATGATATCATAATCACTAAATTGAGTATCATTAACAAAGGCCCTTGTAAGCAATTTTGCAACAACCTCTAATATTCAGATTTTTAAAAAAATTTATTTATTATAAAGTCAGATATACACAGAGGAGAAGAGACAGAAAAAAGCTCTTCCATCTGCTTGTTCGCTCCTCAAGTGGTCGCAATAGCAGGAGGTGAGCTGATCCCAAGCCAGGAGCCAGGAGCTTCTTCTGGGTCCCCTATGAGGGTGCAGAGTTCCTCCTCCACTGCTTTCCCAGGCCACAAGCAGGGAGCTGGGTGGGAAGTGGGGCAGCCAGGACACGAACTGGCACGCATATGGGATCCTGGCCCATGTAAGGTGAGAGAGAACTTAAGCTGCTAAGCTACTGCGCTGGCCCAAGAACTGTGTTGTAGGGTTCACAATGCCTTCAGGGATATTTGAATTTAAGCCACAGACCTTCAAAGACACAAAGCTCCAGGGCATAGGAAGTGTTCTGTAGATCTTGAATACCTGGAGAGCCCAGGCCAGGCAGGTGGCTGCCAGCCCTTGCTCTGGCGCTGGATTCCCACCAGCACTCAACCCTCTGCCTATCTCAACATTCACACGTCCTGTTGGGGTGTGTGACTGGTTTCTTTCAGCATCACTTGGAACGTGTGAGAGTATCATAGAAAGTCACGCAAAAATCTTTTCTTTTCCTTTACTTCTTTAAACGTCATGATTTAGTGAACATCGACCAAAAACCTTGTCACAACAAGCTTCCTGTTGAAATAGATGGTGTTTATTCTCCTCTTATCAGTTAGGCAACTTGGCAAGCACCCTCCAATGATGGGATGTTCTGGCACTTGCCCCTGGCACCGGGCCAGCCTGCAGAAGTGGTGAGCTACACGCATGCCACCACCAGCCACCTTGCCTGAACCGCAGACAAATGCTCACGTTCTTGCTACCACCCTCCACCTCCTGGGTGGAAATCTATACTGGCCCGGGATGAGGGGACAAGAACATAGATATTATTCCTGGTAGCTATGTTTCTTCTTAAAGATGCTCACCTCTTTTGGGTTTTCAAAATCTCTCTCTCTCCATATATATATAGATAGATAGATAGATACACACACACACACACACACACACACACACACACACATATATCTTTTTTCCCCACTCAATGATAACTTGGGAGTAGAAGATGTGCTACTAAGATTCTCTCTCTCTCTCCCTCTCTCTCTCCTTTTGGAAAGGCAGATTTACAGAGGGAAGGAGAGACAGACAGAAAGCTTTTCCATCCACAGGCTTACTGCCTAAATGGCTGCATTAGCCAGAGCTGAGTTGATCCAAATCCAGGAATCAGCAGCGTGTTCTGGTCTCCCCCATGAGTGCAAGGTCCCCATGACTTGGACCAGCCTCTGTGGCTTTCCCGGGTCGCGAGCAGGGAGCTGAACCTGAAGTGGAGCAGCTGGGCCCCAAATCCAAACCTGTATGGGATGCTGGCACTGTTAAGGATGAGTCTGTTGAACCACTGGGCTGACCAATGTCTTCTCTTAAGGAGAAATAGGTCAAAACACATGTAAACAGTTAAGAAGACTCTAGGTCTTATTCTGAAATATTGAATAAACACAGATTCGAACGCTGAATTAAAAATGCTTTGAAATTGAAACAAAGCCAAACTGCTTTTTCAATCAATAATTGCAATCTTCATTGTACTGGGTTGTTCTCTACAAAACCAGACATAGTTGGTGCGCTTAGCTCCAATGGTTTCATCCGGAGTTCTGTGGTGATGGCCAGGCTTTGCACATGCCTGCGCAGATGGGAGCGCTTCCCCCAACAGCGCTGATTTTTATGTGTAACACCGAGGACACGTGATTGAATCCTTAGATTTTTCTGTCATCTCCCTTGGTGAGATGTCTTCCCTGAAATGAAACTTCAGTCAACATTTTATTCCCATTATGAGATATTAGGAGGTAGGACCAGGTGTGGGTTTTAAGGGGGTAGTTAGGGCTGTTCGTATAGCTGGGAAGAACCTCTCCATGTGATGAATGGAGTCAGTGCATTAATGGCTTATGTCAAGTGTGGGCCTGACCCAGGAGCCCGTTGGGCTAGGTCCTTTGACCTTGCTCTGTGTCTCTTGCCATGCCCTGGGCCACCTTTGCCCAGCACAGAAGTCATCATCAAATTGGACCCCTTGACCTTGGACCAAAACCATGAGCTAAAACAAACATTTTCTATACAATGTGTTCAGTCTGGGATGCGGTCTAATTAGCCACAGATAGCAGACCGAGGCCCTCCTCGCAGCGTGGTGATGAGTCCAAAGTCAGAGCTGATGAAATGCCCATTGGAGAGCTTGACATGGAGTATTCCAGACAAAATCTCTCTTCTCACTGTTTCCGTTCCCAGGCCCTGAGCCTGGGAGGGACACAATGCATGTTTGTCGATTGAATGAGCTGTACTCAGCATTAGTTACCCTTATGGGTTTTCCTTCTCACGAGCCAGAGAGAAGTGTAAAAGATATCATTTTTATCCAATTTAAAATCAAATATCCCCTTTTCCTGTGAACTCCAGAGAGCGTAATGCTAAGCCATCCCACAGCACATATAAAAACACAATATGTGCATGAATGAGATCGAAGAAAATTGCCAGTTTGGGAAAGGATTTGTATACAAGGAAAACCAAAGCTCTGAATGTGAAAGTTGACTCTTTTATGAAGAAATACTCAGGCTGTGTGTAGCCAGACGGACTTACTTGATAAGTTAGTTTTATGAAATTTTTTTTTTTAAAAAAGATCAGAATGCTATAGCAATTTAGTGTCAGGATCCACTGAATCCTAATAAAAACAAATTCATAAACTTAAAGCACCCGGGTACCTATATGCAAAGGCTGCTAGGTATTGTAATAGGAGATAAGCAAGAAACAGTAGCTGTATTTTTCCCAGTCCCCTGGGCAGCCGTGGCCAGGTGGAGAAGTGGTCCCGCGAGGAGTAGCTGCTGGATGGCCACAACTTTATCTGCGCTGTCTACGCTCCAGTTTGTCTATGTTGTGGTTTTCTTGGAAGGAAGTACAAAATTGTACCTGTTGACAGCTTAATTTTTTTTTTTTTTTCCCTTTTGCCCTACCCTTAAGTAAAAGGTAATAAAATCAACCAAGTGTGAATTTCTTTTCCACTGGCTTGGTATAAATTCTTGGTCACCTCGAGAGAGAAGCTGGTAGGAGGCCGTTTGGGCACGGATCTCGTTTCTGCACTGACCATGCTTGGATGGTTCGAGTTTACTGACAGCACCTCTCACAAGGGTTAGAGACTTCTCGGAGACTCTGGGGATGATAATGGCTGTCTCCATGGAGCACCTGTTGGAGTAGGGCGCACCCATGGGCTCCGTGAGATCTGTGAAAGCCGTCTTGGAGAGCTTTACAGATGGTCTCTTGCACCCATTATGGCTCCATTGCAAAGCAGTGAGCACTCTGTGGAGAACCACCCAGCAAATGCCATCTTGAGACACATTTCAGCTTCTCTCCTTTCTTTTTTTTTTTAAAAGATTTATTTTATTTTTAATTACAAAGTCAGATATACTGAGAGGAGGAGAGATAGAGAGGAAGTGGAGCTGCCGGGATTAGAACCAGCGGCCATATGGGATCAAGGCAAAGACCTTAGCCACTAGGCCACGCTGCCAAGCCCAAGCTTCTCTCCTTTCTTTCCGGAATAGATTTTATAATAGGCAAATGCCTATAAACATTTTTTTAAAAAATCCTGTTTCCACACAATTTTTGAAGTGTATTGATGTATTTGGGGTTCTAATGTGTTGTAGGAAAGATATGGCGAAATTATTGGTGCATGCATCTGGGA
The DNA here is from genome assembly GCF_030435755.1 of Ochotona princeps. Classification (NCBI taxonomy): domain Eukaryota; kingdom Metazoa; phylum Chordata; class Mammalia; order Lagomorpha; family Ochotonidae; genus Ochotona; species Ochotona princeps. Next base: position 159,286,216 of record NC_080832.1, read on the forward strand.
TTTTACATACCCCCCCTTTTTTTTAGTGGTGAGGCAGGTGAAAATTTGTTTAACAGAATGTCCCACACTGTTACCTTTAGTTTGCGTGCGACAAATCCTCACCTCATGTAACTCGTTTTTTCCCATGTGGACTCTGATGTTTTCCTGACAGCACAGTTACGGATCAGCAGGTGTCTAGTTTGTGATCTCAGGTGGTGCGCAGAACTGGCAGACACTGGAAGGCTCCCGAGGCAAAGGAAAGTTCAGATGAGTTAGTTGTCTTGTTTCTTTAGCTTACACTCCATGAGGTTAAGCAGAATGTGTTGGATTATGGCACCGTAGCCCGTAAAAAGAGGATATTAGTGGAATGCTAATGGGATATTAATATTCCACATTAATAAAAATGTAAAATTACAGGCAAAAGTTATGAATCATTGTGATTTGCTTCCTAGATTCCAAAAACTATCTCACCATGGTCTCAGCAGGATTTGGCCTTGCGCACCCGCAACAGGGCTAGAAAACAGGGCACGCTCCAGTACCCAAAGAAATATTACAATTTCTTTCCAAACTGCTGTGTCTTCTGCCGGCTTCCCCATTCTATCCAGGATGAAAACCGACTGCCTCGCCAGCCCTTCCGCCCCCAATATTCGATTTCTTTCTTGTGTCCTTCTGTTCCCTGCACCAGAGTGGCACAGAGTCCATTTTCAGCCTTGATTTCACTCTGCTATGCTATGTATCCTAACTGAATGAAATGTATCTAACGTATCCAAAAGTTTTGTAGTCTTCATCAACTCGCTGAGCCTTTTCAGCACCTGTTTCTCAGAGATATAAAAACATAGGGCTGAACTTTAATTTCCTAACGGGTCCTTTAAGATTTTTAAAATAAAAATTCATTTTAAAATTTATTGCGGAGGCAGAGGGGAGAGAGAGAAAGAGAGTGCGAGAGAAGGGAGAAGGAAGGGGGTGCCCCACGCATGCCAGCTCACTCCCCCTCATGCCTGCAGTGGTGGAGGTTGGGCTGGGGCCTGAGTGAAGAGCTAGGATCGCATCTCAGGCGTTCTGTGCCGGTGGTGGCAGCCCAGGCACTGAAATATCTTCTACTGCCTCCAGTCCAGGAAATACTGGGGTCAGAACCAGAGCCAGCCGGGAATGCACGCTGGCACCCTGATATGGGATTGGGCGTCGGAACAACCAGGCTAGCTGTCTGTTCCAGTCCTAGTTCCTCCCCCCCCTTTTTTTTTTTAAAGATTTATTCATTTTATTACAGCCAGATATACACAGAGGAGGAGAGACAGAGAGGAAGATCTTCCATCCGATGATTCACTCCCCAAGTGAGCCGCAATGGGCCGATGCGCGCCGATCCGAAGCCGGGAACCTGGAACCTCCTCCGGGTCTCCCACGCGGGTGCAGGGTTCCAATGCATTGGGCCGTCCTCGACTGCTTTCCCAGGCCACAAGCAGGGAGCTGGATGGGAAGTGGAGCTGCCGAGATTAGAACCGGTGCCCATATGGGATCCCGGGGCTTTCAAGGCAAGGACTTTAGCCGCTGGGCCACGCCGCCGGGCCCTCCTAGTTCCCTTTAAAACAAACATGGACATGCATGTGCATGTCATGGTATTTTCTAAGTTGCTGATGGTCTCTGAGAGGAGCTCGAATGTCCAAATGCCTTCTTCTTTCTGGTATCTATGAAACATAGAAAGGATTTAAGTTCTCATCCAAGTGCTTACCACTCGACTAAACGCCCAGTGGTCACTGGTAATTTGAGAAGCAAGTCTGAACTGCCAACTTGATTTTTTTTAAAAATTGTGATTGTTTTCTTGTACATTAGTTTTAGTCATAAGTTTAGTCACAAGAAGAAATACATGGATTTCTCCACTGAGATGCCCCTTAGGAGACTTGGAGGTTTTTTTGTTAGATTCATCAGTAAACATTGTCACTACTGTACCGCCAGCACCTTGCACTGCACGTGGCAGGTTTTCAATGAATGTCTGTTGAGCTAAGGACAAAGATTAATAGCTGACATGGGACGAGCTCAAAGCCCGACTTTTGTTTGTGAAGGCCAGGAACTAGAAACTGGAAATCGAGTGTTAGTGGTTCAGAAGCCGAGAGCAGGCAGAAGACAAGTTCAAAAACAGAGGCTGACCATGGAGGGTAAAAAGACCATTTACTTGGACTCATCTTTTGGCAGATGGTGAGACAAGGAGCAGGTCAGGAGAAGATGTTTGCATAATTTTATTCCTCCGTATGTAATTTTACTTTTGATGAAAAATGACAAAAATGCCTGGTACCATCTGATGCTTAGGGTAGCACCTGTTTTGTTTAGTGAGACTGTCCTCTGAATGAAATTTTGAATGTGTCTTGAAACACCCACCCAGTCCCCAAAGGGGCGTCTGGAGCGGGTGTGTTCATGAGCTGAGCAAAAACCAAGCCCTCGTATGTCCGTGAGTCACTAGCTCTCCAAATCTCATGTCCTCTGAAGTGAATCCACATTACTCCATAGTTGAAACTCTTCAGCTAAAATGACTGTATCAGCGAAATATATATTTAGCTGCAAGTATCAAAATATTTGAATTAAAGAATGCCAACAGATGTTCAGAGATAAATAATTGCTGGCATTCGTTCAGATGCAGTTAGATGCCAGGCTCGTTTATCTTCTGCTCTGTCATTCTGTGCTTGTTTGATTCCATCTTTATGGTTGCAAGACGGTTGCTGCAGCTCCAGCCATCGTAGCTGTACCTAAGATGGGTAGGATTTGCGTGTGTGTATGTGCATGTTGGAAGGACAGGATAACTACTTTCATTTCCTTTCATAAGTAAATGCTGAAATTTTCCACAAGCAAAAATGGAATTTCCTGTCGAGCTCGTTGAGCAGCTGGTTTTATAGTTATCCTTAGATTTGAGGGAAGTTTGGAGAGTGAACGTCTCGCCTGGGGCAGGGTACACGGCTGCTCCAACAATACAAGGAGGAATCAGAACGGTACCAGGTTGAGCAACCAATAACATCTGACTGACCCAATGGCAATAGAAAGATGGTGGAAATGGGAAGAAAGAAAGAAAAATAACACACTCTTATTTGATATTTAAAGCCAACCTTATTCCCTGTGAGTGCTTTTAGCAGGCGTCGCCGTTTGCTTATTAACTTCTGGAGAATATTTAGTGAATAATGGTACAAGCTACATTTCATAGTCTAATTGCTGAGCCAGATATGTCTTATGTTAAAATTTTCTTGGGTGTATGAATTTTAAATTTTGCTTGCAACTGTTGTGTCTGTTGAGCTTATACATAAAGTGAATGATTTGCACACAAACAATTTGGGGATGAAACTCTTGCTTTTTGGCTAATGGACAAAATTGAGAATGTTGTGGTATTTCACATGTAAAAGTGTTCAGGGGAAAATTGAAAGTTTTGTTTACTGAATATTAGAGAAATCACAAATAAAGGCAACAAGGGAAACACATTTTTGAGCTAACCCCGGATGAGGAGAATGATATTGACAACAGCAAAGATCATAGTTAAAGAAAAGTGTTGGATTCTTCTTTATTTTTTAAATTAAACTTTTTGTTACCAGTTTTGACCAATTTTGTTTGATGTACATGTTCTCCCCACCAGTATTATTTTGAAAATATTGCAGACATAATTTCTTAAGTTTCTAAGCAGTTAGTTTTCCATAAAAGATATTTAAGTATGTCTTTGGTAGCAGTTAGAGATGAGTTCAAATTCTTAACCCAGCGTAAACATCTGTGGCGTCTTGGGCAAGTTGGTTTCTTCACTTGCTGCATATATGGTAATAGTCTGTGGGAACCCAGAAGCTTACAATTACATTGAATAACTCTACATAGAGACAGATACAATACAGGAAATAAAAGAAGGCAAGGGACCCGGGAGGGACTGGGTGGGTGGAGGTGGGGGTTGCAAACTTAGCATTCATCATTATCACCAACGCCTGGCACAAGTTACTTTAGGGAGGAAAGCTATTTGTTTTGGCTGCTGCTTTTGGAGGATCCCTGTAGAAGACTGGGCAGTTGTGCCATTGTTATGGCATCTGCTGATGGAGTTCTTGTTGGCAGAATCTTGAGAGATTATAAAGCATTGTCTGGCGAGAGGAAGTATTTGCCCATGCCTCTCCTTCTGCAGCCACCACGGTGGGATCCCTGGGGTTCCAACCTACCCATCTGACCCAATCTAATGGCTTCCTAAAGCCCTCACCACTGAGGACTTTGGGGACCTAATCTTCAAGACAATCAAACTAATAAAAAAAAAGAAAAACACAGTGAGTCCTTAGCTACTCTTACTGGATTTTCATATCTGCAGGGAGGGTACAATGTAGTTTGCTCCCCATGGTTCCCTAGCAGAGCCTGACACGGGCCTGGGCCGCCATCAGTGAGAGCCGTCACAGCAAGCTAATGTCCTTGATGTCTCTCCTGTTTCATTCTGGTAGCAGGTGCGCTCAGGTGTGCGGGGCTGCTTGTCAACACTCCAGACTGGAGCCCGATAACAGCTCTGTCGCTTCTTATTTTATTCACCCACAAGGCACCTTCTCCGAGAGCTCTGAGTCACTGGAACTGGATCAGAGCTACAAGGTTAAATTGGGCCTCTCTCCTTTTCCTCCTTCTCTTCAACTTCATGAGAAATACTCATTTCAGCCAAAGTGAGTATTTTATACAGGGGCCCATAAGCCATGGTGTTTTTATGGCTGAACTGAGTATTTGAGTAGAGCTGCTGAAAATCTTACATTAAATTTATTTTTAAAAATCTTTTGTGATTGAGTTTGGCAGTTTCCAATTTGGCAGACACTTAATTCTAATCCAAACAAAGTGTTATTGGCAGTCTACCAAAAAAAAAAAAAAAAAACCCAGAAAATTTCAGGTTTTAGGAATGGCTACTTTTCTTGAGTTTAATGGCCTTTTTCATAGTATGTTAGCAGATCAACTCTAATTTATGTTAAACATAGGCTTTGATCCAAACTCTACATATTGAAGCAGCACGTAAGGGAAAAAAAACAGAACTCAATGTGGTCATTCACTTCTTTCAGACTTGGGTCAATGAAATGCCAGCACTCTGCCCTTCACACAGACCATGCTTGTGTGTGGCTGAGTGAAGGTGAGCCACACAGACTCGCATTCCGAAGGAGTGCTCACACAGTTTCAGCCACTCCTGGCTGTTGCATCCTTAACTGAAATCATTTGAAGCCTGAGCAGTAGGACCTTTCATATTGGTTTCTCAGCTTTTTTTTTCCACCCGGTGATTGTATAAAGCATTTACTAATTCCCATCAACTGATGAGGACCAACCGATGACACCAGTTGGGTCCTGAGCCAACAGGTGCTGGAGTGCTTGGCATCTACTCACCACTGTTTCATTCCTTTTTTTTTCCCCTCCTCTTTGTTTCTCAGGCTCAGTCCTTATGAGGAAATGCTTTAAACCTTTCAAAAGTCTCCTCCAGTTTTTCCAGCTAGTGGGCCCAGGGCACGACCCTCCTTTCTCCTACCTTCCCAATAGCCTTCTCACTTACTTCCAGGAGTCAGTCTTCTCCCCGAGTCTCCTCCTACGCACGGGGAGAGCTGGCATGCACCTGCTCTGTCTGCTTCAGCCTCTCCATCCCTCGGTGGTGCCCCTTTGTCTCTCTAATCTGGACCTTTCCAGCCCTGTCTCTTGCTCTTCCCCTCTGTTGATCTTTGCTCCTTGTGGGTCTCTCAAACAGGATGTGAGTACAGATGGGACTCACAATGGTTGGGTTTATAGTCTTCCAGCTCTGTGATAGAGCAAAAGCTTATTTTGTCTTTCAGTGAAGTATTCGTTATATTACAGAAGATATCCAACACTTTTGTCATAAAATAGGCTTTGTGTTGATGATTTGACCAACTGCAGACTAATATAATGGCTCTCAGCATGTTTAAGACAGGCCAGGCTAAGTTTGGGTATTGGGCAGTGAGGTGTGTGAAATGCATTTCCTACTGAGGATATTTTTCAATTTATAAGGGGTTGAGAGGGATATAAGTGTCAAAAACTGAGAGGCATCTGCATTTCTAATACTGAATGGTCCTTCCCTGGGAAATTAATTCCTTCAGTTTCCCGAATTTCCAAATGCAACTGGTCTGTGTTAGTTGTCTCTTGCAGCCAGAATGAATGGTCAGGAGCATCACAGTCTAAACCATCTCTCGGTGCTCTGGGTCAGAAATCTAGATCTCATGAACTAAGGTCACGGTCAGCGGTCACGGTCGGCAGCCCTGATCCTCTCTGGAGCTCTAGGAAAGAACTCGTTTCCCAGTCCTTTGGATTGCTGGCAGAGTTAAGCTCCCATGGTTGGAGGTCTGAAGTCTGTGGTGGAGCTTTAGAGGTTGTCCTGTGCTTAGCTGGTGGACTCCTGCCTCCAGCTTCAACACTAAGCACAGCAGTCCAGTTCTTCAACACCTGCTGCTTCCCTTTCAGAAACTCACAGGACAACACTGGGGCCATCCTGACCAGCCAGGATAATCTCTGTAACAACTCCAGTCGCGTGAACAATTTTCATGCCAGTTTGTTGCGTAATGCATCATGGGTTCCTGGGATGCTCTGTTTGGAATGTAGTTCATTCCCTGTAAGACTCATGTTAAAATTTAATCCTTGTTATGAGGCATTACGAGTGGGATGTTTAATAGACAACTAGGATTCTGCGCTCACAAATGAGGTAACATAATCATTAATAAACCAATGAAGGGTTAGCTTGAGAGTGGGTCTGCTACAAAAGCCAAAGACGGGGTCTCTTGTACTCTATGTGTCTTGCCATGTGATGCCCTGTGATTCCCAGGCCTAAGAAAAGGCCTTTGCGCCTTGATCTTGGGTCAGAACTTGATTCCAAATAAATCTCTTTTCTTTAAAATGTTCCTATGGAATTATCTTAAAAGGAGCAGAAAGTGGGATATGGCAAGGGAATGGGAAATGAATGGAGAACCATGCTTTTGTGTACCAATATATTAATATTATATGTGTATGTATGGAGTCTATTTTTTCATTTAATACACTAGTAGAATTAGCTAAAATAGCATTTCTTCCCTTAATACACTGGTAGAATTAGCTAACAATTCATTGAGACATAATGGATAACAAATGTATTTACATCCATGTATTTTTTTTAATTTAAGAAAATTAATTCATTTTCCATAGGAAGGAGCTTCATGGAAAATGTGCTTTGTTGTTGAATTACAATTCTCCATACATTTTTGAAGCCCTTCAATACTAATACACCACGTACATCCATAGATACACACAGGGCACTTCAAAACATCTTTATGAGATTGGAATTAAAATATATTTTATTTTGGTGCAAAATTTTCAAAATCTGTGTAAAGTTTTCTGACACTATGCATTTTCTTGAGCTTTCTGAAGGATCCTTGAATGAGTGGGTGTCAAGACATTTTTATACCAAAAAACAGTTATCTTTTTAATTCTCTTTTTCATGAACTTTGAACATTTTTAAAAACATTTATTTAAATGGGAGAGACAGAAAGAGAGAGAGAGAGAGAGGTTTTACTGATCAGTTTGCTTCTTAAACGGATGCAGGAGCTGAGGCTGTGCATGGCAGAGCCAGGACTGGACACTCAGCTCAGGTCTCCCAGAGGGACGGCAGGACCCAGCAGCTTGTGCCCTCACTGGCTGCTTTGCAGGAAGCTGATTAAAGAGCGGACCAGAACCCCAACCCAGGCACTCCAAGAGGAGATTTGGGCAGCCCCATTGGTACCTTCATCACCTCCACAAAGTTTTTCAAGTACCTGGGTGTATAGGTACATATCAACACACACATGCACACACATCCACTCATTTATAAACCTTTTCGTCTATTTCATAATGTATTACATTTTTTTCATGCTGTAAAAAATTTCTATCAGAGATATGTGGTATTGTATTACATATAAAGTGCCATCATTTAATTAATTAATCTCCTTTTGTCGGCTTCATTATTTTCTAATTACTGAAAAAAAAGTTACCATAAACAGACATACTTCTTTAAATATCCTCTGTCACTTTCCTATACCTTTAGTGTTCATAGAAAATTTGATCTATCTGAACTTGAAATGCTAACTATTTGACAGTAACAAGATTTTTATTATCTTATTTTCTACATTTGCATGCTGTGTTTCTCCTGGACTAACGCATTGTTTGAATATTGTGCTGAGCCTTCGCCAGCACAGCTGGTTCTCACCCTAACTCCTCTTCTGGTTTCTGGTTTCCTGCTGATGCACTTCCTGCGTGTCTCTCTCCCTGACCTCACCATCTTGGGGTTGTACAGCTCATCCCAACAAATCATTCCACAGACGTGGAGTAGCGAGTGACATCTTCCCGCCTTCGCTCCCCTTCACTTGGTGTTAGTTCAGCATCCTTGGCTCAGGCTCCCTAAGGAAGGAGGCACCTTCTACCTCTCCCTTACCTGTGCCCGGGCAGGATATTGGTGGGGCAGCCATTATATTTAGAACCAACAAAGAACTACGAGAAGGAGAAGATCCCCACAAGTTTGCACAGGATCAGGAGTTCAGCTAGCAAGCATGAGATGTTGGGACTCTGCTGTTTAATACTGATTCTTGCATGTGTTAAAGCTGAAGAATGGGGAGCGTGCATGGTACTGTAGGTGCCTATGCCACCTGCGCTGTCAGCATCCCATATCAGTACCTATGGCTTTGTTTTCAACCCAGCTTCCTGCTTGTGGACCTAGAAATGCAGCAGAAAATGTCCAAGTTCCAGGGTTCCTGCCCCCCCGCCCCCCCCCCGGAACGGAGGCCAACCCAGAGGAAGTTCCTGGCTCCTGCTGTGGCTCTGGCCATTGCAGCCATTTAGGGAGTGAAGCAGTGGAGGGAAGAGGATGACCGCCTGCCTCGCCTCTCTGCAACTGTCATGTTTAAGTAAGTAAATAAACGACTCTGTAAACATAAAGAAATAACCAAATAAATAAAGTTGAAACCCTTGGACTTTACAAATTTCAAAGTATCACTTCAGAAACTAAGGGTTGTCAGAATAGGTCTGATATTTTCGATTGATAGGAAATGTACTTAACTACGTCTGTGCCAAGCATAGCAGTGAATGTTACACTGAAGACAAACACAGCAAATGCTTAACAGAATCTTTCGGAATGAGATTGAGTGAAAGAAAAATTGTCATAATTCAGTGCTCTGCTTCCTAGAGGTATAATTGTGGAAACCTCTGGTTTCCACATGAAAGGGAACAAGTTTCCTAAATTGCTGAAAGCTTGAAGGACCATTCTGTTTGCTTTTCTGTTTGCTCATTTGAGGTTTCAAATTCCACCTCATCTCTCGGCGTTCACATTTTTTTCCCCCTAATCTTGCTAGTTTTTCCTTTAGAAGTTAAAAATTTGGGACTTGCTTATTCATGGTCCTGGTAGATAAGCCTGAAACAACGAGGGAGACATTCCCCGCCCCCCAGCATAACTGATTGGTGTATTAATATCTTTTTTCTCCCTCCATCTCTTCCTTTCTTCTTCCTCCTCTCCAGTGCTGTGTTAATGGCGTAGGGGTCACGACTCCTGGTGAACCAAGGTTTTACTTTTCCCTACTTTTTTTTTTCCTAAGACTCTCTCCTTCTGTTCAAGAATTCTTGATTGAGTAGAGCGTATTTATTAGTAACAGGAGATCCAAGTTTGGGTCCAAGTCCTAAAAGGGACCCTCAGTTACTGGTGGCCATGTCAAGCTGGAGGTAAATTCTGATTATGTAGTGAGAAGGCTGAACAGCTCTGTACCTACTTCTGTCATCGTAACCGTTGTTTCAGAGCGTTCAAGGTGATAATAACTTCAGTGATAAATAGTAACTCCTATGTTTCTAGCGGTATCTGTAACGTCTTGAGGAATGTACTTGATATGTGGAAACAGATCATGGTGTCCTAAGATGCTCTGTTCCACAAGAAGACGTGTGGACGAAGCAGACCACATTTCCTCTCCTCTTTTGGGTGAGGCGCACAGCATAGAAAAGCGAATGATGGAGATATGGCGTGGTATGGCAGGTGACAAGCAGATGCAAGGACAAGACACCAAATGTGCAGTTGATGACTAAAGCGCAATTTTCAATTTCAAATAGGCCCAGCAGGGGGGCCTCAGGGACCTACTGGTAGATTCGCAGACTTCACGGAGATGAGCATTCCCACACAGCTCTCAGAGGGGAAGAGGGCGCTCAGATAGGAAGTCAGGCAATGCAGAATCCAGAGCAAAGCAAACTGCCCCACAGAGCCGCCTGCCCACTCCTGTACCAGCCTGCACCGTCAGGGAGTCCACCTGGCAGACCGGCTCATCCTCCCCAAAACCCTTTTGGTGTCTGGAACCCTCTTTCCCCTTTCCAAGCTCACTTTAAAAGCTAGAAACCAGAAATGTGAGTAGCCCTTTTGTGATTAACATTAACATTGTGATTAACCCTTCGATGGAGGTGGCAGTTGAAGGGTAATCTTTTGAGGGCAACATCTACAAGACAAATAGTCCTTTCTCTTGCTAATACTTAGCAGACCCCAGGTTTCAGCTGGGATATATTGTTATGCTAACAAACTTTACCCAAGCCTGCTAAGGTTGTGGGCTTTTTCTTTTTCTTTCTTTCTTTTTTTTTTTTTTTTTAAATCCCAATCCCCTGGGGTTTGGAAGATAAATGTCACTTAAGTGGGCACAGAAAGGAATTCTGGAAATAGAGATTTATAGTGAATCCTGTTGTCCACTATAAATCATATTTAGATAACCCCAGCTCTTGGATTAATAAGAATTTGCGATCGGTTTCGATTTTTGGAAATGTCTGTATCCTTTTACCTTTCGTTTCGGTGAAAGCAGGTCCCTAAGGTTGGAAAGTCCAGCGATCAGAGCGGTGTTGGTGTGGAGCGTGAACAGTGCATGAACCTGGGGCTCTTCCCTGGGCCGGGCGAGCAGAGGCTTCCCCGAGGAAAGGGGGGGGGGGGCAGGACTGAAAGGATAAACCCGCATTCAAGTGAGAAGACGGAGCGGCTCCTTAATTACAGCCCAACAGTTATGACAAATGAAGACACATCCAAGAGCAGATAATGAAAAATTTTGAATTATTGCCATTGTTTCTCATATTCCTGAGACTCTAGAATTAATCTAGCAAACCAAGGCAGAAGATGAAAAGTCAGAAGCTTCATCAAACACATTATGTCTGGCGGAAAGTCTACAACGTGGTAAGTCAGAGAGCAAGCTGGCCCGGGCTTAGGGTAAGAAGTGGGGTGGACTTTGCTCCGTGGTGCTGGTCGCCCAACTTCTTCAGCTGGGCCAATTTCTGTACTTTTTCTATCAGATTGTTCTATTTGTCATTTCTGATTTCTGTGCTGGCTGGAGGGAGCAGGTTCTGTCTGTGCCACCCCCCCCCCCCCCCCCCGCTCCAGATCTTTGGAATATTTACCTATTCATGGGCAGGAGATCAATTCTGTTTTCTTGAAAAACAGAGAATTTCTGGAAAGACGCTAAGGACCAATCTTGACAAAGACTTAGGTGTTAAGGAGCACATGAAATAAATGCACTAGAAGATGAATAACTTTACATTTAAATTACCCTAAAGGTCAGCTTTAACTTCTGATTGATTCTTTAAAAAAAAATTATACAGGGTAGGTGTTGTGGTGCCTAAAACCAGTATTCTAGTGCCTGAGTTCAAGTCCCAGGTACTTCCAATCCAACTTCTTGTTAATGCCTCGGGGGAGACAGCTAGCCCAACCCAGGATATGGCTGGACTTTGGGAAGTTAGCCAGTAGATGAAGATCTGCCTTTCAAATAGATGAAAAAAAAAAAAAAAAAACGTTTAAAAGCACCATTATGAAAAGTTACAATCCCAGTAACACGAATAGCTTACTCTATATTTTGTGTGATAACAAAAGGTGGACATTGTTCGAACCGTAGACTCACAAATTGGTTGGTGGCTTTAGGGCTGATAGCAAATAGACAAGGAACTAACAATTCTTGATTTTGAGAAATTTCAGCTGCCTAAGTTCTAAATATACATCGGTACATGGGAGACATAATTGGTTATTACTATGGTTTCATATTCAAGTCTGTTTTTTATATAAAAAGTAAAATAGAATTTAATTATGATTATCTGGTTTCTGACAGTCATGCTGGTTTCTTGTAAGAAAGTTCTTTATCCACCACAGCAAAAACACAGTATATCAAAAGCATGAAATCGCTTTATGTCTTGTAGCTGTGGTTTGGATTATGGTAGAGTTTTCCAAGGCCTTACTAAACACAGTAGAGAAAAAAAGGCACAATAAGTCTGTTTTAATGAAATTTTTGTTCCTGCACCTCACATTAGGGTTCCACAATAGGTTAATTTAACATACATAAGGGCTTGTGGTTCTTAAATATAGACATCATTCCTTTGCAAATTTCCCCAAAGAGACTTCTGCAGTAAATGCTGTGAAATGTATATTAAAAATAATACATAAAACAGGTCTAACCTTTCATAACTCCCCCCTGTGTGATGGGAAATCCGAAGGTGGTTAGCTCTGCTCACTCTACTATTTGATCTGCAAAAGAAACCAGCCTAAAAAGTCGTATTACAGTGAAATCCAATTGTAATCCCGACATTTCGATCTATTTATCAGTGTGAAAGGAGAGCTCCGTTCATTGCAATATTGACCATTTCAGAGTCTTTTATGGAAATAATAACATTAATTTTTAAAGCCCAAACTAGGGTGCAGTTGTAAGAAATTGACATGTGTTTGCTGGATTTAAATGCATCCTACAAAAGAATTTCGATGGGTACCTGGGGTACTTTGTGTGTCACACACTTTCCATGACCAGAACAGTCACTAATAAACCCTGCCTGCACCAACTCCTTTCAGCACTCACGCGTTTATAAACACATTATGGCAACTGTGTCCTTCTTTTGTCGCTCTTACCATGAACTTGGATTGCTCATCACCACACGTAGCAGACATTTGCAAAAACGGGTGTGAAATTTCAAGCAAGTTCCAGGAAGAACAGTTGGATTTTTTTTTTAACCTGAAGGCATACAGTCGCAGGCCTTTCGCCAGCTTTGTGGATGTTTGTTCTTTACGGATGGATGCCAGCTACCTGTCCTCTCTCCACCTGCCAGGGCCACTAGGCAGGAAGACAGAAGTGCCCAGGCGAGCTGGTCTTAGGCTGTGAGTAGTGCTGAGCTACCTCACAGCGTTTTGTGGAGTTGCTAATGCTCCCCCGAGACCTCCCTGCCTGGGCGGTTGCAAGAGGCAGGTTGGGGCATGTGTGAACTCCACTCGGCAGCTAGTTATGAGCCAAGCAGGTTACTGTGCAAAGCTGTCAGCTTTCCCCTGGGTGTGGCGAACCTGTTTCTCTGGCATTTAGGGTGGGGGTGGGGGACAGTACAAAAGCTGAGGCTTATCCAGAAGGAGGGGCTGGTGAGGGGGGTCCAGGGAAAACCAGGGCTGCACCACCTGTCTGAAGGTGTGAAGAGTGAGAGGCTGAGAAGAGAAAGGATGACTTTTAGACTTCTTACCATTATCTGTGGTGAAAAATGGCAGAACCATCTTCTCTGTTTTTTTTTTTTTTTTTTTTTTTTTTAAGATTTACTTATTTTTGTTGGAAAGGCAGATGAACAGAGAGGAGAGACAGAGAGGAAGATCTTCCAACCACTTGTTCACTTCCCAAGAGGCCGCAACTGTGGGATCTGAGCCAATCTGAAACCAGGAGCCAGGATCTTCTTCTGGGTCTCCCATTCAGGTGCAAGGTCCCAAGGCTTTGGACCGTCCTCTACTGCTTTCCCAAGGCCACAGGCAGGGAGCTGGAAGGGAAGCGGAGTAGTTGGGACACCAGTTGGCTTCCATATTGGATCCTGGTGCTTTGCAAGGTGAGGGTCCATTGAACCCTTGCACCAGGCGCATTCTCTCCTCCTTCAGTGGAGGTGGAGGAAATGCAAGAATCCCTCACCCAGGAGGAAGCAGGACTTCCTGAGAGCTGCTGCTGGTCTTCCATCCTTCATACAAATGTTCTGGGAGCCACCGCGTTGTTAAGCTACTACCTGGGACACTGCACTCCATGTGAGTGCAGGTGCTGGTCCCGGTTGCTCCAGTTCTGACCCGTCTTCCTGGTAGTGGTGTGAGGAAGCAGTGGAAGATGGCCCAAGCCCTGCAGTTACATCGGAGAACTGGACAGAGTTCCTCGCTGCTGGACTTGGTCTAGGCCTAGAGTTGGGCATTGTGGCCATCTGGGGAGAGAACTGGTAGATGGAGTCTCTCTCTCTCTCTCTCTCTGTGTGTCTTTCAAATAAATAAATAAATAAATTTCAGTTTGTGGAAATGGGATTAAAACTAGTGCAATAACAAAGCTTGAAATGTATGTGACTTTTTGAAGCCCTCAGATGTGCAGATTTCAAAGACTTTTTGCAGCATAACTCTATTCATCTTTTGACTCCATCTCCCCACACTTTTGGAAGTACCTTTGGGCACTCTGTTTCTTCAGGAAGAATCGCTGAGTTATCCAAATGGAATAAGAGTTCTCTTTCCTGTTGGGCAATGAACTGAATCGAAATGCAAAATGATCCCGTTTGGATTTTTCCATTGCTTGTGGCGAACAGTCCCCAGTACGGAGCCAGGGACTAATACCTGTGCTGTCACCCCAGAGTAAAGCAGTAGAGACTTAGAGCAGAGAGTCAAAAAGAACTGCTTTTCTGTTGCCTGAAATGCATAGGCAGCCAGAGTTCTCACACAGATGCAAATGCTGAGGCAACTTTTCATAATGCTGGATATGGGCAAACTCGGCTAGGCATTGATCACGAAATGGCCTTGCAAATGACTGTGCCTGCTGGCATAAATCAGTGCCAGCAGGCAACACAGAGGAGCCAGACAGAGCTCGGTTGCTGCTTTTCTTGAATTCTTTCTTCATATATCTGTTTTTTTAAAAAATGATTCTGACTGTCAACTGGGATTATTAGACCGCATAATGATATTTTTTATGTCCAAACATATGAATAAAATTACTTTCGCACCATGTATATTACGGTTATACATGCTTTCTGAAAGTAAATTAACATAGAAATAAATCTGTGATGTCAAGAATATGCGTTAACCTGTTGGGGCCTTATAAATATGTAAAAACAGCACCTAGGTCTTCGCCTTTCCACGGTAGTGTAATCTCTTAACCCTGAATCTAGAATCAGGCAGTGTGTGTGTGACAGTGTTACTAGGATACTGATCCAATCCGATTTAGCACTAATTTAAAGAGAAATACTGTCTCTTTGATGGCATCCTGGTGCTCTAGGGAATGCAATAACGTGTTTGAGTCTGGGTTGAGCGCTGCGCGGCTGGGGCTCCTTCTGCCTCCGATGTGGTGTAGCTGCCTTCCCGAGTCTTGGGCGAACTGTTGCCTCTTGCTTAACTGTTCTTCAAGCCGTTTCTTTCATTCATTCATTTTTTTTTTAAGGATTCTTTATTGTTTAAGAAGTTTGTAGGTTTTGCCTTAAGATTTATTTATTTGAAAGGCAAATGGCTGAGAGAGAGAGGGACAGAGAGAGAGAGTCTTCTATCCTCTTGTTCATTTCTCACAAGGCTATGACAGCTGGTTCTGGTCTTGGCCCAAGCCAGGAGCCAGGAACTCCCTCTTGGGCTCCCATACACGGTACAAACACCCAAGTCCTTGGGCCCTCTTCTGCTGCTTCCCGCACACATTAGCAGAGGCAGGGACTGCATTTGGCATTCCAGTTAGGGGATGCCAGCTTTGCAAGTAGCAGCTTCACTTACTGTGCCACAATGCTGCCCCTCCCCCTTTCATTTTTAATTCTTCATTGTTTAGACAAGTTATAGTTTTTTCACACTTGTTTTTCTCTGGACAGCTGGGTTAGTTTTCCTCTCTCCTCCTCTTCTCAGTGGCGCCTCACCCTCGGTGTGCTTGCCCCAGGGTCCTGGGCAGCCTGGGTTCTTGTCTTAGCTGTCTCTGTATCACACTCCTGGGTAGACACCTAGCAAATGTTTGTTGACGTCATAGTGCCTTCCTCACCAAAGCAATGATTTGTAAGTACAGCTGGGAGTGCAAAGCAGTTTCCAAGATCCCGGAGGCTGTAGGGTGTGATGGTCCCAGAAGTGCTAGAGCAGCTCTGTTCCCCTCACCCAGGATGGTTAGTGTGCAACTTCCAGTTTGCCCTGCTTCCCTCTGTGTGTCACCTGAATGCAAGTGCGTGAGTCCCTCCTGCTTCCCTCCCTCCCTCCCTCCTTCTCCCTTCCCGTCCCCCCAGTTCACCTGCTCATCATCTCCCGCCTTCTCCTTGAAGTACGAGCCTGCTCCAAGGCCTCTCACTGTACTGGACACAAAACAAGTGATAAGAAGTATTTTTTGGAAGTCAAATGAGGACTTCCTTGTAAACAGATTCCCCCAGGACCCTGCGGTTCAGGGTACAAAGCCGTAGCCTCCAGTGAGATGGGAGGTGGGACCTTGGCAAGATACTGAAGTTCAGATGAAGTGAAGAACGCAGGACCTTCAGGATGGGATTGGTGGCTGGAAACACGGTGGGAGTGAGACTATGGCTGCTTGAAAGCCTAGAGCGACACTCTCACAGACCACAGCCATGCTGCCACTCCCAGCTGAGAAACTGGGGCCTGCAGCCTGAGCTGACAGGGGAAGCTGCCTCAAAGGCTGCTCTTTGTAACCACGTGAGTGGTTAGCTGAAAAGATTTCTTCTGAGTTTTCCCTCGAGCTTGCATGCCTTCTCCAAGTTCTTTTGCTTGTCTTCCAGAGCAATAGCACTCACAGTCTTGTCGGCAAAGCCAGCTCACACAGCATGTGTACATGAACTTGCCAGAAAGATGTGAGTCCCCTGGGCTCAGCGCCGTGGCCTAGTGGCTAAAGTCCTTGCCTTGCATGTGCTGGGATCCCACATAAGTGCCAGTCCTAATCCTGGCAGCCCCGCTTCCCATCCAGCTCCCTTTTTGTGGCCTGGGAAAGCAGTCGAGGACAGCCCAAAGCCTTGGGATCCTGCACCCATGAGGCTCATGACTCCTGGCTTTGGATCGGTTCAGCTTCTGCCATTGTGGTCACTTAAGCAATGAACCAAATGATGGAAGATCTTTCTCTCTGTCTCTCCTTCTCACTGTAAATCTGTAAATCTGCCTTTCCATGTTCCAGCTACTGTTTAGCTTTGCAAATTTCCCCCTGGGTCCCCTCTTTACAGTAAGCAAAGTGAAGGTCTCCACAGGTGAGACATTGGAGTGTTCAGCATCTGGGGTCTTTGTACTAGGACTTGCGCTCCATAGACACTTGCTTTGGATCCAACAGGCACTGTGGGCAGGAAGTGAATTCTGAGCGGCTGTCACTCTTAAGAGCTCCTAGTCTGGATGGAGTGACCTTCAGGAAAGTACGGACCGGCAGGGATGCTCCCATTTGATGATATAGGAGCACAGGTGTGCGAGTGCGTGCCCAGGCTATTCGGTAACACTGGTTGCTTTGGGGAGAAGAACTTGTTCTGTTTTCTCAAAGCACTCATCTCTGTCTGAGACTGTCTCAGGCATTTACTTATTAACTTATTTATTGCTTGTTTCTCCACTGGCAAGTAAGAGCTTGCTCACAGCCTTAGCTCCAGGAACCACAATATGCTTGGTATATTTTATGCATTTACTTAAAAAAAATGTTTTTTTTTTTTTTCCTTCAAATAGGTAAGCTGTTGATAAAGTAGTGAGAATTCAGGAATGGAAGACAGCCTTACTTTTCACTCCCTGCCGTTGTGTAAAAGCTCAAATATTGAAGGTTTTGTTATGGAAAAGATGCAATGTAATAAACTTGTGTGCACCTCCCACCCCCAAAGCAAGAGTAGTTTAGATTTGCCCCTGAAACTCACATTGAAAGGAGGGATTTTAATTCCCAAAGGGGCATGTCAAATGTCTTGCAAATACTACATGAACTGAAAAGGGCCAATAGAATGTTTTAAAACTTTTACACAGTCATCAAGACATTAGATCATCTGAAAAATTCTAGTTAAAATTTAACTTTGGGGGGAACGAAAAAAATCTCTTGACAAGATATTCCAGTGACAAACGCAGCCTGACGGACTGGGCTCCTGCCCTCAGATGGCGTTGTTTCCTACACAGCGCTTGCTTTGTTCCGGGAAGATGCTTTCACGCCTTCCATGGCTGCACAGAACGATCTGGAAACACCTCCTTTGCAGTGGCTTCCCAGGGCAGTTTCTCGGTCATGAGGAAGCATCCCACAGCCTCTCATGACCGGGCACCTGCCTGAGCTGTACTTCGGCAGTGCCAGGAAGACCACAGCTCTCATCTTCTCCACGTTGCGCTCACCCACTTCCTATTCTCCCGGTTTGGCTTTATTGTTTGGAAAACAGGTGGTAGCAACATTCTGCCAGGTGGCTGCACTTCCAGTGAGCAACAGGACTCAGTAGATCGACATAGCTGGTGATTTTTTCCCTACTACAGTGACAGCTGTCCGATGTCACTGTTTGAAGTCAACGAGTTGCCAGCTTACACTTGCGGGGCTTGGCGCGTTGTAGGCGCCATGCTTTGTTCATCTCACTCTGCCTTCCTCCAATATCCTGTCCTCTTTTCTTTTCAAGTCCTGAGTTGGACTCCGCTTTCTTCGATTTTGAATTACCCTGATGAGGTATACCATCTCAAGGCTTTGGGCCGTCCTCCACTGCTTTCCCAGGCCATCAGCAGGGAGCTGGATGGGAATGGAGTAGCCGGGACACACACTGGCGCCCATATGGGATCCTAGCACTTTTAAGGCAAGGATATAGCTACTGAACCTTTGCGCTGGGCCCGAATACATGAAAATTTTCAAAAAACAAAGAATGGGTGTAATAATCCTGAGACGTCTCATGAATTGAGTGGGCGGAAGTTGTAGCAGGACAGATCTCTCCATACAGGAGTGTGCGAGGCAGGAGTTAGGAGATCTTTCTGTCCTTCCCTTTGCTTTCAAACCACATGATTTGGGGGTCAGTCAGTCAGGCGCCTTACTTATTCTTAGTTATATCACATATGGAACAAGGGTAACACTAACTTTTGAAATAAGAAGAAAAACCAGCGAATGAATAATACCCGGTGTGAGGGCTAAAAGACACGATCAATCTTAAGCAGAATGGAATACTCTCAGGCAAATGATTCAACGGATGTAGGAATGGCTACATACCGAGAGGATGAAGAAAAGCAAACAGAGCAACAGAAGCAGTTTTAGGTTGGACTAATGAGAAGACATTATCATGTCTTGCGAGAAGTAGATGAAATCATCAATAGTTTTGATTGGAGCATGGAAAATCTCAGATTGGGAAAGCACGTTGTTGGATTGGCTGTTAAAGAGTGAGGAGGCAGGAGCACTGTGTGCTGTTATGTAGCCTATGAGCTAAGATCCATTTTCTGTGTTTAAATAGCAGGAAAAAAATCTAAGAAAGACCATACACAGTTTCCAGTTTCAGTGTCTCTAGGGGACTTTCACTGGGCAGAATGACCCGTGGGTGTTCACACAGTCTGCTTTCTGAAGACTTATCTACCTCGTCCATTTCTATGTTGTCATGGCAGCACTAACAAGTCGGCCACACAGATCATGTGGCCTGCAAATCCTGAACATTTACTCTCTATGAACGTAAGATGTTTTCTGATCCTCGTAACCATCATAAGCTGTTGTTTAGAGTAGGCCTTTGGTCCAGTGGGTAAGGTGTCAATGAATCCCGTGGTGTCCCACATCACCTGACCCCTGCAGCACCTGAGTCGGATCCCAGTTCTGGCCTCCGCCTCGAGGAGATGTGCTTCCTGCCTTCCGTGTGGATGACCTTTCTCGCCCACTATGTGTAGCTGAGGAGTGAAACGTTGGAGTAGAGCTTTTTTGTCTATTTCCATCTGTCTTCTTGCCTCTTGAACTAAAAGAGAAAAACAACTGTCACATAAAAATAGACATGTTCTGTATGCTCCAACGGTTTGACTGGAATGAATAGGTAAAGAAATGGATGGCTAAATGAGATGTTTCTTTCTTTATATATTCACCCTAATGAATTATTCATTTTAAAATATGTATTTATGTAGTCGAGTTGGGGGAGAGAGCGGAGAGAGTGAGAAGGGCGAGGAGAAATAGACAGAGATCCTTTGATGGAATCAGCCTCCACATGCATGGGAACTAGGAGCTTGATCTATGCGTTCAGGAGTGGCAGGGTGGAGCTGTTGGCGCTGTTCTGCTGCTTTCCAAGTCTTCCTTCATTTCAAGCTTGAGTCAGGAGCCGGGGCAGGAATCTAAAAGACTTTGTCCCACATGGGAAAGTGTAGCCTTAACTGATGTATTCACTTTGAGGGAAAATGCTCATCCCATATTTCTGAATTTTCAACATCAAGGTTGACTTTTGGCATAATCAAGAGTCTAATTAGCCATGGGCTATTGCATCAATTCATTTTACAAGGCTGTTTATAAAATCATTTGTCCAGTGAGTAGTTTGTTTGCTAGAAGAAATAAGAATTGATAATAATCAAACTCTAAGTGACTGTATCACAAACCATTAAGAATGATTTTCTTAATGATGGCTTTAGTATTCTATAATATTATAAAACATATAAGGCAAATGATTTTAGGATATTTTCTGTTTTAGAGGTCAGTAAACTATGGTCTCTGTACCAAATCTGGCCGATTGCCAGTTTCTACGATCGTAAAAATTCACATGTTATCCTCAACTACCTTAACTTACACTAGCAGAAGCAAGTAGCAGCCATAGGATCCTATATTCTGCAAATGCTGAGTTATTCTTTAGCCTCTTAGAAAAAAAATATATTTTTCACCTCTCTATCCTGTAGAATTAACCTGGACAGCTAAGACGCATTGAAATAACCCACAGATATAAGAGGAATTTCTTTTTGTTAGATAGCATCAGCGAAAACTTGCAGCTGAGTGGGCCCATTCATCCATCCAAGGAGACTGGGATGATACTTAGCACAATACATTCTGAGTAGTTGAGGATGACTTGTAGAAGTGAGCTCGTGTTTCATCCAGAGAATTTTCTGTTCATCTGTTATAAACAAAAATCAAGCCCAAGGGCCCGCACTGTGGCATATCAGACTAATCCTATGCCTGGGGCACCCACATCCCTGATGGGCCCCAATCTGAGTTACGACTGCTCCGCTTCGTAGCCAGCTCCCTCCTTATGGCCTGGGAAAGCAGCGGAAGATGACTCAAGTTCTTGGGCCCATGCAACTGCATGGGAGACCCAGACAAAGCTCCTGGCTCCTGGCTCTTAACTTCAGGCTTGCCAAGCTCCAGCCATTGCAGCCGCTGGGGGAGTGAACCAGCAGATGGAAAATCCCACTTCTGTGGTCTCCTCTCTTTGTAATTCTGCCTATCAAATAAAAAAATGAATAAACCTTAAAAAATATCAAACCTAATCCCCCTATATATATATTCTTGTATTATAGTGTTCAATTATGTTTACTTTTTTGAGGAGAAATAGTCTAATTTTGCCTTCACATTTTGGTCATTTGAAGTTCATTTTTAAAGTCCTTATAATACTAGTACTAATTATGCATTGATATTTAAATGTGCCCTTTACACTTTATAAAAAATTTATTTGTTTGAAAGGCAAGAGTTGCAGAGAGAAAGATTTTCTAGCCACTGGTTCCCTCTCCAAGTGGCTAAAATGGACCTCGTGTTTGCAGCAGAGGTGCAAAGCAGTTGGGGCGTCCCTGCCGCCTTCCCAGACCTCCTCAGGCGTGTTGACGGGGAGCTGAACCGTGAGTGGAGCAGCGGGATGTGAGCTGGGCTCCCATGCTGTATGCGGTGGCCCCATGTGCTGTGCTGCAAATACACAGAAACAAGCTCTCTTAGAGAAGAGGGTTTCGAGTGGAATTTACCTAGAATATTTTGAGTATTTTCTTACTTTAACGTTCTATTCCTCTGTTTTGTGTGTGTGTGTGTGTGTGTGTGTGTGTGTGTGAATTGTAGTAGTATCCCTTGCTCCTGGAAATAAATTTGCTATTGCTTGACACCAAGAACTTAACCTCTCTGGTGTTTCATGTTTAACTTATGCTAAAACCACTTATTCCAAAGAAAGCCTAAACGTTGACAAAACTGCTTTGGGTATGTGTTATGGAACAGTGGACAAAATTAATACAACATTTATTTCTGGAGTCTTGCATGGACAAGGGAACTTAGCATATTTATAAGCCAAATGGAATGATCAATTCATTGATTTCTCCTTAATGCATTTATTTGCTATGACAGAGTATTTTTTAAACTTTGGGAAGAGATTCCAGCAGTTCCTTAAATAAATGCTGACTGTAGTTTCTCAACCAAAACGCGGGCTGTGCGGATATGCCCTGGGGATATGTGTCACTTAGTCTGACACTGGGTCAGAACACGCAAAATCACAAATGCGAAGAGGAAACGACCTACAGATTTTTCTTACGTCACATTTTTCTTGACTTGACCTAATGACTGAAATATTCCAAGGATACCTCTCTTCCTCTTCCTTTAGAGTAAATAAGCTCAGATGTTCTGTATCGGGCACTTATGGGATCAACAGAGTGGCTTTTATTTCTTTGAAATAGCATCACTTGGTTGGCTATCACGATGATATAAAATGCACCAAATACTGAGTGGTATAATTACTATAGGAGAGAAATGCTTGGGGATCCTTTTCTTCCGGGCAGTTACTGTTGTGCAGGTGTGACCAGGATTCAGAAAGTTTCTCACACTGATAGGATGGAGCCCATAGGCCAAGAGCCAGCTCACCTTCCACAGGGGGGATAATTAAGAGACCATGGTACGGAACTGCATGTGGCAGCACACAGGAGTGCTGTCACGAGTCGGAGCGGGCAGCTCCAAGCAACTGGAGGAATAGATTGGTTTTCCCAATTACAGTAAGATATCTAGTTTTGAGAACATCGGCTTCCTCATGAAGACTTAATGGGATTCTGCAATTTCAGGTGCTTTAAAAACCAGATGGCACTATGGAAGCCTGGAAAGCTTCCAGAAGGAGCAAGGTATGTTTTTGTGCAAAGCTGTGTCATTACAGGAGTGTCCCACAGGCAATGGGAAACGCAGAAAATGCAGGTTTCCTGGCTGAGACCAGAGTAGTAGGTTGTCAAGGTCCCAGGTGGGGCCTTGAGTGCCCCTCTACGGCATGCCTCGTAACCAGTTATAATATTGATTTTCTTAAAGAGAAAACACTCCTTTCTTCTGTTTCATTCCCCAAGATGCTTGCTGTGGCTGGGACTGGGCAGGAACCAGGAGCTCGGAACTCGAGCCAGGTCTCCCATGTGGATGGCAGGAATGCCACCACTGAGTCATCCCCTGGTCCCTCGGTGAGTCCACCAACAGTCCTGGCTGAAGCTGGCGTTGCTACCAGATATGAGATGTGGGAGCCAGGTGTGTTAACTGGCAGGCCAAGTGTCTGCTCTTCCTTCGTTATCTTTTCATCAAAAGTTGAAGAAGGGTAAGACGTTGCTTGGCATACCCACATCCCATAGCAGAATGCCTGAGCTCAAACTCCACCTCCACTCCCATTTCTAGTTTCCTGCTAGTGCACGCCCTGCCATGTAGCAGGGGACGGTTCAAGCAGCTGGGTCCCTGCCATCTGTCTGGGAGACCCAGATGGAGGGCTTGCCTCTTTGTTCTGGCCTAACCAAGCCCTGGTGTTGGTCCTGGGAGAGAGAACCTTCAGATGAGGGTTCTCTACCTCTACTTGATAAACACAAAAAGTTGAATAAAAAAATGCAGAGTTAGACATACAGAGAGGAGGGAAATAGAGAGGAAGATCTTCTGTCCAAGGATTCACTCCCCAAGTGAGAGCAATGGCCGGTGCTGCGCCGGTCCAGAGCCAGGAGCCAGAAACCTCTTCCAGGTCTCCCACACAGGTGCAGGGTCCCAAAGCATTGGGCCATCCTCGACTGTTTTTCCAGGCCACAAGCAGGGAGCTGGTTGGGAAGCAGAGCTGCCGGGATTAGAACCAGAGCCCACATGGGATCCCAGCGCGCTTAAGGCGAGGACTTTAGTCACTAGGCCATGTTGCTAGGCCATGCTGCCAGGCCATTATTATTATGTTTTTTTTTTAAGTGAAGAGAAGAAGGGGGGAGGAGCGAGAGTTAGACAACAGTTGAAGTTTCCTGTTCTTCCAAGTGTAGAAGAGAGGGATGATTGAGAAGCTTACAGCCGGGTCTTCTGCTTGAGCCACAAAGCTGGGTGAGCTAATGTTAAGAAGCACTCATTAAACTAATTAGAATTAATTAATTAAATGTAAGAGGTATCAAAAGTCATTCAGACCTCAATAAACCCAGTAAGTCCTCATCAAAAGTAACTCCAAGAATCAACCTTTTCTTTTCAAAAAGTGTCATCGAGTGTCTCACGTGTGGAGTTGCAGGGAGTGTGTGTGTATGTGTGTGTGCGCGTGTGCGTGCGTGTCTGGGCAACAGCTGTAAGGTCCTTTTTCTTTGGGGATCCCGTTCCATGTGCAGGAGCTCCCCGCGTGGGCGTCCTTTTGGAAACATTGACTCTTATTCAGTTGCAGATTAATAAGGAAATCAGGGAGACAGTGGCACATCAAGTTTCAACTCTCTATTTCCTAGAGGCGCAAGCCCCGCAACTTGTCACCTTGGTGTTCTCGGAGGTTTTGAAGCACTGGACTCCTCCAGAGAGAAAGTCACCCTCAGCCCTGGGCAGTTTTGACAAACAGAGTATATATTGATACATGATAAAGTATGCTAGAAATCACCCCAGCGCTAAAGGCTACTATAGTTTTAATATCATCATTTGAATTAACAAGCATTCGGCGGAGAAATAATGAGCTTTCATTATTCAGAACATCATCCTTACCCGGGGAACTCAGAAACCATTAGCTCTTGAGAACTTAATGAAAAGATGATAAAGAATGTTTTAGATAAAAGTTTGAACGGGCACACTTGATCACGGAGGTAAAATATTAATGTTTGTTTGGATGATGGCTTAGCTTGGCCGAGCAAAGCTTTGTGCAAGCGGTAGGTGCCAAGTGTGTGGTCAGCTCGAGTGTGTGGGCTCGTGTGGCTGTCACCCTCAGGAGCAGTGCTCCTGAGAAGGAAGGCTCCTGGGCTTACGGCTCTCTCAGCCACCAGGCCAGAAAGCTGTTGCGGGAACATGGAAAGCTGAGATGTGTTCATGATTAACAGGTGCACCGGCTCCCAGCTGGTACTACACACGCACGTTCTACAATTTCTAATGCAAAAACAAAATTCTGAAGTTTGTAGGACAAATATGTCGTTTGCTTGTACTCTGGCCAAATGACAGTTTTTTTTGAAAAACAACAACAACAACAACAACAACAACATTTTAACTGATTAATGAACTTTTAAACTTATTTGAAAGGCAGACAGAGATAGAGAGAGACCCTTCATCATGCAACTCAGAGCTCAGATCCCTGCAACAGCCAGATCTGAAGTGCAAGCCAGGATCCAGGAATTCCAACGGGGTCCTCCTGGTGGCAGGACTCTGATACCTCAACCATGGAGTGTTTCCTCCCTGGATGCACACTGGTAGGAAGATGGATTAAAAGTGGAGAAGTCGGGATGAAAACAGGGTCCTGTGCTACAGAATGGGAATGCCCGAATTACCAAGCCAAGATTAACACTATTATTAATATTGTCATAACTCTTCTCTATCGCTATAGCAAACTCCTCCAGATGTTTCAAATGGTACGTTAGAGCTGTGGTGTGTTCTTAGTGCTTTCATCTGTGCATTTAATAATAATAATGCATTTATAATGATAATAATAAATAATGGGTACATTGCGATTATGACAGATTGATACTCAACATTCTTTGCAATCTCATTCTAAGAAACAATCCTATCCATTCCTAGAATCCTTTCCGTCAAAGCATTTGAGTAAAATTTAGGATCTGTAGAAGTCAGTGAATTAGAACCACGTGTGCAGATTTGGAAGGTGTAAGTGCGGTAGAAGATGTGTGTAGCTCACTCGTCCTAGCAAACGGGTCTGAACAGCCGTTGGGTTGTGCAGCTGGAATGCGCCAACAGGCCTGTTTTGCCAGCACAGATCAAAGCAGCCTTCTTGGTCATGGCCGTGCTGGGGAGGATGGGGACCTGGCGGCTTCCTCTTT
Organism: Ochotona princeps; assembly: GCF_030435755.1. Classification (NCBI taxonomy): domain Eukaryota; kingdom Metazoa; phylum Chordata; class Mammalia; order Lagomorpha; family Ochotonidae; genus Ochotona; species Ochotona princeps. Next base: position 159,312,206 of record NC_080832.1, read on the forward strand.
TAGCAAGAGGCTGAAGGAGCTCCTGGGGTGACTGGATATCGCAGCTTTAGGAGTTGCTATAATTTTAAGACTAATCTGGGTTTCCTCCAAGGGCCCATAGATTGAAGGCTTGGTCCTCCAAGCTTTATGCTAATGGCTAAGGAATTAAGGTGGAGTTCTTACTCCAAGGCCCAGGAGGTGGGCCAGGAGCTCTCTGGGTTCCCGAGGGCATGCTCTTAAAAGGCAGAACTTCAGAAACAGTTGGGCATATAAGCCAGTGTGTTAACGGCTGCTCCTCCGCTCCCTGGCTCTTACCCCTCTGCGGATTCTGCCCTCTCGCACCACCCTCACTGATACTGTACTGCTGGGGCTGGCCCGGCATTAGACTGTGAAGCTCCAAAAACAAGAGTCAGAACACCCTCCTGTCCAGCGTGGCTCTGGGCAGGTGCCTGTACTGGAAAGCTGGCAAGCACAGGAGTCGTTTCTGAAGTCCAGAGGAGAGCACGCTTGCTAATAAACCGCTGACCACTAAATACATGTGATACGCTGTCCTCTGCTGGAACAGCTAGAATGGATTTTGTTCTTTGCAGTTTAAATTTGACAAGTATCACTGCACATGCCCTTTAAAAATAAAAATTAAATTGGAGTTTTTGCAAATCCTGGGAGATAACAAAGAGGGATTTTTGTCATAAAATGTGTAACAGGGCATTTGACTGATCTTCCCTAGTTGTGCCAAATCATACTGAAGATTCTCAACGTGCATTTCACTTTTGCATAGAAAGAATCAAGAATCTTCGCAATGGAAATAGGCTTTTTGGGGCTCTCAGCGGGACTCTTTCGTGGAGGGCAAAAGCAGCCCTTTTTGGTTAAGTTGTGGGAGAAGTTCGGTGAATTAGTGAATGTTGGCACAGGATAGCCTTACTTCTAGTTTTAAGTGGAAATCAAAGAAGTCAGAACTTTAAAACGGTGAGGGAAGTATGTGCCTTAGTGTTTCTGATGGCAGTGACTGCAAGCATCAGAAAAGGACAGAAAGGAGTGATTGGCCAGCCCCCGCCAGCGATGGCTCCGCAGCCCGGCTGCCGCATCAGCCCAGAAACAGCACTGTCACGTCATGCTTTCTTGTACTTCTTTGAAATGTGGACAGAAAACATTTATTACGATTTTGTTTGATTAGTGAATACCAATCAATCTCCCTGGGACAAAAGTGTCTTTCCATTGCCATCTCTCTGGATACAAATGCAAGACTGGTTTTCCGTCTCAAATTCTATGAACTATGCTCCACTGTGTTCTGGAATTTTGGACTGCACAAAGACGTCTGCAGATAGTGTCGTTTTTATTCTGTGTCAGGTGACATTTTTGCCTCTTACACTTTGTACATCCATTTCGAGAATGTAACTGGAAAACAACAAAGCAGAAGTGGTGGAGGTGGTTGGGAGGACCGGTCAAGGGGCATTGCATGCTGGGAGCTGTAGTCTTTATGAGGTACGGAGCATTCTGGGAAATTGTGGCCTTCTTCGTACCCCCTTTTTTTTTTTTTAAATATTGATTTATAGAAAGTGGACAAATTTCATATATATTGTCATGGGGATTTAAGAGCTTACTTCTCAACCGACCCATCCTCCTGCCAACATTCTCCAGCCACCCCCTAGAATTGAGTTTTTCTTGAATGAGCTCTTTTTGTGCATAGAATAAGATGCTAACTTTGAAAAGATTTTGTCTTTTATGAGGAGGCTTACAGAAAAATGTTGCTCAATTCTCATTTTCTCAAATGTCATCACCTTGATGTCTCAGAGGAAGGCAGAGATGGTACTGCTGTCAGTTGTAAAAGAGAATATTAGGAAATGCTTGGGTATTACTAGTTGATCAGTGCTCTAGCCAGACCGGCTTGTGCGTATCGTTGGACAACGGGCAGGTGAATTACCTGCTCACTGCCAATGTGTGGGGCACGCAGCGTGGGGCGTGGGGGGCAGTGTTACTCCTTTTTCTATGTGATACATTGGCTCGTTTTTGTCCTCGAACCATCTCCATAGCCCTTACAACAAGCGCCATTTTCTTCTGTAAGCTAGCAACCAATTCAACATTTTTATGGGTTGAATTCGGATGTTGAAGTTTAACTCCAAGGGCCTTAGAATAGGACTTGTAAATAGGGTCTTTATAAGATAATTGAGGGTAAATGAGGTAATGTGGATGAGTCCTCATCCAGTCTGATTTAGGGCCTATTAGAAAGAGGAAATTAATGTGCAGATACAAGGCCTGCACGGTGGCATTGTAGGTTAAGCTTCTTTTTGTGGTTTCAACATCCCATATAGGAGCTGGTTCAGGTCTTGGCTACTCCATTTCCCATTCCGCTCCCTGATAATGACCTGGGAAAACATTGGAGGATGGCCCAAGGCCTAGAGACCCCTTCACCCACACTGCAGACCTGGAAGAAGCTCCTGGTTCTTGGTTTCAGACTGGCCTAACTGGACTTTTGGTCATTTCAGGAGTGAATCAGTGGATGGAAGATCTTTGTTTCTTTCTCTGCAACAATGCCTTTTGAAGAAAAATACATATATGTTATTTTTAAAAAAGCCAGACACACACACACACACACACACACACACACACACACACACAGAAGGACCCTGTGAGGGCTCAGCAAGAAGGCAGCCACACCTGAGTCCCAGTCATGGGGAGTGATCTTGGGGCCTTCCAACACTACCAGCATATTGACGTTGAACTTGCAGCCTCCAGAGCTATGCGGAACCCACCAGCAGGTGTTATTCTACACACATGACTTTGAGCAGTGTCTCTTACTATACCTTCATTTCTTTAGGCTAGGGAGAAACTGGCAAAGGCTACAGGGAGGTTGCTAGGTGGATGCTATTTTTATTGCTAATTATGAAGTCTTTTAAGTAAATAAAATCATAAAGAATAATAGAATAAACACCACAGTACTCCTCACCGCCCAGCTTCAAAAATAAACCATGCCAGGTCCCATTAGAGGCCCACACCTGCTTCTGCGCCCCTCCCTCGGCAGCGGAGAGCCTTACTCACCTGGGTTCGGTGTCTGCCATCGCCAGACATATCATTACATTTTTATAATACTTGTTTGTATTAATGAGGAATTCACAGTGTTCTCTTAAACCGTCCATAAAAAGCAAGCTGTGTGTGTCCTTCTGATTGCTTTTATGTTCTCAATGCTCCGTCCCGGGAGTTGGCGCACATGGCTAGAACCAGCCGGGTCTACACCTCTAGGTTGTGTGTTTCAAGTGCTGCTCTGTATATTGCTGTGGCTATAGCGCAGTGCTCACGCTGTCGGCTTTTCCTTACGGAGCACCGCTGCTGAGGGCTCTCTTGAGGAAGTTGCCTTGGGCACATGGACCAGAGCCTCTCCAGGGCTGGAAGGTTGGAGCTGTGGTTTGGGAGTGGTTTCAGCCTCGTTACAAGGAGCTCATCATCCTCTCCTTGAACTGTGTCTGGGAGCTCCTGTTCTTTTTCTATTCTTGCCAAAACACTGTTGTCAGACGTGGAAAGTTTTAATCAATCCGATGCTATGAAATACCATTTTTTCCCCTTTGGGTTTCTATAATTATCCTTGCAATGGGATTTTCTTTTTAATGTTTGCGATCACTTAAGCCCTGCATGTGCTTTCATTTCTACTTGCTGGCTTCTCTTTGCATTATGGATTTTTTACAGTTTCTTTACGCATATTAAGTGTGAAGCCATTGGATTGTCTATTGCTTTGTCCTGGCTTGTGGGCTAGCTTTTACTTTGTCTTGTGACCCATAGAAATGTTCATTTCCTAATGCTATTGAAGTAGGCTGTCTGCTGAAAATTGTCTTGAGTTCTAAGAAAAGCTGTTCTTCCTTTATTCATCTGGAAAGTGTCTTTATTCGAATACACAAATTGGCAGGTGCCTTTAAAGCAAACCAAAAATCATCTTGATTTATTTAACATTTCGACTACTGAAAACACCAGCTAACAACTGTGGAAGCATGATTGATTCATCGGAGAATAATCTTGGATACTTTTTCATTCATCCTGTTGTTATCTTTAAGAACAATTGGATCTGTTTGAGGAACTACATTTTTTATGTTTTTAAGTAGTGGCCAGCTTCATCTGATTTTCTACATGATGTCAGTTTTTCTTACTCATTTGTTTAGCTAATATTTACTCTGAGTGATGTTGAGGATTCATTCAAATCCAAAATACATTACAGTTCGCAATGGTATTTTAAGTGGTTCATAATTAAAGCTTATATGTGAGTCAATGGCATTTGTTCTCTGTAGTAGACCCAACTGCATATTTGGTCGATGTTGTTTCTTTCTTTTAAGAAAAGAAGTTCTTTGTTCCCCCTCTCTTATTATTTGAGAGGCAGAGACAGAAAAGCAGAGGCCTTCCGTCCTGTTGTTCGCTGTCCAGACGCCCACAATGTTGTACATTAGGCTGGACTGAAGCCAGGAGCGGGGAGACCCTCAATCAAGGCTCCCACACTGGGAGCAGGAACTCAGGCCTAGGGTGTCCAGGAGCGGGAAGCTGGGTCAGAACCAAAGGAGCCAGGCACGCTCCAGTGGGCTGTGCCTATCTGAGTCCTGGTGGCCCTTAACGCAGACTAGTTAGGCCTAGTTTTAGGTTCACAGCAAAGCTTAGCAGGAAATACAGAAAGTCCCCAACTCTCCCCATTTTACATTGTGTGCCACTCTGCTGCCTTCCCTGGAATCAGCATGCCCCTTCAGAGTGGTCCCTTCGTCATGACTGATGCCAACACGGCAGCATCCGTGTCACTCCAGGGGCACAGCTTCTGCTGCGGCTCACTCTTGGTGATGGACAGTCCATGGCTTGGAGAGATAATGACACACCAGGTCTCGTGCAGCACAGCGTCCCATCCCCCTACCCTGCCCAGCAGTCTGCCCCACTGCACCCATGATTCCTTCTGCAATCCCTAGCAATCACTTCAACAGTCGCACTCTTTCTAGAATGTGAAGTGGTTCAAATCCTGTAGCAAGTAACTTCTCCAGACTGACTACTTTCACAAAGCAGTGTGCATTGAAGTGTCCTGGGTGTGTTTGCACAGCTTGCTGACTCATTTTTTTAGCATTGGATCATACCCTATTGTCTAGACGTGTCACACAGAATACACTCACCTACCGAATGACATCTTCCTTGCCTGCGAGTTTTGGAAATTACGAATAGGGCTGTAAGACTCCAAGGGATGGTTTCCTGTAGACCTAAGGTTTCTACGTTGTTTCTCTTACGATTTAGCCACAGAATACAGCTGCTCCCTTGCAGACTGCATGTTTCAACTAGATATGTTTCAACTAGATACTCCGTCTCCTTTTTCCTGGCCCAGAAGAGAGTTCATCGCTATCCAAAAGAACAAGGAGAGATTATTGAATGATTTGTGGTTATTAAAAAGGAGTCTGTCTTACGAAGCAGTGAGCTAAGTTAACCATCTGCAATGCCAACATTCTACATGGGTGCTCATTCCTGTCTTGGCAGCTCTACTTCCAATTCAGCTCCTTGCTGATGTGCCTGGGAGGGCGGCAGAAGAAGGCAGGCTCAGAACCTGGACCCCAACCACCCAAGTGAAAGCCCTGGCTCTGGCCTGGCCCGGTCCAGGCAACTGTGGCCATTTAGGGAGTAAATCAGCCGATAGAAGTTGTCTGTGTCACTCTGCCCTTCAAATAAAATAAAAAGAACCTGTTTTTTTGAAGTCACAAACCGTAAACAACTCCAATTGTAATATTTCAAATCCTGCTTCGTAGCAGTAATCATTCCTTTTTTTTTTTTTAAGATTTATTTATTTTATTACAAAGACAGATATACAGAGAGGAGGAGCGGCAGAGAGGAAGATCTTTTGTCCGATGATTCACTTCCCAAGTGAGCCGCAACGGGCCGATCCGAAGCCAGGAACCAGGAACCTCTTCTGGGTCTCCCACGCAGGTGCAGGGTCCCAATGCATGGGCCGTCCTCGACTGCTTTCCCAGGCCACAAGCAGGGAGCTGGATGGGAAGTGGAGCTGCCGGGATTAGAACCGGTGCCCATATGGGATCCCGGGCGTTCAAGGCGAGGACTTTAGCCGCTAGGCCACGCTGCCGGGCCCAATCATTCCTTGTTAACCCATTATTTTTAATGCTTATTTTTAAAGACTTATACATATATGTTTTTAAAAGATTTATTTATTTTTATTGGATATACAGAGAGGAGGAGGAGGAGAGACAGAGGAAGATCTTCCTTCCAATGGTTCACTCCCCAAGCGGCTGCAACAGCTGGAGCTGAGCCAATCCGAAGCCAGGAGCTTCTTTTGGGCCTCCCTGGTGGGTGCAGGGTCCCAAGGCTTTGGGCCATCCTCCACTGTTTTCCCAGGCCACAAGCAGGAGCTGGATGGGAAGTGGGGCTGCTGGGACTAGAACCGGCGTTCACATGGGATCCTGGCGCGTGCTAGGCAAGGACTTTAACCACCATGTTATTGCGCCAGGCCCGAGACTTATATATTTTTATTTCAAAGGCAGCAGCCAGTGGCTGCAATGACCCGAGACAGAGGTGTCTACTTCTTACTTGTCTACCAGGTGGGTACAGGAACCCAAGGACTTGATCCATCTTTCTCTGCTTTCCCAGACACATTGGCAGCAAGGGGATGGATTGGAACTGGAGCATCTGGGACTTGAACTGATACCTGTATAGGCTGCTGGCGCTGCGGGCAGAAGCTTAACTTGCTATGCCATGGCACCAGACCCTAGGGTTCTTTTTAAAGGTGTGATGTTTCAAAATTTGATTTGCATCAGATTTCCTTCCGATTCTTCTGGGCCCTGGCAAATGCAAAAAGGCTGCTTCTAAGAAATGTGACTTGTTTTAAAACGAGTGTATTTTTTTTCTTTTTTGGCACTAAACAAGAATGTTTTAATTCAGTGTTTCCCATGAGTTATTGAAAGAACCTCATATTATTTGCAAGGCCCTTCTCTGATGCTATAGACATGCAAAGCAGGGAAGGTGATGTGGTAACAAGAGAGAACCAAGGTCAAGAGCAGGAGAGAGCAAGAGAAGGAGCAAGTCAGGAGACAACTTGAAAGGAGCGGCCTTGAACTTGGGCACAGACAGGGCGGAGGGGCTCAGGGAAGCAACCGTCCCACCCTGGAAGGCCAGCAGGGCAGGACCTGCTTCTGCCTCAAACCTGGCGCATGGTAAACCCTAAAGGACGTCTCAACGTGTCCGTTGCAGTGGGCATAGAGCTCTGGGATATCAGCAGAGTGCAAGCATGATTGAGGGGGTGGACCCCAGAGAGAGAAGTTTTCTTTTTTCTCTGCTGGTTTCTTCAGGGGAGGCCACGTTGGCCTCCCAGTCCCATTGTCTGTTCGGGATGGAACTCAGCCAGCTGCAGGCCCAGAAACTCGCCGACCTAGAACCAGGAGAGGACAAGCGCCTCCCCTAACCTCAGCCGCTGGGAAAGGGAGTGATGGGACGTGGGGAAATGGAAATTAACTTTGACGCCAGTGCTGTTGTCAGTACTGTTTTCAAACAGGTGCATTTAGGTAAAGGCTGTTACCTGCGCATTTCGAACAGCTGTTTAACTACCACAGGCCACACTTTATCCACAGCTTGGGGCCATAAAGTTAGCTTTCCCACACTCCTCTTTGCTTTCCCCTGCATTTGATTTAATTTTTGTGCCTCTGACGCTCACATGTAGTATTTGCATATTTCAATATGTAATTTTGCAGCTCCTGTAGATACTCAGGTTCTACAAGTAGCAGAATGATTGTAAGTGGAGGTTTCCAATGCCAAATCAAGAAAGGAAGGAAGAGGAACTTTCAGGTTTCACTTACATGTAAAATAATCTGAGATCTCCTTCATGACAACAAGGTAGCTTTTTCTAGGGTGGTTGGTTTATTGTGACTGTAGAAAAAAAAGATGTTATTTTTGGCTGTGAAACCTAGCCTACTTATCTGAATTGAGCCTGAGGGCTTACCATACAGTAAAGGAGAGAGAATCAACAAACGTGGCCACTTCTGCAACCTGAATGTTTTCTAAAATAAATACTCGTGGTTCTTCACGCATGGGATTTTAGAAACGGGAGGTTGCAACTGCAAACCACAGCAAACTCTAGGGAAGTGAGAGAGGGAAGAAAGTCACTCCTGGGGAAACTAGCAAAGGGTCCCCCGTGAGCCAAAGGCGCTTTCGTCAGACAGGGCATGGACTAACGTAGAACTGGAGCAGTTACTGGACAGAAAAATCAGTTTTGGTCAGGGTTAGTTGGACCTAAGACTGGTTCTTTGGTTTTCAGTGCAACATCTGAAAGTGTCTAAGCAGAGTTCAGAAAATTAAACGAATGAACAAGCACACATTTTTGCAAATATGCGGAATCTCAAACTTCTGTTACTTTTCTCTTTGTCTGACAGCAATATGTTGGCAGACGTTCTAACAGCTCTTGGCTTTCAGGGTTATTCGATGTCACCTGTAGGCCTCGTGTCCCTTTGGGTCTTTGCCTGCTTCCCCCAAGGCCCAGAGGATGCTCGTGGCATCAGAATGAGGTGGGCCCTGGTGCTCCATGGTTCACTTCTGGGTGCCATGACTTCGTGTTCTGGCCACGAGCAAATGATTGGTGCTACAAGGATGATTTCACAGGCGCTCTCCTGCCCATCATGGAAATCGACAAGGACAAGAGAGTCATACGCCTGTTACTAAAGGCGGCACTGGAAAGCCTGTGTAGGTTTGATTTCTAGCCCAAATGACTTCACCACACAAAAATCTGAATTAGTAGATCTTTGCTTGGGACTTTTCGTCAGTCATTCTTCCATGGCAGACCTTGGAAGTAGCAATCACTGAAAATGAGATTAGCATTCTGAAAAAGAGTTGCCTGGTATCCCAAATTTCATGAGAAACTTTGTCTCTGTGAAAATACTAAGCTGATTCACCAACTAGAGATGGTGAGATAAGCTAATCACCACCTGGCACCTTCCTCTGAAAGTTTCAAAGAGTCTGACAAACGTTCATTAGGGGAGCCTGACTCCGCCCCAGCGGGACAGATCGGAGGGGTCATTTCAGCCCCCGTGGGATGCCGTCCAGGGCATCCCCTCGCCCTCCCCCGAATGGAACAGCTCTCCGACTCTCGACACCCTCAGCGGACAAATTCCAAACAGGGCAAGAGAGGAGACAGAAGGCTACTTCTCATGAACGTTGAAAGGCACAGGGCTGCGCTGTGGTGTGCGTGGTCACGGCGACATCGCTCCTTTTACCCCTGGACTGGGGAGGCTTATTGATGAGCCACGGGAAGATCTTGGTGTTGTCTTTTTCTTCCGGGCAAAAGGCGTCTAGCGCACCAGCTCGTAAGAGGGTCTCTGGAGTGATGCTGGTTGTTGGGGGGCAAGGAAGGAACTCAGGGACAGTTGCCAGCCTGGCTCTCCTTCAGGTCTCTCTGGATGGACTGGGTCCCAGACCAACTCCGGCCTTCTGAGCTAATCACCATTGTCAGCTACGTCACCTGCGTCCCCACCACGCACGGGGCCTGTGCTGAGCTGAGTCCACGCTCTAAACCTGCCTGGCCCTCCAACAGCTGCTTTTTGAAAGAAAACCAGAGAAAAGGGCTCCTGAAGATAGACCTCCCAATACTTCCCTGATTGTGTTATGAAGTATGAAAATCAACAAGCGTTTTATCTTAAGAGGCAAATATTTATATGAAATAAAAAATCTGGTATTTTTTTTCTCTTAAAATTGATATACTCAAGGGAAATTTCAAATATTTTAGGATCCATGTGTGGAGTTTTTGCAAAGTTCATGGGAAATGTGTATTATGAGAAAAGCATGAATGAACTTCAAAATGTTTAGAATCCAAATAAGCTTATTTCTAAATTCTATTTTCCATGAAGTTTTTCAAGTGCCATCACATATCCAGTCATTGTTGGAGCAATTCTGCATGCTGTTAGTTCAGGATCTAAGCATTACTGGAAACTTTTCTTCATAGGAAGAGACCGTTAAGAATACACAAAAAGTATTCTAGGACTAAGATGTGTGTGTGTGTGTGTGTGTGTGTGTGTGTATGTATGTGTGTAACAAAGAGGTAGGAGAGACAGGGAGAGGGAAAAGAAATGAGATTAAGAATTTGTGATGTTCACAGGATGAACTGTATATCAACAAACTAATATTTAGCAGTATTAGAGATGAATAGAGATCATGCCACAATACATTATCTGGCTTAGGAGACGAAGGAGGTTTTCATGACAGCTGGAACGAATAGACCTGCTCTGCCACATTACGTACATGGGCAAAGAGGGCTTGGAAGTCGTTTTTTGTTCTACGAACTGTATTCAGTCGTGGGCTTCATACTGTATTTTGTGCCTCTAGTCAAGATCTCAGAAGACACGCTGACTTGTATGCAGGATATATGTCGTGGTTGTTTGTATATGATTCAAACACAGATTCGTGATTCACTCATTGAGTATGGTGAAATGGAGTGTGCAGCTTCTACTAGGTCACAGACACAATCAAGGACTTTCTTGTTTTTTTTTAAAAAAAATCTCTTTTACTTCTGATGTTGTTTACATAGTTGACAAGAATGCAGGCCCGTGAGGACCACTGAACAGGGATGGAAGGTGGGTGGGGCAAATGCTTCCAATTTTCCTTTTCTTTCCTTTTCTCGTGTATGAAGGTGGGCAGAGTGGATCAGGGAGGGGCAGGGAGGAAGGGGGCTGCCCCCAGCTGCCCATGCCCAGAAGTCCCTGGGAATGGAGGATACCCACTTGATGTCATTTTGGAAATTCCCCTGTGAAGAATGTTCTGAGAGTATTTCTTGAGTGGTTTTCATAGTTCTGAGAAGCTCTTGGTTTTGCTGCTTCAAGGTTGAGAAAAATCCTTCTAAGGTCCCTTGGGTCAGAGTCCAACCCGGCACATCCACTCACCCAGGCCCTTGCTGCCCAAGCTTGGCCAGGAGCGTTGGAAGGACATGGTTTTCTTGTGTATTTGAAAGGCAGAATGGCTGTGCCAGCTGAAGCCGGAAGTTTGGAGCTGTCATTGAGCTTCCACGGGCTGGCGGCCCCAATCACCTGGACCGTCATCTGTTGTTTTCCTAAGCACGTTAGCAGAGCGCTATCCTGGAAACAGGGCAGTGAGGACTTGAGCTGGCATTCTGACATGAAATGCTGGCTTTTCAAATGCCAGCCTAACTTGCTGAATCAGAACTCCTGTCCCTCTTTTAAAGGGACGGAAACACCTGAACCAGCTGATGTTTTACCAGTGTTGGCAGAACACACGACATTCTTAGGTCAGATAAAAAAGGATTTTGTGAATCACGGTAGTAACGGAATTCAGAAGTTGTGCTAGTTTTTTTTTAACTCCTAAAAAGGTTACATTGAGGGCCCGGTGTGGTAGCGTAGTGGTTAAAGTCCTCACCTTGCACGCGCCGGGATCGCATATGGGCGCCGGGATCCCATATGGGTGCTGGTTCTAATCCTGGCAGCCCCGCTTGCCATCCATTTCCCTGCTTGTGGCCTGGGAAAGCAGTGGAGGATGGCCCAAAGGCTTGGGATCCTGCAGCCGCGTGGCTCCTGGCTCCTGGCTCCTGGCTTTGGATTGGCTCAGCTCCAGCCATTGTGGCTGCTTGGGGAGGGAACCATTGGACGGAAGATCTTCCTCTCTGCCTCTCTGTGTATCTGCCTTTCTAATAAAAATAAATCAATCTTTTTTTTTTTAAAGTTACATCAAGGAGGTGAGCCAGTGCCTGCAAATGCAACTGGAGTTCTGACCTTTTGTTCCCTAAAATATTTACTTATTGGGGGATGACATTGTGCTCTGGCGGATAGAGGCTTCTGCATCGGCATTGATGTGGGTGGTACTCCGCTTCCAACCCAGCGCCTTGCTGATGCGCCTGGGGGATCAGTGGAAGGTGGCCTAAGTTCTGGGGTCCCTGCACCACATGAGCTCTGGCTTTTGTTTGAAACAGTCCTGGCTATTACAGTCATTTGGGGAGGGAACCAGTCGTTGAAAGATCTCTCTCTGCCTCTCCCTCTCTCTGTAACTCTTTCTTCAAAAAAATAAAATACATCTTTTTTTTTTAAATTTATTTATTTTTATTGGAAAGGCGGATATATAGAGAGGAGGAGAGACAGAGAGGAAGATCCTCCGTCTGACGATTCACTCCCCAAGTGAGCCGCAGCGGCTGGTGCTGTGCCGATCTGAAGCCGGGAACCAGGAACCTCTTCCAGGTCTCCCACGTGGGTGCAGGGTCCCAAAGCTTTGGGCCGTCCTCGACTGCTTTCCCAGGCCACAAGCAGGGAGCTGGATGGGAAGTGGAGCCGCCAGGATTAGAACCGGTGTCCACATGGGATCCCGGGGCGCTCAAGGTGAGGACTTTAGCAGCTAGGCCATGCTGCCGGGCCCTAAAATAAATCTTAAAATGGTTATTTGTTTGTTTGAAAGGTAGAGTTTCAGAGAAAGAAATATTTTTCTCTGCAGGCTTACAGCTGCAGAGGGCTGAATCACAGCTGCCATAGCTGGCCACAGCTGCCGGGGCTGAGTCAGGACAAAAAAGGAGCTTGGAGCTCCATCCTGGTCTCCCGTGTGGATGGTGAGGGTGTGGGGGCATGGGCCATCTTCTGTTAACTTCTTGAATGCCTTGGCAGGGACCTGGATCAGAAGTGGAGCATTTGCGACTAGAACAGCCAAGTACTGAATGCTGGCGTTACAGGCAACTTCTTAATCCTCTGTGCCACAACGTCAACCCTGTGAGTTTTGTCTTCAGTCAACATGCCTGACTTTTGCATTGGAAAGAACCATTCTTGTTATACTAGACCTGAAGCCCTGTGCTTCTAAGGGAGCTGTTAGCTGAACAGCCATCCCAGAACAAAGAAAATCAAGTACAGGAGTGCTCGAGACCAACAGAAGATTGCTTTCTAAAAATATCCACCCTTGGTTTCTAAACTATCCTAGCTTCTGGCAAATTGAACTGCAAGCATGTGCCTTCCATCTGCCACTCGGATTAGCCTGTCCATTTGAGGATGGGTGGGATGCATTCAACTTATCTCATGAAGCAGTGAATTAAAGCATTTGGAATCAACATGAGTGCAAGGATTCTCCCGAAGGCAGCCTCCAGTGCTGAACTCCCTGTGACCTCAAGGGTCCTGGACTCAGGTGGCTGAAGAAATCTCGTGAGTCATCAGGCCCAATGGGGCTGTCCGTTAGATGACAGGTTGGTTTTTCTCCTTGGCCCAAGGCATGGATGTAGGTGTTACAGGATGTGCCAGGGTTTGTACGGACTTGGCCTGGCCCACAGGGAATCTGCTTAGGGAGTATCTACATTCATCGCCACCCTTTGTGGGAAGTTACAGTGGATTTCCAGGGCCAAGATGTCGCAGTCAGATTAGATGCTGTACCACCTGTTCTAATTAGTTGACTACAAGGAGATGGAATTCTAACTTAGGGTAGTTTAGTAATAGCTCAGAGATTTCCCCCTCTTTCCTGCGCTCCAGCAAAAGGTGTCTTGGAGGAATGAAGGGTGGGCTTACAAGGTGAGATCGCCACCGTCCTCTGGAAGCCCCCGGACCTGCTGAGGGCCTCTCCTTAAAGAGAGGGAAACAGCGTAGCTCTTCCTTTTCGTGTGTGCCCCAGTTATGGTGCAAGTCGCAATGTTCGAGAAGGGAGGCAAGTTCCTGCTGGCTTCCCATGTTATACGTCTGGAAAGAATTTGTTGTTCACAGTTTTGGGGCACCCCAAGTTGGACCCTGTATCAGTTTGGGAACCCAGGTGAACAGCGCCTCTGGTGCAGTTTTCTGGCTATAGGAAATTGGCCACAGGTTCCAAATGGTTAAGACAGCACAGTTTTGTTGACACGGTCACACTCAAGACCATGCTTCCCACATTGGAAGTCTTGGAAGACAAAATGAAATGCTATCAATGACAGCAGTTTTCGTACATATTAAAACTATAAATGGTACCAGATTAAAGAGACGCGGTTATAAACATTACACTTAATACTTTGGTCTAACTTAGAAGAGATGGGGGAACATGGATGTCGTCACAGCTTGTATTAGGCTCATTATTTCTGCTTCTTTTATTTGTCTGGATTTGCATTGCCCTCTGGAGTCCCTCAAATCAGAATGCGGTGGTCTCTCACCTTTGTTCTTTCTAGTAGCTGGCACTGGCTGCTTTCTGCGTCTGGGTTTTATTTGCACTGGAATGCTGCCCAAAGATACTTCCTTAGCAGCAGCAAAGTTTTCTTCAGGGAAGTGACATCTTCACAACTTATGTTCAGACCTCTGCGCATTGGTTGTAGCTTACAGCTTGTGTCCTATTAAGAAAAGATAAGTTGTACTTCAAAATGATTTGTTTCCATTATATTTGAAGTCAATGAGAGATAGACAAGTCCCCAAATCCACGCTGGAGCAGCCTGGCAGCAGGAGCCTAGAACTCAGCATGGGTCTCCTGTATGTGTCGCAGGGATTCCCGAGCCTTCAGTTGACACCTGTCCAAGTCACATTACCAGGAAACTGGATTGAAAGTGGAGGAACTGGGATTTCAACTCGGTACTCTAATGTGGAATGTGTGTGTCCCAACGGGCAACTTTCTCGCTCTGTCAACTACCCTATCCTAGCAGCAGCTTTTCTGAAAGTATTTCTATTTTGAAGGCAGTTCTCTCTCTTCCCTTTGCTCTCATTTATACCGTATTGTCTTCACTCTATTCATACATATTCGTAACAACAAAAAAAGTCTTAGTTCCCAATCTGGCTGGGTTGCTAAGTCACACACTGTGAGTTCAGGGTGGAGGCAAGCGCAGTCACTGGTATCATCAAGTTCAGGATTGAGTGAATGCAGGTCCAACAATTTTTTCTTCTTTTTTTTAAAAGATGTATTTATTATTTTTATTGGAAAGGTGGATATACAGAGAGAAGGAGAGACAGAGAGGAAGATCTTCCGTCCGATGGTTCACTCCGCAAGTGAGCGCAATGGCTGGAGCTGAGCCAGTTTGAAGCAAGGAGCCCGGAGCCTCTTCCAGGTCTCCCACGCGGGTGCAGGGTCCCAAAGCTTTGGGCCGTCCTTGACTGCTTTCCCAGGCTATAAGCAGGGAGCTGGATGGGAAGTGGGACTGCCGGGGTTAGAACCGGTGCCCATATGGGATCCCGTAGCATTCAAGGCGAGGACTTTAACCACTACACTATCATGCCAGGCCCAGATTCAACAATTTCTAATGGGCTTGAGTTACAGGGCAGTGAGTTAAGCCATCGCTTGCAATGGCAGCATCCCATGTTGGAGTGCCTGCTTCCATGATGTTCATTGGCGTGGAGCTGGGTGGGAATCAGAGTAGCTCGGATGTGAACCAAGCCTCTGACCTCGGGTGCGGGCACCTCTAGCAGCAACGTAACTGCTGTGCCAAATGGTTGCTCTAATAATTCTGTGGTAAGAGTTACAGCTACCATTGTTCTGCTCTGTGAGTAGTTCCTGACATTGCAGGTATAGACAATGGTTGAAAGTCCAGCATCCTGTTGTCAAGCTGTATGTAGCAGTTTCTCTGGGAGTCCATCTTTTATTGAGGAGTAGAGACGCACACGACGGTGTAGCTTCACTTGCCGAAGGACCATACTGTTGTAATGATAATGGGAAACAGTGGGAGGGAGGAGAAACAGGGCTGGTGGGAGGGGAAATCCCTGAGTCTATAGAATTGTATAATGAAAAATAAAAAAATGAAAAATTATGGGAGATGGGAGCTGGGATGAGGAGAGATACTGCTGTTGGCTCACTCCCCAAATGTTTGCAGCATCCTGGTATGGGCCAGCCCAAAAGTCAGGAGGCAGGAACTTCGTGGGGGTATCCCACGTGGGTGTCGGGGACACAGGTGTCTGGGTACTACCTGCTGCCTCTCAGGCGTTTCAGCATGAGCTGCATCAGAAGCAGAGCTGGAAGCTGACCCCAAGCACCGTGCCCCCAAGCACTGGGCCACACAACTGCCCTATTAGCCAGCCTCCTGCTGTCCAGGTTAAATGTCAGTTCACCCTTACGGCTTTTTAAAATGATATTTTGTGCTGATTTATTTTATACATTTCATTTTTCTTTGAAAAAAATACGTTTTTTTTTTTGTGCCCGGCGGCGTGGCCTAGTGGCTAAAAGTCCTTACCTTGAAAGCCCCGGGATCCCATATGGGCGCCGGTTCTAATCCCGGCAGCTCCACTTCCCATCCAGCTCCCTGCTTGTGGCCTGGGAAAGCAGTTGAGGACGGCCCAAAGCTTTGGGACCCTGCACCCGCGTGGGAGACCCGGAAGAGGTTCCTGGTTCCCGGCATCGGATTGGCGCGTACCGGCCCGTTGCGGCTCACTTGGGGAGTGAATCATCGGATGGAAGATCTTCCTCTCTGTCTCTCCTCCTCTCTGTATATCCGGCTTTCCAATAATAATAAAATCTTTAAAAAAATACATTTTTTTTTCCCTGAACGAATGGACTTTACAAAAGTAATGTTTGGAATTCTAGCTGATTTGGTGGACTATTTGTTCAGACCTCTTCCCTAATTTCTTCTGTGCCAGCTGAGGTTGCCGGTAAGGCTCCAATGAAGATCCTGTTCACTTTCTGCTGCTATAAAAGCTTTTTTATTACATCATGCAAACCATTGCATTGTTAGGTGGATTAAAATCACAGGTTTTTTTTTTTTTCAGATTTATTTATTTTTATTGGAAAGTCAAATCTACAGAGAGAAGGAGAGACAGAGAGGAAGATCTTCCGTCTGCTGATTCACTCCCTAAGTGAGCGCATGGGCCAGAGCTGAGCCGATCTGAAGCTGGGAGCTTCTTCCACGTCTCCCACATGGGTGCAAGTTTCCAAGACTTTGGGCCGTCCTCAGCTGCTTTCCCAAGCCATTAACAGGGAGCTGTTTGGGAAGTGGAGCTGTTTGGGAAGTGGGGCCACTGGAACATGAACCAGCTCCCATGTGGGATCCTGGTGCATGCAAGGTGAGGGCTTTAGCAGCTAGGCTACTGCGCCAGACCCTAAAGTTACAGTTTGAATTGTTGTGAGGGACTTTGCCATACTGCCAAGTGACCAACTGGTGCATTGGCTCATTTATAAGCCTGTGGCTGGCTGGAGTTTGGCTGATCTAAGCGGGGCTGTTGGAGGTAGGTTTATGCCGGCTGTTAGCTACCCCCTGGGACTGACGGCAGCATAGCAAGGAGCGAGGGAAACACACAGACTCCTGAGGACTTGTCTGGGAACTGATGCCTGTGACACTTGCCTCACCTGTTGGCCAAAGCAAATGGGGGCCGGGGTGCAGGGGTGGTCTAGACTGCCCCTTGTTAGTGAGAGGAACTGCAGGGTCGTATCAGGAGCACGCGGATCCGACTGCAGAGCCAGCGCGAGTCACACCATCTGTCCCCATTGGCCAATCAGAATGCTCTCTGTGGATGTAACTCCTCCCTGTGACGGTCACGACCTTAAGGGCACAGTCTCCAGAATCTTCCCTCGCCACTTGGCTGTCCTGCTCCTTGACTTTCAAACACGATCTGACAGGTGCATTCCCCGTGGCTCAACTCATCTCAGCCTCCTGGTCTGGGTGTTTCAGGATCGGAATAGACTCTGAGAAACACACTGTGCAGGCAAGATTGTCACTGTGTGACAAACCGCGCTGGCACAGCTAGCTACAAGATGTGGTCGCCAGAGACTCAAACCTGCTGTCAGCTGGAAGGCTGTGTGGTGGTCGTGACTGCCTTTGCGTCCTAACAGAAGCTGCTCTGTTTGACTCTGGGATGGACCTAGTGACTTGCCTGTAATTGGATGCTGTAAAAGAACTATGGCTTCCGGGGCCTGGCGCGGTACCCTAGCGGCTAAAGCCCTCACCTTGCATGTGCTGGGACCCATTTGGGCACAGGTTCATATCCTGCTTGACCCACTTCCCATCCAGCTCCCTGCGTGTGGCCTGGGAAAGCAGTCAAGAATGGCCCTAGGTCTTGGGACCCTGCACCCATGTGGGAGACCTGGAAAAAGCTCTGGCTCCCAGCTTTGGGTTGGAAGGTCATTCTCTCTGACTCTCTTTCTCTCTGTAGATCTGAATTTCCAATAAAAAAAAAAAAAAACCGAATACACCTTAAACAACACAAAACTGTGGCTTGCATCTTACTGCCTCATCCCTCTCTCTCATCTCCCCCCTACTTGCCCTGCTGAAGGTAGCTGTCGTGGGACGAGCTGCCCCAGGGAGATGGCCACATGGCAAGTATTTGAGGGTGGCCTCCAACTAGCATCCAGGACGAACCTGAACTTCTGAAGTTCTCAACCCACGAGAGTTTGGAAGTACATCTGGCCATCAAGACTTCAGGTGGCCTTTCCCTTGATCGGTATCTTGATTGCCTCTTGTGTGAAATATGAAGGTGGAGGGCTCAGCCTCTTTGGGCCCAGAAGCATGGGCCACTGAAGTTCTGAGATGGAAAATGATGATGTGACTTAGGAAGGCAGCAAGCAGGTCCTGTGCCAGGGGATTGCCAAACTCCGCTTTCATGCGGCACCACCTGCTTTGGAGGAGTGTGCGTGTTTGGATTGGCTTGAGATCTGTAAGCAAGGCTGTCCTTTCTCAGCAGCTTAGCCCTTGCTGCATCTGGCATCTCTTCCTTGCGTTGTGGTGTGTGTTTAAAGAAAACAGACTAGAGTTTGCTGAAGGTTTCTTAAAGAGAAAGTTCAGAATTGCCTTTCTGGCTTTCAGTTTACACACTGCATTTGAGTGATTTTTTTTTTTTCCCTTGCAATGATAACAAGCGAAGTACAAGCTCTGATTTCAGTTTCAGGCTTTCATTTTCATTTGTTTCAGAGATTAGTTTTATTTTTATTTGAAAGTCAGAAGGAGAGAAACAGAGGAGAGAGAAAGAGAAAGTGTAATTGATCTTCCATTCACTGGTGCAGTGGGCGCAATGGTTGGGGCTGGGCCCAAACAGGCACGCTGGAATTCCATCCTACAGGAGCGGCGGGGTCCGCAGGGTCCAAGCATTGAAGCCGTCGCCTTCTGCCTTGCCAGTGCGTTAGCAGGGAGTTGGATCAGAAGTGGAGTAGCTAGGACATGAGCGATGCTGCCATTACAGACTCCTCAAACCAGCCCTAGATTTTCATTGTCTGCATGTTTTTAGGAATTCCCCAGGTTAGACTCTTGGGATAATACAAAGTGATGCACTTAGTGAACCCCAGCCCAATAATTTAGTGGAAGAATCATGCAAACCTTCTTTTGCTGTCCTTTGCTGAAGGAGCCTGCCTTCATGGTTCTGGCCTGTGATGTTCTACCCAAGAGAGTGTGTTCCAGCATGTAATTGTATTTTCAGCCTACTTTCACCTCTTTCTTTCTTCTCCATTTGAAAGATTTATTTATTTACTTGAAAGTCAGAGTTACTGAGAGAGAAGAAGTGGATAGAGAGAGAGAGAGCGCGCTGCCATTCATTGGTTCATTTCCCAGTTGTCAGCCACAATCATGGCTGTGCCAGGCTAAAGTCTGGAGCTTCTGCCAGGTCTCTCACTTGGGTGCCAGGGGCCCGAGCTCCTTACCCATCTTGCTCTGGCCCTCGGCAGGGAGCTGGATGACAATGTGGGATGCTGGGAACAGTGGCAACAGCTCTGCCAATCCCTTGACCACTCTTTTGACTGCGGGAAAATTAGCCTCCATAGATTTTATTTCTCTAAGCTGTTAATATTTTATGGCACTGGGAACTAATATTAATAAGCGTTATGAAATAGAATGATTTCTGCCAAGTGTTTTACACAGTATCTGCCAGGTGGCAAATCCTCAGCAAACTATAGCTACAAAAACCATGACATGAAGTGAACATGTACTGACCGCCTGCTGATGTGCTGAGTCATGGCAATGTTAATGTGACGCAATGTGGTTTCATTTTACTTTTTAAAGTAAATTCTCTTTTTGCAATTTTCTTTTCAAATATCTTATTTATTTATTTACTTTATTGGTTCATTTATTTTCTATCGGAAAAGCAGATTTACAGAGCGAAGGAGACAAAGAAAGATCCTCTACGCTGGTTAAGCGGCCGCATCCGAAGACGGGCACCAAGAACCCCTTGGGTCTCCCACATGGGTGCAGGGTCCCAAGGCTTTGGGGTCATCCTCCACTGCTCTCCCAGGCCCCAAGCAGGGAGCTGGATGGGAAGCGGAGCAGCCAGGAAATGAACCGACACTCACATGGGACCTCGGAGGTTGCAGGCGTGGATTTAGTCACTAGGCTACTAAGCTGGGCCCAGATTTACTTATTTTAAGGTAGAGTTAAAGGGAGAGGAGAGACACAGTAAGCTCTTCCACCTGCAAGTTCACGCCCCAGATGAGCAGAATGATCTGGGCTGGACAAATCGTGTCATTCTGAGAAGCTTCCTTTGAGATTTTATTCCTGAGTTTCTGTTTTAGGCAAATTTAATTAAGTGACATCCCGGTTGCTCCAAGATGAATCTGCCTGTTGACTTGAGCTCACTTCAGGAATCTCTTGATTATTTTCAGTGATAGGTTTGAATCTTTCTTTTTCAAAGATGCATTAATTTATTTGTCCATGGGTTCACTCCTCAGGTCACAATGCCCAGGACTGGGACAGGCCAAGTCAGGAAGCAGGAACTCCCAGTGTCTCCCATGTGAGTGGCAGGGCCCAAATGCTTGGGTCTTTTCCCACTGTTTCTGGGGCACAGCAGCAGGGAGTTGGATGTGACGTGGAACAGCTGGAACTTGGACCAGGGTGTTATGGGATGCCAGTGTTGCAAACAGCAGCTTAATCCACTGTGTCACAGTGCTGGCCCCGATGATACGTCTGTCCCTTTTATGAAATAATACTGCTGTAAGTTCCAGATAACTGGGAAGCATTTGGATGAGTTGGTTCATTCATGTGCATTGAAAACCCCCCTAGAACTGTCATCTCTTCTGGTCTCTGGTTGACTGGAGTTGATTGTCCAACTGCTCCCTTATTCCATTCCTAATTCTGGATGGCATGTCAGTCCCATGAGGGTTTCCTGTAACGTATTTTCTTACGTCTCTGTAGATCTATCTTTGTATGAATCTGTCTATGTTGCCTGTGTGTGTGTGAGAGAGAGAGAGAGTGTGTGTTGGGGCGACTGTGGGCCAATGACAGGGTGCTGTGTATGAGGGTCGTGGAGGAGAAGGAAAGGCCAGGGGAAGGTTGCTGACATGCTCTCAGACAAGCGATCTGGTTATTGCGGAGAAAGACAGGGAGGTGATCATCCATTCTAAGTTTCATCAAGAATCAAGGCCGAGAGACTGGCATGAATGCTCAAGCGAGTGGATTTGGCATAAACAACAAAGCCTCCAGGCCGATACCTTCCCGTTAGACCTGCTCAATGTGCTTGGCAGCTGCACCTTAGGAAGTAAAACTGTTCGGCTCACCACCCTGCCAAAAAACTAAAACAAAAAAGAATTCCAAACCTCACTGTGTTTCGGCCACAAAGGAACGCGAATCAGGACTAGGCACACGCACACAGGCAAATAAAAGCCCAAGTCCCGATGGCCTGCGCTACTGTTCTCCAGACACAGCCAGGAGGGCGTCATGCAGGAAGCTGAAGCGAGCTGGTGAATTTCCTGAGCTCTCAGCCAAAGCTGGGAGATCAGGTGCCCGTGGCTCATTTTCGCTGGTGCTAATGTGTGATGCCTACGGTGTTGTCAAATCTATTTCATTAGTGTTTTTCCCTTATTAAATATGAAAATCGTGTCAAAGGTAAATGTCAAGAGGCGATGAAATTACCCTTCTTATCTTCCGTACATTTATCAGTTGATAAATGGAGAGACACTGCTGCCAAAATAACTGAATGAATAATTTATAAATGACGGATGCTTCCTGTATGTTGTTTCAGGCACAAAACAGTGGGACATCAATAAGCAAAAGAAGTTGGATTAATTTCGCAGTATTTTGCCATTGATATTTTTATCTAAATGCTGCAGTCGGGACCCCAGGAGCCAGACAAGCCCCTTCCTCTCAGCTGAGTCCTGTCCTACTCTAGTAGGGGGAGAGGAGAACCCCCTCCCCCACTTGGGAGCTCCTTGCCCCTCTCTGCTGATAATAAACCCAGTTATGTTTGCATTTGATCTACAGCTCCCTTCTTCCTGCATGGATTTTCTCATTGTACTTATACTAGAAATCTCTTGATTTAAGAAAGAGTTACATTGTACGTCAACCTTGGACATGAACCTTGCTTAGAGGTCATTTTTCACTCCCTAATTTTTATCAGGGCATTTATAGTATCTTTGAAATGTAGTCTCTTCAGCCACATTTTCGGAACTATTTAGCTTTCGATCATACTGCAGACTCAGGCGCCCTAAGAAGCCCTTAAATGCCCGGCTTGAGAAGGGAGAGTTCTGCTTCGGATCCTGCGCCTGGGCTTAGGTGCCCGGCTGGAGGAGATCTGGCCCACTGTGGCCATAGGTGCAACTGGAAGACTGCCTGCAAGTGGTGGAAAAAAGAAGCAAACAGACAGTCAGATGCAGAGGGAAAGTGAGTTTGGAAGTCTCAACCTGCATCCCTTCCCCCACAACCTCCCCAGGGGATGAGTAGCTCCTGCTTTGGGGATATACGCTAACGAAGGGGCAAGGGGCCTTATAATTACCACCGTGATTTGTTCTTACATGACTTTTAAAGTGTAGCCACTGTATAATTAAAAAAAAAAAATTCCTCCCCATGGCCTTAGCCACGAAGCCTAGAGACTGAGCTTTCTTCCGTGGGTCCATTGTCAGAGCAGGCTTGCCTCCGGCCCCCTTCTCCCGATGCCGGTGAACAACAGCAGCTTCCAGCCAGCTGCGCATCCTTCCTGATGTCAATTGGGCTAGCTCTTGGGCTCTGAGCTCCATCCGACCCGGGTGGCCCAGGAGCCACCTCAGACCTCCATAGCCTGAACGCTCTGAGCAGCTCCTTGGTTAAAGGACCAGCTGGGAGTGAGTGGGGCAAGAGCTGCCTTCCCAGGGCATAATGTCGCTCGGCGGAATTGGCCTGGACCCGGCAACTTCACAGACAGGGAAGCAGAAGGCTCTCCTGTTTGGGCGTTTGTTACCTGGAGCAAAATGTGCGGAGAGGGGAGATAATGAAGTACTTGACTAATTCAGTGTGATCCAGCTGGCTGAGCCAGAGGGGCTGGCTGCAGAGCCGGAGCCCGCCAAGCTGAGGAACTCACTGCTAGCCATTTTCCCTGGGCACCTGGAAAGCAGAAACAAAGAAGCACAGAGATCAAAAAGAGAGGGGAGGTATCAATAATAGAGGAGGAGGGGGAGAAGGAGAAAGGGTGGAGGGGGCGGTGCCTTCGCTCTGTTGAAAGTTCTTGCTTTCTCATTTGGATTTCTAAATGGATCACTTTGCACTCTCTGGGTCTTCCCATTTCAAGCTAACCTTTTGATGAATCATTACCCTGCCCCAGCCCCATCGTTTTATTTTTCAAGAGGTTGAAGGTGGGAGGGTTGTTTTGTGTTTTAATGTGTGTACCTGCCAATGCATTCTGGAAGAGCAAAAGGAGGCAGATTCACTTTCAAACACTCACACAGACCCATCAAGTGCTCCTGGTGGAGATGGAGTTGCTAGGGGCCAGTGGTGCTGTGACCAGACAGGTTAATGCTACCGGAGGCTGTCCTGGTCTTCAGTTACAGAGAAGCCAGCTGCCTGGCACTGCCTTCCTCCTCCTGTGCCACACACGATCCCTGGCCACTGCTCACCATCTCATGCGATAAGTAACGGGTCTCTCTTGTTCTAATGTGCTCAGACACATCAACGGCCGTCTGCTGATGCGAGGGCGCCTGGCTTCAGCACCAGGGGTATTGCATTTATCTTGTAAAACCAGAAAAAGTTCATTCTAGGTTCCTAGTCACAAATCCTCCCAGGGCTGGGGGGTTTCCTGTCCTTCCTGCCCAGGTAAACTGCACATGACATCTGAGCTCTGGTGGAAAGGTGAGGAGGTAGAAGCAAGGTGTGGGCCGCCCACAGAAAGGGCTCTGGCTTTGGAAGGTCTACGGCAAAGGTCTCCTCGCAGTCGGCATACGGGGAGTGTGAGGTTTGCTGTTTGGGGAGACAGAGGCTGTGAGGTCAGCTTCCGGTTTTTACTTTGTGTGGTCTGCACGTTTCCTCTCTTCAGGAGCTCTCAGGCTTACAGTTCCATTGCCCTCATCAAAACCTCTTCTGAGGCCCTTTAATCTTACTACGGTGTAAATGACTATCAGGCACTTAAAGAATTAAGCCTCGCTCACCCGCGGGCTATTTCATTAAATGCATCAAATTGTTGAACACAAGCGATGAAGCTACAGCCTTTGAAGCATCGCACTGCAGGGCAAACATTTTTCTGTGTGCTTGTGTGTGGCCCAAGGCCCTGCGTTTTCCCAAGCATCACACAGGTGAGGTCGTTACCTGTGAGAGCCACATATCAGAATCAATGCTGCCATTACCCTGGCAGTCTCACACTATCAGCACCACCTGTTAATTATATTTGTGATACTGGCATCTCTACTTTGCCAAAACAATAAAATATTGACTGTAATTTTGAAAGTTGTGAGGTACTGTATTAGCCTACATTTTCAAGGTTCCAGGGTGTTTGAGGTTTAAAGAACATACACGTTGGCCCAGGGTTGTGGCACAGAGGATAAAGCTTCTATTCAGAACGCCGGCATTGCGGTGTGATTTGTGTTCCAGCTGCTCCACTCTGGATTTACCTCTGTACTAATGGCTTGGGAAAGCAGGGAGACCCAGAAGAAGCCCCTGGTTATTAGAGTTGGGTGCGTGGTACCAAAGTTTTGCTTGTTCCTCTGTAAATGTCATGTTTCTTGAGATTGCCTGGATCCTTCCGTGCTGTCATGCTTGGTAATGCATCTCGATACATCCTCTTGTAGCACACCTCAAGAGAACAGCTACTCTGTGCGTTGGGGAGCTCAGCTCAGAGTCTTTGTGCATCATGCTAGGAATGGAGGCTGTTCTTTGTGCCTGGCTGGGAGCCACAGGCCAGCTCTTTCAGCACGTCCTTTGTTTTTGGATGGCAGCACGTTTTGTGAATATCATAGTGGTTGGTGGGATAGTAGCGTCTTGTAGAGAGGAGCTTGAGTCTTGGGATTGTGACAGCTCATGGTTCTTAGGATGAGGACCCTTGGCAATCAGAGAGCACTAGTTGGAAGATGCTACGTTAATCCAGATCATGGGGCATGCAATGAACTATTGACATGGATTCCAGCAGTATGTGCAGGTGTCCCTTGATCTCCACAGGGGATTGGATGAGACTCCCTCGCACATCACCAACTCCAAGGATGCTGAAGTCACTTTTGTAGAATGGTTAGCACATCACCTGTGCGCCTCCTACTGTGAACGTCTGGTCATCTCTAGACGACTCACAACACCTAACACATTGTAAATGCTCGTCTTGTTTAGGGAAAATGGCACAAAGCAAGGGTCTGCACGTGCTCGGGGCAGATGAATTGTTTCCCGCTCTTAAACATGTTCGATCCAGGATTGAATGGGTCTATATAAATATAGAACCTGGGATACAGAAGTCTGACTACATGTCTTAGCAGCATTTCAATGCTAAATAAAATATACTACCTAAATTACATGTGTGATATAGCTTAATTTGAACAAGCCACAGATTCTGCTTGAGCACCTACTATGCGACAAAATGTTCTAGAAAAGGGGGCAGAGAAGTGAATGAAAAGATTTCCTTCTACTGACAGAGAAACTAAGCTATTTGCCTTCGTGTCTCAGAAAGTCATTTTATTTACTAATTGGGAGAGTACTCTTATAAAATATTCTGACCATGATAAGTGAGATGCTTGGATAAAATTTTATTTTCTGCCAATCTAAGTGACCAAGCTTTCAGGAGACTTGTTTTGAGGCTGTTTGTAAGTCTGAGTAAATGACCAGGAGTAATTAGGAGTTGGCTGCAGTTGATGTTAACAGCGATAGTAATGGCCGGAACCCATCATCAGCAGTACTCATCATTGTGACCGTGTCTGTGTCAATTCAGTGGGGTCCTGCACCTGCTGGGTTAGGCAAGCCCTGTCTGGCTCCTCCTTCCAGAGCTGTAGCCACTCCGCAGCCACACCTTGCCACAAGGGCAGAGGAACTCCCGTGAGTGCAATGTGAAATCAAGACAAGTGTCTTGTTTCCCCGTTAGGATTTAAGACCCTCCCCACATGAGCCAGGATCTCATATGCTTCCACGCCTTTGTAAATGAGTGGTACAAGAATTCCAAAGCTTCAAAAAAAAAAAAATTCCAAAGCTTCAATAATGAAAGCTATCCTATAAGTTGAATGTCCTTTATCTAGTTAGATTAGAAGTGTTTGGGATCTAACATTTTGGGATATTTGCGTATACCTAATGAGGTATCTGGGAGATGGGAACCAAATTTAAAGGTGAAGTATATACCTTATACACATGGACCAAAAGTAAGTTCATGCTTTAAAAAAAATGTGCATGTTTCATGAACAAAGTTTCATGGTGTGGAATTTTTAAAAATCTGTACATTTTTAAATTAACAGAATGAAAGAGAGAGAGTGTGTGTATGTCTTCTCTGTGGTGGTTCACTCTACAAATGGCTGCGATAGCCAGGACTGGGCCAGGCGAAAGACAGGAACCTGGAGTTCCATCTGGATCTCCCACGTGGGTGGAAGAGGCTTTGGGGCTGACCTCTGCTGCTCTGCCTACGTGCACTAGCGGAGAGCTGCATCAGAAACAGCACTGAGGACTGCAACCTGTGCTCTGGTGGAGTGCTGGAATTGTAGGTGGCAGCTGAACCTGTCACATCCACAACACTGGCTCATAGGAGTGAAATGTTCTACTTCTGGCAAAGCTCTGGTTATGGAGCATTTCGAATTTTGCTGCTTTGGATTGGGAATGTCCAACCTGTGTGTTTCTGTTCTCCAGGTGTCAGGACAATGTACAAGCTGTTTGTAACATGTCCTTTGCTTATGGGATATTTGTAGTGAAAGAGGTGAGAAACTCCGCAGTGAAATCTCTGCAGTAAGTTCTGTTACGAGGGCACTAACCTGCTCTTGTCTCACATTTTATTCTCAAATGTCCTTCATCGTAGGATGGGTATAAAGGGCAGTGAAAAAAAAATCACTACTGGTAGATTTCAGTGAAAGTCCATTTAAGGTCAATTCTCAGCTTAGAAATACAGTTTTGTGATCTTGGACACATTTTTTACTGTAGAACAAGATAAAAGTGTCGTGGTGTGGTTACAAAGTTGCCAGTAGATGAGAATTTCTTCTTTTAGAACATTTGTTTAAGGGTGTGTTCACTTCATTCATTTGAAAGTCCCAGACAGAAGGGAGGGAGTCAGAGCTGTGGCTCCCTGTCTGCTTGTTGACCTCCCAGAGGCTCACAAGACCAAGGGCTGAGCCCACTCACTGTCAGTAGCCCCAGAGCTGAATCTGCATGCCCCGTGTGTGTGGCAGGGGCTCACCTGCCGAAAGCCATCACTCGCTGCCCCCCAGAGAGCACTGGAGCAGGAGGCTGAGAAAGGAAGCCTAGCGGGCACTTGGATCAAGCCCTGGAACAGTGTGGCCATCCCAGCTAGCACCTTTCCCAACACCCAGCCAAAGAGTTTTCCTTTTTTTCTCTCATTTATGCCTGACCAAGTCTTGGAGGATGCTCTGTGGGTATATATTGCATATTCCTTCCCTTCCTCCTTCTGCTCCCCTCCAAAGGAACCTGAACTGTGTAGCTACGGCTCTTCATTGGCTTGTGAGCAGACGGAAGCTTGCACCGGCTGCTGATGGCCAAGTCACGAAGCCATGCGTTTGGGGTCCTCCCACAGCCAAACTGACTGCTCAACCTGTACCACTGAACTCCCTGGATAATCGTCTCTCTTGGACCCAGCGCAGATGACTCCTACGCTTATCTGCTTTCTGGGGCTGTTATGAGGATTAATTAATGCTTGCGAAGAGCTATAATCACCTTGGATGAAAGGAGCAGTGGAAGAATAATGACACTTCAGAGCAACATGGCACCTTTCATCTGAGGATCTCAAAGCACTTCACAAGTTTGAATTAATTAAGCCCAGGTAATTGCAAGGTATAATGACAATAACAATAATGATGATAATTATCCTCTCCATTATCCTTAAGCACCCGATTTGAAATCAATTCCTGACAGGGCTTCTGCCTGGTGCTGGTCAGCTTCTTGCTCCCAGTGATTTACTGCGGGAGAGGGTGAGTGTGCCCTCCCCCGGCCATCCGCTCCCTTCTCCCCAGCAGCGCCAGGGTCTTGGCCATTGTCGTGCAGCAAATGTGGATTGCATGGGAAGAGGAGCTGAACCTCGTGACATGACATCTATATTAGTGGTGAGAAACACGTCGTTGAAAGAGTTGTTTTATTGTGAGGCTTTAAATGACCCTGGTGGGCCTTGTGAATGAACACTTTCTTACCTACAATTCTTACCCCCCAAGAACGGATGCTTAACCCGCATTCGCTATGTGTTGGACACTGTTCTAAATGCTTGTAGAACTGACTCTAACCTCACAACCATGCTGTAGAGCAAGCACCATATCTCACAGGTGCAGGACAATTAGGGGCTGAATCAAAGCGTGGAGTCGATGACGGCCAGTCTGGAGCCGCGCGGTTAGGGCACAGGTGAGCCAGCACCAGCATGCTTAAGGACACTGAAGAGGAGAGACACTACAACGTTCATATGAGAACACAAGCCAATTCCTTAGTATATTATGAGATTAGATTTTTTTTTTCTAGATCTTTCTCTTAGAGTGGGTAAAAAGCATGCCTTCAGATTTAGGGTACTTGCATTCAAATCCCAATTTTGCTATTAGCTTGCCTTTGCATGCTTCTGTTGTCCCATCTCCTGGATGGAGGTAACAGTATAACAGTGCGTGCCTAATACAAGACAGGTAAGAAATGAACTACCCGGGGCTATGGTTTGAATGTGTGTTGTCTCTTGAAGGCTCCTGGTAGTAAGAAACAAATGGGGCTTTGATGGATCTCTTTGTCTATGTGTGTGTGTGTCTCCTTCTGACTGTAAATCTGCCTTTCAAATAAATTAAATAAAATGTAAAAAAAGAGAACAGGATGTAAAAACAAGCAAACAAAAAACCAGATGGAGCCTGGTGCGTGGTGACGGGCTCAGCCCTGGTCAGCTGTGATGGCTCGGGCCGCTCAGCAGTGCCCTGGGCTCTAGGGGCTGACGGTGGTTCGACAGTGACCCTGCCCTCCCTGCTCTCCGGCCCTCCCTTGCCATGTGGTCTTGTTCTACATGCTTCTGTCATACGATACGGACCTACATGTGATGGTCCCTCACCAGAAGTCAATGCTGGGCCCATGCGCTTGAACTTCTAGAACTGTGAACTGAATTAAGTCTTTTCTTTACAAAGGGCCCTTTCTCAGGTATTTTGATAAAGCCACAGAGAAGGGGCTGAGATACCTACTTTTTCAAATAAATCACAGGAGATTTAAGCCATGAGTACCCAAGAGACTCCGTAACACCATTACGTGTGTTAAGACAGGGATGAGGGGCAAGGTGTTGCAGTGTAGCCTGGAAAGCTGCCGCTTGCAACACCAGCATCCTGTGCGGGCACTAGTTCGGTCCTTGCTTCTCCACTTCTGATGCAGCTTCCTGTTAACGGCTTGGGTAAAGCGGCAGGAGATGACCCAGGTGCTGGCTTCCTGCTCCCCACGTGCAAGAGATCCGAACCAAGCTCCTGGCTCCTGGCTTTGGTCTGACCCAGCCCTGGCCATCGCTGATTTTCTGGGGTGAAAAGTCAACAGGATTTTTCTGTCTCTGACTGTACCTTTCTCTCTGTAACTCCAGCTTTTAAATTAAGGGTTTTTGTGTGTTTGTTTTTTGTTTTTGTTTTTGTAAGATAAGAACAAGAGTTCTTATAAATTCCTCAGACTGAATTTTTTTGGCTGTATCTTGTGAACCTAAAACTTAATTTCCAAGATGTTAAGGATGCATTGTCTAAAAAAGATAACCTGAAAATATCATGGCTAATGGCAGGTTTAACTATACTTGAGGGGGAGCCCCATGCCGTAGCCTAGTGATTCGAGTCCTTGCCTTGAACGTGCTGGGATCCCATAAGGGTGCCGGTTCTAGTCCTGGCTTCCCAACCAGCTCCCTGCTTGTGGCCTGGGAGAGCAGTCGAGAATGGCCTTGGGACCCTGCACCTGTGTGGGGAACCTGGATGAGGCACCTGCTTCTTGCCTTCAAATGGAAATTTTCCATCCAAGCTACCCCATCATCTCCTAGTAGTGCCTGTCTGGGTGCTGTGAAGAGGTCACTGGCTCACTACTTCATTCAGTACTGACAAACAACCTGCAAGATAACACCTGGTTGTTTTATTTTTAAACTAAACTTGGGCATGTTCGTGATGAGTCCCTACCCAGTGGTTTTCCATACTGTGTGAATAGCATTGCATTAGTCAGACATTGGTCAGACTTTCTGCTTCATCTGACTCCCTTTGCGGGAGTTTAGAGTCACTTCTTTGTCTCGTCCTTGGGTTCCTGATGTTTTGACTGTTTGTTTTCAAATTAGACAGATGTGGTCGTTAGTGTTATCAGATATACTGCATGAACAACCAAACTGCTGTCACTTCTTCTCATTTTTCACAATGAAATGTCTTTTGCGGTTGTGGCGAGAGCCTAGCTAGGCTATTTTGATTGGGAAAAAGGTCTTGGCGTAATGGCTACAATGTGGCATGAGATGCTTGTGTCCCCTGGGGAATGCCTGGGTTTAGGTTCTGGGTACATCCCTGATTCCAACTTCCTACACATGAAAGTCCTGGCAGGCACGAGGTGAGGGCTGGCGGAGTCCCTGCCGCTCACGTGGGGACTTGGCTGTGCTCCCGGCTCTTAGCTTGTTGCAGTTGTTTCGGGAACAAACCCACATATTGGGGCTCTCTCATGCTGGCTATTTCTGCCCCTCAAATAAAAGTAACAATATATCTTTTCAAAGAATAACACAACCACCTTGGAACTGAGAGTTCCCCTAATGTCATTGCGTGTGGAGCTCTGGATGTGCAGGGGGTGTCTTCGCAGGAGGCGTGCAGTGAGACCGCTGCCGCTAAGGGGTGTGAGGAAGGGGAGAAGCAAGCCTGGAGTGAGTCTTGCATCCTGCAAAGCCTTGGGCTGCCGCCTTGCCTCGGTGGCTTCTTGGCACTTGTTTTGACATTTGAAAGGAAACCCTTGATTTTCAGGGAGCTGAAGGCCAGGATGGGAAGAGGCAGGAAGGGGAGGGTCTTAGCAGAGTTCCTGGGGGCGAAGGACTGTGGCTGCTGGAAGGGTGGGGCAGGCAGGAATGCTGAAGCTAAGACCCTCGTGCGGCAGGACCCTCACTCAACATACACTGGGCGCTGCCCGGCTTGCAGGTTGAACTGAACATGGACCTGACACCCACGTGGAGTTAGGAGCGCCAACTCTTTCACTGTTTATTTCCTCCCTCCCTCTGCCCTTCAACAAGGATACTGGAGCCAGAAAGGACTGGAATGTGTAACGGAAGAGAGAGAAAGGAGGAGGCTGTAGAAGCGGGATGGGAGGAGAGCAAAGGTCAAAGGTTAATAGGTCCGCTCCTCCCTCCCTGGGTGCTGCCCACCCCTTTGCGCTTTCCTGACCCCTGAGGGATTCCCTGGCTGTTTCTGACCTGGGAGGGGTCTGCTGCACTCCGCAGAGGGCACTGTCCTTCCTTGCTTCCTTGCTTCCTTGCTTCCTTCCTTCCTTCCTTCCTTCCTTCCTTCCTTTGCTCCTTTTCCACCCAGAGTTCTGCCTCACTGCCTTCTCCACTTGCTCTTAGATCCAGTCGACGTGCTACAAGTGAGATTTACGGAAGCTTCCGAACATCTTTTTAAACTATTGTAATGTTGCAGAGGAAAGCAACTTGGGAAAGGCTCTTGCTTCTGCAGCCGCTGTTCTTTGCTTTCCTACCCAAAGACTGCAAGGAGTCACTGGGACGGAGAAGTGCCTTGTGAAGCCTGGGGAGGAGATGGGCCTGTCAAATGTTTCGCAAGGAAGTAATTGTTCATGCAAAACGTATCGGCTGCAACTCTTTTCTCAATTTCTGAAAGTATGAGATTTTTTTGAAAAAAAGTTTTAATCAAGAAATTAAATAAAGCTAAATTTCCAGCTTAGGCCAGGAAAAAAAAAATGAAAGGTTCAATGACAGTGAGAAAGGTAGCTCCTGATGGTCCCTGGCTGGAGAGGAACACACGGCTTTCCCCAATCCCGTCTCTGGGAGTGGTGAGTTGCAATCATAGGTTTTATACCATTCACTGGATTTGCCTACTGCAAGTTGCTCCTCAAAAGTACAGTTTCAGGTCTGGCGCAGTAGCCTAGTGGCTAAAGTCCTCGCCTTGCATGCGCCAAGATCCCATATGGGTGCCAATTCTAACGCTGCACCCTCTTGGGAGACCCGGAAGAAGCTCCTGGCTCCCGGCTTCAGATTGGCGCAGCTCTGGCCGTTGAGGCCACTTGGGGAGTGAATCATTGGACAGAAGATCTTCTTCTCTGTCTCTCCTCTTCTGTGTATATCTGACCTTCCAATAAAAATAAATAAATCGTTATAAAAATAATAAATAAAATAATAAATAAAAAAGTACAATAATAAATAAATAAATCTTTTAAGAATTCTGGACTTTCTGCCACTGTCTGTATTTCCAGTGTCAGGATACGGTTATATAGCAGAATCATGGATTATGAAAATACTGTTGCAATGATACATAAGATCAGCTCAGCGGTAGTGGGCGGAGGACAATGGGGGAGGGGAAGTCCCTGAGCCTATACAACTCTATCATAAAATAAACACATTTTTAAAAAAGATTTATTTTTATTACAAAGTCAGATATACACAGAGGAGGAGAGACAGAGAGGAAGATCTTCCATCCGATGATTCACTCCCCAAGTGAGCCGCAACGGGCCGGTGCGCGCCAATCCGATGCCGGGAACCTGGAACCTCTTCTGGGTCTCCCACGTGGGTGCAGGGTCCCAATGCATTGGGCCGTCCTCAACTGCTTTCCCAGGCCACAAGCAGGGAGCTGGATGGGAAGTGGAGCTGCCGGGATTAGAACCGGCGCCCATATGGGATCCCGGGGCGTTCAAGGCGAGGACCTAAGCTGCTAGGCCACGCTGCCGGGCCCAAATAAACACATTTTTAATAAGATATATTTATTTTTACAGGAAGGCAGTTCAACAGACAGGAGAGACAGAGAGTGAAGTTTTCCATCTGATGGTTCACTCCCCAAGTGGCCTCATCTGCCGGAACTGAGCTGATCCAAAGCCAGGAACGCAGAGCTTCTTAAGGGTTTCTCATGCAGGTGCAGGGTCCCAAGGCTTTGGGCCATGCTTCTTGCCTTCCCAGACTACAAGCAGGGAGCTGGATGGAAAGTGGGGCGGCTGGGATTAAGGCTGGTGCCCATATGGGATCCCGACATGTGTGAAGCGAGGACTTTAACCACTAGGCTACTGCACCATCCTTCTTGCCTTCCCTGACTATGTAAGCGGGGAGCTGGATGGGAAGTGGAACCACTGGGGCACGAACCAGTGTCCATATGGGACCTGACTGTTGCTTTTAGCCCTTCTCTCAATTCCTCCTGACAGTGGTCTTTCCACCGTTTTACTTAGTGGAACATGAAGCTTGTGCGATAAAGTAAATGAAAATCATGCTGTTGCCAAAGTTATGAGAAAGAAAGGAAGGGGGAAGGAGGGAGGGAAGAATCAGAATTTTAGAATCATCTCTATGAACTGCTACTGTGATTAAGGATAAAACAATTTAAAAAGGCATATGAGGTAGAGAGGAAGCAGATGTGGGAAAATGTCTTCATATGGTATACTTTTAAAAAAATCGGAGATGAGATCATTTCTCATCACGGACATCCTTTGAAATCAGTGGCCCAGAGGCACAGTCGCCACCCCTGAACGTGAGAGAGCACAGTGGCATCCCACCACACGCCCAGCTCCAAGGCTCCAGCTGTAGCAGGGGACGGTTCCGTCAGGGCTAATGAGCATCTGAGCTGGAGAGTTCCGGGCGACATGTGTGTCCATGTCTCAGCTAAATTAACCACCGACTTCTGAATGGAGGCCATGGTGGTGTTGCTTTCTGATGTTTGGCCTCCATTTAGTGTTTCAAGCAGAATGTCATTTTATCGAACATCATTTGGATTCATGGAGAGGAAATTTATGGAGATAAAGTGGTTCAGAGAGCATTTTCTCCCTGTGTGCTTTTTTGGTTTTATTCCTGGGTGAATTGTATTCCAGGGCCATCTGCAGGGTACAAGGTATACATACTTTCTCTTCCCAAGATGGCCTTCAGCTTCTAAACTGTCTAGCAGTGGGATTTGGTGGCAAGCTGTGTCAAAGAACAGCTGTAAGACACATGTGTTCCAGGTCCAGAACACGCTGGGGCTCTTGAGAGCGAGGCATGACAGAAACAATTTCAGGCAGGGAGTGGCTGTTGTGAGGCTTCTCTAAGCAGCACCCAGAAATGGCAGGTTATGGTTTTTATTCCTCCGCTCTGAGGGAGGAGCCTCAGGCAGGCTGGTGACAGTCAGCTTTGGGACTCGGGTGTGTGTGTGTGTGTGTGTGTGTGTGTGTGTGCAAGGACATGCCTCCAGGCTCACTGTTCTCTGCCTTCATCCTGGAAAGTTTCCCTGAGCAAGCCATGTTTTAGGAAGGCCTTTAAGAAGAAGAGAGGATGAAAGATGTACTGGGATTGCTGGGTGCGAAAGAAGCTTCCTATCTGTCCGGAACACAGGGTGAGCGGAGAGGAGGAGGGTGATAATAAAGTCTGGTGCGCATTGAATGTGACTGAATTGTGGAGGCTTTGTCCAGTCCTTCCAGGAAGCCAGTCTGTGAGAAGGCGGCCTGGCTTGCCAGCTGTGGACATGAGGGCTACTGCTCTGAGAGACGCTGAGAGGAGAAACCTCAATCTGAAAATGCACGCAGGTGTCGCGAGTTTACCATATGCTCATTCCAGACAGGTTGTGCGTGTGTGTGTGTGTTTTGGTTTGGGAAGTGAGTCATCCCCAAACAGAAATGAAACACTTAACACCTACAGTCCTGGACACACTTAACCCTTAACAGGTTTCTGATGAATCAAACAAATGTCTGAGCTACCTCACACAGAGGCTGCTTGCGGACAAGTTTGGTAAAGATGACTATAAAAAAAAAATTAAAGTTAATAAAAACATACAAAGTGGAATTGGCATTTCACTTTGCCCTAGGGCTGGTCTTGGTAAATTAATGATGGAAGAGAAAGGAGACAAAGCAGGATTGATGGGGCACGATGGAGTTTGACTTGGTCATGACCGTGAATACCCAGGAGGCGCACAGGCCACCTTCTTGTCTGCCGTCTAAGCTCTAGGTCTGTGCCAAGGGCTCCGCCCACGCACGGCATCAGATCGGCTCTCCGAGTCCTGTTTTCTCAATTGATGAGCTGGGGAAGTTATCTTTTTCTTTTTTTAATCCAAGTCTTATGTTACAATGTTGCAAACAACCAGAGTGAGTTTGTGAAGACCAAACAAAACAAAAAACAAAAAAAGGTTTGAAAGGGTTTTAGAGCCTATTTGAAGAAACAACGAGAAAGGAAAGAAAAGTCTGACTTTTGGATTGGAGGGGCGGCCCAGTGTTTCCACTGCTTTGAGTGAAGTTGAAAAGCAGGTGCTACGGACTCGAGGTCCCTGGTCTGGGCAGAACCGGCAGTCTTCTGGGAAGGGACAAACGAAAGGTATCCACCTGCCAGTTCGTTAGTTATATGCGCTTTTGGCAAAATATTGGGTGAAACTCCACAAAGACTCTTCGGCTCTCTTCAGAGCTCTCCCAGTTTCCCAGCGAAGAGAACAGGCAGATCCATTCCATGACGAGGCATGCTGCATTCAAGCGAAGATGACTGTGCCAAGGGAAACCAGCTTCTCCCACAGCTGCAGCGCTTGCTCCGGACAAACTAGTCTAGCTGGTTCCATCTTGGCTCAGTCTTTTGCAGGGTGATTTTTGCTGCCAGCTGCACCAACTGATGTTACAAAAACCATCACCCTCATGCCAGTTCTTCATTGGGCAGTGCGTGCGCACACACACACATACACACAGAATTTCTGGAAAATTACAGACTGTTTCTATATATGTAGACATAGATACATATAGAGTGTGTGTGCAACAGAATAAGCTTTGAAGCACTAGAAAAATACAATCTATGTTGTTCTGTCATTTTTGAAAAAGACTTATTACTATTTTTTTTTTTTAATTAAGAAGGAAAGACAGAGAACAAGGTGTTCTGTCTGCTGGTTCACTCTCCAAGTGATTGCAATGAACAAAGCTGAACCGATCTGAAGCCAGGAACTTCCTCCAGGTCTCCCACACAGGTGCAGGCTCCCAAGGCTTTGGGCTGTCCTCGACTGCTTTCCCAGGCCACAAGCAGGGAACTGGAGAAGGAGTGGGGCTCCTGGGATGCAAACCAGTGCCCATTTGGGATCCCAACAGATGCCAAGACGAGGCCTTAGCCACAGGCTACTGCACTGGACCCTCTGTCACTTTAAACTTTTTCTTGTCTTCCTTCTGCTCATCTTGGAGGTGCTTCCAAACTGGTCTTCTTCCCCAGACCAGGCAGAGGGAGCAGCTGTGAGACCAAGGTGCAAATTCCAGTCTGCATGATCTCTGCCTAGCTGATGGGGGATCTGCAGCAGGTTTCACTCCGCTCCCCCCTGCTCTGTCCCTGAATGCTGTGGATACAGTTCTCAGCACACCTTGTCATCTGAAGAGCTTTCTGGAAGCCAGCCAGCTGCGAGGCCCAAGGTCAGGCTAGCACTATGACTAGCAGCCACAAGGAGAACCTTGGGGGACCCAAGAGGTGACAGCAGGTGGAGAGGCAGCGAGAGAGCGAGCTCCACAGAGCTGCCTGCTCACTGCTGTCTCGCTGCGTCCATGGCAGCGGCTGCTGCGAGTGCCGGGAAGGTCTTATCTACTCATCAGCACGGCGTGCCAGAGGGCTGACGGGAAAGGCCGCGTTGGCACAGGCTTCCAGATTGAAAAGCTAGCAGCAAACCAGTGGGTTCAGCTCCTTGGAGCACAGCACCAAGCCCAACCTTGTCTGCTCTGGCCTGCTCTGGCTGCCCTGGCCGCCTGCTTGCCTTAGCAATGTCTGCTTGCCCTCCACTCCCAGATGCATTTATTCCAAAGTACCTTCAGGATTCAAAGTGCAGAAACAAAATGACTTGGGTTGAAAGCAATTAACAAGCAGGGTATTTTAAATTAACAGAGACTTTCAGCAGCTGCTCCAAGGAGCTTGGACAGGTCATGGCAGAATTGGCAACGCCATGCTACTCGTGGCTGTGCGACTGGGCTTGACTCTGGTGACGTACCCTGATCTTATTTAGTGTTTTCAATATTTCACTAAGCCATATTAACCTGACATCATACCCCAAGCAAATAAACCCAAAGCTTATACAGATGTGTCTATTTCTACATAAAAAAACCACGTTTTTGTTTTTCTGTAAAGACATTATGAATGTGCTCTCTGCCGCTGCTTTTTCTTCTTTTAATCATTCCTATAACATGACAAAAATAACAGAGTTATGTTTTGAAGATCTATTTTATTGATTTGAAAGGCAGAGTTACTCAGAGAAGAGAGACAGAGAAAAAGAGAGAGAGAGAGAGTCCTTCCATTTGCTGGTTCACTGCCCAAGTGGCTGCAGTGGCAGGGCTGGGCCAGGCAGAAACCAGGCATCAGGAGCTTCATCCAGGTCTCCCAGGTGGGTGGCAGGACACACACCTTGGACCATTTCTGATGCTTTTCCCAGGCACATTAACAGTGAGCTGGATAGGAAGTGGAACAGCTGGGGTCTGGAGCCATGCTGATATGGGGTGCTGAACTCACTGGGCTACAGTGCCAGTCCGTGTTAGTTGCTAGAGTTTTGGGCATATGGTAACGTTCTCCTTATGTTTAAAATATCTACAAATGTGTATCTGTACCTTCTATAACTTTTCTCTCCCATCTTGAAACTAAGTACCTGGTTGCATGTTGCCTGCATATAGACATTTAGTGTGAATTTAACCACGCTGAATGAAAAAATGAATCACTTCACATAATTCAAAATAACTCTTCGTAAGAGAAGGCTCCAGAATCTGGTGCTAAATTTTCATGAACTCATAATGCGCTGCCTAGTGCTTCCCTAGAGGAGTCCCCATAGGGTACCGGGTTCCTTGACAGCATTTAATGTTGTTTGATTTACATGCCGCTTGACTAGGCAGAGTGGGAAACGCCCACGGAGCTGTGGTGGGGGTAATGACACCTGGAGAGTAGCTCTGCCCTGCTTGCACTGACAGCAGCTGTACATGCACACTGAGTAAACACGCCTGTGTGCAGCCTGCTCCTGCGTCCATTACCCAGGCACACTACGTGAGGCAGGCTTCTCTGGTGTTGCTCGGCGCCCAGAGCACCGTTAGCATTCATCAAAAGTTCAGGGCGGAATGTCTGCTGAGCAGCTGATGCACGTTTGAACAGGAATGGCAAGCATTGGAATGCTGAATAAGATACATAGAAGTGGGCCCAGCCTCATGGCTCAGGGGCTAAATCCTCACCTTGAATGTGCCAGGCACCTGGCTGCTCCACTTCCCATCCAGCTCCCGGCTTGTGGCCTGGGAAATCAGTCCAGGACGGCTCAAAGCCTTCGGGCCCTGCCCCTGTGTGGGAGACCCAGAAGAGGCTCCTGGCTCCTGGCTTCAGATCAGCTCAGCTCTGGCCATTATGGCCACCTGGGGAGAGAACTAGTGACTGAAGATCTTTCTGTCTGTTTCTCTCTCTCTCTCTGTAAATCTGCTTTTCCAATAAAAATAAACTAAATCTTTTAAAAATACACAGATTTACACTTATGGGGATAAGCAAAATATAGCTTGTTGAAGGTGTACCTTCAAGACCACTTACACAAATGGTACCAAGACAGAAGGTCCACAAGGTTAGATCGTAGGACAAATTCAACAGGCACCTCCAAAAAATTCATTAATGTCAAGGGTTCAAACCACTAGGCTATCACAAAAACCAAACAGAGGAAACGCAATGGGTTTAGATTTGAAGACTGGCTGTGCCAAGTGATTCAGTGAAGATGCCATGAATATATCATGAGTTATTGCTGAATTATATTTTACCAGTTGGAATTTCACTGGGAAAAAGTTAGTCTCTGTGGGAAATGCATTGGCCTTTTCCAAATAAGCAATGGCGTTGCTCTGGGGAGGACAGAAATATCTCCTAGCATAAAGGCTTGGGAGAAGAGAAAGCAGGGACAGTGGGGCCTCGATGCTGATGGCCTCTGCCGGAGAAGGCCTTTCACTAGCTGGCTTCCTTTTTTTCTCCATAGACAAGCAGCATTCTACAGCGAGAGTCGCTGAGCTCATTTCTGGGTCAGTAGTCTCTGATTCTAGAGAGCCATCCTTAGATGGAGAATTCATTGGAGTTCTACAGATTGGTTAGTTTTTCTAGAGAAAATGGATGGATGGTCCAAAAATAAGCGCAAGGAACACTGGAGTTGGAGTGAGGAGACATTCAAGTGTGTACTCCCAGTGAAACCGTTGAATCCATCGTGACAACAGGACGCTGGACTCTCTGCCATTGTTTATAGCTACAATGCCAGGATACACTCAAATAGCAGAATGATGGACTTTGGACTGTTTTTGAATGAGTATACTATTGTAATAATACAGTCTCCTGTATAATACAGTAATAGAGGAGAAATCAGTGGAAGGAAGGGAATTAAGACGGGGGGGAGAGAAAAATCCCTGAGCCTATGGAACTGTATTATAAAATGAATAAATTTGAAAAATTAAAAAAAAGTTAAGCACAGCACAATCCTTGTGTAACTTGCCGAGATGCTGTGCGTACACATACTATTTTCTACATAAAAGCAAAACAGAACAGAAACCTCCAAACTGTTAGGCCCATTTGAGGAAACACCATAGAGTAATTATGCATACATAAAATGCATATTCATGAAAATCTATATTATGAAAAAAATGCACGAATTACAAAAGGTTTTGTACCTAAATAAACATATTGCTTACTTCCATTTTTCCCATGACTTTTTTTGGAATACACACACATACACATGCAAAAATGCCACATACGTTCTCTGCCTACGGGACACCTACTATTGCAGCTACTGGCCTCCACACCAATCCACACTCCCTCAGCTGTCCTGTATTTTTCAGAGCATAAAGTTTTATCCTACAGTTAGTAAAAAGAATCTTAGAAATCAGACCTTGGTTTTTGAAAGTGAAAAGCATACATTTTTGATCAGTAGGACATGATTGTTTTTCTTTGTTTCAAACGCCTAGAAAACGTTGATTGAAATACAGCTAGAAATAGGATTCATCATTTGTTCCAAGTTCCTTCATGAGACACACTTCTGTGTTTCCCTTTGATGGCGACATCGTGCAAAAGCCATGCAGGAACTTCAACCACAAGTTAGAATGGCTGTGATAAGGCTTTTGGAAGGGAGTTGGATGCTTGGAGTTGGTCCCCATTTGCTACGTACTAGCCCATCACAGAAAGAGCCCTGTTCTAGATCCAAGCAGAGTGCACAAGGAAAATAAAAAGTACCTGAAAGGAAGAGACAGCCAAGCCAGGCAAGCACTCAGGGTTGCTAGTGGGGAAACTGAGTAACAGACACCAGGGAATGCCAATCCTGAGGCTGAATCCTAGCCTCCTGAATTAAATTGAATTAATTAATTCATTAATTTTTTGTTTGAAAGTGTGAGAGAGGAGAGTGAAATCAAGTGAGCTCCTTTTAAGCTCATTCGCATGAGGTGGGGCTGGGCCAGGCTGTTACCAGAGCTGGTAACTCAATCTAGTGTCCCCCATGGGTGGGCAAGATCCAACCATTGCCCTTCAGGCAGCCTGCTGGGCACCACAGGGCAGCGGAGCTGGTCCTCCCTTCCCTTGAGGGAGTGTTCCAACAGCACCTTAGGCTCATTCGAGAAAATATCACATAGTAATTATGCATGCATAAAATGCATATTGATGAAAATCTATATTATGAACAAAGCCCCCAAGTTTCCCATCTTGGCCTTGTGGCTTTGTGGGTGGCAGCGCCTGCTCTTTGCCCTGCACCGGCTGTGTGGCTGCTGCTCTCTTTCAGTTGAAAGATGAAACACATGGCTCCATACTGGGATGTTTCTGAAATCCAGCTGTCCATGGTTGCAACCTCTTTTCTATTCTGATCAAGTAACACCCACCTGACGCAAGAAAATGGTCTGCCATGTGCCCTGTGACCCTGCTCGCCGTCCATGTCTAGGATGTAGCCATGGTGAACACTGGCTTCCCTCTCCCGTGGAGAGCTTGTCTTGAAGCAGCCATGTGAAGCGTCGCATTGCCCTGTCCTAAGAGGTTGTGTTAGGGTGAGCTCCCTGCGTGTCCACCTGGTCAGGGCCTTGTCTTACGTGTCGCCTTCACAAGACACCTGCACCTTAAGAAAAACAGTTCTTTCTAAATCTTCTCTGTTATGTGTGCCAAGATTTGGGTAAGTGTGAATAGTATCTCTGTTTCTGAAATGTTGAGTGAGGTCCATTTTGTATACTCAGCCTTCCTTCTCGGAGCCTTTACACTTTTTTTTTAAAAGATTTATTTATTTTTATTACAAAGTCAGATATACACAGAGGAGGAGAGACAGAGAGGAAGATCTTCCGTCCGATGATTCACTCCCCAAGTGAGCGCAATGGCCGGTGCTGCGCCAATCCGAAGCTGGGAACCAGGAACCTCTTCCGGGTCTTCCACACGGGTACAGGGTCCCAAAGCTTTGGGCCATCCTCGACTGCTTTCCCAGGCCACAAGCAGGGAGCTGGATGGGAAGTGGAGCTGCCGGGATTAGAACCGGCGCCCAGATGGGATCCCGTAGCATTCAAGGCGAGGACTTTAGCCGCTGGGCCACGCCGCCGGGCTCGCCTTTACACTTTTTATATTTATCTGCTTATTATCCACTTGGCATATTTCAGAGGACTCCCAGAGGAAAAGATTGCAAGAGCTTTGAAAGAGTATGCTTAAGGGCTGGTGTTGTGGTACTGTGGGTTAAGCTGCTGCCCCTTGTCTTCCCAGCATCCCCTATCGGAGTTTCATTTCCACTCCCAAGTGCCTTGCTTCTGATCGGGCTGCTTGGAAGGCAGTGCAAGATGGACCAAGTGCTAGTGTCCCTGCCACCCCTATGGGAGCCCTGGATGGCATTCTGGGCTCTTGGATTTGGCCTAGCTGTGGTGGTCATTTCGGGGGCAGCGGTGAACTACTAGATGGAAGCTTTCTCTCTCTCTCTGCTTTTCAAATAAATAAAATGTTTCTTCTTTGCAAAAGTGTGTAAGCAGAGGCAACCACTGAATCATTTTATGAAAAAAATTTCCCAAACTCTCGTTCTGCGTTGGTGCTTCTAAGTGTTACCCAGCATCAGTAGGTGGTACTGAGATTAGATGACACGCAGCTGCAAATGGCTATTACGTGGTGCTGGAAAGGTTGGCTCTGAGATCAACTTGATTGGTATTAAAACCGGTGCTAATTGCAGGTTCCCTCGGCATAAGAAGCTATTTTAGCACAAATGATACTATTGTGTAATTATTATTTACCTGTAATACAATCATCCTATCAATTTGCCAGAATTCGGTCTCCTATGCTAGTTTTTTCCATTGCCTATCAATTACAGTTCAGCACCTGAGCTGCAGCAAAAATCATGTGTTTGGGAAGCATCGACAATGGACACAGAAACTATCTCTGTTTGTACCTGGCAGTTTTGGGGCTCTGGACTTCGAAAAAGACAGAAGTAACCTCAATGACAGGTCGCTGACAGACTTGCCTGATGATAGAGTGCTGAGGCCAACGCTGGGCAACAGCTGGTTTTAGGCCTTGGCATAGGAAACCTGATACTACAGCTTGTAAATCACAATGCAGATCAGGCTCTTCTGAAGAGTGGACCGTGTTATAGGCTTGTGTATTACTATTCAGTTACATCAGACTTTGTAAGTGTCGAAGGCTTATCCTCTGAACAAGCTCCTCATAAAAGATATACCATATATATATATATATATATATATTCTATTTCAAAAATTTATCAAAAGTGCAATCTAAAGATAAATTCATTTTAGCTCGCTTCTCAAATGAACATTGGGGCTTGTTCAGGCTGAAGCCAGGAGCCCAGAACTGCATCCGGATCACCCGCATGGGTCCAAGGCCCCAAGGACTTGAACCAAATCCCGCTGCTCTCCAAGGCACGTTCGCAGGGAGTTGGATCAGAAATAGAGCAGCTGGGACTTGAACCGGTGCCCAGGTAGGACACTGCTGCTGCTGTGGGCAGAGGCTTAGCTGGCTACGTCAAGGTGCCTGCCTCTAAAGGAGTTAAGCATTAAGGATTTTAATATCTACGGTGGGTAAAGTTGGAAAGAACTTGAGATACCCATAATTTTGCTTCTAGCATTTTCACTGAGTAAATAGCTCTTTTTTTTTTTTTTGGTGACACTGCACAGGAGGGTACAATGGAAGGCTTATGAAAACAGAATTGAAAAACAAATTGGTTTTGGTTCTAGGAGGCATTTGAAATCTATGTGTTGTTTTTTTCATGACATGCCTTTCTCACGCGGTTTCTGAAGATAACACAGAGGAATGTGCGGATCTATTTCTATCAATCCCTACTTGCAAAACTGTACCTACCTCCCCATGTGCGCACTCCTCTGTGGACTAGCTTGTCCATCCAGTTCTCAGCAGCATCTATTTCCTTGTTTCCCACAAGCCAGGGAAGGTCTCGACTCCAACAATAGGTTTAGGGATGAGGTCAGGTTGTTTGCTGGTGTTTCGCCATGTAACTACTTCTCTGGGTGGGCCTAATCAATAAAGAGGGAACAGAGCCTCTTTTCAAGAGGGAAAAGCAAAGCTTTTCTTTGCAAAACGGAAATCAAAGAGTCCAGCCTGTGGCACGGCACGTGAAATCACTGCCCGTTAACACCAACATCCCACATGGGCATCACTGCAAGTCTCAACTGCTCTACTTTGGCTCCGGCTCCATGATAACAGGCCGGGAAAACACAACCGGAGGTGACCCAAGTATTTGGGCCACTACCTCCCAGGTGGTAGACCCATATGCGGTTGTGGGCTCTCGGTTTTGGCTTGACCCAGTGTTGGCCATGGCTGCCATCTGGGGAGTGAACCAGCAGATAGAGGTCTCTCTGTTTCTCTGTAATTCTGGCTTTCAAAATGAATAATCAAACTTCAGTGAAGATCTAAGATTAACCTTAGAGTTCATGGACATCTTTCTTTACATCAGATTTTTACACAAGTGTTACAGATGCACACGTATGTACGTGAACCTCCAAGTCACAGTAAGAATACTGAGGATT
Source organism: Ochotona princeps (assembly GCF_030435755.1). Lineage (NCBI taxonomy): Eukaryota > Metazoa > Chordata > Mammalia > Lagomorpha > Ochotonidae > Ochotona > Ochotona princeps. The sequence continues at coordinate 159,356,406 of NC_080832.1, forward strand.
CCTGTTTCCATCGTGAACGCAATGTGCTGTCTGCATTCCCTGAGCGATGTCTCACACTTGCCAAACCTGAAAATCAAGTCCTTCTGACCTCATGGAGGCAGGCGCAAGAACTGTAATTTTAGAATCTCAGTTTCTTTCTGATGAACCAAAGATTTTTTTTTTTTTTTTTGAGCTGGAAAAAAAAAAATGCATGGTAAGGGGAGGACTTTCTTTAGTGGCCTGAACAAACTCCAGAAGAATAAGGCAGGAAAACGCCTTGCAAAGCTAAGGGAAGTATAGATGTTTGTTCCTAAAGACATAAACACCCCTCCTGATCCTGACTGCGACTTCAGCCCAGCCACCTTGGACATCGGTTCCTGACGCAGGGAAAGTCCACAGTGGAGAAGCTACAGTTCAGAAAATCAAGGAAAAATATTTACATATGTAGGCCGAAATTCAATCTATTGTTATGATTATTTTTTTTAAATCTGCAAAAAAAAAAAAAACATGGTGTTGCATTATAACCCATGAATTTCACGGTTGGAGGCTGAAAGAAAAGAGAGTTCTTAAGTTTGAAAGTTTGAAGGGTGATTCATTTTTGAAAAGACAAAATGCCATGCACCTTGGCTGTTGCCAAAGGTAACGTGCTCTGCCCACCAGACTGCAGGAGCTCCCTGCCTGAGCACATTCGCTGAATCTATTTCTCTGCTTCAAGGAGGAGGTTCTGTCTGCCCCATTTTCCTTTAAACGAAATATCTGTAAGTGGCTATGTATACTCTACGGCATTGCATTTTACTGTGTGGGTATTTCCGTTGTCTTAGTGAATGAGTTAGTGGGAGACAGTGAGTTGGGTAAACTTCTTTGAAAAATAAGGTGAAAAATTCTAACACAGATCTCTGAGCCATACTAAATCATGTTTTACAATTTAGATGGAGGCGATGATGTCTCGGAACACAGACACACACACACACACACACACACACACACACACACCTTCTGTTGATACACTGATACTTTTTCACTGTTCTCACCCTCCAAGAATGCTTCATCACAGTTCTTTAGGCCCTCTTTCTTTCCGAAGTTACTTAACTCCATTGTGTGCCCAATAAAAAAAGAATACCGAGCACCAAACACCTCGTTTCCTGGGGAGTGGGAGTGGACGAGGTGGGTGGAGGGAGGGGCTGTGATTTCTTCACGCACCGTCTTCCTGTATCCCCACAGCACCTGTTCCTCTCTTTGTTGCCGCCCATCTTGTACTGAGCTGTTTATGTGTTGATTTCTTCATCTGACAGAGTTCTGTTGAAACCCACAGAAATAATAACCCATGCTGAAGGTTCCGAGTTAATCGTTTCTTCTGCAGAAGGAGCTGTGCTCTCAGGGGTGTGGACTCCTGTCTCGTCAGAAGAAATGCCTGCACTCCAGTCTCCCCTAGAACCTGACACTCCCCCCACACTAACGCTTCCTGAGAGGGGCTCTTGGCTTAGCAGTCCAGATGCCCACGGCTCACATGCTGAGTGCCTGGGTTCGATCCCGGCTCGGCTCCTGACTGCCATTTCTTGCCAAAGCAGTCCCTGGGGCAGCTCAAGGCACTGGGCCTCTGCTTCCCTTCTGGGTGTCCTGGATTATATTGCCAGCCCCTGGGTAGCACTTCAGCCCAGTCTTAGTCAATGTGGATATCTGGGGAGTGAACTGGTGGATGGAAGCTCTCTGTTTTCCTCTCTGTATCTGACTCTGGATAAAAATATGGAACATCAGAAGCTGTTGGAGAATTCCTGGGTGTGCTGATCTTGGGACCTGAGAGTGAAAGTGCGAAGCCCTCCAGGGGAGAGCCAGCTGCTGCCATGCCGGGCACTCAGGCCTCGGGGCCTGGGGAACCGATCGTATCCCTTCTCACGTACACAGTCTGGCGAGAACTCCAGCCCTGTAGGCAACCCAATCTTGCTTGGATTTCTCAAACCTAATTTAGATCAGGGTGTGAGCAGATGAGAGTGTTTGACTGAAGCAGCCCTTGGGGCTTCTGAAACTCTCTGGCTAGGATGTCACCTCGCAGAACAAAGCTCCCCTTTGCGTGGCAGTTGGCTGTGGAAGGGAGATGGCGCAAGCTCGAATCCAAAGTCCAGGTCTGACCACCTGCGTCCTCTCATTGTTGAACGTCCCTGTGCGCAGCTTCCCCGACTGGCATTGAGTGTTATCATGCTATCTCTCTCACAGGGCTGTACTGAATATTATATGAATTAAACATGTTGAATATTTAAAATCATACCTAGCCTCTAAAAGTGTGTTTCTTTCATCTAGTGGCATTGATTACAATATAGCTGATTTTCCTTCAAAGGTTTTTGTTTGTTTTTTGACTTTTTCTTTAATTCTAACAGATTGATGAGCTCCTGTAATGTCTGATCTGCCCATTTTTTTTAATATTTATTTTTAGTGGAAAGTCAAATATACACAGAGAAGGAGAGACAGAGAGAAAAATCTTCCGTCCACTGGTTCATTCCCCAAGTGGCCTCAAAGGCCGGAGTTGAGGATCTGAAGCCAGGAGCCAGGAGCTTCTTCTGGGTCTTCCACGTGGGTGCAGAGTCCCAAGGCCATCCTCGACTGCTTTCCCAGGCCACAAGCAAAGAGCCGGATGGGGAGTGGGGCTGTTGGGATCAGAACCGGAGCCTATATGGGATCCCAGTGCATGCAAGGCAAGGACCTTAGCCACTGGGATACCACGCTGGGCCCCCTGACCATGTTTCTTAGGAGAGAAGATCCTAGGTGGTCATGGGGTGATTCTTTGGGATTGATGGCCTAAGGACCCTGTGTACTTTGCATCCCCACAAAGTCCAAAAGGAATGCGTGCTTGCCTTCCTCATCCCTGGAAGTGATGACAGTGATGATTCAGTGTGGTTTTTCTTAGGGAAGTGACCTCAGGAAGAAACACGGAAATGCAGGGGCGGGCAGCGCGGAAGGTCAAGCATCTGAGATAGTTGGAGGTCAAGGCTGAAAGAGTGGGACTAGCGGTTTTTGTATCTTACCGGTTCCTTCACTGGGTCACTTGTGCATCTGTTCGTAGGAATGCATGCCTGTATGTGTTCTCACACCACACACTTGACCATGGCAATGACAACGAAGCAATCAGGAGGCAAATGAAAGCGACATGGCAAGGCTGTCCGAGCCACCAGATGGGGACTTGTGCACAAAGGGAGAGCCCACCTTGCTCCCTTCATGATGCACAATGCACTTATTTTTTTTTATTTTTGGTTTGTTTACAAATCCAAAAGGGGACTCATTCAGGAAGACTCCAGGTTCGTCTATGGAATATCCTTGGCCTCCCTTGTGGTGTGCAGCAGGCAAGGCCTCTGCAGGCTCCATGGCCGGGGAGTCGTGCTGGATGTCCAAAGTGCCTAGCTGCCATCTGGATCAGGACAAGGAGAGCAAGCAGTCCACGTGGGACCAGAGGACCTTCATCTGTTATAAGTAGATCCTGTGCTCTTGGACCATTCAAGCAAGGTGTCTCCACTCCTCAGTTATCCTCGGCAAGCGAGGGCAGTAGAGTAAGAGACCTGAAGTGCCCTCCCTGTAGCTGAGATAGGCAGACGAGAGGAAAGAAAGGTATAGCCCCCAGTGCTTGGCCACAGCATGTGGGCTGAGCTCACCACGCGGATCACACCGCGGGGCTTTTGCTTGTTTTTGATCACTTTCAACCACCTTGTCATCTGCGATTCCCTCTTCCGTGAGCTGGATCTGCCAAGTGGGAGACTGATCGAAGAAGAAACCAAGTCATCATTTTGATTTTCAACCTTGAGAGTAATCAACGGATGGTTGCCATGGCGGTTAGGTGTAATCTCAGTGATGTGTTTGTGAATTTCCTTCGTTCAATCTTTGCTAAAAAAAAAAAGTAAAACTAATTTTTTGAAAGACAGAATGAGAGCTATATGGAGATATGTACACACACGCACACATCCCCAGGAGTCATTCACTGCTTCACTTTCCAAGTGAGGAGCTGGGACTCCAGGCAGGGGCAGGGACCCACGCTGACACAGTCGGAAGTGGCGCCGTCAGGACCCTAACTGGCACTGCATCTAACCTGCTGTGCCACAACACCCTCCCTTTGGTCTTTCTCCTTCATTTAACAATACAGAAAGAATCACTCACATTTCAAAGCACTTGTATCCTTCCACCCCACACTCTCTTTCCGCCCCCACCCGCCTCTTTCCCTGTCACACACAGGTACACACGCACAGTATAGAGAGTTCTGAGACAGAGGTAGAAACAGCTGGACAGTGAAGGTGTTTAAATGTGTAACACCAAAGGTGAGTGCGTATCATGCTTTCAGAAATCACCTGTCTCCCTGCCCCCATGGAGCACCCCGCTGCGTCTTCCCCTCTGCCATCCCTGAATTAAGGTTGACCGGCAAGTTGAAAGCTGAAATTGTCAGAACGTGATAAACAATTGACTCATGATGACACTTAGCTTTTGGTGGTAATAGTTATTATTGTTGCAGGAGGGGCTCATTACTTCCTAGGTGTGGCTTCCCTCGACCTGGGCCAGATCAGTTTATCAGAGGCCAAACAAGCACATGCGATATAATTAGGATGTGTGAAGAGCAAAGCAACCTCTTCCCATTTAAAAGAAAAATGCTCACTTTTCTTTGGCAGCCACACCTTCTAATTACTAGCAAATGTTTAAGACTCATTATCTTCAAAGTTTGGAGAAAGACAGAGAAAGAGGAGGGAAAGCACTGATAGGGGCAACTTGAAGGGATCAAAGGCCCTGGTGCATCAGCCTGCACGGCTCTTCCTGGGCAGCCCCGAAGCCCCACCACAGACAGCATGGGCTGAGAGTCACCACACGATCCCGGTGACCCCACAACAGGAAGCTGGGCTCAGTCCCACCCCGCCTGGACCCACTAGTTCCCCCACCTCCTTTGAAGCCCTCTGTTAAGCAAGAGACAGTGGTTGGCTGAGGGTAGGGAAGCAGGAAGGGAAGGTAGGGTTGAGTTTTCCAGGACTGAAGTGGTTAAACACTGCCACCTTTCCATCCCTGGCTGTCCTTCCTTGGGCCAGCTCACCTCTGTGGAGTTACAGCAACCTTCACTACCTTTAGATCCTGTTGTTTCTCCCTGTGAGCCTGTTGCTGATCCCCAGCACAGTATCTACCAAGCCTGGGAGAAGTGCTAGTCCAACTGCCAGAAGTTCTCCTGGCTGTCTCTGTGTGTTTAATCTGGTTTCCTCAATTTAGCAAGGGTTATATGTGTCCCTGGTGGAGGGTTCTGCCAAGCAGAGCCAGAACAAGACTTCGAAAAGGGGCGAGTGTCTGCAGAGGTGTAATGAGAAATCTCTTACATTGAGCTCTGTGAAAACCTGTTATTCCCACATGAGATCAGAATTTCAGTTTAAGTGAGATTGACGTGCTTGCTGTGGAGAGTAAACTGTCAGCTCTTTTTCAGGTTGAGTATTCAAACTGCTGGCACCTCCCAATGTTTCCTTCTGTTGTTCTTGCCGTGGCTGCATCGTGAAAGCTTGTGTTCTTGAGAAGGGGGGACTTTGAACAGTCTTGGGGGGGGGTGTAAGGCATCTTTAAAAAGTTCAAGGTAAGTGTGTATTATGAAAAAAGAAACTGGGTATAGGTTTCAAGTTTTCCACTAACACTGACTTTTAATTTTGTGTTTGTGTGTTTAAAAGACTTTATTTGTTTGAAAGAGTTACAGAAAGAGATGGAGTGAGTGAGTGGGAGGGAGAGGAAGAGAGAGAATCCTTCAATTGGTTCACTCTGCAGATTGCTACACTACACTAAAGCCAGGAGTCAGGTGCTTCCTCTGGCTCTCCACAGGTAAGGGGTCCAGTTGCTCGGGCCAGCCTTTGCTATTTGCCCAAGTGCATTAATTAGCAGGGAGCTGGGGAGAAAAGGGAGCAGCTGGGACTTGAGTCGATGCTTGCATGGGATGCTGGCGCTGCTGCTGATGCTGTAAGCTGTTGAATTGCAATACCAGCTCTGAATTTTTAGTATCTTTAAAAATTCATTTATTTGTTTATTTGGAAGGCAAAATTACAGCGAGTGAGAGAGAATAACACTAACTTATCTTATAATTCTATGTTTCCAAGAAACACTCCAAGATCTGCCACATGTTCAGATAAGCAAACATTGCTGTCCTGAACCCCTGGACACTACCCTAAGGGTATAGTTTTTTGAAAGGCTTTAGTTATTGTTGTTGTTCATAAAGATTTATTTGAAAGGCAGAGTGATGGACATGGGAAGAAGAGAAATTTTCCATCCACTGGTTCAGTTTGCTACTGGTTCACTGCTACAGTTGTGATGATGCAAGCCGGAAATCAGAAACCTGAAACTCCACCCAGGTTGTCCCACGTGAGTGGCATGGACCTCAGCACTTAAACCATCATCCTTCCGCAGGGTAGATTCCCATGGGCAGGGAGTTGGATCAGAAGTGGAGTGGATTTCCCGCCCCTACATAGGATGCAGGCATCTAAAGCGGCTACTTCCCTGGCTATGCCACAGCACCCACCCCAGAGTGTATCTTTAAATGTCTTTGATTGACTTTGCCCATGAGCCAAGGGTACTGCAAAAGTTTTGCTGACTGTCTTGGTCCGAGTAGCTATGGAAATGTATCTGGAGGTTTCAGGAATGTGTGACGAGAACCCGAATGGAGGAAGGTTTCTCTTTGGTCTGACTTCCCAGACTTTGTGGTGCTGCAAAATCATGCATCTTTTGCTCTTGTCAATTTCTAAAGGACATACTTTCTCAATTTCCCAAATAAATTCTGCTGATTAGCCTTTCTGCGCTCTCTCTCTCTGCCTTAGGGAGCTTAAGAGACGACCCAGCCAGGTTTGAACCAGACGACAGTTTCCAAATAGTTCCCTCTGTGGCACGATGGTCATTTTCGGGATAGCGCCGTCGAAGTTTCCATTTTGACCCGGGTCTTGGTCAGCCACAGGAAAGCTTTTACCAGGGGATGCGCTCAGGAACCAAACTGTCTTTCTTCCTTGGAGTTTTCATGTTCCTTCAAACCCGTATAAAAGGGATTGGATTTTTGAACTTCTCTCTTAACTTTGGCCATTTGGCTTTGGGCTTGAACCACGGATACTGCAGAACTTTTCTGACCGTCTTAAAGTTAAAAAAAACATTTATAGTATCTGTTAAGTACTCATGTTGTGCTCAGCACTGAACCAGTGCCATAAATATTGTATTGTGTGAAAAACCTAGGACAGGATTCCCTGGAGGCTGCCACGCCAGGGGAGAGCACAGTGTAGGGCAGGTTTGGAAGGGGCATATTCTTTTAACTTTTCTTTACTGTGGAAGAATCTTATTTCATTTTCAAAGACAAAGGAAAGCTTTGCTGGGTACGTTATCCAGGGTCGACTGCTTCCAGACTAATCAAAAAGGCCACTTTTTGATTATGTCCTCATTGTGACAAGAAACATCTTCCAATTCTGCCATTCTTTCTTCTGCTTTTTTACTTCTAGCATTGTAGCTTTCCACTGATTTTTTAATTTGCTCTATTGCATCCTTCATTTCCAATAATTCGACTGTATTTTGTTTCAGTGTTATATTTCCTGTGTGTCATATTCCTGAAATTCCTGCATGTGCTTTTTGTTGTTGGAACACAGTTCTTTGTTTGTTGTCTTTTGTGCCACGCCCTGCAGCGAGTTTCAGGTTTGGGTTTTTAGGTTAGACTTCCACCGTGGTCCCTGTAGTCCAGCTCCTGGCTCATCATTCTACCTCCCGTGATCCAGGACTTTTACTGCACTGCTGTCTGTACAATATTTCTCCCACTTCTGGTTCAAGCAGTTCCCAGGATTAGGGAGACACCAGGTGTCCAGAATACCTAGGTTTCTGGTGGTGCTGATATTGCTGGAACCTGCTGGCTGTTAGATCTGCAGGCCACCCAAATTTATTTTGAGTCCTAAGATGCCAAATTGGTATTATTTTCCCTGTGGGACCAGTGAAATGCACTGAGCTCAGTGAGTTTGCTGCCAGCTCAGTGCATGTGTCAGCTCACTGTTGTCCTTGCAGTCTCAAAGCCTTTGCCACACTGTACAAAATGGCACCTCATGTGCAACTTGTGGAGTTTTTGGTCTGCTGGTTATCAGGTCTGGGGGCTACCCAGATCTATTTTGGGTGGAACCTGTAGGATGCCATATAGTTGAAGTTTACTGAGCCCACAAAACAAGTTTACTCACAGCCCACTGCATATGCCATCCTGTCCCATAGCCTTTGCCTTCCTACACAAAATGGCACCTGATTTGGCTTTAAGGGGTGGACTGGGCTGTGATATCCACCCTGTTTCTGCACTGCCTGTTTGGGATCTGCTGCTCTGTCTCTGCTCCTGGTCAAATCAAGCAGACCAGCAGGATGGGCAGGTCTTTGTCTGGGTTCACCTCCTGAACTGCTGGTGATCTCCCCTTCCCACCTGGTTGCTTGTGGAGTTCTGGCCTCCAGTGGAGTTCAGATTGCCCCTTGCTGAATGCCGCTGGTGTATCGTGTCATTGCAGCACGACGCCACTGTGTCCTCTGCTTTCCCATGTCGGTCAGTCTCTAGGCACCCCTCTGCTGTTGGTCTGTCCTTTCCTATTTTTTGCAATGTGCCCTCTCTGCTTCCCCCTGGCTAATGTTTCTCCATCTGTTTAAATGTGTCCTCACCCTATGCCACCATTTTCATTCTCTCAAATACATTTTCTGTTTTAAAATATTTATTTATTTGAAAAGCAGAATTACAGAGAGAGAGAGAGAGAGAGATGGAGAAAGAAATCCTCCTTCTCCTGGTTCCCTCCTCAAATAGCCACAATAGCTACAGCTGAGCTGATCTGAAACAAGGAGCCAGGGACTTCTTCCGGGGCTCTCCTGGTACTGCAGGGCCCAAGGACTTGAGTCATGCTCTGCTTCTTTCTCAGGTAATAATCAGGGAGCTGGATCATAAGCGGAGTAGCCAGGTCTAGAACAGGTGTCCCTGTGGGATGCTGGCAATACACTTAGCTTACTTTGCCGTGATGCTGGCCTGTATTTTCTTATCAATGTGTGGGTATTACCGAGCCTCTCTTAAAAATAAAAAATATGTTTTATCTTTTTTTTCTCAGGACCTATATAAATAAAATTTCATGTATTGAAATGATATGCATACATCAATATCATAGTGAGCAAGCTGATTTATTATGCGAATTCAACAGTTATTGTGCACGGAGTGAAGTCTTCCATTATCTGAACTCAAAACTCACTTGAGAATTTACGGAGCTCTGAAGAACGTATAGTTTTTGCTTTAGATAAAGTGGCAAAACCAGAAACTTTAGAGAAAGCTTTTTCTGCCTCTAATCACTATTCCTTTCTGGTCGCTTTCTCTGGAGAAAAAACATCTAATGACCGCTCTTTACCAATCAAATCATTATCATAATGGGTTCATGTCCTAAAGACATCACATTAAAGAGCAGTAGCTGAGCTCACAGATTTCATGGAATACGAATTTAAACATTTCTCTGCCTTGTACAGAAAGTTTTAAAATAAAACAGAACATCAAAGCATCAAGAAAAAGTGGTGTTTTATTCATATTGATCAAGCTTCCCTGTTCCTCTTGTCATAGCTCTTTCAAAGTCTAACACGCACACACACTCTTACTTTTTTTTGATGTGTCATATGTACTTGAGGGAAATGAATTTTGTATTCACACTGTCTTCGACATATTGCAGTTGTTGGCTGACATAATGTCCTGACCCAATGGTGCAGAGTTGTAGCTCTCTTGAAGGGGCTTACAGCTACGCCACAGCCATTGGTACAACAGGAGAGAGCCATCGTGTTTGGTGCGCCTGGAACATAAGCAGGTGTGGGATAGAAATGTGCATTGGCCTTGCAATCTTGTAATGGGGGAACACAAAACCTTCAGGAGAAAACAAACTTTTTTCCTTCACCACCTGCACCACTTCTGTTTAAAACATGTTAAAGCCTGAACTTGAATTCATCCTGTACTTGGCAACATTTTTCAGACAAATCTGGTTACTGCACAGCTGACAACTAATGTGTTCCAAGGTGGAGAGACGAAACACTCTCCTAAAGGCCACTTTCCAACGTTATTATACACCAGTGAGCCCTTGTGGTTCGTCAGTGCCCCTCACCGTGACTAATAGGCCGATTTGGCCTCCACGATGCTGAATCAGCCTGCTGCCACCGTGGGGTTCTGCCACTGAGAAGACTCTGTGTTCCTTTCCTTCATGGAACGAAACCAATGGTTGTTTTCAATAGTTTATGGGAATTGGCAATAAGTAATGGATTACACTACTAGTGGGGACTGTACCCACACGTGTGCATAGGGAGACACACGCAGAACCGTCACATTGTGCTGATTCTGTGTTAAGGATTGCCCCAGACCTGACAAACATGAACAAACAAACAAAAGTACAGTAACAGTCTAGGAAGTTGGCCAGAAAGGCTTCATCCAACTAACTTCAATTTTATCATCAAAATCACTTCACAAGAGAGGTACTGGTTTCAGAGAAGTAAAATACTTGAAACCTTTGTGAGTTTCTTATGATCTGGTTCAGGGACATCGCCGTATCTCTACTTGCAATCAAGTTTTCGGATGAAGTCAACATCATCCCCAAAAGCAGATTGGTCAAAAATGCCAAAGGGCACAAAGGGCTAATGACTCAAGTTGTCTAAAACGCTTGATTCATGCCCAACACAGCTTTGCAAATGGAAATAGAGCATCCAGAAAATTTCTTCTTCTTGAGGAAAACATCTCCCTCCACTTGGACACATCATAAAATAACACCCACAGACAAAGAGTTAGTGCCGTACAAACACAATGAAAATCACAGTGATAATTCAGGACATGTGGGCACAACCCCCTGAAAAAATGTCTCCGTTATGTAACTGCCTGACAGTATCGAAGGTTGTCTTTGTATTCAAGACACTTTGTAGATCATCAATGCTCATAAACTTTGAATCTTCTAAGTTTCCAGTCTCTCTCAGATAGGAAACTTGAAAGAATATGATTTTGTCATAGATAAAAATTAAAAGCATGTCTGAATTAATGCTGTTAAGAGAACCATCTGGGGGATGGAAGATCTCCCCATCCAGCTCCCTACTCATACACCGGGGAAGGCAGAGGAAGATGTTGCAAGTTCTTGGGCCTCTACACCCTTATGGGAGGCCTGGAGGCAACTCCTGGCTCCTGGCTTAACCCCACTGTTGAAGCTATTTGGGAGTAAACCAGCAGAAGGATGGTCTTTATATCTCTCCCAGTCTCTCTCTTTATAATGCTAACTTTAAAATAAATAAATTATATATGTATGTACTGACATATACATGCATGTGTCTAGTTCTCATTGTGTATTATATTATTTCCTTCCACCCCCTTCTTATGTGCCACAGCCACCAGTGGAACTTTATTTGGGATAAGGAGGTAATTAAGATTAAACGGAGTATTGCGAGTGGAGTTCTAATTCCACAAGACTTTGGTTCTTATAGGGAGAGGTGCTGACATTGTGGTGCAGCAAATTAAGCTCCTGCTTGGGACAATGCTGGCATTCTGCATCACTGATGGCTTGAGTCCAGTTCCCTTTTAATGTGGTGGATGATGAGCCAAGTTATTGGTTCCAGACCCAGGTGGAATTTCAGGCTCCTGGCTTAGTCCTGGCTCAGTCCTGGCTGTTGCAGCTATTTGGGGAGTAAACAAAACAAAACAAAACAGGAATTGTCTTTTTCTCTCTCAATCATTATTTTTAAAAAAGGTTTATTTCTATTGGAAAGATTGATTTATAGAGAGAAGAGACAGAAAGATGTTCTATCCACTGGTTCACTTACTCCCCAGTGGTTTCAATGGCCAGAGCTGAGGTGATTTGAAGCCAGGAGCTTCCTCCATGTCTCCCACATGGGTGCAGGGTCCCAACGCCTTGGGCCGTCCTTGACTACCTTCCCAGGCCACAAGCAGGGAACTGGTTGGGAAGTGGAGCAGCCGGGACACAAACTGGAGCCCATATGGGATCCTGGCCTGCAAGGACTTTATCCATTAGATTACTGCGCCTGGCCCCACTCTCTCTCCATCTTAAAAACAAGAGAGAGAGAACAGGGAGAGACATATCAAACCTCCCTCCCTTTCTGTGTGTAACCAAGAGGAGAAGGTGATTGTCTGAAAGCCATGAGGAGGAACTGAAGAGGCTGGCATCTTTATCATAGATTTCTTACATCATTTTGCATTTTAGTAGGCTTTCAAGGGGCTCATGTGATACCTTCAATAATCTGAAACTTGTCCCATATTCAAAGAACAGCTGAGGCACACAGCCAACCGTGCAATAATTGTCCAAGGATACAGTCCAGGTGCGTGGAGGTTCCTTCAGAGAGCCCAGGATTTGGCAGATTGTCACGGTACCCTCAGGAGATGGTGCAGGGGCAAAGAGCCCTGCCCACACCTGCGCCTCATGCCTGCGCCTTTTACAGTATCTTCATCCCAGTCAGCCACTGCAGCAGAGGGGTGCGAAGACATTGAGGAAACACTCGCTTGCCTTGTTGTCCATGGTTGTCTCGTTGAAATCTCTCCTTCCTTTCCCTACGACTTTGAGTCCAGGGAAGACCCTCTGTAGTTCTGGGTTCTGTTCCCAGGCACCTTCAGCGGAAGACCCAGCATGATGCAGTTGTTCTCTGAGGACCCAGGTTTCTCATCGTGTAGATCAGTCTTTGCGGTTTGCTCTAATTCTGTGAGGCCACTAAGAGAAAGAGACTGTAAGGCTGTTTCCACATTGACTGGAACCTGACAGGTTTGTGGTGGTGGTGGTGGTTGTTGTGGTAGTTTTCTGTTTTCCCCACACAGGCAGAAGATTTGAAAATTTTTAAGCATTTTCTTTGTCTTAATTAGATGGCGTTACGACGCTCATTATAATAGATAATAGTTGACGTTAATCAAAACAACCAAGTTTCTAATTGAATTGATAAACCAATCAGTCCCCTTAGGCATTTCATAGTATGCTATGTAGAATGAGAATAATTAGATGTATTTGCACAATATGGTGAAAATTAAAAGGAAAAATATATGATTTGTAACTGTAACTTAAAGTGTTGGGATTTTTTTTTTCAATGATCATCATTATCATCAGCAATTCTCTGGGGGAAATTGCGATGAGATTTACTTGGACTCTTATAAACTGAGGATCTGAAGACAAAAATGAGATAAACCTGTTTTTGAAAGAACAATATGTACATCTGTTTACTTACCTGCACCGGTTGTCCAAGGGCATGTACGCAGGGCCTTTGATGTGTAGGAAAATGTCCCCTCAAATGCCCACACACCAGCTGATTTGATCTCTTCCTGCGTGGCATTGTGGTGTAAACAGACCAGTGGAATGAATTTTGCCATGGAAATAGGGCATAGTCAAGGAGAGGCCTTGTTAGCGTTGGTAAACTGGGGAGACTTGTATGGTCTACATAGGCTTAGCCATGACATTGGTCCTGAAAATACCCAACTCCCTAGGGGGGCTGACTGGATCTGAGCTCCCAGGGATGGGGTCCAGGGTTTCTGCTGGTCTCCAGTAGGGCTGGGAACCAGCACAGCTTGCAAGTGTGCCCAGGTGCCCCTGCTGCTGGTCTGGGGGTCATTGAGGCAGAATCTCCCCTCTGGTTGTAGTTTGATGAGGAATAGAACTCTGTATTTTCCAAGAGGAAGCAAACTCCTGGAATTTTCAATCCTTTTGAATTGAAAGGATTGAAACCTGGCTGGTTTGCCAAAATAACTCAAAGTATGCAACAAGATGTCTGCCTACCTCTAAGGTGTTAAATCATCCCCTTGGAGCCATAAAACATCTGGAGGAAAATCCCTTCTGCTTCTAAACTCCCCGTTGCTCTCTCTGTCTCTGTGTGCAAGCACACACAAGCACTAGGGATTCCAAACAGCCACTTGCAAATAACAGTAAGCTGTGTCCCAATAATAAATGACAGTAGCTTCCACCTTCATTTCAAAGTCAGTCTAGAAGTAGAAAAACAGTGTAGACTAATGAATGATGACACGCAAAAGGGGCCCAGTTCAGAGACTGTGTGAATACTGGAGACATTTACGCTGTAGACAATGGCCCACTGTGTTTTTCTTCAAGGATGATGCACCAGAGATGTTGTGTGCTCAGACAGAGTTTTATGGAATAGAAATCATATCCCTCTTCCAGTTTGTCAAGAAACAGAGATTTCTCTTTTTTCTCCTCCTGTCCTTTTCATGACCAAGTTCATTTTTGAAGACGGCTCAAAGGGTGATTACCTTAATATAACAGACAGTGTAATTTTTATACTAACCATCGTGTCCTCTTTGATCTAGGTGTTTTGAATGAACAGTTGGTTGGTGATGTGGCGGAATGAATAGCTGGTTGGATTTACTTGAGCTTAAAGAAAGCTCACCTCCAGTTGGAAACAGATCGGGAATTGTGTGTCTTGGCCAGAATCTTATTGTTGTCACACTGTCATCTACAGAATGGAACTCAAACTCTAAGGACACGGGGAGGGCGCTTATGACTAAAGATTCAGAAAAGTGCCACTGGAAGGAAGGTGTGTACAAGCTCTCCAGGGCAATTCTCTCCTGATTTTTAAATTATATCCAATGACTGGGATATCTTCTCTCGGCTTTCTCCTTTACAACCCAACAGCACAGTTGGTTCACCATCAGGTAGAAAAATGTGACTCATCTTACCTCCTCACTCACATTCTCTGTGTAAGCAACCTTATTTACCCAGTCTGAGCTTCAGCCTTCTTATAGTTAGAATGGGATTTTAAAATAAAAATTCAAGAACAGATAGGAAGCATCTAGCATAGGAATAGCACTCAGAAACATTGGTTCTTCCGTTTTTCTGTCGGGTGTCAAGGATGGCCTCAAATAAAATCCCACTGTGTTTTAAACTGCATCACACTGTAGACTTAGAAGGAGATATGCAGTTATTTAAGTTCAAATATTGTTTCTATTTTTGGGAAACCATCTGTTTGTCAGTATACTATGAATGTATTCTAATGATAGTCCCATTATAAAGGAGATTTTTAAAAAATGTATTCTCTCTACGAGGGTTGCAAATGTAATACATTTCAAAAAAATAAACAGGGAATAGGTGTCAGTGCTTAGTGTCTTCTGGGCTGGGATGGTATTCCTAACTGGAAATCATTGGAGTAGGACATCATTCTCTCGGTTGGAGAGCAGCCTCCGGGGGCTATTTGCCCACGCTGATGTTTGGCGGAATATGTTACTTACCACCTGTAAGTTGCCTATCTGGTGATTTCTGTTGAGAGCGATGCTGCAGCCTTTACCTCTCCGTTAGGTAGTGTGGTTTGGTTAATGGATGGGTAACAGGGAAGAGTGTAAGGGGAAGCTAATGTTAATGTGAACTCCTACCGCTTTTATTATAGTGGCACTCGCAATAGCTAAGGTTGAGCAGCTGTTTCCATTATGAGCTCCTATTCCAGGGTTTATAACTGAGCTGTAAAAATTTGCCCTAGGCTAAATCTCCGCTTATCGGGTCTTAGCCTGGGAGAATTCCCCCTCTCCACCTCCCTAATAATATGTTTTTTTGAAAAGAAGAAATCAATTGTGCCATTTAAAATAATCAGAAAACACGGGGATTTGGAAATATGTCTAATTTTTATTATGTTCATTACAGATGTTGGAATTGATGATAATTACATTTGTAGATCTCTAACAAGAAAAGTCTCTGGGTCATAGCTTTGAAACATACACAGAAAATATTCAAGGCAGGCTGGTCCGACAATCTATCAAGAGCAGTAATTTCATAGGCCATAAAATGCGTCATTATGTGTCAAAAAAAAAAAAACCACACCAAAATTCTGGTTAGTTTAACCATATTAATTTGTTAATCAGATAGGGTTATAGGAATTGTGGCATCTTTCTAGAACTTTCAAAGTCATTTTGCATTTTAGTAGAGCAATAAATTGACATGCTAAACTGATGGAAGTTTGTTGAAGACACTCGTGGTGCTTTTATTCGTACATCGAAGTGGCTTGCTAGATACAAGGATTGCTTCAGCTTGCATTAGAAAGCTTTAACTCTTCATGGCAACAGCAGTTATTTAGCAGGATTAGAAAAAAATGACATAAATGGACGTCACAGTTACGTTTTGTAAGCAAGTTTTGTCTTGCTTTGCAGATGATGAGGTCAGCAGTCACAATTACCGTTACAGAGCCCAGGAGAAAGAGGCATGCTCCTTTCCATGGGGGGTGCACCTTGAACCCTGTGGGGAAGAACAGGGCTTCATCAGAAGGTAGGGGAGAGTCTAGAACCATGAGCCAGAGCCTTAGGATGGTTTCTGTGGTAGAAACAGGTGGAGCAGCATGAGCAGGTTTAGGACCGGCTGATGTGAATAGCTCCCCGGGGGCTCTGGGGACCCGGGAACAGGAGGCCTGTGTTGGTTCCACAGCTCAGATATCAGAGAGGTAATGAATACCCAGTCCCTGGGTGCAGCTTCCAGACCCAACAGTTCACACTTGCTTCATCAAATACTGGGCAAAAATGGTCTCCGTTTCCACTGCCCTGAACAGCCTGGGGTGACCCTGGCTCTGTCTGCTCTCAGGTGGAATTCAGACTTCTCCGTGTTCTCACTCCGCGCCCCAGGGTAAGTTACTTGTTCTCTCTGGGTATGTCATAGGATTGCTGTGAGGAGGAGCAAAAATAATTAATGTGAAGCCACCAACACAAGCTAACATGTATTCATCTAGTGGTAACTGTTCTAGAAATGTATTTTCATTATTAACCTAATTTGCCATTGCAAGAGTTTGTGGGCTTGGAGTACTGTTGTTTTGAAAAACAGCTCTGTATCTAGTATCACAGGGAGAAAGAAAATGCATTCTTGTTTCTGAGTCACCCATTGGTCATCAATTGCATGCCAGGGAGTTCTCCTGAGTTCCAAGGATACAAGGCTAGATACTCCAAGGGGGCGGCTGAGCGGCCAAAGTGCTCACTGCTCTCCCAGCCACTCTGGGTAGTTTTCAGTGACTGCAGGAATCATTGATGGGGATTGAGATGTCTCCTAAATATGACTATCATGAACCATTTGGAACCAATACAAGAGGTGTCTCTTGCATTGCTTGGATAGTAAGGAATTTTGTCTTTAGAATTTTATTTAAATATCTGGAAAATGTCATTCAACTTTGGGTTTCTAGAACACACTTTTAAAATGGACAAGTTCACCTACTACCAGCTTGCCTCCTCAACAAACATGCACACAGACACACACAAATACCCTTCACACACACACACACACACACACACAACGCTTAAGCCTCTGGAAGAGATAAGAAAAACAAATCAACAACAGAGCTTTGCATAATCCTACACATACTCTTTTTCGTTACTTTGTTTTCTAAACAGGCAAGAATTGTTGATGAAAATTCTGTATTTTCATCCATCTGTGAATACATGATGCCACTTTACTGTATTTCTTTTCTTACCAAGAGTTAGTGGTCCAATTATTAAAAAGAAGCGTTCAACGTGTTGTTTTACAGAAATGTGAGTTTTTGAAGTTAATGGGAGAAGCTGGTACATTTTCCTTGCGGGTGAAGAAAACAAGAATCTTTCTTTTTTTTTTTTTTAGATTTATTTATTTTATTACAAAGTCAGATATACAGAGAGGAGGAGAGACAGAGAGGAAGATCTTCCGTCTGTTGATTCACTCCCCAAGTGGCCACAATGGCCAGAGCTGAGCCGATCCGAAGCCAGGAGCCAGGAGCTCTTCTGGGTCTCCCACGCAGGTGCAGGATGCCAGTGCCTTGGGCCATCCTTGACTGCTTTCCCAGGCCACAAGCAGGGAGCTGGATGGGAAGCAGGGTCGCCAGGATTAGAACCGGATCCCAGTGTGTACAGGGTGAGGACTTTAGTAGCTAGGCTACTACGCCGGGCCCTTTGATGCTACTTTTAAACACAGCATTTTACCCTTAATCTTTTTAATTTTAGTTATTCACATACTATTTTGCACAAAAGTTTGTGTATAAAGACATAGGTGGTGAGAGCTTGAACTAACCTTCTTGTCAGTTTTGATGAGAGACTGGAGATTTGAGAAATCGGAGACTTCTGATTTGTCGAAATGATTTATTTTGGGCTGCTACCTGCTCAAATACCAGAAAAGAACATGTACCTTCCAATTGTTTATTGATTTATTTACACTTTTAATTTTATGATAAAATTCCCTGGGCTGTGGGGTTTCCCTTGCCTCCTCCCCACACGCCCTTCCCCTTACTGGTATCCCCCATGTTATTACAACAGTGTGGTCCTTCCTAAGCGCCCACTGAGTCTGTGATTGTGCTGTTCAGGTGCAATCTGACAGTACATGTACCTTCCTGTTGTTAGTGTTATGCCTTACATGAGAGTAAACTTCCTTTTGCACTGTTAATCTGTATCTTTTAATTTCTTCTCTGCTTGATACGCAGCAAAGAAAAAGGTGTGTTAAAATTCTTACATTAATGGTATAGGTGTTTTCTGCTTTATTGTTTTCTGCCCTTTTTTATTCTATGCATTATCCTTAGTTTCTCCAAAAAGCTTTCCGTCTTTAATCATGGATGATGCGCCTTAGTGGACTTTGTCTTCTTCATTTAGAACTCACTTTAATTCTCATATCTGAAAATGCGGACCTTTAATTTTGAAGTTGTTCGTGATCCATTCTTCAACTATCACGTCTTTCCTGAGTTCCATTTGTCAGCAAGTGCGTCCATTGTGTCTTCTCATTCTGTGGCCCACAGCCCTCACTTCCGCTTTCAACTATTCAATTACTTTTTCTCTGACGTATATCTTGGATAATTTCTTTGGTTCTGTATTCCAATTCCTTAATTTTTTCTTCAGCATTTCCAGTCTGTTCTTGACCCTTTTGCTAAAATTTTAATTTCAATCATGATTTTTTTTTTTAGAACTTCTATTTAGTTGCCTTCAAACTCTATATGGGTTTTTTGGTATCTTTCCCATACTTTTGATTTTTTTGTTGTTGTCTGTTCTACCAAATTTCTATGACCAAAAGTTATAGTTGATCTAATTTTATACTATTCTGCCAGCTGATTCCAATTTCTACTTGATATCTTCTTGCACATTTCTTGTAGTTTTTTGCTATCGACTCCTTCTTTGTAGGCTTTAGACAAGCTCACTGCAGCATGAACTGGATTTACATATTTGGGAGGAGAATTTCCTTTTTTGATTGCCAAATTGAAGACAAACTTTTAGATTAACGTCCCTGCGTGTTCTAGCACCAAACAGGTGGCAAAGTTTGGAATCTTTTCTTGGTCTGTAATTCTAAAAAAGTCTTTGCCTTTTCTCTCAGAGTATAGGAAAAAATGTCGCAGCTTTTCCATCATCTTCCCTGAGAACAGATAACTTCTTCTCGAATGTTCATTATACTGGTAGGCTTCCGAGGGCTTTGTCTGAGTCTTAGCTCCAACTGTGTCTCCCTGGCTGAGTGAACCCCAATTTTTGCCTCTTATCTAGTTATGATAGTTAGAACTAGAGGGTTTAGGTTACCAGGGCAAAGCCACTTCACTATTTTAACTTTGCTGCTTTTCCCATTGGGTTAAAAAAAACAAAACAAAACAAACCTTGCCTCTTTTTTACCTCTTTAATTTTCAAGGGCCTCTTAGTTTTCCGTCCTCAAGTATTTTTCCCACATTTTTGTGAGATCTGATCTGCATTTATTAGGGTTCCCAGATGTTTTGTAAAAGGTTACATAGGCAAACAGTGGAAGTCTTCTGGAAACATTTACGATGATACAAAGAGTGCAGTAAGGGCAAGGACAGATATTTGATTGTTCTTTCTGGAAAGATTACAGTTGAGAAGTGACATGATGGAAGATTACAAAAATATTAGGGTTTGGTCATGGGAATTTGGATGTCTCTAATAAGTGTACCTGAAAGAACTCCTGTTTTTAAGAGGAAATGAAAATATTTTGGGTTTTATTGCTAATCTTTGGGGCATTACAGTAATTTTTCCTTGATGTCTCTGTTAGAAATTGAAACGTAGTTGCATGAAACCAGTAGAACAATGCACGTCCTCTAATCATACAAACTGTATGCCACTCTTGGGAGCAAAAAGGGGCTGCTTCAGTGGCCGCTGTCTCCACCCCTCCCACCCCCTTGCCCTCTCCACTGATCGTCGGAGCAAGTCTGTGCCAGTCCAAGTTGCGCTTCCGCAGCTTGTGGTCCCTAGCATTTGCTCTTTGATTTATTTTCAGTTTCCTTATTTCTTGTATCTTTTCTCTTCTCTCTTCTTGCTGTACCTGGAGTTTCAATATCAGATAAAGACGTTTCAGGCTCCAGAGTTCCTCTCGGGGCACTTGCTCTAGGTATGCATGCCGATCGTGTTGCAGACACCATGACTCAAAGCTGAGACCTGCTGGGTATGTGACTGGGAATTTCTAAGGAGGAAATGACCCTGCTGTCCAGTAGAGGAAAGGTGTTTGGGAGTTGACCACTGGCAGGAGGAAGGGAGGAGGCAACCCTTTGCGGAGATGGACCAGCGGTTCTTACGGCGCTTCCTCTCTGTAGCTAGCATTGCAGGGACTTAAGAGAAAGTGATGTTCTGTGTGCTTTGAATTAAAATTCAGCCTCAGAAACAAGGGGTTGTAATACTGTTTTACACACCTATTCCCCATTCACCTTTCCCCCAAAACACAGGCAGGGCTTTCGGGGAAGTTCTGCCAGCCATCTCAAGATCGGATGCTCAGGAGGGAGCACCATGGCCTTGTCTCCCTTCCTGTCATTCCATCAACCAAAGGACACTAACCTTGTGTCATAGAAGACAAGGCTGGAAGCCAAACGCGACACGAAGTCTGCGTGGATCTGACGCAGGCCGTCATACTCCAAGCTCATGCTTCTTCAGAAAGTCATTGGCTTTTGCTCTGAAGTGTCCTGCCCTCAACACCCCTTCTCATTGCTTTGAAGAGGGAATTTGGTGTGCATCATTTGGTCCTTCTTTGGGCTTCATACTGTGTGTGACTCCCACAGGATTGCGGTCAACATCTGTATGCCTCATTTTCCTGTTGCTCTATGTGAAAATCACATACCTCTCCTAAGTTTTGCAGCTATTCAGTTGTGTTTCAGTTCTCTAGTTCATTCACCTACATAGTGATGCTGATTCGAAACAAACACAAAACACAACTGCTTAGTCGAAATTACTGCCGATTACCTTCCACAACACCATTGTTTTATTCAAATGAATTTCCTCATGTTTCTCCATTTCTAATAACCCCAACACTTGCTGTTTCTGTCCCTTCCTCACCCCGCTCTTTATCTTCTAACCCTTCATTTTAAGAATTATTCCAGAGCGAATGTGTTGCCATCTGCTGGGTCTCTTCCCAAATGCCTGCTACAGAGGGGCCTGGGCTGGCTCCACGGTCAAGGCCAAGCAGCTCCCTCCAGATCGCACCTGGGAGCACCACGGCCCCTGCTGCCTCCCAGGCTGTGTAGGACATTGCAGTCAAAATCAGAAACGGAACCCAGGCACCCTGCTGGGGAATTGGAGCACTTTGTTTATTATTTATATTTTAGAATTCTTCTTTTTAATTAGTTATAAACAGATTCAATGTGAATGGTAAATACAATTCTAAGAACATGACAATATTTTCTGCTTCCTGCCCTCTCTCTTCCTCACATCTTCTTTCCTTTGCCCTCCTTTTTTTCTTAAATTTTTGAGATAACATTTTAAAATTACATTACAGGGGCTGGTGTAAAGGCTGCTCCTCCACCATCAAGTACCACCATCCAATATGAGCGTAAATCTGTGTCCTGCTGCTCCAGTTCCCATCCAGCTCCCTGCTTGTGGCCTGGGAAAGCAGCAGAGGATGGCCCAAAGCCTTGGGACCCTGCACCTCGAAGACGCTCCTGGCTCTTAGCTGTGAATTGGCTCAGCTCCCACCGTTGTGGCCACTTGGGGAGTGAACCAGCAGGTGGAAGATCTTTCTGTCTCTCCTTCTCTCTGTAAATCTGCCTTTTCAATCAAAGTAAATAAATCTTTGAAAAATTATATTACAGTAAAAAGACTTAATGCTTTTTCAAATAAGAAATTTAACAAGTAAAAGCAAAAAAAAATACTTTAGTTCAGTGGGGAAATTCCCACCCCTTTCTTTTAACAAGCTAATCATGTCTGTTATTATCTGCTTCTGTCTGTTATTCATCAGTTTCAAGTATTTCTACAGCACTGATATGTTCTAAAATCTTTCATTTTATATACACCACTTCTTGTATAAATAATACCATAATACAATATACTCTGTTACAGTTTCACATTTTATTTAAAATTTCTACTTTAAATAATCTGTATTTTTAAAAATGCTGTTATAACATTGATATAAAGTAGCCAAATAGAATATGCGAGAATGTTAGAATCTATTATGTTTACATCAAAATGCAAGAAATCTTCATTTCTGTCCATGAATTTCAGGACTGCTTTGCACCTACATAAACTTGTATTTTAGGTCCATTTTTCTCCGAATGATTTGGTGTGAACATGGTGTCCATTGGTGCCTTTCTCAGAATGGATCGCTTAGCTGTTGATGAAGGATGTGTGGGTGTAGTATTTTTCCTGCGAGAAGGGAGAAAATGTTGCCACAACCCTCCTCGGTGGGTTGGTCAGGAATGAGGCTCATCACTCTTGCTCAACTGGTCTCCAGGGACAGCAGCCCAGGAGGCTGACATGGAAGCAGTGGTTACCTGTTGCCAGCTTTTATCTGAGGTCCAGACAAAATCTTCTAGATTGAGCAAGGAGTCTCCACCCAATGGCATTCCCAGCCAGTATGTCTTCACATTGGCCACCAGGGCTCCAGGGTCTGTCCTGGTAACTTTCCATTCCGTGTCTACCAAATGAGGAGGTAGGGGCTTGAGAGGAAGCATATGGTCCAGGAACTGGGTGGAGGCTCCAGGGTTGTAAGAGTAGGAGAGAGAAGCAGAAATAAATGCAGAATGGATCTTAAAGAAGCCATTTATAGAGCATTTATTTACTTATTTGAAAGAGCTAAAGTGAGCGTGAGAGAGAAGAGGGAGGGAGGAAGAGAGATATCTAATCTGTTGGTTTACTTGCCAAATGTCTGCAACAGCCAGAACTGGGCTAGGCTGACACTAGGCACCAGGAATACCATCTTGGTCTTCCTCTTGGGTGGCAGGGGTCCAAGTACTTGGGCCTTTTTCCTCTGCCTTCCCAGGAGCATTGGCAGAGAGCTGGATCATGTGTAATGACTGGAGTTCTGGCATCATCACGTGCTGTGCCATGACACCTGCCCCAAGCAGAGATCTGAAGTTTCCCTTTAAGAAGGCCACTGGTTCTTAGCAAAACATCAGGACAAGAAGGAATGAAGCAGACTAAGGGGCTAAACCGACGGTTGGTGGGGGGTTGAGAAAAAGGGCTTCCGCTGGCTGAGAAAGTCCCACTGGGGAAGGAGGGTGCAACAGATGGAACCCAGGCCTCAAATTGCAGCCTGAAGAGCAGCTCCCAGTTTATCCCACTTATGACCATAGAGGTCTTCCAACAATTCTTTCCTCAGATGTCACTCGCCACAAACAAAAAATACTCCTACCTTCCTTCCCCCTTCCTTTTTTTTTTTTTTTTCCCTTTCCTTTTAAACCAAAAGTACCTGCCAGGTGTCTCAGTGCCCAAACCAGTGGCTTTTTATGACTTAACCAAGACCAAAGAGATGCCCAAAAAAGGAGATGAAAAAGGATTCAATTCTCCTAAGACCCAGAACATTCCCCAAGACCTTTGTGGCCACAGGAGGCAGCACAGAAGGTTGAGATGACAAAAGTTCCTGCTGGGAGTCTTCTAAGGCAGACTCCCTAGAAAGTTGGCACAGTGTAAGGGCAGGTCTTCGGTTCCCAGCCCATTCTAATGATTGCTTGATACACACCATCACTTGCCGCCCTAGCTGGCACAACTCATGAAGCCAAACTTTCAAGACCCCAATCAGAGTGAACAGCCAAGAGACACCCATCCCTGGGTTGGAAAGGATCAGGAGGGAATGGGGGCTGAGGCATTTCCCTGGAGTCGCTACCTAAACAAATGGTTTTTCTCTTGCTCACTTAAATTTGTCAAGGAAGGGAGATTTCTTTCTTTTCTTTTGTCATTCATTCTCTACTGACCACAAGGAAAGATCAGGGAAAGCTGATTTTGGTTAAAGCAGTTACTTTTTAAAAACCAGCTATTTTATCTGATGCCCCAGGATCTTACCTGCAGGGTCTGGAATGTCAGGTTTCTAGGCCACCTCTCACCGCGCACCAGGACGGTGTGACGTCATGAGACCTCTGATGCCTTCCCCCACCCATGACAAGGGTCATGATTTCTAGATCTGAAGCCTAGTTAACAAGAAGGAAACACACTGAATTTTTAGAATCGAAATTCTACGTGATGTCGGAGACTTCGGAAAGATGATTCAAAGACTCAGGGAAAACTCTGTTTTTCTGGTTAGAGTCAATGAAGAATGGGCAGCAACGCAGAAATGGAATCAGACACGAAAGGATGGCCCATCAGATAGTGGATCAGATGGTGGGTCAAAACAGCAAGGCCTGTTTGTTCAGATTTTTCTTGGCCTCCTTGTGTGGCATTGCTTCTGGAATGAGGGGACTAGGGCCTGCTATTAGACAAACTAGGCCAGAGAATTGCTTTATTACTGTCCCTTAACAGAAAGGGAAAGGTTGGAGTCATGATGCTGGGACTGATGGTCAGCTCTGGGTGGCAGAGATGCTGCGGTTTGCCCTGGGGAAAAGGAATTTCGGTTTCTATGGCCTGCCTAGAGGGGAGAAGAAAGAGGCAGGTGGGGAAAGCAGGGCAGAAGGTGATCAGAAAATGATTTTGCTTCTGAGGCTTTGGCATGTGTTTTTGATGGCAGTACGGAGTGTAACAATGCCTTGTGACATTCTTGGGATATACTTTAGGGTGTCATTTTTCTGAGCCTCACTCTATTTTCTGGGTTAAAATTTTCCTGTTTAGGGTGGTAGTCCTGAACAACGTATGTGAGATGACTTTCACATACATGACACCCAGTGGCTTGCAATGCTATCATCCCTTCAAGGCCCTACAACTTTACTCTAATTCCACACATTTTGCGTCCTCTTGAGAAAGCATGTTAGAATTAACTCAAAGAACCCAACATTAGAAGGATAATTTCGCATATAAGCTAACCAAATAAAAATTAGCTAAGTTTCAAATTTCAACTTTTGCTAATAGTGTTTTGAGCATGACCAAACTGGTATCCTGCAGTACTACTGCGTTTGAGTGAGAAAAACAGAACAAAAGCAAAACTCCCCCAAACATTTTTAGCAAGTCATAGAAATAGTTGACAAAGTTATGAGGCACTATTTGTGCTTTTAAAAATGAAGCAGGATTCTAAAGGAAATTCTAGAAATTTTTGGAGAAATTGTGATTATAGGAAAAGGGACATTGTAAATTTCATAGGATGTTGGAACTCGCCCTTTATAAGGCAGTTAGCGTAGCTAATAGATGCGAGCTGACTTTAAAATTAACATTCCATTGGGTGAGAGAAAGGGGATAGTGGATTAATGCCTTTTAGGGCCTCATTTTTCAAAAATCTTGATTAAACGGTGTTATAAAAGTAAATACTTTGCATTAGTGGCTAATGAAAGACCAGATCTTGTATTTTCCAACTTTAGTGTGATTACAGGGGTTCTTTCTGGAATGCCCCTTAGTCTACATGTATTAAAATCCTGTGCATTCTTTACAGCTCTCTCACAACTCAAATAAGTCCAGCCTTGGTCTCCACTGGGGGCTGTGAGTGTGTATTAGTGCTCATGGACTCTTATCTGTATGGGGCTGTCTCAAGGCAGTTCATAGCTTCCGAACCAAAAACATGACCTGCCTTCCCCTACAACCTGGGCTAGGTCCATTGGCACCGTGGGCCGTCTATCCAGTTCTGAGCCAGGATTTCCTTCCTGACAGGCCCCCTGTTTTGTGAGCTCAGGCCAGCTGTCCATCGCCTCGGCCTTGCATTGCTGAGTCAGCTTCCGCTCTGGCCCTCCCATGTGATCCGGCCTCACTTCAATCATCAACTTCTTTACCAATATTGCCACCAGAGCAAATGTGCTGACATGTAGACACGATTGCCAGGTGCCCCTCCATCAAAGCCTGTGCTATCAGGATTCAGAGAAATCCTTTCAATGGCTCCCACGTTCCCGGGGAGAGGACCAGGGTCTGAGGTCAAGGTCTTGCCTGAGTTGCATTGGTCTCCAGGTCCCATTTGCAGTCTAACCCTGTCCCCTTTTGTGTGCTCCAGCCACACGGACTTCCTCCTGGGTGTGCCATGCTGCTCCTGGTCTGGTCTTTCCCTGGAACTTTGGCCCCAGCTCTAGAGTTCTCCATCGCTTTTCCTCTCAGCCTCTTTCTCGCTTAACCATTTGCCTGCTTAACTCCTACTCAGCCCTGAGAATCAACTGACATGTCATTTACTTAATAAAGTCTGACCTTATGAATTAGTTCATTGCCAACTGCATTCTCATCTGTTTGTTTCAATTCTCCCTGTGTAGGGAATAGTACATGTTTTGTGAATATTTTATTAATATCTGCCTTCACACTATGTTCATATTTTTACTCAGTCTTTCATGCTCCTTAAATCACACATCTCAAGATCATCCAACTGTACTCAAACATGTGAAGGGACTTCAAGAGATTCGTGAACCAAAAAGTATTAAAATTCAGCTCTTGCTGTTTCCTAATATACATTGTCAGGAAACTGGAAGACCTTCTCATTTGCATGGATTTCTATTTTTTTTTTTTTACATTTAAAAATATTTTGTTTTATGATATAGTTCCATAGGCTCTGGGGATTTCGAAAAAGTTTTTCTCCTAAATAAACTTACCTTCTCATTCAGTTTTTCCATTTTGAAGGACATGTTTGTTCTTGGAGAGGCACGTGTTCAAACGGTCCTGGATGTGGCAGGTCAGAGCCCAGCGCTGGATGATAACCGTGACATTCAGTGATGAAGCTTTCCCCCGACCGCTCAGGTAGGAAAACCCGGGGCTCCACTCTGCCCAGCGCACAAGCACAAACACTGGCAGTGGCATTCTCCTTTTGTGTCCTTCTTTGCAGCTGCTAATGCGCTCTGACAGCCAGTGCTGCTCCTTTATGGGTGCCCCAGCAGCTGCAGGCAGGGCCTGGGAAACCTGGCAGCAGGATTTTCATGCCGATTCTCACCCAAGCTGTCCGAAGAGCATTTGCGTGTGTAAAGTGTCTTTGCGTCAGGTTTTTTTTTTTTTTTCACATTTTATCATTTTTAATTTCATCTTTAAATAGACAATTTGGTATTCTGAATGTAATCTTTCCTTTTTTAACCTCAGAATAAATTGGCATCTGATTTGCATGAAAAGAACAATGCCACTCCTAAAGAAGTAAAGATATTACAGCACAAGGTCAAATGAGTGCTTTTGTACATATTAAAATGCATTGAAGGGCTTCATGTGGTGTGAATGCATACGTTTCTCTTGCTGCTCAAGAACTGAACCACTGGTAGGTGATTAAACACAGATCTGATTTTTCCTGTTTGGATTTTAATGAGAAACCAAATGGTCAAAGCCTATTTAGTTGACTGTGGTTTGCAAGCACTCAGGCTTGTCTTCATTTGCTTGGATGTAAGGTACAAGAACTTGGGCAACTAATAAGTCATTTGCAAGTTGATGATGAAAATGAAAGTCTCCTAAAGAAAAAAGCCAAAGAGAGGTCAGGACCTCACTGTGACCTCAAATGTAGCTATTACCCTACTGGTTAGTTGAAATTGGAGATCAAAGATCGAATGTGCGAAATGTGCTTGGCTTTGAATTGCTTCATGAAAAGGGCAAAAAGAAGTATTTGATAATGTGATATTTCCTTCGCTTTGGATTCTGGGTACCCATACTTGACTCTCTGGGGAGAGAGGAATGCATTTTCTTGGTTTAAAAAAGAAAATTATGAATAGGAGAATAAGACAAGAGTTCATCAAATTGCTTTCCTGTTTTTCTCCCTCTTTTTGTAAGTCAAATATCCTTTATAGATTCTACTAAAATAGATTTTGAATGTGTTCAAGTCTCAGTTCATGCTTCCCTGATCTGGCCTGGCTTGGGACTTGACAGACATGAAGGGACTTGAAAAAGTTTGTGGAAAATATAATTAAAAGATGTTTATTTTAGTGAAAAAAGGGCTTGAAATCCATGCAACGTTTCTCATAATACATACCTTCCATGAGCTTTCTGAATACCCTATTACAGTTTTAAAAACTTCATATTTGGAGGAAAAGGAAAACTTCTTTTAGCAAGTAGCTCTTTCTTTTTATCCCTCTTCCTCTTCTTTTATTCTTTTTGCTTCCTTTCCAACAATGAGTAAGAGGCTTTTTTTTTTTTTTTTGGTAGAGCATACTGTTCATAGACTATATTTACATTTTTATATTCGTGGGATTACCTAAATCAGAAACATCATGCAAACAGCATGTTGGAAATCTGAGTTCCTGAGTCTTGCCGCTGATCTGGGGGAATGTTGGCATCTGAGTATTTAACCGGTGATCCCTACATACATTTACACCTAGGAATTACCCTTGGAGAAGAGGCCAGAAAAATAGGATAGAAATTTCAGGATCTTGATGACAAGGTTTATTTCTATGAAACCCCTCATCTCTTTTAACAGATGTGTTGGCGTATTGTCTCTCTCCATCCCTACATATGTCGTCCCTCTCACCTAACTCCCCATTTGGTCCATGCCGGGCCCTCCTTAACTCTATTGACTGTAGCCTTGCCAGCAGTTTGGAGAAAATGAAAGCGTCTGGAAGAAAGCCTAGCCCTTTCTCTACTTTTTGCTGCTTGTTCTGATTCATTTTCTTTGGTTCTATTTTGGCTCTTGACTGTCTAAAGGAATTCAGGAGCGCCAACTTTGGAATAAATTGTGGATACTTTCTTCATGAATAAATATAAACCACAGCAAGGACTAGATAGTTAAAGCAATGAGCTAAACAACAACGTCAACCGCAACCTCGTGCTGCTGAAGCTCATACGGTGGAGTTGTAGGGTGCAGGTGAAATTTGAGGATTGAAACAAAAGCAAGGGAGTTTTCTAAAATCCTTTCAATGAAAGCGACATGAGGATGTAACATCATAGGCACATTTGCAAGCAGTTGCATGCATTACGCAAGTAGGAGTTAAGGTTAACACAATTTTCATTAGATACCTAAGTCTGAAATCTTAAAAATGGAATTTGCAGCCATTGCAACTTAAGAGTTACCTGAGCACTGAATGTCAGTTCTGATGCAAGGAGTGATTCCAGTATGCACAAGGAGGTTGGGGACATACTCAGAGAAGCCAACCAGAAGACAAGGCTCCAACTGATGAGAGGAAGAGTGGGGATCAGACTGAACAAAGAGCTTTCATCCACACTTCCTTAAAGCTCATCTTGGATTGGAAGGCTACTGCTAGTTGGAACCATCTTGGCACTGCCTTCCGTGGGGAGTCTGTGATTGTATATTAATTTCCTAACAACTCACATACAGGTGTGGATTTAGCCTTTTCTCTATGCGGCCTTTTGCCTTTATAAATTTTGTGCACACTGAAGAAAACCCTTACACATGGGGTTGAAAGCTCACGTGGCATTGCCAGTCGTTATTCTGATCCTTAGAACTGAGAGACCAGGTAAGGCACTGGACCAATTGTATTTGGAAGAGAGTGACATTAGCAGTCCAGTGGGTCAGCCCTGGGTCTGCTTGGGGTGCACAGAACCACTTCACATCCTGGTCCCTCAGTTCTTTGCTGCGTTAAACTGAGGGTGGCAGGTGGCATATGGCTCCAGTCGAACCATGGAGGCTGAGTTCGGAGAGTCTCAAAAGCTTGTTCCAATCTTGAGATTCCTTTAAATAGTTTCATTTCCTTAGTTGCTCTATAAATGTATGTTTTAAAGGGTTAGCTTTGTTCCATCTCTTTCCACTTTGCCCTAGAGTTTCAACAGAGCACCATAGCTTGTACCTGATTTTTCCTAAAAGCTCCGTTTACACCTAAGCATGGCAGAGGGTGGGGGGCTGGAATTCATTGCCCCAATCGCAGTTTATTCCCCACCAGACTGTGGGCTGCTATAAATCATTTTACTAGGTTCTATTTCCTGAATATTTCTCTTAGGTAGTGGGGGAGGGTTTACTACAGAATTCAAACCAGATTTATGGAAAGGCCTGCCTGGATGGCCCAGCTGCTGCTGCTCCCGCACAATACGGTAAGGGACTTCCAGAGAGAACGAGTAATAATGACTTTCATTTGTAGGTGACGGCAGGTCTTTGAAGACGTCTGGCATTAATTAGAGGGGTGGGTACTGCGGCCATCCCCAACTCCTGCTTTTTAAGACCTCGCATTGTCATTTCAGGGAGGGCATTGCTGCTGTCCTGTAGGAGAAACGGAATTCTCCGTTGGCCGGAAGTCGGGAAAGTCCGGGATATGTACTGACAGCACATTGCAATAAGGTGCCACGGGGTGTACTAGGGGAACCCATCCTTGAACGTTGAATTATAAGCTTTTTGCTTCACATAATAGGATCTCTGCTCTTTGTCCCAAGAAACTGGCCTCCATTTTATGTGTCAGCGACTGCGTTAGGCCCTGCACTTGGTCACCAGCCCAAGGTTCCTGGCCGCTTACTTGTTCTTTCCCAGCTTTGTTCTCACAGCACCTTAACTTAATCAGACTTGGACAAGTCCACCCTGAGCTCAGGCGTTGCGTGATGGGGAACTGCGTGTGCTCCGCGGGGTGACTCCACCGGCCACCAGGCTCTCAGCAGCAGGACAACCCAAGCTGCAGGTGCCCCAGGGCCCCAGTGTCTCCAGGGTACATCCTGATCTGTCAGCTTCAACACATGAAGGGCCAGCAGGGCTCTAACTGCTGTCTTCATCCAGGCAAATGCTTTTTCTCCTCTGACCTTGTTCAACTCTTCTGCTACTATCTGTTGTAACATCGAGTCATATTTAATCCTTACAAGGACTTCGTGCCGTTCTACAATATTTCCATTACATGCTTGGGAAAACTGGGTTGTAAGGAGGCCAGGGAGTCTGCATGTGTTCTATGAAAAGCAAAGGTTGAGTATTTTAACCCGGAAAACTCGGAACCGAGTGGTGTTAGCCGTGGTGATTTCTAAGAAGCCATGGTTTGATTTCAGATTTGCCTTACAAGTTGTAGGACATGTTTTCTCTGCGTGTGCTACCAAATACTTTATGGAATGCTGGGACTCTGCCTTTCTGTCTCAATTTATTTCTCCTACATATATAAAAGTAATAGGTTGGGTCAAGCGCGTTGTATTGTCATCAGTGGCCACTTACCACTGCCCCAAGAAGCCTGTGGCTTGAAACTTCAAGCTTTTCTTATCTCACAGTTTCAGGGGGTCAGGAATCTGAAAGCAGCTTTGTGGAGTGCTTCTGGCTGCGTCTCTTGTAGGTTATTGTCGGGTGGGGGCCGAGGCCATTCCATTTGAAGCTTTAGTGTGATCCTGAGAAAAGCTCAGCCATAGCTCCTGGTGGGAAAGCTCAGGGCCGCTCTCCAGGCTGCTGGAGTGTCCCCAGGACGCAGGAGCTGGTTTTCCCCAGAGTATTCCAGGAGAAATAGATATCCCGTAGGGTAGGACAGAACCTGCGTCCTTCTGACTTACCCATGGAAGTGACGTATCACTTCCTGTGTGTACCCGTGGAAGTGACGTATCACTTCCTGTGTGCTGTGTAACGTCTCCCCTTCTTTCAAAGGAGCACGGACAGCCACCTGCGCAGGTTTTAAAGACATCATTTAAAAGCTGCCAGATGCAGGTGTTTGAGAAGCCCCTTGAATGAACCAGCCCAGCACACCTCAATTCTGAACTCCTGGGGTTGAGGCATCTAAGATATGAAGGAAAAGCATTCTGTCTAGACACGCGTGGAACTGTTCTGTGGCACACGTTGCCGGTTGGCAGCTGCAGGAGCCCGGCCATGATCTAGTTCTTGCGTTTCCTGATGTGTGAGGAAAGGATATTAGGACTTTTCTGTTATTAACTTAGAATTTAAGCATCATATGCCAATAAAAAGTATCTTGGGAATACTTTTGGACATGAGAAAGTTCAACATTTTGTTTTTGTCTCCTGCATAGTACAGAAGCAATGATTTTAGAGCCAAGAATAAATTTAAAGTTCCAGTATCGATCTTCATTGATTCAGTCATTAGAGCAACTTCATGACAAACCCATGTCAGGGGACCCACTGGGCGAAAGGAGAAGAATATTATTGGTTGTATAACAATGCATGTTTTGATAAGACAAAATCAAATAAGGGAAAAATACTAGTGACAATAAAAGGTATATCAGAAAGCAGAGATGAATGTTTGAATCTTTACAAGAAAGCATTAGCGCTGATGAACAGATTATGAAATGAACACGATTTTAGATATAATTTTACGACACCTACTTCTCATTAAAGAATCAATCCTTCCTGTTGCCCAATACTAATGAAAACTTTATTTTCTTCTACAAATTCAACAGAAAAAAAAATGACCGTAAGGATTTTATTTGGAATTTCAACAGTAAAATTTGCATAAATTCTAATAAAGCAAAATTAAAATCCATTAACACTTGTCTCTGGTAATTAACGAAAGCTTGCTGCTTTAAATGACTGTGTTTCAGACAGATGGAGAGAAGTGAGGATGGGAAATTGCAGAGCCATGGAAAAATATGAAGATTATAAACTAAGAATAATGTTAGAAAGCCCCCCATTTTAGGAAAGAAATAAAAATTATTTGGGCTGTTAGGAAACATTGAAAAATGCTTTCCATTGTGTAATGCGTGGATTCACTCAAGGTTTTCACCAGATGTTTATTTTATAAGACGCATGTGATACTTCCATTTATGTATATTAATGATAATTTATTACTCAGTTCTAATTGCCACCCTCTGGAGAGAACAGAGATGTTGACAAATATTGATTATTTAAGACAAACTACACAAAACCCATAATTTCAGATAAAAAAGTAAAAGAGAATTTAAATTTCCTTTTTTATTATTTCTCAAATACTTAAAGTAAACCAAGCCGTACTGCACCGAGAGTTCATATTTTGAACTTGTTGGTGTATTATCTCATACTTTGGTCTAATTCTACACAGAGTGAATTCCAGCGCAAATGCAAAGTATCTTTCTTGAACATAAGATAATAGTGTTTAAAAGATCTTGTTTAGGCTTATGAATTGTAGCTACATCTTAATTGGGAGTTAAGGGAGTAGGCTGCGATAAGGAAATCTATTAGTGCTCTAATAATGGTCTCATGGTGACGGTGAGGATGACCGTGACAAAGAACTGATGTCTATTGAGTGCTTGCTAGGTTGTGTGCCCTGGGCTCATGTGGATTGTCTGATTCTCTACCTGCCACAATTTAATTACATCACTGCTGATAAAACAAGGTAGCTGGGATAGCTTGAGCATCTTCTCTGTGCCGTGTTTGGACACCGTGTTAGCACTTGACCCCAACGACTTGCAATCCTTATTCTAATTCTGTAAGGAGCATATCCTTTTCTTTTTCTCATCAGTGAGAAAACTGAACCTCAAATAACAAAAGCCAAATGTTCCAGTTTACAAATGCACAGCCCTGAGTTCAAGTACAGGTCTGCTTTGCTCCACAGCATCTTCCGCTCCCTTACTCCAGTCATTCCAACATAAAGACACATTAATAACGACTGTGAATGTAACAATACTGCCACCAGTGCCACACTCACCACAGCCACCAGAAAATCCTCTCTCTTTCTCTTACTTGTTATTAACATAAAGAGAATAGATTTTATGCATTCCATAGGTACAGTTGCAAAGTCACCCACCCTCCCCTGCCTCCCCCATGGCCCTCCCTCCATCCTCTCTCTTCAACAGTGCTTGCATAGACATAACTAACTCACTCTATATTCACAGGCTTAATTTGCCACTAATCATGATTTTCATCAATTAAAAACTAAAAGGTCATTAGACCACCTTTCTTTAGACATGCCCTAAAAACGACAATCCAATCCCAAAGGGACTTTTTCATCCCTACCCTTTCCTGTGCGTTCTGTAGGAGGTGCCACATATCAGAGAAGGCCTCTTTGAGATTGATATATTTCTGTAAGAATAACGGTTTTCAGTTACATCCATTTTATTGCCCAGGACAGGATTTCATTTTCTTTTTATGGCTATATATATACATATGCGCTTTATTTTATTTATCCAGGCATCCACTGCTGGACATCTAGGCTGATTCATACCTTAACTGCTGTGAATTGAGCTGCAATAAACATGGGTGTGCACATGACTCTCTCACATGTCCTTGGCCTTACCGTGGAGGCCTGGGATGGCTGAGTCATGTGGTCGATGTGCATTTAGAACTCTGGGGATTCTCCATGCTGTGTTTCATCTGGTTGTTTTGGTTTGCATTCTCCCCAGCCACGGACTAGGGCGCTCCTGTTCCGCTTAATTCTCACCAGCATTTATTGTTTCCTGCTTTTTGGATGACAGCCATTCTAAACGTGACGTGAAATCTCGCTGTGTTTTAGTTGCGTTTCACCAGTGGCTGGTGATCCTAGAAAGACAATTGGGTCTGTAGAGCAGCTTCCACCTTCTGACATGCTTTGTGTGGGCAGTTGTCACTCAGGAGAAAGGTTGAATCGCTGAAAACTTTCCTGAGATAGAATTTGTTTCACGTTTTTCTTATTTTAACTTTTTAAAAAATCTTGGGCAAAATACGTGTCATATGAAATTTACCATCATGGTCAGTCCTCATTCGGCCTACTTACCCATCCTTAGCAATAGCCATTCCATTTCCTGTCTCTATGAATTCAGCGACACTAGGTACTTCCTGTAAGTGCACACCCATGTTTATCGCAGCTCAATTCAAATTAATAATGCTTACCCTTCATCAGTACTTATGAATACACTTTAGGATGTTCATGGAAAATGTAATTAAAAGATAAGCTTATAATGTTATATAAAATTTTAATTTTTCATAATTAAAAAAATTTTAAAAAACTACTTTAAAAACAAATAATTTTAAATAATTTTCATGATATGTATCTTTCACAATCTTTTTTAAGACTCATAATCTGATATTCTTGTTTGTCTCTGTAACTTTTAAAATTGTAACTGTTTTATTTGATGCTAGCATAGCCATATATGTTTTCTAATTGCTATTTGTGTGCAACTTTTCCCATCCTTTCAATTATAACCTATTAATGTTTGGATCTAAAGTGAATTTCTTGTAGACAGATGATAGTCAAACTATGTTTTCATATCCTTTTTGCCAAACTTTTTTAAAATTTATTTTATTTATTTGAAAGACAATATTACAGAGAACATGCCAGTTTAATATTCTTTCCCTTTAAGTTTGCATGTTGGATTTAACTGCATACAATTGAAGATTATATAAAAAAGAAATACAGCTCAAGTTATGAAAAATAATTTCAGCCAAACCAACAATAAGTTTAGCAGTAGTTTCAAATGCAGGGTCAGGGATTTCTGAGGGAGGAATGATATGGGAGGAGCAGGTAGCTAGCTTAGAATTGTGACCTAGAAGTCACACCTCCCCACCTTATGTAATATTGTCTGCCCGGCTGTCAACCAAATCCCTTTGGTAGGCGGTAGTGCCCCTAACCTGGGATTTGCAGGTGGTATCAAATAACAACTTCCTTTTCCAAGCTCACAAGAAGCCAGGTGAGGAGAAGGGGCGCTCTCCACAGACACCACACAGAGTAGGAGCAGCTCTCTCTGACTCCCCCTCCCTGTGCACTCCATCCTTGGAGGTGGCCAGTGTGTAACTGAGATTTCCTCAGCTTTTAGATACATTTTTAATAGGCTATATTATAAGCCAAATAATCCTGTTTGCGGGGAAAAAAACACATAAGATTAGGTTAGCTTTATTTTATTACTATTACGTTAAAAAAAGTGCTTATTTGAAAGGCAAACAGAGAGAGAGAGAGATCTCCCATTGGTCGGTTCTTTTGTCAAGTGGTTGCAGCCATCTGGGTTTGGCTAGACCAAAGCCAAGAACCAGTAATTCCATCTGGGTGTCCCGAGTGGATGGCAGTGATGCAGGAACTTGGGTCACTACTCCCACTGTTCCAGGTGCACTGACAGGGAGCTGGATCATGGGGACCAGTGCTCCAGTATGGGACCTGGCATCACAGACAGTAGCTTAGCATGCTGTGCCACAAGGCCAGCCCCTGTTCTGCTCTCTTACTTACACGAATTGCGTGTTAGATGGCATAGTTTTTACTTTGTAGCCTGAGCATCTCCATTCACAGGTCCGCTTATTTCTCTCAGAAATAGTGTGAAAAGTTTTGTGACCTAAAGAACATTAGCTGGCACCTCCAGGGGGCTGTTTTTTTCTTTTGAAGACGTCAGCACCTAAAGGAAGACAACAAGGAAAAGCGCTTCTTGGTGGCAAGGGTGAGAAGCACCCTCCTGGGAAGGAGGAGTTGAAAATCTCAAGAGGCTGTAGTTTTCCATCTTTTCTCATTTTATTTAAAATTTTCTTTTCAATATTGTTTACACAGTTGAGACGGATGCATGCCTCTGATTAGGGTGGGGAGAGTTAGGTTGGAGAAAGGCAGGAGGGACCAATGTTTCAAGTTTTTTTCCTCTCCTGTGTTCTCTGGGGATGTGGAAGAGGTCTGCTCCTTGCTGTCAAGTTACAACAGCACCCGGGAGGGGACGGTCCTTTGATGATGCGCTAGAGCCCCTGATGTAGGGTAGAATGTTCCTGGGGGTGTTACCGGAGTGGTTTTGATAGTCCTGAGATGTTATTGGTTTCATTGCTCCAGGGTTGAGAACATCTTTCCAAGGATTACTGGTTATCAAAGCATAAGATATTGTATTCACAGACCCAGGAACATGACGCAAAGCTTGGCCAGGAGAATTGTCCAACTTGTTCTGCTTTCCATCCTCTGATGAGGCAGTTGACATCCCTACTGGCTTAGATGAGCTGGCCATCATGTCCCCCATGTGCATCTGGACAGGCATCAGCAACCGAGGAAGCCCAATCTGGATACATGCACTCCAAGGTTGGACCATACATGCTGTAGCCAGGGTCTAGCAGTCTGGTTGGGGAGTTCCCTAAGAAACCTCACCTGAGTGATCTCGGACTTGACTCTTGTATGCACTAGCCAGTGTAGGTACTGTGATCCAGCTCAGCTAGCCTGCCACAGACCCAATCCTCATGCATGCTAGCAGGTATCATGGCCTAGCTGGGGTGGCTATGTCCTGTAAATCCACCAGGCCTATCCCAAGCCCATTTTTTGCATGTGCCAGTCTCTGTTGCAACCTAGCCTAGACCAGCCCGTGTCATTGGGTGCTATAGCCTTGCTAGCCTGGTCTACTCACAGCCCTGGCTCTCACATTCACCAGATGAAGCTTTGGGCTAATAGAGGAGTTCCCTAAGTGCTCCTACCAGGCATGCTCCCAGTCCCGGCTTTCATGTGTGCTTGGCTTGTTCTGCCCTCAGTCCTGGTCCTTGCACGTGCTGGCTGGTGCTGCAGCCTGGTCGTACCCATTCTTGTCCCAGCTCCAGCTCCAGCAAGTATCAGGTGGATTCCTGTCAGATGAGTTCCCTGGTCCAGCCCTCCAGGTAAACTGGAGGACGTTGCAGTCCCACAGAGGCAAACAGACATTTCCCCTACAAAATTGGCCCCCAGAAGGGTTCTGCCATGTTTTGGTGGGTACTGTGGCCCAGCATGATGTGGCCCACCCTATTCTGTGACAGTTGTGGGCAGGTAGTGTGACCTAGCCCAGCCAGGCATGCTCCAGAGCCTCAGCTTTTGTGAGTACTGGCTGAGAGTGGATGATGTTATTTAGCACAACCCAGATCTCCCATGTGGGTGGGTGCCTTGGCCTGACCCAGACATGCCCTCTAGTTTCCCCCTACTAAAGTACTCCATCTCAGCTCCCTTGCCAACCTGTGAGTATAGAGGACTAGTTTATGGAAGACTCTAGAAATTATTGCTTTCCTGTCAAACATTCCCTCAGCTGTTCCAGCTGCAATACGACAATCAACAGTCCCCTGACCCAGAGTGGTGTGTTCCAGCCTGGAGTTCCCTGCTTGCCCCACGTAACTTAAAAAAGAGAGAGAGATGAAGCATCCATGCTGGCACAACGGTGTAGTTAGCATAAGTTTGACATTAACCAGGCCCAGAATGTCCACCAACTACTGACCGCTTTGCTCAGCAGTGCAGCACTTGCTTGGGTACAAGGCATCAGTTACCCAGAGCTGAGGAGAAACTCTTTCTTGCAAACAAATAAACTGTCAGCTGCTTTCCTCACCCTCCCTTCCTGATAATAACTGGAGAACCCGCGTTAGCGAGAACCTTTCTGTGGTAGAAACAGCCACAGAAGCTTAACAGGTAGGCAGAGGGAGATGTGGGAACAGGTGCCACTCAGGGTTTTCTTCACTGACTCCAGCCCATCCTGCAAACCCTCCAAGTGGCATTACTTCCCTCCCATTAGTCACAGATCTCAACTTTACCTTAATTCACCCTCACAAGGAAAACCAAGTTCTTCCTCCATTTTTGACAGTGTCTTCTTAGCTTCAAAGAGTGTTGACTTAATTTCAGCTTAAAAAAAAAAAGGCGAATTGAAGTGTTCTTGTATCATTTATAGGATAAAGACAAATGCTAATTCGAGACAGTTGGTATGAATTTTTAGTAAGGTCAAATGACTTTTCAAAGAAAAAAACTAACTTTTAAATTTATGCTGCTGGATGTTCCTTTTGAATATACTAGATAAGCAAATAAACATGAGATTTCAGATACTTTTACTGGGCCTTGATTTGAGTATCACAATGTATACTTTTTCTATCTAATTTCAGTCACTAGGGATGTAGCGGTTACCATGGCCAAATGCCATGTCCGGCACACGAGGGATTGGAACATACAGGAACCAAACTATTTGGATTGAAATTACTTTATAATAATAAGCTAAGCAAACACTTATTCTAACCCTTATCCCTCTTGTTATTTTATTTTGGAAGCAGCTAGGAAAGTCTTCCTTCTGTTTATTTGTTTCTGGTATGGAATGAAGTTTTTACAGAATTCCATTAAGCCAGTGATACACTGGTTAAAAAAAATGGTTGTTTCCTTAGAGTTCACTTTTTCTCAGGAATAGGCAAATCTTTATCACAGGCATTTTTTTCTTCTCAATAAACAAACTAAAAACCCACATTTCAGGAACCACTGAATGACTAGAGACTTTAAAATGTCCAGAAGTGAAGTGAAGGAATCTTTTTAAAATAGTAACCAATAGTTACCATTTGGGCACATATACTGAGATTCTTTCCTCCCCAGAACTTGAACATCTCTGGTTAGGGCTGGTGAAGCACCGGGCATCCCTGGGTAGGGTTGCTGTAAAAGACTTCTCATTGATCCTTGAGTGGTGTTTCCATTCTGAACACCTTCAGGTAACGAAAGAATACTGAGTTAAATAAATAAGCGCTTCCCTTCAGTTCCAACTCTCATCTATCAGAATGTGCCCCTGACGTGAGTTGGCAAAGCATCCACACTGAAGTAGCTGTGTTGGAGTCCCAGCTCTGGTTCCTGGGATCAGCTTCCTGCAGGTGCAAACCCTGGGAGGCAGGAACCATGAATCCATTACTCGTGTTCCTGCCACCCACTTGGGACACCTAGATTGCTTTCCTGATTCGTGGCTTTGGCTCCGACCCAGCTCCGGATGTTGCAGTCATTAGGAAGCAAACCAGTGGAGATCAGCTTTGTTTCTTTTCCTGTTATATAAAGACAATTTTTAGGATGATTGATTTACTTATTTGAAAGCTAAAGGGACAGGGAGAGGGAGGAGCAGAGGGAGAGACATCTATCTTTGCTCCACTGGTTCACTCCCTAAATGCCTGCCCCACGTGGCTAGGTCAGGTTCTGGTTTTAACATTTGGGGGGCAGAGTCCCATGGGTGTGGGCCATCGTCTGCTGCTTTCCCAGGCACAGTAGCAGAGAGCTAGATTAGAAGCAGAACAGCTGGGACTCAAACCAGCACTCTAATATGAAAGCATTGTAGGTGGCATTTTGACGTACTACATCACAACACCTAGCTCCACAAATTAAGAAAAAAATTATATGAAAGTGAACAATAGAATGACTAGGCCTGGGCACCTATATCCCTGTTGTCAAATACTTCTACTTATTTGCTGTGGATGTTGAGCAAGTCATTCACACTTTAGTGTAATCTATCCTTTCTAGGTTATGGTTGATGATGCTTTCGTCCTACTCTGGAAGGGATGCAGACTGTAGTGTGTAGTACACACTCCACCATTCTCAGGGAAAATTGGGCACTGCCATCATCTTTATGGATGCCTTCGGCGACAGAGAAATGAGCACCAACACCCATCTGCTGAGAACAACATGAAATACCTTGAGTGTACGGAGGCTCAGCTTGCCCTGAGAGATGTCAGGGCAGTTGTGCCATTTCATGGCTTTGCTCATGCCCCTCAAGGAACTGGGCTGTCTCTGGAGTGGCACAGTGGGGTTCACTGGTTCTGCTCAGCATCATGACGGGGCACTGTTATTCTTGCTGTTTCTCTCTCCCATCTGAAGAGACGTTCTGTAGCAAAATGTGGAACCAAGCGGGTAAGCATGCTCTGAGACAAGCAGAAACAAGAGAGTCTGTCTTACATGTCGTCATGGACTTCTCACCTCGCCTGAGTCTTGCATCTGGTGTGAGACCAGAGGGAGTTCAAAACTAGTGGAATTCAAAGACAAGTTTATTTTGACTCAAAAAATTCTGAAATCCATGCATCCGAGGCGCTCATGGAGGGCGCATATTACAAAATGTGTGGACTTGAAAATATTTTTTTTTGCACCAAAACAGACTTTCCTTTACATTTGACTTTGTAAGAAACTTCTGAAATGTCTTTGTGTAGCAATTTAGTAAGATCTTTTGAAGTTTGGTAAAATTTCAAAGGCTAAAAAAAGAGTGTCCAGCGCACCATCCTGCTTAACTTTCCTATAAATCTTCCAAAAACTGTAAGGATTTAAGATCGTGCGTGTGTGTGTGTGTGTGTGTGTGTGTGTGTGAGGGGGCGAGCAGAGAGGTGGGGTTGTGAGTCAACAAGAAACTTCTGCCTCCCGTTCTGAGCTCCGCGAAGAACTTGCAGAAACAGGTCTTTCCTTTGCAGAATGTGAACAAGCCCTTAAGTCTACTACAAAGGCAGTGACTTAGGACAGAATGACAAACCAATGCGAAGCTTCACATGAGGGCTTTTTAAGGACTTTACTCTGTCAGAAAAATATCCGGCTTTGCATTAGTGTGACTGAAAGAAATCATCCTAAATGCCACATACCTTTATCTGCTAAAATTAACACAGAATGGAGCCTTTGTCATACACACCCAATATTTGCCTTTTTCTTTTCAACGGGGCTATTATTTGATATTTATTGAACCAGATCCTTG
The DNA here is from genome assembly GCF_030435755.1 of Ochotona princeps. NCBI lineage: Eukaryota > Metazoa > Chordata > Mammalia > Lagomorpha > Ochotonidae > Ochotona > Ochotona princeps. The sequence goes on from NC_080832.1 coordinate 159,397,719, forward strand.
CCGGCTCCCTCATACAACTTAAGGACCTTTTTAAAATTTCTGATGGAATTCACTTGCACACACAAGATGTGCCCTTTACTCAGTGCCTGGCAGGCTTGTGTATTCTGCGGGATGATGCAGCCTTCCTGGCAGGACTGAAGTAGGTACTGCTGATTTTCAAGAAAACAGAAAAGGGTGAGATTACTTTATGCAGAGTCTTGTCATCACTTCTCCCCCTTGCCATCTGCCTGGCCCATTGCCTTATTTTTTTTTTTTTCCTGCAGCCTATTTGATGAAGAGAGAGAGTCCACAGATCTGAATTCCCATTTTTTTCCCTGGTCTTCAGTAAGCCATTATATGTAGAAAATCCTTTAAAAGGTTTGTGGGCGAATGGAACTAACAGATGAGTGTATTTTTGTGTTCAGTTTTTTCATAATGCACATTTTGGGCGAGCCTTTTGAAGGCCTGTCATGTAGAGGCGAGCTCCGTTTTCCAAAGCAGCGATTCACCGGCCGTTACAGGTCAAAGGCAGCTGTCTTATGGCCGAGTTCGCTTTTCGAGTGTCATTTTTGAAGCAGATGAAGGCAGTGGGAAAGCAGAAGGAGGAGAGTGGATTTTGGTTGGGGTTCATGATTATTTCATCAGCATTACTGATCAGACAAATACGTACTTCTTATCTTGCTAAAGAAAAAGATTTTCATACGTGTTCCTTTCCAAGAATTCCAGCTTTCAGATTGGATATTATTGGTGTTCCCTTGCTCAATGTCTACTCTCTTTTTTTGCATAAATCATACCCTGTGAGTTTCATTCATGAAACTTAGTGTATTTTAAGCGAAGCAAACTAGTGCAAGAATTGCCCATTTTGCCTGATTTTTGTTTTGCTCTTAGTCATGGCAAACTTTGTGTCCCTAACTTGACAACAATTTTCCTAGTGTTCATAGATTTCTTTCTTTATTTTCAATAAATTCACTAGTTTATTTATTGAAAATACATCATCTCAGTTCCCATTGAATTCATTTTTCCTTTGTTTGCATCCATATTTAGTTTAGCAAATACTTAGATTACCTAGTTAGACGTTTTTGCAACGAAAATAAATAGGATGAAGCATACTTAATTTTATTTTATTATTTATGATTTTAGGTTAAAATCAGTTTACAGTTTGGGTTTTGATTTTTTTTTAATGAAAGAATTAAACATAAGATTTTTGTATCTAATGAGGCACCCTGTGGTATCTCCCCACATGTATACATGATGAAGTGTTCACTTGGTCAATATACTTATTATTTTAAGCATTTAATATTTGTTTGTAGTGAAAGCATACAGAATCCAATCTTGTAAGTTTATTCTTAAACAAAGAAATATTCAGAACCTTAGCGTGATCTGTAGTTGCTCTACATTGCTGTAGAATCCCAGAACTCTCAGTCCTAGGCAGGTGCGTCCTGGCACCCGCCAACCTTGTTCAGCGCCTTTCTCCCCCTTTCCTCACCGTCTCCGGGAGCCGAATTCCAGCAGGTCATATACGCTTCTCATGTCCCATGTAAATGAGATCATGTGATATTTGGCTTACCTTTCTCTCTGATGCCCTCATTTAGCATCATTACTTCCATGTCCATGCATCTTGTGGCCAAGGACAAGTTTTCATTCTTTGTATGACTGAGCGATATTCCTTTGTGCCGATGCGTATGTACTGCGTCTTCTTTATCCGTTCACCAGCGGATGGAGGTGTAGGTTGTTTCTATTTCTTGGCGATGTGAGTAGTTCTGCAATAAACAGGGGGGTGTGGGTGTCTTTCTAAGGGCTGGATCTAATTTCCTTTGGATCGGCACCCAGGGGTGGGTTTGCTGAAACCACCGTACTGTTTTCCACACGAGTTCAGATCCCCAGGACGAGGGTGCAAGGGCTTCCCCTCCTCCACAGCCTCGCCAGCACTTGTTATTGCTTATCTTTTTGATATTCGTCAGTCTTACTGGAGTGAGAGGACACCTCGCTTTGCTTTTGAATCATACCTCCCTGGTGATTGATGACATTGAGCTTTTTGGTTTTGTTTTGACCTTCTGGCAAGACACTGATGTTTCTTACAAAGCCTCTGTGTCAATCCGCTGCTCATTTTGAAATCTGATTCTGTTTGGCTAGTAAATGTTTGTATGTTCTGGATATGAACTATGCGTCAGATGGGCATCCTGGGAATACTTTTCCTATTCTGTAGATTGTTCTCTTGGCTGTAGTTTCACAAATGTGGAAACACAAACGTGTTTCAGCAAAAGTAATCCTGGTTTTCCTTTGGATTTGTTCCCTGTGCTTTTGTGGTTTGCCACAGAAAATCTTGGTTTCCTATGTAGTTTGGTATCAAGGGGATGATGGCCTCATAGAGTGATATTGATAGAATAGTCTAGTTTTTGAAATAATTTAAAAGGGTTGATGCTAATTCTTGTTTAAAATGTGGCCGAATTAAGCAGTGAATCTATCTGGTCCTGGGATTTTCCTTGTTCGGATTTTTTTTTTTTAATTACCGAGTCAATGCTGCTACACATTAAATATTCTGTTTTCTTATGATTCAATCTTGGTAAGGCAACACAGTCCAAGAATTTGTCCTTTTCTTGTTGGTTATCAGATTTATTGCTAGGTAATTCCCCCTTATAATTTTTAACGATCCTTGGTATGTCTGTTGTGCTTGTCATACTGTCTTCATTTTACTTCTGTTTCTATCTGTTGAACCCTCTGGCTTTCTTTCTTGATTAATCTAGCTAAGGGTTTATCATTTATGTTTTATTTTTTTCGATGAATCAGCTCTTCATAGTCTGTACTTTGGTTTTTTTACAAAGTCTCTATGTGATTTATTTGAACTGTGAGGATTCTTTCCTGCACTCATTTTGGATTTGATTTGCTGTCGTGTTTCCACTTCCTGGGATCAGTATTGTTCAGCCGACGTATTGATTGCTGTGCGCCTCCACCTTGGCGTAGGTTTTGATATGCTGCGTTTCCACCTTCATTTATTTTCAGAAGTTTTAAAATTTCCCCTTTGATTACTTCCTCATTTAGGAGTAAGTTGTTTAATTTCTATGTGTTTGTGTAGTCCAAAATTTTCTTGTTATTGATTTCCAGCTTTATTGCATTGTGGTAAAAATAAAATACATAAAATGTTTTTGTTCCAGTAAATCAGTTGGAACTTATTTTTGTGACTCACTGTATGATCCATCCAGGGAAATGTTCTAATTGCAGCTGAAAAGATGTATATTCTATGCTGTTGTATGGAAATTTCTATACATGTCTGTTAGCTCCAGCTGATCTAGGGAGAAACAGAATTCTGCTCTTTCCTTGTGATTTTAATTCTTAAGAAATTTGTCCATTTCTGAAAACAATTTGTTAAGTTCCTCTTCTTTCGTTGTATGGGAGTTGGTCTTTTCCTTTAGGTTTATTGATATTTGCTTTATGTGTTTGGGTCCTCCAATATTTGGTGTGTCTATGTGTTATTATCTCTAGCTGGATAGGACTCTTTATTATTATGTAATGATATAAGAGGTTTTTTTTACTGTATTGCACTCTGCATTCTACATGGCTGTTAGTTTCATGTCTGCTGTTGATATGGTGTTTTTAGTGACTTGCTCTTACAAGTACTTTCCAAGTTTAAGGTTTTCCCCAGTGTGCATATGAGAAGTAGCCAGAAAGGGTGTGTTTATTCCCCCGGGTCTTTTCTTGGGCCTTTTTTTTTTTTTCTTTTTACATGAAAATATCACTATTATGTTTATTGACACATAGAGACACAATAAACAGCAACACAGGACAGAACAGACCCAGTAGAGTAACCAGCGGTTGCAGACAGGCTAATATTTCTCATCCTCTCCCTCAGTATAGTCTGTTGCCTCCTCCTCAAAATCACTCCAGGCAGCCATATCCTCGCAGGCCTCCTCCCTGCCCTCACCCACGTACCAGTGAACAAATGCACGCTTGACATACATTAGATCAAACTTGTGGTTCAGATGAGCCCAGGCTTGGGCAATGGCTGTGGTTTTGCTCAGCATGCACGCAGCTCGTGGGACCAAACATCATAATTCTAGATTCCATCCAGAATTCTTGGCCCACCAAGCCCAGCACAGCCTGGAGGCAGAACTAAGGTTCACTCAGCTGGAATTTATCTCCTGTTCAGAAGGGCTCATCATCCAATTCTGTGCTGTCAGCTAATGGCGAAACTTCTGGGGTTGAAGACTGTTCAACCAGGACAATGGAGCTTCACTGGACACTGAATCAGCTTTGGTGACTGTCTGCGGGCACTGCCATGGTGAGAGCGGCCATTAAGATTAGCCCAATGCCCAGTCTTATCAGCCTGGCTGCGTCCCCAAACAATCTGATTCCTTCCTACCTGTCAAAAGTTGTAGGAGCTACTCAGGTAAGTCCTTAGGTGAGTAACACCTGGACCTTGCAGTAACAAGGCCCTATGCAACCATGGGGTGTACATCAGACCTGCAAGAGATGGGCAAGCCAATCTGCCTCACCGGGACACAGCCTTCCACCTGATACCGGGTTCAATCCAGTGACTGTCTGCAAGGATGTTTCCTCAGGATGGGGACTGTTAGGATGGGCCTGTCATGAGGCTTCACCAGGCCAGCAATGAGTACCACCCTCCACAGTCCCATGCTCCCTTGCTATCTAGTCAGGGTCAAAGGAGAGTGGCAAAGACAGCCATTGGCGACCACACTGACCCCAGGCTTGTCACAGCCAATTCCCACAGTCACAAATCTCAATACCTCCCAGTGTGGGTGTCTGCCTGGTCCAGAGCAAATATACTGGTTCAGTCTGTGAACCCTGGTTGGGTAGTAGAGGTCTCTGGGCTTTATCAGATACCAGGGCTTGGTGTAGTGAAGCCCAGCTCTGTCCTTCTAAACAGCATCTTCTGTTCTCTTCCTGGGGCTGGAGTTTCACGTTTGGCTGGCAGCTTGGGGAGGAGTGGTGAGACCACCTGGTTGTGGACAGGGTCCAATACAGAATAGACAGTATACAGGCATGGAGAGGAAAGTGAGGAAGAACGGGTCAGGCCGGGGACTTTGCTATTTGGGGTGCTTCCCGCAGTCAAGACCCCCATGTTTGCTGCGTCAGGCATGTGGGGAAGGTCTCATTGGGAGGAAAGCTTCAGCGCTGACGTTGCTTGTGGTACCTGTATCTCATATCGGAATGCTTGCTCTGTGTTCCGGATCTCCTTTGGGTGCCTTTTAAAGCAGATCCTGAAGGCAGCAGGTGGTCCCTGCCACGCATGCGCAGAACTCAGACTGGCTTCCGGGAGGCTTTGGGCTGATTCCGTCCCAGCGGTTGTGGGCTTTTGGAGCGTGAACTGGCAGATGAAGGAGCTCTGTCCCTCTATCATCCAAATAAATAAAAGTTAAAAAAAAAAGAATAGTGAGATCTTATGTTTCTAATGAGTAATTTTTTCCTCCTGTTCCTTAAACTGTTGTATTGCCTCTTATTCTTTTTTTTTTTTTATTGATTATTTTGCATTATGTGACAGTTTCATAGGCTCTGGGGTTCTCCCCCACCCCTCCCCATGCCCCTCCTCCACAGTGGACCCCCCCACCCCGTTGCAGCATTACAGTTCAAATTCAATCCGGATTTTTCCCTTGCAAACAGATGCTAAACACATAGTCCAGCTGCTCATTGTCCAGATGGAATGTACAGCTTCTTGGCGAGACTATTCGAAAACCGGGCGAATGAAGACTCTATGGACAGTGTCAACCAGTGAACTCTACAACGGCCTCTTATTCTTTTCTCTCTGATGCTTCTCTCTCTCTCTCTGTCTTTCACACACACACACACACATACACACACACACACCTGCCTCTAAAGCAGACAACAGAACCTAAGAGTCTTCCAACGCAGTCAACACAGAGCAAACCCTCTCTTTCGTGTTTGGATGGAATGTCTGCCATTATGTGTGGGCCTGTTGTCTTTGCATTAGACTATAAGTACCCGGTGGGTGGGGACCCTGTCATTCTGGATTAACTCTCCCACAGACTTTAGTGAATCAGCTTCAGTGGGGGAGTGCTTATTACATGGTACTTGATGGACTGATAAGACATGTAATTGTGCCCAAAGAAATTCTTCCTTTAAAATGTCTCTAAATTTTTGAACATCACACGAGGGAAGGCTGGTGGCCTGGGCTAGGGAATTAGTAACATGATACAGAATGTTTCCCCTTTGTGTCATCTGCTACATTTGGGTCTCTCTTTGCTGTGCCTGGAACTGTTAGCAGGGTACAGCTCTCCAAATGTCAGCGTACGCAACCTGAGTGACATGTGGAATCCTACTGACATTCTGGAGGCTTGGGTGGCCATTTGAATGGGTTGCAAATGGAGTCCGTAGATGCTAAACCTTCCTTCTCGCTAAAGGAAAATCAAAGATGGGAAGATCTACGTTTTATTATTTTTTTAAAAGAAAAATGTGCTTCTATAGAAGAATCTTGTAGCAGAAGAGTAGGTGAGGAGAAGGGAGGCTGAGTTCTGTCTAGATGGAGGGAGGGGTAGATTCCGAGTGAACCGGAGTCACCCACATCATGTGGATGCCTTCAAAGAGATGTTGGACACCAACCCATCTGATCACCTGCTTGTGGTATCCCTCAAGAGGTGTCTGAGGAGCCAAACAAAAACAAGTCAAAGACTGAGGCTCCTATCATTGAGCTCCCACGAAAACGCAAGGAAAACAATCCTACCCAAGTAGAGAGTCTGTGATGTCATAGAAACATGCGTGGATCTGAAACTACAGTTGGGTTCTGCCAATGAGCTCTCCTACATTTGTTACATGATTTGCTAAGTCTCAGTCTGTCTCCATCAATACAACTGGGAACAGGCACTTGCTTTATAGAAAGCTGCTTACAGAATTCCAAATAATTTCTGTAGCTGCACTTCTTTCCCACGCACATCCCGAGAAGGAAGCCTAATCCTTCACTTTCTGAATGAGGTCTCTACTTAATGACTTGTTTCCGATAAATAGGACAAAATGGGGGAAAAAAAACTCTGCAATTTTACAGTGTGAAAAACTACTAAATAGGACTTAACTAAATGATCAAGCTCAAAATCAATACTGATATGAATTGTTGCTGTTACATACCCCGAGGTTGTGTTACCCCCCGCAGAATTCTCTCACTTTGAAAGCATAATCTCGTTCTAAGCACGGGCCAACATCAGACACCTCCCCTCCCTCGGTGGAAAGGTATTCTATAAAATACCTGGTCCACAGTTTTCAAGTGTCATGTACATACGTAGTCATTCTGTGTTCATCCTCATCGTTGGGATTTCCAACTAGTAAAGCCTCCCTTCTTGTGGAAGGTACCATCAGGAAGCACATCAAGTCATGAAAAAGAAAGAAAGATTGGTAAACTGTCATGGCCAGAGGGAACCGCAGAGGTAGGACCAGCCACTGCAGTGCCTGAGCTGGACCCTAGCAGCAAAAGATGGGACCAGTAGCAAAACTGTTGAAACTGAGGAAAGCCTATCATTTTGTGAATAGTGTTGCTCTAATGTCTCAGTTTTGACAAACGCACCATTATTTTTTATGTGTGATGATAACATTAGGGAAGCTGGGTACATTGTCTCATAAAGGTACTCTGTTAAAAAGAGGAAAACAAAACTGATCAGGGCTGAGATAATGCACCTAGAGTGGCACTGTGTGCTGCACAGCATTAGCAAATATGTGTAGCAATATTTTATCCGCATGTCTCCTCCATGGCTTTAGGAAACAGCGGTGTGCGGAGAGCCTCTGTGCTATGCCAGTGGCCAAATCCTGCGTGACTCAACATTGCGTGAGTCCTCCTGCTTTCCTCTTTTGTCCATCAGATAAAGCAGTTTGTGGTTAATGACGATCAGAACCTCCAAAGTGAGTAAGAATCTAAGGAAAAACTCAATTACTGTTGGTGAGCAGCTCCTCTCTTCGTATAAGCAATAATAAGCAATTTATAAATTTTTCAGATATGTAAATCTCACTGATGCAAACTTGGATGAAACTGAGCAGTAACTTATAATTTCAAAATAGAGAAGATGGCCATAAAGATTAAGGTAATTTTTCCTTTTCTTTAGAATTGGCAGTGCTCGCTAAAGCAAGATCAATATTAATTAAGAAACCTAGAGAGAAGAATAATAAATTACCGAAATTGGTTGGTTAATAGAACTTATGTAACTTGGAACTCAGAATAATAGAATCAGAAATGAAATGAATTTTAGAGATCACTGGCTCTCATCTTTTACTTTAAAGTGGGAATCACAATATTTAATTTTTAAAAAGATTTATGTTGTTTATTTGAAAGGCAAAGTTATGGAGGAGGTGGGTAGAAGAAGAGAACCATCTGCTGGTTCACTTCCCAGATGTAGCAGCAACAGCTGGAGCTGGGCCGGCGTGAAGTCAGGTGCCAGGAGCTTCCTCTGAGTGCCCCTTGTGGATGCAGGGGCCCAGGCTTTTGGGTTGTCCTCCATCGCTTTCCCATGCACGTTAGCAGGGAGCTGCATTGAACAGCAGAATTACCTGCTCTGCCAGAGCCTGAAGCCATATTTTTTTCACGCTAATTTTGAAAGCCTATATTATCACACTGTGTTTTTCGGTGTTTTTTTTTTTTTATTGTAAACTCTGACATATTCTTCATTTGTACAGTGCAGCCTAATTACTGATCAAACAGGAGGCAACTGAATGCAGGGCAAGGTGAGGGCATTCCACCTTCTAGAAGACTGTGGGCAAGAAACTTTCTCTGAATCTTGAGTCTCTTACTTATAAAATGGACAGAAGATGGTATAAGGTTGTTGTGATGGTGAAAAAAGATAAGGTAGTTAACACTGTATGTGTCCAAAGCCTATTCTCTATAAACATTAGCAATTATTATAACTGAGTATCCTGATTCTCATTTCCTTTATCATACAGTTTTCATCACAATGATGGAATAGGAACAAGAATATTGGGTAACTTTTACATAAGTCAAATCCATTTATAAGTGTTCAACTTGTATCAAACTGTTAAATTTTTATAATAGTAACATTGAAAGTTATCATGGCTGATATACAGCAAACTGAAAGCCTTCGAATTCAGCCAAGCATTGCATAAAGGGCAGACATTTTATTTTTAGAATCAGCTGATGTCCAATACCAGCAAATGCCGCTGATTTTACCCTTAGGTTCTTTTGGAAGCTGTAGAACTTGTTTTTGATGTACTCAAAATGCATACTTAACCGTGTTCACCCTATGGCTTGAAACACAGTCGCACGAACTGCATGCACTGTGTGATTACGAGTGACTTGAAGGAATTAAGTGCCTTAATATGTCCAAGCTGGATAGGAGTTAGACACAGGAAACAACTTGATGAATGATTTGTGTAGCACCTTTAGATATAAAGTTCTGTTCGTGAGATTCTGCTGCTTTGCATTTGTATTCTAACATGCTACCTAGTGAATTCATCTATAAATTACGAGGGGATCTGACTTGTAAAGCAATGCTCCTTGGGGCTGCCCTCCACTGCCTCTTCCTTCTTCTCTTTCTGGTGACTGTAACAGTCTGCAACACTGCGCAGGATCAAAGCACTCTCATACAGAACATCTGTGCATGTCAGTGGTGTGCAATTCCACATGTACAGAATAATGGCATCTTGTTAAAAAAAGGTGTGTCCTCGGGACAGGTGTTTCAGACACGGGCATCAACGATGCCAGCCTTTTTGATGGAGCCCACTGTATTTTGAACAAACTGCTCCATAACTTTAGCCTTGATAACTGTGTTGATGGGGGGTGTTTTCAACTGCAGAAATCAAAGAAAAGAGAAGAAAGAAATCATTTTGTGAACTACCATTCATTTACGCTGAAGGCTCATATACGTCTTTGAGATCAAATGGTGTCTCCAATCTGACAGGCGGAAAGCTTGAGGGGTGTGACGTTTAATTCTGGAATTTGCTGGTTGATCAAAAGTTTAAAGAAAATGGAGTTGGTTGGCTGTCATGGTCTTGTCATTTGCAAAATATGGGCAATAAACACATATTCTGGGAGAGAATAATGTCTCAACATTTAGTTTACATTAACTCCCTCTGTTCTAGATATAAATTTCACTGCAAGATATGTTGCCATAACGGGTGTTAGCTACCAATTCTGCCTTATTAACAGTTGTATCATTTAAAAACATTGAACAGATTTCTTTTATAAAACTGTTATTGAATCATTGAATCGAAGTAAGCTTCCCCCCCAAAAGAAATTTACAATTGCAACTTTGAACATTTCATTTACATTTGGAGAACTCATTGAACCCCTAGTTCAGCTAGAAAACTGATAAAACGAGTGTCTTCAGAGCACTGAACAGGTTCCCGGAGGAATTGGGGTTGTTAGTTCACAGTCTTGTTGGAGAGAGATTTATGGGACCTGCCTTTGGAAGGGAGACGGTTGCCACTTTTCTAACTAGGAACTGGGTTTCAGAAACAGTTTGCATGATGGCAGCAAGGAACTGGATACGCGGGGTGTGCACAGCATTCAGAGGTGTGGTGCAACGTGACAGCAGAGTGGGGGCATGACAAAGAACAGACCCAATACTGGTGTTAAATGAAACTATGTGGTAATGGCCTCTGTAATGCATACGAAACACCTTAGATACAGCGCAAGTTCAACTACCCTACCCGGGTGCGTGAATCCATCCTCGCTGTTCCTCAGTTGCTCCATTGGGCTGCAAGCCTCTTTCAAAAACACTTAAGTGGATAAAAGGTGAATTTCTCTAAGGGAAGCGGTAGGAGGTTTTGTTTTTGATTCAATTATTCAGCACCCAAGTGAAAGATTATCAAGCATCAATTGAGAAGCAGCACTCCACAGGAAATACAACCACCCGGGAAGCAAGGTCTGTCGCTTTAATTGGGGGGTGTGCTGATAGCAGAGAACCACAGGCTCTGCTGTGCAAGGTGAGCGGCAGAGAACATCTGGGCAAGGTGGCAGGTGTATGTCAGCAGATCTCTGAAGGATGAAGAGCCAATGAGCTACAAAGAAATAACAAAGCAGATGTATATATGGGAAGAAATATGGGAGGACTGAGAAGGAAAAACCAACCATCGTGGGATGTGTGGGGGCATCATGGGTAGGTACTGCCTATTATCGTAATTTCAATAGCTCTTTTCAAATTCTCTCATTTATCTAATTATTTTTTTGAATGTGGAGAAACATCAACCCGTGGGCGATTCTAGAAGCTTTAAAGTAGAATTGAAAACTTCATGTGCAAAATAGTGACTGCCGCCAGTGAGTTTTATTAACACAAAGCACGGATGCTGACTGTTTTACACTAGGTGGCGGACAGGAAGGGAGAAGGGCTAACGCTGTGATGCGACCCAGTGTCTACAGGGACTGTGGGGCACCCCGTGACTAAGTGGCACTCACTGAGGGGAGATGATGGGAGAAGGGGACCACGTGGGCAGACACACCGATTCATGTTTATCTTCACGTCAAGAGGAGGAGTGTGCGTATGAGGATACACTTGGGCAGATTCCCTGGAAGAACTGAACATGTCAACCTCACCAGAATTTCTCACTTTTTATATATATGCCTACTGCCGTTCAGAAACCAAAGGTCTCGTAGAAACTCCTCTTTTATTATTTGATCAAAAAATGGCATTGGGGCAGGCATTTGACCTATCATGAAGATGGCTCACTTAGCAGTCCCCAAGTTTAATTCCCAGTCTGGGCTCCTGACTCCAGTTTCTTGCGAGTGGAGACAGTGGTGATAGCTGAGACTCCTCCAACCTACGTGGAAGGCGTGGATTGAGTTTCTGGCTCCCAACTTTCCCAGCTTCTCCTGTTGTGGATATTCCTGGGAGGGTTGGGGTGAGAATCAATGGATAAGAGTTCTTTCTCGTTTTATTTCTCTCTCTCTGTCCTTTTGCTTCTCAAATACATTGGTAAATAAGTTGAACACCTTAGATCTAGGTTAGAAGCTGACCCATCAGATTAAATAATTCGTACTAGCCCAAGAATGACTAATAGAAAAATCCCACAAATAGATGTTGGTTCCTTAGAACGCAGATAGAATTTCCAAGAGGTAGAACATATCTGGTATTTTGTTTTCACTGTAGGGAAGGCTGTGTAGAGGGTTTCTCATCCTGTTGGTTTTCTTGGGTTTCATCTATAAAGTTATTTGCTTCCCCTCCTTCTTAGTCTATCAGGGACTGAAACTCATACAATAAACACCATGAGAATTACATATATGCGCGTGCCCCCTGTTTGTCAGCAATTTAATAATGACATGGAGGTTTTTTTTTTTGGCAAAAAGAGAGAGACAATGGCGTCTCCATTTAACTTTGATGATTTTTTTAAACCTTGATGATTTTTAATTGCTTGATTTTTATTTTTTATTTTTTATTTTTTGCCTCCCCATAGATACATTTTGATGTGGTGGCAACCGTGCTACGGTGTGAGTTAAACTTGAGAATTCAGTGATGTAATGCTTGCAAAATCGCCAGGCTGTTAATAGCTGTAATAGCTGGCAGGTGTCAAGTGACAGCTACCTGAATAAATGCTTTTTGAGAGCGAGTCCTCACCAGGGCAGAGTGGAGGGAATCACAGCCCTGCTTTTCTGCAGAAGGAACGGAAGTGCTGTGGGATGGAGTAACTTAAGGTGACTCAACCATAAGATCCGAGACCGAATTGCCGGCGACCAGTGTCTTGGGATGCTGAGCCGTCTTCTAAATAAATCGTATCTGCTTTTTCCGAGCAGTGTGGGCACTGGGCATCGTCATTCCAGGGCAGTGCCAGATCTGTCGCCGCCTTCATGGGTGGTTAGGATAAAGTTGCCTCTTTCCCCACAGTTGCTTGTGAACTCGGCTTTCTCACTTGTGTGATTTGTAGATTTACAAACTTTTCGAGTCATGAATGAAAGAAAGCTCTGGAAGCATTAGTATGACTCTACCATGTCACCATGTGGGTAGGGTAATTTGGGTGACATTTACTTCCTCTTCTGATTGCATGAACAAAAATGAAAAGATTCTAGCTGGGAGAACTCCGGAGGTGGCGTCGGAATCGTCCTTCAGGGTTCAGAGAGTCGTAAGGTAGCACAGTGAGGGCCGTCAACACATGACGTCATCAGCATCACCTCCACGAATTCTGCAGTGAGCTAGCTTCTCCCGCTTGAACTGGCCCCAATTTTAAGCTTGGCATCACCTGAAAGCTTGAGGAATGTATTTGCAGTAATTGCCAGGCTACTGCATTGTTCCCGTGTAGACGGACACACTGGGCTGTGATCGGAGTGGTCATGCTTGAGCTGTTATCTGAAATTCACTTTTGCTATAAGGGTTGACTAATCTGCTGCCTCCTGACAAGCCGTTTCCATTTACTGTATTAGCTTGCTCTCACTTCAGTGCCACGCAGCCCCAGTTAGGAGAGAAAAAGCACAAACTGTGAAAAGTAGTGGACGCTTGAGTCGGCACACACCCAACAGCTCAGGCACACGTGTCACAGCAATCAGTGTCTGCGCCCCCCATGTCCTTTCGCCCCCTGCCCCCTTTTTTTTCCAGTGAAAAAAGAAGTGAAATGATAGCCAGGTGTCATGAGCCAGGGCAGGTTGGCGCTCTGCCTTGCACCCAGGTTAAAAGGCGAGGCTGCGGTTAGGGCTTCAGCGGGAAAAAGTGGCTGCGCCAGCGCCCGCACAGCCTCCCTCCTGCCCCTGCTCTGTGACCCTTCTATCCTCACCTCTGCCCTGTCATTATCTGCAGATGTTATCTGCCCAGCAGATGTTGTAACCTATGCCATCCGAAACTGGTTCCCACCCTGATCTGCTTGCCTTCCCCACCCCCTTCGGCAGGCGCCTCTGCTTCCTCCCAGAGGCCGTTGTTGCGAACAGGAGAGGGGCTGAGTGGTGCGTGGGTCTGGAAGCTGCGTTTTTACTTTGAGGCATCCCAATCGCTATTTGATGACGGCTATTCCAGCACAGTTTAAACATGAAATACTTACCTGATGGATCTTATGAACTGATGCATAGTGACGGACTGTAAGATACTCCCCCCCCCCACCAGCTTAGATGTTTCCATGTTTCCTAAGGTAAAAACATTGTTAATGGCAACAAGACCTACAGAATCGTAGTTTTCCAATCCCTCTGTAGTTACCACAAGCAAATTATTATCGCCATTAAAGTTGGGTTGAATAACTATGTTTGGGGTAGAATAAAATCTTAGAGGTGATGAATTTGAGCCACGTGGCACCATTATCAGTGTCTGGCAGTATTTCCTGGTGGAATAAATTATAAACATGTTGTCTGTTGGACAAGAATCCAGTGGTATCAAGCAAACTCTCTAGCCAGTGTCAAGCAGAGCATAGTTATTTTACTCCAAACCAGACACAGAATTCACACAAATGAGAACTGACATGGAAAAGTATTGAAAACAATGTTGCTGGATGACCATGGAAGGAAAGGGTGCGGGGAATCTTTGCAACTCTGGGAAAAAACCTGCAGGTGCTGTGAGAAGCAAAACTTCAGGCCAATGTCTCAGGGAAAACATTCTACTAACGTCACTTGCCTTCCTCACTGCCTTAAGTTACCTCTCCACTTGGCTATTTTGCTCTATCTCGGGTCTCAAGAGGAAGGGTGTTGCGGGGCTCTTAGGGAGATGCTCTGCCCCCGGATGACAGCCGGAAGGAGGCTGAGGGGTTCCAACCTGTCTCACCTCTCTTTTTAATTTCCTCGGGAGCCTGTTTAAGGAACAGCCGGGACGGACGCAGCTTGGGGTTCCAGCAGCCATCCGCCAGGCTCGCTAGGGAGACTGCAATGTGTTCCAAGAGAATCTAAATTAAATTAATCTCAAATACCATTTTCAAGTTTTCTATTTCTTCCAGACCTCAGCTAGCGTTAGCCAAAGGTCCGTAAAGTAAATTGTTAAATAATATTCCCTTTGATAAAACACAATTGTCCTTAGAAATCTTGGGAAATATTTCTACCATATGTCTACGAGATAAGATCATAAGTGTTAAGTAGTGTGGTAACTTTGAGCAAGTTAACAATCACAGCTTCAATTTCGTAAGATCTCTGGGTGACCTTTGGTGACCCAGAATCAAAGTCGGCCGTTTACTTTCCCATAGTTCTAAGCCTGAAGTCCCTTTAGAAATCTCAGGTGCTCTCACGTCGCTTCATACTTGCAAGTGGGGATCAGTTTCGTCAAAGCATACGCTCACCCTTAAATGGATATTTCCCTCTGGGAAACATTTTTATAAACATTTACATTTTCTCAGATGCCTCTGATCTCGTATCATGATGTTTGAGGATCATTTATCACGAAGGAAGGAAAAAAGGAATGCTGGGATTTGGATGTAAGAATATTTAATTTAGTGGGATTATTCCAAGGTTGCTCTGTGGAGGCAGAGATCTGTTCAGTATTTTGCAAATGATGTTCTTAACAGTTTAGCTGTTATGTTTATCAATCGTCTTACTATTTCTGCATGGAGTTTTCTTTGTTTTCTCGGCTCTGTCACTAACCAGTTAGCTCAGTTTAGTTTATTTGCCTCATCTCTTGGGACTTTTTTTTTCACCCAGAAAAGAGTAGTGCCTTGTAGGAAGGGACTACTGGTTTGATAAGATTCTGTCTGGTCTTGGAAGACTCAAGACCCCCTGGGCTCCAAAGGAAACAGTACAAGTGTCGCCACCTATAGGTAGAAAGTAGATTACAGAAAAAGGGGGAAATCTGCCATCCACTTCAGAACACCACAAATAGCATTTGGAATTCATTTTAACCCTTACACTTTTCAAACTTCACCCACAACCATACCAACTGGCTTTCCCCCCTTTTTTTCTTCAGTATTACCATGAGTCTGCACCTACAAGAGTTTATGGAAAATGAAATCATGAGAGAAATTTAGTTTGGATGCAATTTTTCCTTGAAATCTACACACACAAGAGTCTTCAAGTGATTCCTGGAAAATGTGTGTTGAGAAAAAGCTACATGGATTTCAAAACTGTTTTCGCCAAGATAAATATCCTTGCATTTCATTGTGCATAGACCTTCCAAAGCATCCTTGTTTATGATGACTGCGTCCTAGCTTTGCCTTCATGTACCTATTCAAGAGACTTCGATCTGAGAGTGTGTGGTGTACAGAAAGCTTCATGATTTCAACATCACTGCAGGCTTCTATTGCTGTGTGGCTGTGTTGCTAATGCGACTGTACCCAAGCAGAAAATCACGGACACAATGATGTAGGGGAGACGTACGGCTTCTTTTCTAATTGAAGCTGTGGTTTTGGCTTTATGGATTCAGTTTTTAATGAAAATGCAACAAAGCGATTGTAGTATTTCTAGCATTCAGATCCAGTAGATGAATTGAAGCTGGGTTTGAACTCTTTTCTCTCTTATGGCTGAGGCGGAAAAAAAAATCTTCCCTTCAGGAGGAAAATGAGCTATTAGAAGAAGCAAAAATAAACCTTGTGAAATTAAGAAACCGTCTACCAGTTAAACCGACACTCCATATGTGGAGGAACCAATTTCCATGCATGTTATAAAAAAAGTGCTAAATCAACTAACATTGATATAACTTCAAGCAATTAGGAGAACACTAATAATCATATGAGTCTTCAGCTGTAAATAATTATGCTGCCTCAAGGCTAGGCTTTAATTCTTGGCTTGCTGTATCCATAAACAATAATCAAACTGCAAGGCAAGTTGTGTTGCTTTTGTTCACAGTTTGTGGAATGATTTTTATACCCTACAGTGATGCTGATGGCTGTTTTGACCTTCAGGAACTCCGGCCTGTGAGGCTAAGAGCTAATGTGTAGTTGCATCGATCTGAGTTGGAGGCACACAGCAGGTTCCAGGCCTGTGCTCCATGAGCACGGAGCCGCTCTCGTCAATCAGTGTGCGATGTGCAAGGGGGCTTGCTGCTGTGACTCAATAAATGGGGACATTAGGAGGAAATGTTATAATTGCTGCTACCCACATCTTGTTAATGAGTAATGTACAGTTAGACACCATGCAATTGCAGCTAAACTGTTTATACAATTTATTCTTATGTTGCAACTAACATTTAACATAATGAAGTATCATAATTGCAGCCATTAAAGTCAAGATGAAGATTTGTTTAATTAGAATTAAGAAAATGTAAAATAGAAAACTGCTTTCAAATGTTGAGTATACAGGGTGGATTCAGTGGTGGGAAGGGCAGAAAAAAAGTCTCACAGGGTGTCAGGGGCACATATTGTGTAGATAAAATTATTTGTTGGAGATCTTGGAATTTTGTTTTCAAACCTTTAGTGGAAAGTAAAGAGAAAATACCAAGGGCATTGGGTTGGTTACATATAAATGTAGAGTGTTATTATTTACAGCGTTAGAGTTGTAGCTTTAAAATTTTCAGATTTAAATTCTCTCTAGGTTAAACAAATAATGTCTTAAAACACACAGTTCATATTATGAGCCAGGCAAGTTAGCAGATGAGTTAGGGAAGAAAGTAGCCCATTTGTCAAGCCAAATGGACATTAAACTTCCATTTTGATTATCTACATGTCCAAACATGGGCATTTATAGAATCCGATATTTTTGCATAAGCGAGAGGACAAAGCATGGAGACTACGGCCTGTCCGGCTTCATGAAGTAAAAGCCCTTTCATTTGCGTCACGTCATTCTCTCCTGCTCCGCCCTCCTACAGTGTTAAATGTTAAAAGGTTCCACACTGCTGACTGCCACAGACCTGCTTTTTCCACTCGTAAGACTGCATCTTGGATTCCCTTTTGTCCTCAACTTTACTTCACACGACATTCTCTCCTTTTGTCCCTACAGCATCTGTCCATTTCAGGTCATGTGGTCCAAGGGGTCATCCGGCAGGGAGATGCTTAAGCCTGGAATCCTTGTACCTTTTGTCTACCCAGTTCCATGACTGAAGGGAGCTACCTGACAGTCTGTGCCTTTGTTGCTTCCTTAGATAGATGAGGTTAAATGTATCTGCCCTGGCCTCCTCCTGTTGAGAGAAATCTAATACCTGGATACAGTTGAAAGCATAAAGAAATGCAACTTGGGATTGAATTCAGGGAGCTCAGCACACTGCCTTCACTGGTTACAGATGGTAACCGGATAGGAGATACAAAACAGGGTGATACCCTATCAGCTTGTGTTGAAGTATGCATGGAAATGGAATCTAAAAAGTAGATTTATTTGGTAAAAATAGCTATTAAAATTCCTGAGCCTGTAGAGCTATATCATGAAAAAAATAAAAATGAAAAAAAAAAATCCATGCGTGCGGTTGGAAGACCCTTAGGATAGCTTTCAACAGAAACATTGCTTTTCCTCCTTTTAATGCCTCATAGTGAAGAGGTTCTCCATGGGAACAAGATGATTAGTTTCATGACATAATGATTTCAAGACTTTATTTTTAAACATTAAATATAACTTAGGCAAGCACTGCTAATTATCTCAAAGACAGAGATGACAGATACCTTCTTATTTATTCTTAAGCAAGGCTATCGAGTACTATAAACATACCAAAGCATGTGATGACCTGATCCGTGGCAGTCCCAGCAGTCCACACTGATGGTGGCCAGCAATTCAGCCCATTGGCTCTGAGTACAGCGCAATTGACAGCGAATGACGTCACATTTCCTGGCTTACTGTAGAATTTATTTGTATAGTCTTTCTTTCTCCTTTTTCATTAGAAACCTAAAACGACAAGTTACTTTTTGAACCTACTTGGGGTGTTGTATGTAATTCGAGTTTATCAGCTTGCAGAAGTGCTTAAGAACATGTTTGCACAGGCAAGGAAGTCCATTTATTTATTTATTTAAGTGTATTTTAAAGATTTATTCATTTTTATTGGAAAGTCAGATTTTTAGAGAGACAAAAGAACAGAGAGAAAGATCTTCCAGCCACTGGTTCACACTCCAAGTGGCCACAATGCCCAGAGCTGAGCCAAACCAAAGCCAGGAGCCAGGAACTTCCTCCAGGTCTCCCACACAGATGCAGGGTCCTAGGGCTTTGGGCCGTCCTCAACTGCTTTCCCAGGCCACAAGCAAGGAGCTGGATGGGAAATGGAGCATCTGGGACATAAACCAGGGTCCATATGGGATCCTAACGCTTGGAGGTGGAGGATTAGCCAATTGAGCCTCACACCAGACCTGGTAAACCCATTTAATAAATGCCAAACAGTTACCTGTTGAGGACCCAAGAAAAAAGCAGTGCAAAAATTCAGTGAAAAAATAGGGTTAAAAAAAATTTGTATTAGTGCAGTAAGTTTGAAACCCATTTGTAGTGTTTTCATAAAAGTCTTTTTCCATGGAATTTTCGAGGCTTGAGCATGAAGAACAGAGGAAGAGGGGCAGTTGAGGAGATGAGGCGGGAGGATACGTGCCGACTGGAACACCACATTTCAACTTCCTGTGAGATTCTCAACAGGATTGGGCCAGCTGGTGACATCACACATTAAGATCCAGTCAGTGCCTTTCACAGGTTTAACACATGGACTTTGACAGTCTTGGTGGAAACAATGAACAGTGCTTAACGTTATATTATAAACCGACTCCTGATGTTACATGAATAACTTTGAAAATAGTTTTTTTTAAAGTTGTGATTGTTTGAAATATTGTTCATGAATCTACATTCTTTTTTTTTTTTTTTTTTTTTTTTAAAGAATTAGTTAGTCAATCTTACAAAACAGTTCCAAAGGCTCTGGGATTTCCCCTTCCCCTTCCTAGTCATAAAGCCATCGCTCTGCTGGTCAAGTGTATCCTGACATTATAGGGCTGCAGAATGGCAGAGTCCAGCATCCTATTGTCAAGATACAATTGACAGTATGAATCTAGAATCTAAGCTTTCTCTGATTCTGCTATGAATAGGTAATGAGTTAGCAAATATTTCAAAAATCTGTCCAAGTTTTAGAGCGAGCCCTCGCTCTGATCTTCCTCTCCTACTCCTCTCTCTGTGCCTGTTTCCTTCCTTATCCACTTCATACTACTACACAGGTGTCCACTGAGCTCCTGGGATGTGGGTAGGAAGTGAGTCTTACACTTGATTTAATTATAATTCACTTAAATTTAATTCTGGAAAACTGACACAGGGTTAAGTACACAAGTTGAGTGCTTCTCAGGACTGCATTTCCATCTGACCAGGAATCGGCAGGCATTGCTGGCCACTGTTGCGAGCATTGTGAGTACGTGTTGTTTCCGGCAAAGCATAGGAACAGTGGTTGATGTTGAAGTGCGCACCGCACAAGCTCAGACTCTTAAGTAGCTATGTGAATGCAAAGCTAACAAGTAGTCATCATATACAAGGATGCTTTGGAAAGTTCATGCACATGGAATTCAAGCATATTTCTTTTGGTGCAAATAATTTTGCAATCCATGTAGTTTTTTTTCTCGGTGCACATTTTCCAGAAATTTCCTGAAGACTCTTGCGTATGTAGATCTCAAATAAAAAAAAAATGTGTTAAAGGAACAAGTGTCTGAAAGCAGAATTAAATGTTTCAAGAATGATTTTGAAGCATTTTCAAACAACATCTAAGTGTTTAGCAATGGATCTCACGTGAAATAGCTTGGAATCTGATGTGTAAACACAAAACTCATAAATCCATAGAACACGCAAGATTTGGGAGTGAGCATCTGTCCCAACAGTTAGGGTCTTATTTAGGGTGGCAATGTCCCACACTGGAGTGTCAGGTTTGATGTCTGGTGCCTCCTAAATCCAATGTCATGCTAATACAGACACACCAAGGCAGTGATGGTGACTGAAGAAATTAGATTCCTGATCCTTCCTATGGAAGACCTGGGTTGAGTTTCTGGCTCCTGGGTTGACCCAGCCCAGTTCTGGCTGTTTCGGGCATCTGAGGAGTGCACCAGTAGACTGGAGTTATCTTGTTCTGTCTGTAAATGTGTTTCTCTTTCTCAGATAAATTAGCTACACATTGAAAAATACATCTTATGAACAACAGCATGAGGCAATCTATTAGAAGAATTAAAATTCAACAACTACGTTTAGTTATTTTCTGAGTTATACAAAAGATAGCACTCATTTAATACTTTGCGTGTATTTTGTCTTAAAGGTCTTGTAAACTTGTCAAGAAATGTTATCAATTCAATGGCTTTAAAAATAGATGCTTTGGGGGCCTGGTGCTGTAGCCTAGCAGCTAAACTTCTTGCCTTGCGCACACCAGGATCCCATATGGGCACCGGTTTGTGTCCCAACAGCCTCACTTCCCATCAGCTCCCTGCTTGTGGTCTGGAAAGCAGTCGAGGACGGCCCAAAGCCCTAGGATCCTGCATCTGTGTGGGAGACCTGGAGGAAGCTCCTGTTTCCTGGCTTGGGATTGGTTCAGCTCTGGGCATTGTGGCCACTTGGGGAGTGATTCAGCAGA
The DNA here is from genome assembly GCF_030435755.1 of Ochotona princeps. Classification (NCBI taxonomy): domain Eukaryota; kingdom Metazoa; phylum Chordata; class Mammalia; order Lagomorpha; family Ochotonidae; genus Ochotona; species Ochotona princeps. Next base: position 159,418,982 of record NC_080832.1, read on the forward strand.
CACAAGATCTTCCTCTCTGTCTCTCCTCCTCTTTGTATATCTGACTTTCCAATAAAAACAATAAAATAAATCTTAAAAAGATTAGATGTTTTTGGACTTACTCTATGAAAGAATTTCACTTAGATATTAAAACTTTGATTTTTATTATAATAGTGTTCTAGCTGAATTAGATAAAAAGTGATTTTTTGCTGGAATTTTCTAACAAGAGACTGATTTTTCCTCTATTTCTTTGTTCCATGGTATTATATATGTTTTGAAAGTTGTGCAAGCTTTTGGAACAGATTCTTTGAAAAATGCCATGGGTATACTAACTGCAAATTGTTCCAGACAGACATGCTTTTGCATGGTTTATTTCTGTTTTTTAAGGCTATTGAAGGAACAGAAGACCATGAAGGTGCTGATCTTCTGACCTGTTCCCAGTGCTAATTAGTGGACTCATGTGAGCTTTAACAAAGAAGTGCGATACTGTTAACTCCAGGAAAAAGAATGGTCACTTTGTTCTGTACTCACTAACCGAAAACAACAGTGTCTATGTCATTTAGGGCTTTATCCCAAAGTAAATAGCATACAGAGGAATCAAGTTGGAAGCTCCAAAAAAGGATGAATTTATGATTTTAGTCTCTGGATATGAGGATTTGTTTCAAAACCAATAATAATGACTTCATGGTCAATAATAATGATTTCATACATTTTTCTAACAGTAATCTCTACACAGAATATTTTAACTGTAATTCACAGTTTTATGTAAATTGGCTAAACAAACTACCAGAGAATTGAAGAAGCCTTAGTTGATACTGATATACTTGAAATTGATTCAAAGTTTATGCAACATCTTTTGGAGTTCAAAGTTAATGTTGAGTTGCTATAGGAATCAGTGAGCTTGTTCTACTTGGGCAGATAGAATTCTGCAATTGGTATGCTTTTGCTTCAAATCAAGTAAGTTCTCCCCAAAGAGATATTTAACTACGACTGAGAAAACATAGTTATTTGAATTTTCCTTTTTTTTTTTTTAAAGAAAACATTTTATTTGCAGATTAGAGGCAGAGATGCAGACAAGCAGAAAAGGAGAGAGCCTTCGCTGGTTGGTTCACTCTCCAAATGTTTGCAATGGCTGGTGCTGGGCTTGTAATCCAGGTACTGTGCACAGGTGCGAGGCATTCAGTTACCTGAGCCTCCCCAGGGCCCGTATCGGTAAGTTGCTGGACCCGGAAGTCAAATCCAGGAATCAAGCCTAGGTACTCCAATGTGGGATGCAAGCATATTAAGTACTAGACTAAATGTCCCCTCCAGGAAACTGACTTTATTTTTTTTTAAACTGTAAATTTGATACCATCTAAGTACAGTCACTGGAGGGGAGGAGTAAATGGAAAAGTTTGAATCAAAAAGAACAAACTTCCAGCTTTATAAGACGGGTGAGTTCTGAGGAGCTAACATTTAGTGATTGATCACTTACCAAATGGCTCCTGCAGCAGGGCTGGACAGGCTGAATCCAGCAGCTAGGAATTCCTTCTAGGTTTCATGTCTGTAGGGCTCAGGTCTGTAGGCTGTCACCCGCCACTTCCCAGGCACATGAACAGGGAGCTGGATCATAAATGGAGCAGCCAGTCCTACAACTGGCACTACAGTGTCAAATGGTAGCTTAACTCACTGTGCCACAATGCCGGTCACTGATGCTGGCCTAGTCCCCACTAGGCTGAACTCTCACTCCTCATGATTGTCTTGGTAGAAATGATCCGACTAGGATTTGGGAAGATCTCAGGGAGAATTGATCTGTGAATTTTTGCTTTTTCCCCTTGGAGTTTAACATCACACTCCATTGGCAGTGGAGTTGCAGGTCTGATTGTTGTCTAACAATTTTTGATGTCCTTACTTTATGTATTATCTTTTTTTTTTTTTATCACTACAAGTACCTGAGAGGAACTGCTTAGAGAGGCAGAAGACTTACTTCAGCTCATGGATGTGGACGTTCATACTCTGGGATCAGAGAACCATGCAGTCCTGACTTCTGATGAGAGTGACAGAGACTGGATCCTGTGCAGAGCAAGAATCCCATGGGCAGCCAGGAAGCAGAGAGCCAGGGGCGTGCTCTTTCATCAGTGTCTATGTGATCTGTCCTTCTCCATCTATGTATCTTTCTCCTTCTCCGTGTCTAGGTGGGCCTCTATCTCCAAGTCAATTGCTTCCCGAGGCCCCAGTTTCAGTCACCTCGTTAGTGTTATCAATCATGGTTTTGGAACCATCTGTGTGAACCAGGGAGCCAAATCCTGTCCAAACTGTAGTACTTGAATCGGGATGTCTGGATACGTTTCTTTCTAATGTCTCCTGTTACCTATTAACAAATAAGTGATACTGCAGGAGAAATACTAGGAATCCCTCATGGTGGTAGTCTTTTTTTCTGGAGATTGTGAACATGTTGCGCATATATTCTGAGAAGAAAGTTGTCGAGGTGAAAGTGAGATTGGGCTGGCAGACGTTCTGAGTCATAGAATGGGTGGACTCTGCACAGGGAAAGAATCTTAGTGTTCTGGCTGGTCAGTGAATTGGTGATTTTTAAAATGTTTATTTGATGGGAAGATCGATAGAAAGAGGAAAGGAGGGGGGAATACAGGGAGACAGAAGTCTTCCATCAACCAGTCCTCAACTTCAATGACAACAGCAGCCAGCTCTGCAGTAGGTGGAAGCTAGGACCGAGAACTGGCATGGTGCCCACAGGGGTGGCAAGAGCCCAACCAGACATATTTTGTGTTGGCTCCCCAGGTGCACTCACAAGAGGCTGGACTGGAAAGGAACCACCAGGGCTTAAGCTGGCACTCTGATATGGGATGCAAATGTCTCAGACTGTGGCTTAACCTGCTGTGCTACAATGCCAGTCCAACGAACTGAGTCTTTCCCTGAAGCGTCTGCATTGTGTCAGAGTTCATTCTGCTATCGGCAAGGGTCGCGGGACACAACTGCCATGAGAGAATTACATGACAATGACAGCACAACTTGAGGATATTAAAGAACTGGGAAACATTTTTTCTGTTGTCAAAAAGCAAGGAGGGATACTTATTTACTTGGTATCCCTGCTTCAGAATGTATTATTTCATCTCCCCTATGGTTTCTGTGATTAATTTACACTTAGTTTAGTCTCTGTAAGAAAATGAGGGGATTGGGTAAGACCTCTACCTCTTCAGAGCTCTTGGGGATGCCCTGAGGTGAAGCCTCAAACCTACTCTACAGGACTCTGTGTTGGAGAAAACAAACACACGAAGCCTGCCACGTAGTTGCAAGTTAAGACTCTCTAATTGTACAGTGTTTCATGAAGAACGTGTTGCTATCAATGAAGCTGATGGTGTCTTAAACATGTGCTTCACGTAGCGCTACAGTGAGAACTTCCAAACTGATTTTCATTGGGTCTCCCTTCCTCCTCCTCCCCTTCCTCCTCCTTTTCTAACATCTTCGTCTTTATTATCGCTTCTAGCCATCTTGATAACCATGTACATATTCCCTATAAGGAAAGAAAAGCTTTGGGTGAAATTACCATATATATCAAAGCTTCTCTCTATTATGCTCAACAATAATGTATGCTTAGGAAAAGAAGAAGGGTGTTCAAGTGTTCAAGTGTGCCAAGTGAGGAAACAGTAGCTAGCAAATCTGTGTGTTGCTCTTCAGTCTAGCTCTGGCTGCAAAATTCTGTTTCAAGATTCTTTTTTTGCTCATTTTTAAAAAATGGGTACAGGATTGTGGCCCTCTTGGGAAAGTGAGATGACTCACTTTTGCTTTTAAATTTATTCGTTTGAAAGCCAAAGCTCCAGAGAGGGAGGGGGAGAGAGAGAAAGAAAATGAAAGAGAGAAAGAGAGAGAAAGGGAGAAAGAGATGGAGAGAAAGGGAAAGAGAGAGAGTTTTCATTTGTTGATTCTTTCCCACAATGACCAGAGCTGGGCTGTTCTGAAGGCAGGAGCCGAGAGCTTTATCATGGCCAGCCACATGGCATGGGGCCCAAGAACTTGGGTCATCTGCCACTGCGCTCCCAGCCTGGTAGGTGGAAGTTGGAGTGGACACAGGCAACCGAATGTGTGTCCACCTAGGATGCCCTTCTTTTACAGATCTACTGCAATACAGCCCAGGCTTCTTTGAAGAATGCTGAACGTATTGAAACACATTTGTTTTCAACAGGTGCTGTGTCTTAGAACCCATACTTCTAGAAATGAAATGAAATCAATTGAATTAGATGTGTTGGAGAGCTGATGGATCGCCTGGAGAGCTCTTTTTCTCTCCTGCCTCTACGACAAGAGAAAACCATGGATCAGGAGAGGCACCCTGACTAAACTCCTTTGTTTCCTGGCCACAGTCTCAGCAGATCCTCAACAGATATTGAGCCCTCGCCATCACTATTATCACTCTGTTTCCCTCCTGCCCAACCCTATTACCACCTCTCCGTCACGGGCTAAAGAGGAAACTCAAGTATAATTGTTCTCGCTTGCAATTGTAATTGCAACTTTTTCTCTTTTATTACAAAATGTTAAGTGAACCTATGCAAGGGATTCATAAAAAACAAAAAAAAAATAGAGTGAACTGATCATGATGCATTGATTATATATCTCTCAAGGCATTTGCACTATACTTTGAAATGCTACTGAAATGATTCACTAAATGAACCGCGCCTGGTGACTGGATGCCACATCAGAACTCCTGACCATTTATATGGATGCTATCCAGTGTACCTTCACAGAATCCAGTGCGATAACCGAGTCAGCTATCGTTGGTCCCATTTTACACCTAGGTAGTCTAAGGCTGAGTTCAAGGCTCACTCTTCATCCAGAAGAGGGATAGAGTTCGTTAATGGAATCAGAGCTTTGCCTTTTGAGACGCAAGTCCAGGAAGACTTAAATCAACAGGCGGATTCTTACATTAGGACAAAGATTTTTGTTCTTGGATTTATAGATTTAACACGTGTGGGCGGTGGGATTTCATCTATGTTATTTAATTATGACCAACGAATGGCTTCAAACCTGCAAGAGGTCTGAGTCTGTGACGTTTCTATTTCCATAGACGTGCTGTCTGCAAGGAAGGAAGGCAACGATTCAGAGGCGTATTGATAAACAAAGCAGAACACACACCGTATGCAATATCCACTCACGGGGACACACATGATATCCGTAGAAGAGCGAGTTTTAAATTCCAGAGGGCCGAGGACTACAGACTCGTGCAATCGGTTTACACTAATTAGGCACTTTTCTTTTTCAATAGTCTCCGTCTGAGGCAGAATTCTCTGACTGCTGGATTTGAAGCCGGTCCACACCAATCAATATCAATCTGCCGCCAAATGTTATTAAATATCTCTTTGATACCTATTTACAACTAAGAGAATAATTTCCCTGCCAGGGGCTTGTAAATGTGTGAAGGGAGCCTCTGACAGCTTGCCTCACTCACTGTCTACGGTCCTGAGTCTGGGTACCACAGCCTGGAGACTAAGATGAAGGATATAATTAAGGAAACATATGAAGGCCAGCTCTGGGCTTGAGATTAATTAGCTGTGCGTCAATAATCTCATCAATATCCGATTAACAAATGACACATTGCCCAATGAAACATATTGATTCATGCACGCTCCTCACTGTTAATAAATTGAAGCTGCTTTGCTAAATGAGAAAGCTGACAAAATAATAGGCTGCTAATACTGCTCTGCTATTGTGATAAAAAACATAAAATTAGCCTGAAGTATACAGTACTTAATTTAGGAGGACTGTCAGTCCACTTCAGAAGCTTGTTCATGAATGACAAGGGAAAGGGCGAGAATTTTCTAAGGACTTATTCAAAAGGACTAGGAGGGTTTCCCAGGGGCAGGCACTTGGCAACCTGAATATATGCACAGGAACTTCTGAGCCTCAGTACCTTCCTGAGTTGTTGCTTATGAAAAAAGTTCGGTTTTGCCTTCTGCACGTAACATTTCAACAAAGAGAGTCATTTTAGATTTTGGAAACGATTCTTACCTAGGTAGGTGTAGGAGAGGGTGCTGCTTGCATCTAAGACCGCCTGCTGTCTTCGGGTTTTGTTTGGAAGGTAAGGTGATGGAAAAGTAGCAATGGGTTTTAGACCAATCTGCTTGCGCACAATGGGGTGTTTGTGTGTGAGTGTGTACGCATGCATACACGTATGCGTTTGAAGGAATCTGTCAGGTCGATAACCACTGTGTCCCCCATGGCCCTTCTCTGAAATACACAGGCATCGATCACCCTGTCTTCCTTGTAGACACTTGCTTTCTCTCTGGCCCTGTTTTCTGAGGTAAGCTGTTTCCAAACCAGGTAGGTCGGTGATGCTGCTGTGCAAGCGAGAGCAATTATAATTGAGTTTCCTCTTTAGCCCGTGACGGAGAGGTGGTAATAGGGTTGGGCAGGAGGGAAACAGAGTGATAATAGTGATGGCGAGGGCTCAATATCTGTTGAGGATCTGCTGAGACTGTGGCCAGGAAAAACGAAGAACCCTGCAGGTGCATGAGAGAAGAAGGCTCCGCTAATGAAGGGCTGCCTCCCTTACCCCACAGCTGTGGCAGCCAGTCCTGCCCCTGCAATCCCTGGGGGAATTTGCCCAGGAACCTTCCTAGGAAGCCCTCAGAGGAGGCACTGGTAAGGAGTAGAAAAACATCTGCTGGCCTTACCTCCTAGTGCAGAGTCCTAAGAAAAGCAACGAGGAAAGGAAGTAGCAGCACACGTACTGTTTTCATATAGGATCATTGAACAACAACAAAAAAGAGTCGTTCTTATTTCTCTGAAAGACAGAATTTACAGAGAGAAAGAAGGAGAGACAGAAATATCGTCTACCTACTGGATCACTCCCCGAATGGCCACACCGGCCTGGGCTGGGACAGGCTGGAGCCAGGAGCCAAGAGGCAGCAGTTTCACTGAGTCTTCAGGCGAGCAGAGGCCCACAGACCTGGGCAATCCTCTGCTGCTTTCCCAGCTGCTTGAGTAGGGAGCTGCATTGGGACTGGAGTAGATGGGACTTGAACTGAGGCCCGCATGTGATGCTGGCATTTCAGGTGGCTTAGCCCATTGTGCCACAACTTGCTTGGCACCATAGAGTACATCTTGAATTCATGAAAAGCTTATTATCCGGGCCCTGCGCAGAACTGGATGGGAGATTACAGTAAGTAATAAAAATGAAATAAAATCTCAGCGACAATCCTAGAACGGTCGTGATGTAACCTGGTGTGTGATCACGCTGTCCCTTTAAGTATCCATCCCTCGGGTCCCGATCTGGGAAGCAGAGGTGTGTCACTGTCAGGAAGTGCAAAGAAGAATCACAATAGGAACTTGAGCTAGAAAACATGAGAAAACTGACTATTAAACACCCTGTGAGCCTGCACAATGGGTTAAGCCTTTTGTGCCTCAACTTCTTTACTAGACTGGGTGCTCTTCGAAGGGCCTTGCATTGCTGACTTGCTGAGCTCCATAAACACATGTCTTCAATAAGAGGGAAATAAGTTCTGGTGTAACCATTGTCAAGTTTACGACAAAATAGGTTTCCCTACATCAAACTCACCAGAGTTCCCTGCAGTGCAGTGATCCTGGTTTGCAGGGCTGGAGTCGGCCTCATTCCTGGGACTCTCTGTAGAGTCGGAAACGAGCATATGTAGTCCTCAGGGGGTCTCTGTCTGGGTAAGTCGTTTTCAGAAAAGCTGGGTCATTAAGTTGCATTAGCTCTAATTCCTGAGCAGAAGGGAATTTAAATCAATATTTTTCATTTACATTGTGAGATATGTTGAAGCCCGTTTTGTCAAAGCCTAAGCAGTTCCTTTTGAACACAGTAGGCGTGTGTAGGAATAGAATTCAGGTTTCAGATTTCTGGAATATAAATTAGCCAATTCGCTTAACTAGAGTTCATCCTCGCAAGAGAAGTTCATATTGTGTGGGTGAGGACCAAAGGGCTGAAACACCAAAGGGAAGTGCTCAGTGTGGAATGTTCGGCAGGGAGACAGCCTTTGCAGGGCACCTGCTTTGTGTTAGCCACACTCCAGCCCCCAAACCAATCTTGATTTTGTGATGGTTTTAACACAAAAAACTATCTCATGTTAATGCCTAAAAATGATTATTTACTGGTTGATTCAGAAAGCTGACTGATAGAGAGAGGAGGAAATAAAGAAAAGGAAAAAGGGAGGGAGGCAGAGAGGGAGAGAGAGAGAGATTGGCCATCCAGCGATACATTGCCCAAATACCTGCAGTATTCAGGGCTGGGTCCAACTGAAGCCAGGGGCAAGGAACTTCATCCGAGTATTCCACATGAGTGGCCGGGACTCAAGCATATGCCTCATCATTTGCTACTGTTTCAGACACATTAGCAGGGAGCTGGATTGACTGTTATGGGAAACTGGCATTGCAAGCAATGACTTAACCTGCTGTGCCTATCTAATACTGAAAACTTGCATTGTTGAGCCTGGTTTGAGAACTAGACATTTTATAGCCATAAGTCAATTAATTCTCACAGTAATCCCTGTGTTAAAAATTACATGTGACCTCAGAGGAGGAAGCTACATCTCAGAGATGTTAAGCAAGTTGCCCAGCATCATCCAGCGACAATCATGTGCCATTCTGCTTTGATAGGTAGTCTGCCTTTAGCCTGGCAGGGGTTTGCTAGCAACACACTCAAAGCACAGGAGTTGGAGTGAGAACGCTCATGTTTGCACCTGCAGTGGATCTAATTCTTTGGCCATCAAACTCTTCACCAGAGGCAGACACCATACTCTCTACCAGCACCAGTTAGGATATGCAAGGAATAACGTACGATATTCTGTTATTCAGCTTACCATCAGGATCGAAATATCTGGATGTTTGTGCTGTTTCTGGCCTCGGAGAAACTGTGAGGACAAACAAACTAGGGCAACTCCTTGCAGTGTGTGGTGAGGCTTGGGGAGGCTGCAGTTCCTGGTAGCAGCTGCCAGGTGAACAGGGGCCTGTGTCTGATCCCACATCAATTTCAGTCACTGAATGTGGGTTATGCAGGGGCTTTCACAGGCAGCTGCTCTGTTGGCTGGCTCTGCTGTAACTTGTGCTGGTGAGTCAGATTTCATGCCCAATTAGGATACAAGGGGAAAGCCTCCCTAGTGGAAGGGACACAGCTGCTCCAGAGAGGCAGTGTCAGGATGCTCCCAACAGTCTCATCAATCTGGCTTGCTCATCCCCTTACGCAGGCACAGTGGGACAAGATCAGGAACCCCTTTATGCCCGGGCCTTGAGTCTATGCATCACACAGGACATACACACATTATATGTATCATATTTTACATACATAGGCTTCACATATGTCTCTGTGAAAGGTTTGTGGAAAAGTGAAATAAAATGATAAATAAGTTTTGTCATAAAAGTTTTTGAAGTCTATGCATTTTTTTTCCAGAATTTGCTGAACTTGAATATTTTTTGCATACGCAAAGATTTAAGAAGTTTTTGCACCAAAATACACTTGTCCAATTCCATTTTCTACCAACTCTTTGAAATTCCCCCATTTAGGCCTTGAACTGTACAGAGACGTTGTATAATCATATATATGAGGTATATTTGTTTACATATTGTATTATGTGTATCTTTGCATGCTTAGCTCTCGAACTTGGATATTCGTGGTTGTTATTGTTTTATTGACATACTCAATCAAGAGAGAAACTCACACATATACATATCTTAGTCTCTCTCTCCCCAGTATAAGCATGTGCATGCGTACACTATATACCCATGAGGGAACTTCTAAGAGTTTATGGATAATATAAAGATAAATTCATTTTGGTGGAAAATTTTGAAATTCATGCAGATGCCTTTTCTACAAATGATAAAGACTCTCTTCAGGCAGCAGCCTCACGGGCCAGCATTTGAAGCTACCATCTGCACTGCCAGAAACCCACGTGGGCGCTGGTTCCAGTCCTGGCTGCTCCACTTCTGATCCAGCTCTTTGGTCACGTGTCTGAGAAAGCCATGGAGGAGAGACCCTATGCTGGGGCCCCTGCCACCTGCGAGGGAGACCTGGATGAAGCTCCTGACTCCTGGCTTCCGCTTGGTCTAGCCCTGTCTGTTGTGGCTGGAACCTTCTATAAAGTGTTCTCACTGCTTGATTTATCTGCACCAGTGACACGGATGAAATATATCATCTGCAGCTTTACCTTCAATGTAACAGAATTTGCAGAGGCGTGGTCTCAGTGTTGTTGAAGGTTCCAGGATTCAATTTTTCTTTTTTTTTTTTTTCCTCCCTGGAGAAATGCTTTCGATTTCAGTGGCTGCTTTCACTAAGCCGCTCGTCCTGCTGGTGAGATTCCAGCAATTCCATTTCTATGTTCTGTGTTTTCACTGCCCGCATGACGGTGGTTAGAAATTGCGGCCTTCAGATCTTGGAGACACTTTGGAATCCTTTAGTAACTTGCTTCTCTGACGTTTTTTTGGGATGGAAGTCACATTTCTGAGATGTTTCGTTTTAAACCAGCTCCCTGCTTCCACATGCGTTGCGCCTTTGTAGCGGATGTGTGTTTGAACATTGTTTACATGATGTCTAATATCGTGCATCATGGAGTCCTCAAGGTGCCTGTGAAAATGTAAGATAGCATATAGAGAAACGGACCTAAGGGGAAGCTGCTCCTCTAGTTCCCGCACAAACAGGGGTCAAAGCCACAGGGTTTTTAGAGTCAGTGCCTGCATCCTGCCCACAGAGCAAGCTCTGGATTCCCCGGGAGAGCTTGCAGAATTTTCACAAACTACTTTCATGTTTCCTTCCAGAACTCATGCTCCTCTGCCCTGCTCTGGAAGAACTTCTGTCTGCGTCTTACTTGACAATACTCACCTGTTCTGTACTGTTTGACACAGTGACCCTGCTGCCCTAATCTACCGTATCAGATATTTATGTGGCCTTTAAGAGTCATCCGGTACGATGCTGGCTCCTGACAGCTGTTTCTATTCTCTTGGTAGAATGATGTGCTTTTTGTCTGTGTTCTGATAGTTCATTTATATCTCACTTATGATCCAATGACATCATGGTTTCATTTCACAGAGAGATAATGGCTCAAAAGTTGCCTTTTTTTTTTGTTGAGTGGTACAATGTGTACACATTAAGAATGTGTAGCGAAGAATACTGCATGATTGTAAAAAATGCTCACAGCATGTTAGACAAAATAAAAGGCAGGATGCAAAACTGAAAATAGAAAAAAACCCATAAATTTATAAAAATATTTGCGTGGTGCTGAAAAAGATCTTGGAAAAAGGTATATTCTGTAGAAAACCTGGATTTATGGTGGAGTTTCCACCAAAGTGAAGTAAGTATTAGAAAAATAGTGCCTGTCTCCAGACATCAGAATTAATTACGGCTTGCGTGTTGCCCTGAAACACATTTTACATTGTCCAATTTCTCTTTGTGAACAGTCATTGCTTTCTTGGGCAATTTCTCTCTGCTTCAGTTGGTTTTTTTTTTTTTAAGATTTATTTATTTATTTCAAAGACAGAGTTACGGAAAGAGAAGAAGGACACACAATGAGAGAGAAAGAGAGAGAGAGAGAGAGAGAGAGAGAGAGAGAGAATGAATTTCCATCCACTAGTTCACTCTCCAAGTAGCCACCACAGGACTGGAAGTCTGTAGATCTGTCGGGTTCTCTCACGTGGGCTGCAGGGCTTCAAGAACTTGGGTCATCTTTTCCTGTCTTCCCAGGAGCAGGAGTAGCAGCAGAGCAGCCAGGGTACAAAGCAGCACTCCTGGAAGACTGGTATCACAGACTACAGTCTAACCTGCTCTGCTATAGCACCGCACCTTCTCCCTGCTGTAGCTCCCTGTACAACCTCTCAAAGAGTTGCTTTGTGTAAGAAACGAGAAAATCCAAAAGATTAATGGCATATGTCTGAACCAATATGATGTTTTTAAAAAGCTGATTGTTTTTGGCAGAAAAGCAAAGTTCTAGAAGAGTCATAAAAAGGCAATTCCTATCATCTGGAAGGATTAAGAAATAGAGAAAAAAAAGTTTCCTTCTTTCTCACTTGCAGGCACACACCTTCTGTACCGAGGACAATGGTTGTACCAACCTGTTAAATGATGCTTGTTGATGAACGAGCCCATGACCCCAATGATTTCCAGTCACACAATTCATCTTTGGGTTACATTGCAGGTGGGGGCAGCCCTTCATCCATCCTGGACCTGACGCTGAAGAAATAAATGTTGCCAGAAATCACTCAGGATGAGCCCTTCCTAAGGGAATGGTTCTGAAACTGGAATACTGCTTGCCCGATCTTATGGATAGCAGCGTTATCTTTAACATGAAACTCAGTAGAAGTACTGTTAAGTCATGGGATGGGGTAAGACTCTGGTCGGGGGAGGGCTGTCCACCTTGGACAGTCTGGCTTCAGTATTTACTTCTAGCTTCAGGATTTTCTGCCAGTGCTGACCATGGGAGGCAGCAGTGGAAGAGCAGTAATTGGGTTCTTGACAGACACAACAGAATCCTGAGCTCCTCGGCGATCCTTTCTATGGTGATGGGTACAGGTGTTGATACTTTCTGTGTGACATTAGGAAATACATTGCGGTTAATGTGGGCCAACGAAAGGCAGTATGGTGCAAAGGACAGAAGTTAGAATTCTGAGGTTGGAGCTTGCTGGCTCAATGCTGGTGGGGCACACTGGGAGAATTTGTTTCAGCGCAGTTTCTGAGCTGCCTTAATGGTAAAATCAAATCATACTCAGTTCCCTTGGGTGGTTACATGATTTAGTAATCTGATACAAGTAAAAATACTTCGCCAGGTACTTGGACTATGGCAGACATCTCATAATATGAATTACTCTTATGACTTCACGTTTTTTAATGTTAGGTACTAGCTTAGGAAGAATGCATGTTGTTTGGTTATAAAGAATCAAAGTTTGGAAATTAACCGATGGATGAGAACTCAGTTAAGCAAATGCTTCTTAGGAAAAGAACTGGCAAATAATGGAACGAGTTACCCCTTGTCACAGTTACTTGGCCATCCAATGTGTTTGCTTATGGTATGACCAGTGATGTTTCGTGATGTTAAATCTTAATCCAGGAAGATTTTAAAATGGTTTACTAAGTGATTATTAATATGGTGACTTCATTACATTTCTCGATAGACAGCTTATGGCACAATCCAGAAGTATTCATGCAAGGTGCATGGTTTTCATCTTTGCTCACTGATTCTGCAGCCTATAGAGCCTGTGTTAGAGGAACCGTTCTTCAAAATGTTCGTGGAAAATGCGTATTTAAAAAGCTGTGTATGAATTTCAACATTTTTTGAGACTGCTTAAACGTATCCCTTAATTCATTTTCTATCAAATTTTTAAAGTTCATACAACGTTTGTCAAAGGAAATGCACACCAGTTCTTTGAAGAACACTTTGGTATTTCAGTCAGCAAAACTAAGGAAAGAAAAAGACTATAGGCAGGCCTTATCTACAGCAGCATGCATGGTTAACCTACTGACTAAGATGTCAAGGTCCCGTCTTGGAGAACGCCCGGGGTTGGATCCCAGGCTCTGGCTGCTGGCTCCACATTCTGCTAACGCAGACTCTGGAAGGCAGCAGCAACAGCGCAGGTGACCGGCTTCTTGCTACCCACGTGAAACACCTGGATTGGTCCTGGTCGGGCACCTGCTTTCCCCGGGATGTGAGGAGTGAATGGAGGGATTAGTCTCTCTCTTTTTCTCATAAATAAAGAAAATGGAAATTGTGTTGCCATCATCTGTGTACACACTCTGTGTTGAGTTTAGGTGATCTGGGACACTTGAAGATACACAGCGATTTTGCAGCAGTGTGGAAACAGGTTGGTTCTCCAGTCCAATTACTGCAATTAAACTGGCTCATGGAAACATGCGACTAAGGGAGTACTTTATTTTGAACTTAACAATGTAAACAAATGGAATTTCCATCAATTATTTAGATTTGTCTCTCTAACGATGTAACCAAATGGTGGAAGCATAGTTTTCTTGGGATGAGGGAACAAAGAGCATTAGATGACAGGTGGCTGAAAGAATTTGCCAAGCCGTTGGTTGATTCGATCACTAGGTAAACATTTATTGCTTGCCTTCTGTATTTGTACATTTGCGGTATTTAAGTGGGGGCCACATCCTTAAGCATTTCTCTGTAAGGCTCAAAGGCCTTGGATCAGTTATGGCACAAGGGTTCTGCTTTCTCTCTCTCTTTTTCTACCTTTCTGCTGGAAAGACTTTTTAAAAGCAATCACTTCATGCAGTTGGACCAGTTTCCTAAGTCACGGGCAAGCGCCTTCCACCTTCCTCCTTTCCCTGTGGCTATAGCTTTATGATTTAAGAGGCATCAAATGATATGCCTAGCCAGCCTTCTAAGCACTTATGAATATTAGGTCATTTAATTAGAGTGACAGCACCTTGCTAATATCCCTGAAAGATAAGCACCATTCTTTCTCCATAGGAGAGGCAAGCGAGGCACCTGAGGTCAGAAACCTGCTAAGTGGTGGAGGAAGGACTCTAACCCTGGCAGGCCACCCCCTCAAACCCTAGGGTTATCCTAACTCGCATAGAAGACCGGCAGATGTGGGTCATTTGACTACTGATAAGAAAGACCACATTTGAAAGGATATTAAATATATGATAGCTATTTCATGTCCATAAATTTGAAATAGCCCTACTTGGAAAAAAGAGGTCTAAAGGGAATCACACAGAATTTTTGAGTTAGGTAAATATTTTAGCTGCTAACAACCACAGTAGTCTCCTATGTAGAAACATTCTGCGTAATATTACTGTAATGTAATATTGCTTACCGATCATTGCAACAAAACAAAGTGTTCTAGGTCTGTAAATTGGAGAGTTTAGCGATTATTTGATTTAAGTGTTCACGGAAGGCACATGTATCCTTAAATATTTTCCTCATGCACTAAATTAGTAAACTTTATCTAAATGTTGTATGCATAAGAATTCACTTCAGAGCGGTGAATACAAAAGCATATATAAATATCTGAGGGAAAATATAGTGAGACATCACTCCACTGAAACATTTAGGATCTGTGGCATGACAAGTTTGTTGGCACCTGGGAGAGCAAAAGTGCTGGGCCTGATTAAGCTTCAATAATGAGAAAGTGCTGATTCTCAAACCTACTGATGTAAGAACATGGCTACGTCATGTTTTAATCTGAAGGAGGGATAGGAAAATCCAGATTATTCTGAAATTTTGATTGATATTATCCTTGACACAGTCATTATTCTTCAAATGTCTCGTCTGTCACTTTAGTACAAGTGAAAAGTAACTCTAGAAAGCATTTATTTTTAACCTCCCATCTTCACGAATAAGTGTGAAACTTCAGTATGTCCCTCTAAGATATACAAATTGCTTTTTAAAATTGCATTTTAAACTTACTATAGACTACTATGATTATTTGGTTGGGCCACACTCCGCAAACCTGTTTCTTGCCGTAGAGTTCGTAATGATCTCTCTTAAGACCTGATGCTAGAAATGATACGGCTGCAATTTTCTCTACAAAAGCTGAGGAGTCTGTATTTTACTCTTCTGAGGCTATTACACAAACAACAGGAATGTGAACTGACTTGGAGACGTGAGGGATGTAGGTGCCATGATATTTCTCTACACGTATTTGAAAGCATGATATGTAAGACATATGCTTGATTTTAGAAGGAACCTCAAGACGCTAATGGCTCCGAAGATACAGGAGACATTTCACCTGACGTAAGATACAAGTTTGGGGATAACATCTTCTTTTCGTGGATTAACTGTTTGAAGAACTAAGAAAAAATGGTTTTGCAATATGAGATACTTGAAGGCAAATCAAGCCTTCAAAAATATTAGGGCCTTTGAAGTTTCTGGAAGGAGGTTAGCTTTTCTGCCATTCTCTGAGATTATCCGCAGTGCTTTTAGCAAAGGCATGATGGCCACTTG
The DNA here is from genome assembly GCF_030435755.1 of Ochotona princeps. Classification (NCBI taxonomy): domain Eukaryota; kingdom Metazoa; phylum Chordata; class Mammalia; order Lagomorpha; family Ochotonidae; genus Ochotona; species Ochotona princeps. The sequence continues at coordinate 159,434,854 of NC_080832.1, forward strand.
TACTGGTAGATCTTTCATACAAATTGTTGCTCACTACTGATGGCTTCCCCTCGGAGTATTTATTTCACGTATGCCTTTGATTCTCCAAGAGTTTACAGAGCTAATCTAATTCTAATTAAAAATTAAATCACCAGAATGGTATGAAGTGCAAGCCTTGAGCTACACACCTGGTTCCACCACAGCACTTCTACCTAAGTATTGTTAGCATTTATCAACGAACAAGCAGGCTTGGGGAGACAGAGCAGCCTGGAGATGAGAAACAGCCCAGCGCGTTCTCCACCATCGTCTGTTCTGCTCTACCACATACATTAAGGCGGTGTTTTCACATGGCAATGAGCTGTCCAGTTGGAGCAAAATCACCCAGGGTGTGATTGCAAGTGTGAATTCAATCAAAATGTCTGGGGAGGAAGTCCTGTTCAATCCGATGATTAATATGCATCCAGTGATCTTCGTGATACGCCTGTAGTCAAGAACCAGATGAGGACAGAGCTTTGTAGAACTTAGCAGACAGGAGGATTGCCTGAAGGATCTGGCACAGCACAGATCGCTGGCCCCAGAAGGTCTGGTTGGGGTGGGGATGAGGGGTCTGTGGTGGGGCCTGAACATCTACATTTCTATTTTATTTTATTTTATTTTATTTTATTTTATTTTATTTTATTTTATTTTATTTTATTTTACTTTACTTTTATTTTATTTTATTTTATTTTATTTTATTTTATTTTTTTAACATCTACATTTCTAACAACACTTTAGTAGCTATTGGAAGCATTTACTCTGGCCCTGGCAAGACATCCACAGGTAGCACTGAGAAAAAAAAATCAATACATGTATAGCAGACGAATTTTTTACGTTGATGATCTTGCATGATTCAGGAAGGATGTTATAAATATGCAAATGGCCTTCAGCAGAAGAAAGGGTTCCCCAGCCCTGCCCTAGGTAATGCTGACACCGCTGTTTCAAGGGCCGCACTTTGAGAACCACTTCATTCGGGAGACATAAAGAAGATACCATTGCTTAGGCTCAAATTAATTGTCATAATATCTTGTGCATCTCATTTTTGTGTAGTTAAGTTCATTATAATTGTGTGTATGCAGACATTATCTTAATCACCCCTACAATGCAACGTCATTGTTCTCCCTTTTCTGTGGTGAGTGGCTGTGCGCATCTACCAACCATGTCAGGGTTGGAGCACACCTCTTGTTTGAGCCTCAAAATGCACAAAGTAACCCTTGGTGCTGCCTTGTTTGGGCTAAAAAGCAAATCAAGGGAGAGCAGAAGCTTCGGCTCATGTAAGAACTGAAGATATAGCACCCTTCAAATGAAAAGGCGCACAGTCTAAAACCACCTGTCCCTTCTGGGCTTCGTCAGACCCCACACAACCCTCTGCTCATGCATGGAGAATTGCTTGAATACCAAACCAGGGAGGGTCCAATGTGTTCATAAGCAATTTTCTAAGTTGCTGAAGTCCTGCCTCACAGAGAAAGCCAGTTGGTGCAATTCAGCCCCAAGATCTTTTCAGGGGAGCACTTTCTTCATACACTTTGCCTGTTGATTTCTATCTCTAATGTGTAGGAATTGAGGAAAAGTTCTCCTTGATGTCCATGTCTGCCTACTTTTCCTCTAAGTATCATGGATATTTGCATAAAGCATATTCCCAGAATGCAAACAAAAGTTTCTTTTTTCCCTTAACAATTTTCTTTGCTTACCTGTAAATTTGTTAGTGGAGGATCTTATTATTTTAAAGATTTCTTCCAACATTTTTGCCATATGCATTTATGCATATTTACATACATTTGCATATCCTGCATATGTAATTTTTCATCTCTTGCATATAGTTCTTTCTGTTTTGAGGGAAGTGAATTATTCCTCCAAGACAGATCTCATAAACTTAGGCACAAGCTGGTGTATTAATTTTTTTTCTAAATCATAACCATCGTCCTTTCTTGCACAATATAACTAGGAATATTATCTGCAGAGATAATCTGTTTCTTTACTGTCACAGAGCTATGAGGTCAAAGAGAACTGAGGGGACTGCTGATCCTACTGGGAAACCCAAGATCCTGTAGATGCAACAAGACGCTCTTGTCGCTATAGAAACAGAGAGGCGCTGGAGAGATCAAGGTACAGTTTCGGAAGAGCAATGCTGCCTGGAGCCCAGACACAGGTAGGGTCTACCACCATTTTTTCAGTCATAAATTAAACGTGAGGAATAGTGAAGAAGTTGTTAAGAATTAATTTGAGCTGACTAAAGGAGAAAAGTACAATCTGGACATTTTTTCTGAGATGCTTACAATGCACAGTTGCCTTAGGGTTTCAGAGGGGATTACACTGTGCTAGATCTTGTTGGAGATGGCGTTTTACAAACCACCAAAATGAGGGAGTAAGGCTGGCACTGTTTAAAGGTGAAAGTTAGCATTTTTGCCCTTTGCACCCCCAAAACAATAACTTAATCTTTAGATTGATTTGCTTTGAAGGAACAAGAAGTCTTATTTCTAAAATATTTTACATGGAACGATGTTACATGCTTGTTCTCATTTTAGTTATACTTTATTTTGTATTGACTTCCTTCCTTAGACAAAGCAATGGCAATGATGAGACGCTCCGCCTTAACAATCTGTTGTATGATATTGTTTATCTAATGTCACATGCTTTTATGTTGATTGAAAGTAGTGTGGAGACCGCTAAATAAAAGGACAGCTCTGTCTTTGTCTATCTAAGCTGAATAATTTATGTCTGCACTTCTGAAAGCGGTGAAATGTATACACAGAAATTGCCCGTCCCAGTAGCTTGTCATGTCACTCCAGTCACAAATAGGCATTGTTTTCTTCTTCGGCCCAGAACTGAGCCAACCCGAAAGTACATTGGACAAACAAATAATCCACCTGCTGTTTGTTATTCTCTCCCTCTTTTTTTTTTTTTTTTTACCACCTTCCTTTACTTATTCAAAGTTCAAACGGAAGAGGATACAATTTACATATTGTTGATGCCCAAAAGAATTTCGGCTTCAAACAATTTCCTGTGTCTCCCAGTAGAGTAAATAGTTGATTTATGTATTCATTGAAGCTAAATGGGTAAAGGAATTATTAATGATTAGTGAGTTATTGTGGAGTACTGCCCCAGGAAAGAGAGAAGTCAGAGTCCTGGGCTCTCTTTCTGCTGGAGCTTCTGAGAAAAGCCTCTTGGCATTGTTGACTATTTATAGCCTTTTTTGGGCTATTCATGCATTTTATTACTAAAAGAAATTGGAAATAGCACACTTTGCAATAAATGGAATTTTAGTGTCGTAAAGCCTTGAGCACAGAATTCTGGAGTGAATTTTACCGGCATAAGTCACATTTCTCACTAGAACCCACTTCTAAGAAGCTCCACGCCTACAGATCCAATCTTACCTTGCATTTATTTGAGCTTGCTGTTTCTCATTGCTTCTTACTAGCTCTCAATTACCAACCCCACGACAACCAAGTCTGGCTTCCATAAATCCCTATTAGAGAAATGAAGCTAGGGTAGTGTTTCCAATTTGAGAGACATGCTTCTTTGAACATTTATGGAATTTAAAATGCTTTGGTAGGTATTGGGTGTAGCGCAAGATCGGTATTGTAAGGGAAATATAGAAGAAAATCTCATTAGGGTTGACAAAAAATGAGCTATCTAATGACCAGGAAAAGCTCTTTGGCTAGTTTTAGAGCGAGCCACCTTCCTAACTGAAAATGCCTCCTGCATGCTAACACATGGCTGAAGAATTATTACGAGGGACAAGCCATAAAGTTCTCATCTATTCCCATAAAAATATGATGTGAAAAACAATTGTATTTATGGATTGATGTGATTCATTCAGTTCCAACAGGCACAACTCATCAAGTTCCCATGTCTCCCTAAATGTATAATGTTCAAAAAAATTGAATTTATGAATTAATGTAATTCACCCAATTGTTATAATCAAAACAAGAAGCAGGTCTGTTTCTTAATCTATGCACATAGCCTCCTACCGAGGAATCTTGTACGAAAGCCAAAAAGGAAAACACACTGGCTGATTTAATGATCTTGAAAATATATTGAATTAAATAATTGCAGAATGAATGAATAGCTCTTAGAGCATAAAGGCATAGACAGAATACTTATAACATGAAGGGACATTCAGAAAAGCTTGATCTATAATGTGCTAACAAATAGCTCAAGATTTCTATTTGCTGGTGTTCAAATTCAAGTTGCAAAATAATATTTGAGGACAGTAATTATTTAGTATTGACTATTGCCTCTTGTTGCCCACTTGTGATTTTTCCCCTCACCAGGAAACCTAGGGCACAGCACACAGTGCCTGACACATGGCTTTTGAAAAATGAGAGAATAAATGAGGATGAATGGGTATGAAGAAGGACCCATGCTGGATTCCTTTTTCCTGACTCAAGTCATATGCTGGGCGTGGAAGATGGCCTGCCACTCTTGTCAGCGTCACACTCATGTGTTCCAGGAGTGTTACCTTTGCTTTCTCGCTTTCTCTGTGCCTTCCTATGCAATGCTGCTTTCTATGCTCTTTGCTACACATATTTCCTCTCTGGGAGTCTTCTTCTATTGTCTGGAGACGTGCAGATATACCATATATTAGCAATAAATGCAGCCGCACCTTTCTGTAGGGCTGCTATGCCTTTCAGATAACACTTCTCAAGTTTGAAATTCATGCATTTTTTTCATAATGCATGAACTTAAGCATTCCTCATCACACTACAATTGAATTTTAATGTTTGTTTTTACAACAAATTGAACTTCTATTTCCCATTGTTATTTTAAACTATGAATTCACTTATTTGACAAAGAGCAATAATGTTCATATCTGCAGGTGCACATCTCAAATTTTTAGTACAGCTACTGATTGGGGGCAAAGCTGGGAGCTAAGAAGTCCGTCCAGGGCTCCCAGTGGGTGGCAGGATTTTAGTTACATGAGCTATCGCTCTACCTTCCAGGCTGCAGTCAGGAGTAGGTCTGGTTATCAGACCCAGCTCTCCAATATGGAATGTGCCAGGCCAAAGCCTGCCCTTCAATTTGCTCTTGAATTCTATTTCCACAAATGTTTCGAGGTACCCTCAAATTGTCATGCAAGGAAACATTTGGGCCACGAGCTACTTCAATAGCCTTATTTTATCTACAATTGCCACTGCCCATTTTTGCTCATGAGGTAACAAATAACTGTGAAGTTTTTCCTTTAAAGTGTCTTTGGTTCTGTCTCTAACTGAAAAATAGTAGACACAATTTTTGAACAGCTACTTAGTCAAATGACTATGATTACAATGAGGCTTGAAGTCAAATGGGCTAAGGCAGGATTTCTATGTTCTGAATTAAATTAGCAAATTGTCTCAGTTGATCTTAAGTCTAGTGTCCATGAAACACTTAAACCTGAGTTAAGAAAGCAAATTAACTGAGTTGTTCTTGGGTTCACTGCCCATGAGGCACTCACTCATGGCACATATGCAAATCAAACATGGGCAAAAAAACAAAAAAATCAGGGAGCTGGATCAACCGCAACTGATTCATACGTCTCCAAAAGAGGAAATCAAAAGTGATGGAGAATATGAAGAAAAATGTTTTTCTTTTCTCAACATGATGCTAATTACATTAGTGCATAATCTACTGCCTTCTGATTCTCTTATTTTTGTTTTCAAACAAATGCTGGCTTTATTGTCTTAAGGCGTCTGGAGATCGTTTTCTTTGGAATGTGATTTTTATCTTTGTAGTAACTATTGAAGAACAGACTCTGGGGCTTGGGACATATACAACATTTGTGTTGTATGTCTGGTGACTAATAGCAATTTGTGGACTAAGAGCCCTAAGTTGCGTTTCATCATTTCTGGCATTGCAATGGCATGGATTGTTCTAGAGATTCGTCTCTTGGGTTTTCACTTTTCTAGCTGAACAACAGAACGACAACACTCTGGATGTAGGAATTGACTCTGCAGGTGCATTAGCATCCGGTAGTCCCCAGCACCCCTGGGAGGCACTCCCTTTTCTTGATGAGGAAATGAGGTACTGCATAGATAAAATGCGTTGGCATCTTTGATAAAACTGCCCAAAGAAGTAAAAATGAAGTCATATACATAATTTTTAAATCCTCTAGAAGTAGAAGCAATAATTTTAATTAATGGCTAGATTATCAACTTATTCAAAGGAAAAGTAAAAAGAAATCTGCACCATCTACTCACTGGGTGACTCCCAACTGTCCGGCCTTGTCTGGGAAAAAGCCAGGAGGCTGGACTTCAATCCGCATCTCCCACATGAGTGCCAGGAATTCCATTCCTCCAGCCATCCCTGCTGCCTGCCAAGGTGCTTGTGGACAGGAAGCTCCAGTCAGAAGCAGAGCCAGGACTCAAGTACTGCATGATGGATTGCAGGAGTCTAAAATCTTATCTTAATTGCCGCACAAAAACAAACAGATAAAAAGCAAAACAAAGAAATGTGCCCTAAGATTTGACTTTAATTATTTTATTTAATTTCAACCTATAATCACTATAAAAGTTTCGGATAATTTTTTTTTCCATACAAAGTCTTGAAATTTTTAAAATTTGCAGTTCTGGAAACAACCCAGACTGCCTGCATTTCAATTGTTCCGTAGCCACATGCGGCTTGCTCCCCAGGAGACAAGTGGCAGTATCTAGAATGTTTTTGGTTGATGCTTCTGGGGATGTAGGGAGCGCAATGTCACGTGGAGGTGAAGGGTTCTGCTGTCACATCAATGCTCAGGAAAGATGCCCCTAGGAGAGCAATCCAGCTGAAATACCCACTAGCCCCGTTACACAGAAATGTATGTTGCAGAGTAAATTCCACCAGATGGAGCTTCCATAGGCATGTGTTTTATCTTCTTTATTGAACAATTATTGAAAGTACAATGACCATCTCTATGCTGTACTTATCTCGCTACAATCCTTTGACGACCGAGACTTGAGATCTTTGCACTTCATACGTATGTGGCAAACAGTATAGGTTTTAAAGGAATGTTCATAGGCAGGTCAAAATGCTCACCATCATGTCTTCATTGGATCTCTCATACAGTGTGGTGTAACCTACATAAGTATTTAATGTTCTGTTGCCGAGTTCGTGGTTTGTTAATGTGATCAAATTTCTACTTTGAAAGCCTTTTTCATTTGTCCCCCAGTAGCCATTGCTTCTTGAAGCAGTGTCGTTCGTGGTATTCTGGTTTTCAATTGTTACATGTGTGGTTTGGAAGGGAAATATCCACCTGCACTGGGACAGTCCCTGAGCTCTTGGCCTTTGAGTTACTGGGCCAAGCAGGTTCTGCCTTCACCAATGAGAGCTGGGCAGCTTCATCCAACCCATTAACAGCTTGTACAGAGAACCAAAGCATCAATTCTTTCTTTTGCGGCTGGCGCCTCACCCTGCTCCCAACTATCAAACAGTAGACCTTCAAGGGTGGGCCTTCAAACTCGGGCATTTATGTTTCTCAGGTGCTTGGGAACAGACCGAATTCACCACTAGCCTCCTTGCTTGTTCATCCTGTGAATGGCCGACTGTGGGACTTCTGAGGCTCCCCAGTGGCATGAAGCAATCTCCACAATCAATCCTCTCTCTCTCTCTCTCTCTCAGTTCAGCTCTCCAGTGTGGATGGCAGGCAGCCAAGTGCTTGGGTCAGTATCAGCTGCCTTGCCAGATGCGTTAGCAGCAAGCTGGATTAAAAGCCGGGTAGCCAGGGTTTGAGCAGGCTCTCCAGTCTGGGCGGTGGGTATACATAGTTGCTTACCCGTGTGCCTCCCTGTGCCCACCCACGTCTGTTCTATTTCTGTAAAACTCTACTGGGAATCAGCTGGATGAATGTTATCCTCATTGACTATCAGGATGATTTTCTCAGTTTTTCTCCCATGAATGTGTGTTTTAAGGAAGAGTGTCACTTTGCTCCTTGTCATTAGTTTTCCTCCTTCTATTATAGCTCCTAAAAGTTATAAAAGTATTTACAATGCTTTGACCTTGCAATGTCCCTTGCTGTGTGTGAGAGGCTTGGTCAGTGTTACCTCCCAAGCAGTGTGTAACTTCCATGAAATGGAGAGACTGGAGCTGAGACAGCACAGCCAAACCACTGGCCTGGGAAGTGAGAAAGCCATGTTTCCAGAGTGGTTGGTGTGTGTGTGTCTGTGTGTCTGTGTGTGATTACTGTCTACATCACGATTCCTGTTTAAAACAATGGTCAGGGTTCATTTCTGTTTGAAACGCTTCTCTTGATGTTTTGTGTTCCCGCCACAATGGACTCTGCTTGCACTTGTATTTGTCTTCTTTTTTAAAATCTATCTGTTTTTCGTTTTGTTTTGTTTTCGAGAGTCAAAGAGAGAGAAAAAAGAGAATGTTCTTCATCCACTGGTTTACTCTCTTAATGATCACAAAGCCAGGGAGGCAGAAGGTTGTTCTGTGCCTTCCATGTGTAAGTGCCCAAGAACTTGGGGCGTCTCCCACTGCTTTTCTCCATCATTGGAGGGAGCTGGCCTGCATCTGGAGCAGCTGGGGCGTAAGCCAGCACTAGGCCACAGCACTGGCCCTCTGAGCTTGCCTTTCAAGTTTAGGTTTTTGTTAGGTTTACCTTGTTTCATGTCTGTTCGTTTATTGTATTTCTTTTTCATTTATTCTGACTTGCTTTATTCCTTCTTCCTTTGCTTCCTTCGTGGTCTTACTCTGGGTGGTAGCATGATTGGTCGGAAAGAATTTATTAATTTTGATGTGAAAAAAAAGCAAAAATTTCTTTTAGAATACGGTTTTCGTGTATTGGTCAGCTATAGTAATATTCAAGTTCTGATGAAACTACTGCCCGCTGTGTCAGATGAAGCAGCTCATCCTCACGCAACAGGTGCCTCGCCTACGTCATCATGTACAATTCACTCGCGTTGGAGAGAAACGAAGACAGAGTGTCATTATGAGCTGAGGAGTCCCTACTTCTGAAGTGCAAGATACAATGCAACTAGGATTTTATTTCTAGAAAAGGAAAGGACAGCCAATGGATCCAAATATGAAAGGAAAATACATTTGTTTTTTTCCAGGGTTTTAGTCTGGTTCTGTTGTTGAGAACATTTGAGATACATTCAGTGTTCAGCGTAGTTTAGGAACAAAAGATTTCTTGAAGAGTACACCTGTTAGGCCTAACATGTTTATAACAGCAGCTTCAAGTCACTTTGTACCAATTTTCTTCATAATAAATAAAACCCAGAAAACACAGGAGCAACCATAGGAATGCATTTCTTATAGTTTTATATTTTTGCAGAATCTGCTCTAAATAGAATTATAGTAAGTGCCTGCCAAAAACCCCCGCTGTCATCATGAAAAAGGTGAGTCATTTTATTTGAATACATTTGTCTTTTTTTAAAATAAAAAAATGACAGAAAGACACCAAAGTTTAAGTAAACGGAGAATGCGAAATCTGGCAGGGTGAGCTATTTATAAAGCAAGCTGTTTGACTTTATAATAGGACAGTGTGGGGGATGTGTCTTGTGTCTGTGTGTTATTTTAAGCTCCATCCTGGAAGGCGAGCTATACTAGTTCAACTGGTTCCACCACGAGGCGGGCGTTTATGCAACATAGAACTTTCTCAAAACTGTCTTCAGTAGTTACTCTGAAATTATAAGAGCTACAGGATGAGTGATGCTTTTTTTTTTAAATATTTTATCTATAAAAGGTGAACAAATTTTACAATGCAGATTTGGGACCATTAGCGGTGTTTCCAACGCCACCTACCCGTCTGTCTTTTTTTTTTTTTTTTTTAATTTTTACAATGACATACTTTCATTTTACTTTGGAATCACAGGCTTAACACTGTGTTAGGTAAATATTTCAATACATAGCCAGTGCGGGTGGGGCGGGGACGGAGATCTACTACAGCCTATCTTGTCCAGATCACATATTTTTGGTGCTGTGCATAGCACAGATCAGGGAAAACATGATATTTTTCTTTCAAGATTGACTCATTGCAATAAGTATAATGGTTTCCAATTGTATACATCTTGTTGTAGAAGACAATACGTATATTTTATGACTACTTTTTTCCTGGAGTATGAATACTAATTATATGACCATTTTCTTCATTCAGTCATCTGTTGATGGATGTCTGTGTTGATTAATATCTTAGCTATTGTGAATGAATTGCAATAAACATAGGTGTACTGCGAAGTCTTTTATATGCTGATTTCATTTGGCTCGTGTAAATTCCCAGGACTGGGATGGCTAGGCCATGTCCCAGATCTGTTTTCAGACGTTTGAGGATGTTGTTGGTAACATTGCAGTCATTCACATTTCCAGCAACAGCAGATTAGGGTAACAGTTTTGATTTACATTTTTTATAATTCCTACTGGATAAAGACTTCTTTTTCTAAGGTTTGCTTTTGTTCCATTTCTTGAAGTACAATAAGCAGCCATACATTTTTAAAGTTCACAGCGTTAGTAGTTTCGGTGTGTGTGCACACATCATCGTGGCCAAGAAAGCAAACATTTCTGCCCCTTCACAACTGTCCTTGGCATTTGGCTCCACATCCTCCTTGCATCCCGAAGAAATGCTGACCTGGGTGCCATCATCACGGATTGGTTTGTGTGTTCAACAACCACAGCTGGAATTCTACAGTCATGCTCTTTCACTCAACGTAACGATGTGGGGACTCATCCACGTCACTGCATGCTTCTTTCTATGGTTGTGTAGCATTACACTGTATGCTGGTATGTTCATTTTGGATTTTTTTCAATCTGTAATTATTATGAACAAAGGTGTTACTATTATTCTTATATTGATGTGGATACATATGCTTGTTTCTCGTGGGTTAATAGCTAGGACTGGAGTGGCTAGCTTCATTGGAAAGCGGAGGTTTAGCATTTTAAAAACTGTTTTCTGAAAATTTTTTTATCTTTTTATGACCTCATGGGCACTGCCTGTGAATTCAAGTTCCTGTACACCTTTGCCAGTATTTGATTTGGTCAACCTTTTTTTTTTCTTTTTTCACTTATATCATCTATTGCTTGTGTAATGTGATCTCTCTGAGGTTTTGATTTAAATTTCCTGGACAACCAGCTATGTGAGGTGTTTTATCATGTGATTATTAGTCACTTTTAGACCTTTTTTTGGAGGTATTTATTCAAATTTTTTGCCTATTTAAAATTTTTTTTTCGTATCTTCACATTGAATTGTAGCAGTTCTTTATATATTCTGGTACAAACAAAAGAGAGATCTTTTGTTATCCGTTACAATGTGTGGCTAATATCTTTCCAAGTTTGTCAGTTGTCTTTTACTTGCTTCTAATACTTTCGCAAGCAAACTATTTCTACACCTTGGTGAAGTCTCACCCTTCGTTTTTATCTTTTGTGTTTCATTTTCTGTGCTTCCTCAATCTTTGCTTACCCTAACATCGATAGCTTCTCCTTTAAACCTAGAAAGTTGAGGATTTTAAACTGAGGTCTAAGATCTATGTTAAGTGAACTTTGATGGTTATTGTGTTATAAGTGATAATTCACTAATGCATCCTCTTCAATGTGGACAACCAGTCAAGCGCCCTGGAAGTTTTGTTGGAAATCGCACTCATGGATCATGTGTCACTTTTGTTAGGGTTTTGTTCCATGTCTTCTTCCCTTCGTCATGTTTTATGTACAAATACTTGGACATCTCTGTACTATGAAATATCTTCCAGCTATGTCTTAGGTTGTAATGTGCTTTTCCGTCATCAAGACGCCGTCTGTGGTTAATATCCCAGGAGGGCAGAGCATCAAGATCAGGGAAACCGCCGCCAGTGCAAGGCAGTGAGTACTGCCCATGTGGCTGGAGGTCATCCTTGATAATTGCTGTGGAACAGTCTGATCCTAGTTTTTTTTTCTGTGTCTGAACGGAATTTGAAACATATCTTAGCAGCATTTTATAATTCAGAAAACAGATGTCCTTTAAGGTACAGTAAGATTTATATCCTATTTCCTCAAAGTCTATACTTCTTAGTTGCAAGAAGGGGACAATTTTACCTTCCAAGGAGGCTACGGTGGAGACTGCTTCTTCTGGTTGTCACACTGGCACTTGTAAAAGGGAAGGATGCTTCAAAACAGCCTATCAAACATAGGAAGCTCTCTTTCTCCCCGACGCACAAGTGATCGCTGGCCCTAAATCAATAGGTCTGTTGTTAAGAAACCCAGCTTTAAGAATCCAAGTACTTAGATTTAAATCTAGCTCAGAAAATATTCTTATTCCTTCATTGCCCCTAATTCTTAACTGGCTAAAGTAAAAAAGATTCAAGATTTCTTTTGAACTAAATGGAAAAAAAAAACCCTTTGCCATTATTTATATGCATTATCGTCTTTGGGTCACATTTTTGTGTGGTTGAGAGGCGGTGACACATTGAGAGCTGAGTGAGAGAGCTCCCACCTCCTGGTTCTCCACCTGAATGTAGCAGCCAGGACCAGTGTGAAGGCGAAGCTGGGGACCAGAAACTCCCATGTGGGTGCCAGAAACACAGTGACTTAAGCCATCCCTGCTGCCTCCTTGGGTCTGAATTAACAGGAAGCTGGAATCAGAAGCCAGGGCTAGAACCCTCCCTGTGGTGGGAGTGGGGTGGGCGTGGGGGTCTTATTTTTAATCTGTCAGCTGTGCTATCATGAGAAAAGACTTGCAAAAGACTCGAAGGACATGAACCCCGCTAGGAATCCAGGAAGCATCGGATTTGAAATGAGATCTGGCTTGCACCCAGAACACCTCTGTCACACGTTGGCTTGTGTACCTTTGGGAAATCTTACATTTGTTGAGCTTCAAATTGGAATCACTTGAAAATTTAGAACAATTAAAGATGAAAATAATTTAAAATTGAGCTTTAAAATAGGTATGATCTCATGGGCTTCTGTGTAGACCAAATGAGATAGAACAATACTGACAGCATTTTTACAACAACCGTATTTATTAGTAACACTTCATTCTGTTTATATGTGGTATTTGGTTATCACCAAACTGCAGTCTTATGAACTCTGAGGTTGTGCCTGGTATTCTGAAAGATGTTAGCTGGAGTCAAAACATCCTCATGATTTTGAGACTCCTTCAAAAAGTCATGGAAAAATTGCATTGCAAGATGAATTTATTTGGGCAAAGAAGGTCCTTGAATTCTATCCGTGAATAGCATTTCTCATCATAAGTGTTTCTCACTCTTCGTAGGCAGACGCAGGTAATGAAGTGTGTTTTTCATTGTGTCAACATGAAAGCATCCGAGTTCTTGTTATTTTATCTTTGGAATATTTGCAATGCATGCTTACCAACACCTACTGCGTGTCAGTAGTATGTTTCTCCTTGGCATCACTGAATTGCCAAAATCATAAAGAAGGTGTGATGTATCAGCCAGCTTGATGATCGCTTTGTAGTTGACGTCGTTATAGGGCAAGTAGGAAAAGTGATGCCAACGATGTGCTACGAAACTGAAAGACACAACGCACCTGTAGGCGTGCATCCTACATGTACCGGAATCTGAAGGGGTTAAGGAAGTAACCCCTTCAGCAGCAGAAGCTGAGCTAGGTTGGCAGGTTGGCTGGAGACGAGACAGTCAAAATCTTGGGTAGAGAAATTGACACAAAATGTACAGGTCCCTCTCATTTTCCTTGGCAGGCAGGACTCATAGTCTCTGAAAAGCAAATTGCTTATTGATTCTCTGGGGACTGCTCCTGTAACACTTGCAATGATTTTATTCTGGGTTAAGTTTTTATTTTGCTCCCTAGCGGGGTTGCGCATGTTTTCTCCAACGGTATTGTGATCTTCCTAGCGAATGCTTCAGTTGCTCATGAAGCAGAAGCGTGTGCCCCTGCACACTTCCTGGCTCTGTGTCAGTCTTTGATTGTTTCTAAAAAACAATCCTCTAGGCCTGTAATGCATCGGTGCCACTTGTCTGCAGAGTTTGCAAACAGTGGAGTGACTCTAAACATCGTTGTGAACATCTGAGCAGTAAGTACACTTGCAAAGCTGCCACAGCTGTTTGTATCTTTGCCTTGCAATCTGGTGCCTTCCTTGGAATCCTTTATTCTAGGAGGTAATCTACTTAAAAAAGTTTCCATTTGTGTCACAAGTAATAAACTTGATGGCTTTTTGCAACATCTAAACAGCCTCCTTAAGCTGCCTCTAGATCCAGCCTTCCTTCCCCAAGGAGGTAATCAGCAAGCCAATTCCTTCCGACTTCTAGCAGAAGGCTCACTCTTCGGAACAACTGTTCAGAATGCAACTGGCAAGCTGTGTCTCCATTGTATCCACAGTCCACAGTATAACCGAAAAAAAAATAGGATAGGTAAATCCTACACTTTTGGTTTAATATATGTGTGTTGTGACTATCAAATAGGTTACAAGATAAACATACAGCTATACACTCACGTACAGTCTAGAGGCAAATGAGCTGTTTGAGAATGCTTGTGCCTGGTGGTTTCAGGTTTATTGGTTTTAGGTTTCATTACGCATTTGCAGCCATCATGCCATGAGGGCTGAGTTAACTCAGTCCACCTCCGTCATTTTCTTCTCTTCACTTGGTTGCTATGGCGGCTCCGCACCCACCTCCGATATGCAACAGCGTCTTCAAGCACCCACAAGGCTCTCTTCACGCCTCACCAAAGATGTTCCCTTTTTCATTTTAGCGGTGATTGGGTTTCAAGCACTCCTCTGCTGCTCCCTGCTTAAAACTCAGAACAGGAGCCAAGGAGCAATGGGCCATGCTAACACTTTCCCAGTGCCTTGACTGATCCAGTGTTAGACAATAGACTTTCTGTCAGCACCAGGCGATGGATGGTGTTTTCACTAGCATTGCCACTTGTTGTCATTCCTCAGTCTATGGGCCTCATATTTCAAACATTCTGTAGTTTCTGTTGTCCTGGAAAGCTTCCCTTTAGAAAAGGATCAAGCGCCTGGCGCAGTAGCCTCATGGCTAAATACTTGCCTTACATGCCTGGGAGCACATGTGGGCACCAATTTGTGTTCCAGATACTCCACTTCCCAGCGAGCTCCCTGCTTGTGGCATTGGAAGGCAGTAGAGGATGGCCCAAAGCTTTGGGACCCTGCACGTGGGTGGGAGACCTGAAGAAACTCCTGGCTCCTGGCTTCGAATGGTCTCAGCTCTGCCATTGTGGTACCTGGGGTTTGGACCAGCAGATGGAAGATCTTTCTCTTTGTATCTCCTTCTGTGTGTATATTTGGCTTTCCAATAAAAAAAATAATTCAAAAAAGTCTTTAGGAAAAGGTCAATTGCTAAACCTGGAGAAGGAGACAATCTCTTTTAGGGTCCAGCTTTGAATTAATCTGGCTTTGTAAAAACACAGTAAGGCTCTTCAAATTAAGACCAGAAATATTACAATAAAATCCAGAGTACTTAGCAGTAATTAGACCAAGCTGAAGAGAGATTTAGTAAATAGGAGCATAAACCCAAAGAAATGTGAGAGAACACAGACTGCGAAACAGGAAAGTAATGATAGGAAATTGAGAGTAAGTGACAAAAAGAATCTAATGACAAGATATAAGCCCAAACAACCCTCACCCACTCTAGTTGTAGTTTGCACCCGTAGGAATAATCGGCCCAGCCTGGTTCTTCACTGATTTGGTCTACATGAGGCGCACAGGTGCCGTAGCCCTGCCTAGTCTGGCTACCCCCATCCCAGCCCATGCTCTCCAGTGAGAGTAGCTGTTCTGCAAGGGAACCACCCTTTATTCCCCTGCTGGTACTGCCCCCTCCCTTTCTGGTTCTCACGTGTGCTGGCTGGGTGCTGCGGTCACATCTGGCACAGGCAACCTCACCTTGGCATTCCACATTGTGCACTGCTTTTGTCTCGACCGAACCTGGCTCCACTCACACTCTGTTCTGGTGTTCAGATTTGCCAGTGGGTGATGTGAACTGATTCAGCCTGGTCTGCCCCCGACCCATGCCAAATGTATGCCAGTGGGACACATTCCATGACCTCGTGGCTGTATCCCAAGCCACTGTGTTTTAAATAAGAATGTATTTGAATACATTGTGACATTAATAGTGCCTGGCGCGGTAGCCTAGCGACTTAAAGTGCTCGCCTTGCACTCACTTGGGTCCCATATGGGCACAGGTTCGTATCCAGGCAGCCCCACTTCCCATCCGGCTCCTTGCTTGTGGCCTGGGAAAGCAGTTGAGGATGGCCCAAAAGCCTTGGGACCCTGCACCCGCATGGGAGACCCGAAAGAGCTTCTGGCTCCTGGCTTTGGATCGGCTCAGCTCCAGCCGTTTTAGTCACTTGGGGAGTGAATCATCGGATGGAAGATCTTCCTCTCTGTCTCTGCTTCTCTCTGTATATATGACTTTGCAATCAAAATAAATAAATCTTTAAAAAAATGCACTGTGACACTAATTGATATACTCAATGAAAATAAATGGCTAAAATCCATATTTATAAACATGGATGGATGTCAACAACATGATGTTGATTAGCTGGCAAGTTTATGAATTTTAAGCACCTGATGTTTCATTACAACATAGGCAGTGAAGCCTGGTAAAGCTAGAGAATTGATATCTGGAGAATTTACTGTAGTCATTTCCAGACTAGCTTCCCCAGCATGGAACACGTGACTTAGGGTCCCCTGTTTAAAAGGAACTTTCACACAATTTAATGCTCTGCTTCATCTAGAAGTTTTTTGAAATTTAAAAATTACGTATTTATTTATTTCAAAGAAAGATACGGAGAGATCTTATCTGCTGGTTCAGTTCTTACATGGCTGCAACATCGAGGGCTGGACCCGAGTTTCTTACCTTGCTGATGGGACTCCTGGGACTTGAGCCATCTCTTGTTGCCTCCCAGCATGCATTGCAGCAGAAATCTCAAGCTGGCGGAAGAGTCAGGACTTGCCTTCAGTCACCTCACGTCAGGTTTAACCGCTATGCCAAATGCCCACGCCTTGAGAGTTTTAGTATTTCTGAACAAAAGACCTTCATTTCACTCTGGGCCCTTCAAAGAAAGGTACCAGTGTCTTGAGTTCCAGGTGCGGAGGACTGGGAGGTGAGTGGAGATGTGTAGACAGAGTGGGTTCTTTCTGGCCTTTGTTTTGTCTACACTGTAGTCTGTATGTGCGAAGCACTTCATTTTCCAAATTAATTTTAGAATGTTACCTCTCCAGTCACTGTTTTATTGGTACTCACTGGGAATGCCAAAGCTAACCTAGTCACCACCTAGGTAGACTTGAATATCCCATTTATAGGGTTGTGATGTAGAAATTGGTCTGAGTTGTTGAGTAATTATACTTAAGCATATGCTTTCAACTCCATAAAACCCGGGTGAGTAATATCCATTTGTGCAATGGAAGAGCCCTCTGTATTTCTTTACACAGTTGGATAGCCAGCTGTTCTTGTTTTCACTTTGCAAGTGCATTTCCTTTGCAAACTTGTTAGTTTCTCCGCTATTTGGAGGCTCTGCCTCTTAAAGACAGACCTGCATGAGTCCGTGCTGTGGCCAGCAGCTGGTGCACTGAGAACCACTCCGAGGGCGTGAGCTGCTGTCTAACCACTGCGAGTATTGTGTGAACGCAGCGCATCTGTGACACGCTGTGGCTCTCTGGCCTTGTGTGGCTGAAGAGGACAACGTGCCATTCCTGGGCGATCTGACAGCCTCAAAAATCCACAGAGACAGCTGGCGAAAGAGTTGGCTAAGTGGTGTTCTCTGCTTTCATCCAACTACCTGGAGGATTCCGAGAGGTGCAATGCGGTCATCACTCTTGAATGTGTTACTTGGTATCTAACAGGGGCCCACATTTCTTGGGTATTTTCAAAGGCAAGGCGGTGCTGTGTTCAGTTTTTCTGCACGGCTCCCAAAGAACTCTGGATTGCTTCAGCTTAATTGTATCCCTTAAGTGCCTCCTAACTCTGACCTTCAATCGCCTTTAACTATCCTGTCATTATGGGTCTGCTCTCTCCAGTGCAGCGAAAGGCAGGCACTCCGATACTCCGCATTCATTCCTCCAGTCACTCAATAAACATTTACAGGACGTCTTAAATCTTAATTCTCACATATACATCTTAAAGTATTGCTCCGCTCCGACACATTCTTCCTTTTCTTTTTTCAAGTGCTTGCGATGGATTCTTTTTGACAATGTTTTCCAAGCTCCAACCATCTCCTTTTTTCCCCCTATAGTGTATTAGTGGTCTTTCCTGTTTGGGGGTGGATCATGTTATCTGTTGTGCTGCTTGGAGCTTCCTTGAGCAAAAATTAAAGTGAAGTACAACTTCTAAGAACAAATTTCACATACAATGAAACATCAGCTGCACTTGTTGCTTACAGATGCAGGAACATACCCATTAAAGGACAAAGTTGCCTATTGCAAACGGCTGGTTCTTTTTTTGCTAGAAATCCTGGTTGAATTGCAAAATGCCTGACAGATTGTTTAGCTGCATATGATCATTGTGCAACCATTTATTCAATTTGGGTAAAAAATAGCCAATCTTACACGGAAGATTGAATTCAGCCAACGATTAGGTGGACCTTAGTGTAGGCAAGGTCTGAGGAACATCCAGGAACAAGGCAATTTTGATTACATATCATCGTAGAGATTTATACTTGTGAACGGGAGTTAGTCAGACAAACTCTATGGCGTGTGAGTCATTCGGGTGTAAACAGCAACAGGAAAGCAGGAGAAAGAGTGGTTGCTGGTAGCTACGATCATCAGAGCAAAATAGGGGCAAAGAGCATGTCCCTGTGTTTAATTAGACTCGCTTTGCAGACAGATCAATCACGCTTCCGCAGATAGCTAACGTCATCAACAGAAAACATTTCGTGACTTCTTTATTGCTTGAGAGATTTATTTTGAATTATTATTGGACATTTTCCTCTTTTTGTGCCTTTTAAATTGAATGCACATTTGCTGGATTTAATTGCCTTTGTGTTTCCTAGGAAGACTGTGTCATGGAAGTATCTTCTAGCAATTGAATCCTTGTTTTTTGGGGGGTTCTGTGTTCCTTTTACACTGTGAATGATAACTTGGATTCACGTTGGCGTAAACCTACTGTAGGAAGCAGGCATTCGTGGACCTCAGGGCAGGGAAATGGGAAGGTCACAGTCAGAGGTGCCCGAGTTTGAATCTCACACTGTGTGAGTGTTTTCAGTCCGGAGACTTTACGTCTACGTATTTTGCTTGCTAGCTGTTTCATAGGTTTGATGATAGGATAGCATGGAAAACAGACTTAGCGCTTCTTTCACCCAAGGAAGAGACCCTGAAATGCTAGCAACTATTGTGGTGTTGAAGATTATTAGCATTTTCTGATGGTCCCAATCCATTTCATACCTGGGAGAGAATTTCCATTGTACACAAAAGGACACTGTGTTTTTAGGCTCCATTTTAAGGTCACTGGATTCAGCTAAGGGCTTTTTACAGCTAATGCTTTCAGGAATTGAACGAATCAGAGAGCATCGTCTCTTTTCCGTGTTGTTTAGATTTTCACAGCACTTCATGGGTGGTCTGCCAGTTGAGTGCTTGTCTTTTTTTTTTTTTTTTAAGAAGAGCATCTATAATTCTTGAAATGGTATTTTGCCAATTTTCACATGCTTTGTTTTCTCTTCTCAAATCAACATGTCTCTGTATTTATACAATTCAGAGTTCAAACAGCATTCATTACACTGCTGTCACTGTACATAAAGACAATCAAAACTTGTTATGCTCAAATCTGAAACACGATTTAGCTAAGTGAACAGATATGTGGCATGAGGGAAACCTCGCCATGCTGTTCCTATTTGTCGCCTGTGCTGCTGGGAGGCGATGCTTAGCGCTGTGGGGTAGAGGATGAAGGGGCATGCCAGTTGCATTGATTTAATGAAATATATTCAGCACATTTTGCTCTCTGTTGCCTTGCACAACCCTTTGGGCGACAGGATGATTTTAAGAAGCTTAGATAAACTTGTCAAAGGCTTGTCAACAACTTTTAAAGTTACAGAAATTTATCTCTTTGGGAAAAAGATATGTTTTAGGAAAAAGAAACGTTTTCTAAATTTTGGAGCTCAGATAATAGGCATTCCAAGTGCAGCACACTCACTAATTTTCCATCCAACTTCCATAGTTTGCACTGTGCTTCCTGGTTTTCCTATTCCTTTTACACATTTTCCCATATGATAAGGACACAGAAGTGGAAAATCTTGTCAATGGAAAGTAGATCCTGTATACTCTCTCAGACAGAAGTCACAAAACTAAAACTAAAGTTACTATATGATCCAACATTTCTAGATGTATATGCAAAGGAACAGAACTCAGTAAATCAGACAATAGCTGCCCTTCCATGTTTATTGCCTTACTACTCAGAAAAATCAAGATACGGGATCAACCAAACTGTCCATGGACAGGCACGTGGAAAGGTGAAATGTGGCCTGTGTATTTTCAGTCATAAAATTTCTGTGATTTGTGGCGATATGGATGGGACAAGAGGACAGATATTATTAAGTGAAATAAGTCAGACACACATTTTCTTTTTTTATAATTTTAATAATGTTTTATTTATTTACAAAATTAAAATTTTTATTTTTTTATTTTTGTTACAATTCTGTAGGTTCTAGTATTTCCCTACCTTCTTGCCCAAATCCCCTGCCCCCACTGATTTTCCCTATATTATTACAATAGTATATATTACATGTATATAAAATAGTATATTTCAGTATTTTCCTTTATAGACAGTCCATCATTCTTCTATTTAAGTGTATCTTGACACACTTCCTTTAGGAAAGTTTTTGATTTTCTTGTTCATTTGTTCCATGACACATTGGTCATTCAGTAGCGTCCTATTTAAGTTCTTGAGGTTGTAAATCTCCTATTTTTCCTCCTGTTATGGATTTTGTTTTATAGGTTTTCATTTAAGGGGCTGTATAGTAACTGTGTAATAGGGGATTTCATATCCAGATGTGAGGATACAATGTAGTATGTATCTATACTTCCAAATTAATGATGGCTGCCCAACGAAACTGTTAAATTTATCTTGACAATGGGATGCTGGACTCTGCTGTTGTCCATAACTAGTGCATATTCTAGCATTTATTTGGAGGTTAAGGATGCTAGAGTTCAGGAAGGGTGGGACATAAGGGAGGCAGGTTGCATAACAGCTACCAAAACATAATTCAGCAAGGACAATAAGCTCTAATTAATACAGCAGCGTAGAGTGACTGTACTTCACAATCATTATTATAACATACTTTTAAAGATTTAATTATGTTTTTGAAAGGCAGAGTAGCAGAGAGAGAGTGAGACAGAGGCAGGAGTCTTCTGTGAGTTCCCTCTTTGCCGCGAGGACCTGGACTCAGTTCAGTTCTAACCAGGATCCTTGAACTCCAGTTAGAGCTTCGATGTGCATGGCAGGGACTCAAGCACTTGGTTCCTCCTCTCTGCATCCCAGGAACATTATCAGTGAGTAGGACAGGAAGTAGAATTGCTGTGGCTTGAACTGGCGCTCTGGGATGTCTGCACTGCAAGCAGCAGCTTAACACATGGCACGATGCAGCGTCCTATGTTATATTATAAAGTATTAGACTAAAAGAGTTCAAAGCTGCTCCACACAAAGAAAGGACAAATGCTTAACAAGATGGACGCACTCTAATACATGATTGGATTATTGCCTGCTGTGTACATGGATTGTGTGCAATTGTACTGTCTTCCCTAAGCAGATACAATCATGATATGACAGTGAAGCATGTTTTTTTTTTTTAAATAGGAATTGTGCTGGTAGGATTTATTCTTTCACAGCTTTTATTTGTTTAAACCTGTTTTATTCCTTGGGATCACAGCAGAGGGTTAAGAATAGGAATATCGGACCCTCAAATCAGCTGAAAAACACAGGGGTTTGGGCAGGTTTGAGGTTTTCTTCGCTTTTCTTTCTTTCTTTCTTTCTTTCTTTCTTTCTTTCTTTCTTTCTTTCTTTCTTTCTTTCTTTTCTTTTTCTACATATCTATATATTTGTATTGGAAAGAAAGATCAATTTATGGAGAGAAGGAAACACAGAGCAAAATCTTTGTGCCCTTGGTTCACTGCCCAAGTGTCCACAATGGCTGGAGCCCAGGGATATGAAGCCAGGAGCCAGGAGCCTGTTCTGGGTCTTCCATGCAGGTGCAGGGTCCCAAGGCTTTGGGCTGTCCTTGACTGCTTTCCCAGGCCAGAGGCAGGGGGCTGGATGGGAGGTACAACAGCCAGGATATCAACCCGTGCCTAGGAGGTGAGAATTTAATCACTGAGCGATTGTTCCAGGCCCTGGGCTCTATTTCTTAAGACACTCTTTGCCATATTTACAAGTCATACATTAGAATTTGAAGGAAAGCATCAGTTGATATACCTGGTTCAGGTGTGTGTATAAATATTTATGAATATTCAATTTAAATAAACATTCAATGGTGATGGTTGTGATTTTAGCAGGCAATGGAATACAAACTCTACATCTCCTTGGTAAGGTCACAGTAGGGAAAAACAGTCATGTTCTTTTTGGGGTTCAGCAGTGATGTTAGCTAGGAACTGCTTGATTGAGTCCCCTTGTCTTTACATGCATCTGGCTTTTGCACTGGCTGAGCTGCCTTATGGTAGAGGACTCAAATGAGCGAGTGAATCTTTGTCTACATCCGACTAATGTTACTCTCAGAACAAAGAGACAAGCTGCCTGGGTTCCACTCTGCTTCCTCAGCTCTTCCCCTGCACCTGTGTAAATGGGCCTATCAGTTAGCACTTTCATCAAAGGCTGTGTATGAGAACAATAGTGAAGTTGCTAGCTGCCTCCTCTCTATGTGCTGGGTCTTGCTTAAGTTAAAAAAAAAAAATGCATGATGCAATAGGAGTTTCAAGGGATGATGAGACAGACAACAGCCCAAGGGCTTTGGGTGTTTCTTTTGGGGTTCCTATAAATACAGTATTACTCACTCTGCCTTCAGCCTCCTGCCAAAGTTGTGCTTTTTCCTTTCTTGGGCAGGGAAAGACTCCTGAGCTGGCTTACTTGCTGCTGATGGTGGCCTCAACGTGTTTGCTCACAGCATGCATAGACAAGCTCCCTCGTGTGGACTGGGACACAGAGGCTGTGGACCTGCAGGGGATGGAGTCTGAACTGGGACCGTAGTGACATCCAGCCGTCCTCCTGCACCATTTGAGGTGGGATCGGAGGAGACAACCTATCAGCGGGGCAGATTTTTATCTCCCCTTTTCTGCTAATTCCCTAATTCAAGCAGAAGAGAAAAAACATGTGCAGTTTCACAATTTCTACATAAGGAAACTTTAAGCAAGATATTTTACAGGCAGGAAGGTATGTCCAAAAGTTTCTGGAAAACAGTATTTTTTTGTTTTGCTTTGTTTTTGGTGCAAAGAGTTTTGACACAATGCATGCTTAATTTTTTTTTCCCCCACAATGCATGTTTTCCATGGAATTTATGAACACCACTCCTATACATGAATTTCAAATGGTTTTGCATCAAAATAAGCTTACCTTTCAATTCTATTTTTTCGTGACGGTTTTGAAACACCTCTACATCATACCTACATTTGTGTTTTCCTTTGCCACATCAGAAGTGCAATTGACTGCTAGTGGGGATTCCCAGCCCTTATCTCTGCTGGTCCTCCAAACTCAGCCATTAAGGAAAGTGGATTATTCAACTACCAGGGTATTACAATGCTAGCACTTTTCTGGTTCCTTTTCCCTTATGGCTGATTACACGGGAACTGTCACAGTGCAGTCCTTATAAAAATAATCCCTGTTCCAGAGACCTTGTTTGAGCTGCTGTGGAGAGAAAAGTTCGAAATTCGTTAGTTTTCTTTCTGCTTTTTTTAAGAAAAGACTTATCTATTTATTTGAAATACAGAGTTGTAGACAGCGAGAGAGCAGAAAAGAGAGAGAGAGAGAGAGAGGCGGAGAAACAGGTTTTCCATCTGCTGGTTCGCTTCCCAGATGGCTGCAGTGGCTGGGGCTGGACCAAGCTGGAGGTAGGAACCTGGAACTACATCTTGGTTGCCCAGTTGGTTGGCATGGACTAAAGGATTTGTACGCATTACTAGAAAGCTGGGTTGGAAGCAGAGCACCCAAGATTGCAAACAGTGCTCCTATGGGATGCCAGCACCCCATAGGAGTGCTGCACCACAATACTAGCCTAAATTCAATGAATTTTTGAAACAAAATTTGATTGAAGAATAGCAACTAAACTCCTGCTTTTTGTTCGTTTGCTTTTTAAAGATTTATTTACTTTTATTGGAAAGGCAGATTTACAGAGAGAAGGAGAGACAGACATAAAGATCTTCTGTCCGCGGGTTCACTTCTTAAGTGGCCATCATGGCCGAAGCTGAGCCTATCTGAAGCCAGGAGCCAGGAGTTTCTTCTGGGTCTCCCATGTGGGTGCAGTGTCCCAAGGTCTTGGGCTGTCCTTGACTGCTTTCCCAGGCCAGAGGCAGGGAGCTGGTTGGGAAGTGGGGCTGTTGGGATTAGAAGCAGTGCCCATTTGGGATCCCAGTGTATACAAGGCGAGGATTTAGCCAGTGAGCAGTCATGCTGGGCTCTCCTCTGTGTTTTAAGTCTCTATTGTCAATTAATTTTTCACCCCATCCTTACCTATCTGAAACCCTTGTGCTGTTGGGTAAGGACCTCCTATTTAATTATTTCATGTTTCTGTCCATGTGGACTGATATTAAGTGGATCACCAGTGTTACCATTGGAAGAAGAGGTCATTAATTTGGTAGTAGATTCACATGACAACCTGATTCCTTGGCTTCGGTGACAGTAGACTTTCCCCTTAAAGTAATTAAAGCTGGCAGATTTTGACTACAAAAATGGGTGACACAGCATAATTTAACAGAGTTGCTTTGAGTTTAGAAAATGCTATGCTTGACATGGAAAGATAAGATGGGCTCTTGGTTACTTGTTTGCAGAAGGCATTTTTGCCTGGTCGGCTCAGTTCCATGAACATTTTGGATTAGAACCACACCTGACTGTTTCAAAGTTGCCTGTACTGTTTCCTTTGTACTTGCTGAGTCCCACTGTTACCTCCTCTGGCTCTCAAGGTTTGCATTTCACTGGGAACTCACAGGCACTATTGAAAAATCTGGCAGGAGCGGAGCATAAGGCTTGCCTATTGAATCCATGGGTGGCCAGTCTAATGGCCAATGGAGAGAGAAACAAAAACCAAAAAACAAACAAAAAAAAAATGGATTGTCTTGGTCCTCCTGAAACAAGAAGTGCAGATATTAATCTTCCCAGCAGCATATTTTGAAAACACAGGTTTTTTTTTGCAAAGAAATTGATCAACTGAAGAAATCAGGTATATAGTTATGAAAATTTGTAGGGCAAAGAGAATTTCTCTGTGTTAAAACAGCAGGCCCCAAGTTTTAAGATCTTATAATTTTATTGAAAAGCAGATTCTAGCACCTGAAAACTGTGTAATGGACTCTTCAGGAGCAAGAGAAAGAAAATACAGTAACTATTGGTTTTTGAAAATTCGAAATTAAAGACTTAATCACTTGCTTATTGATGGTTGGAAAGAATACGTGTGTAGGATCAAGCATCTTGGGAATTAGTATAACAATTGAATGGGCCTTCAAGCTTAGTCTAGTCCCATGTGTTCTTGTTCTGACTCAACTATGACTCAAGACATAGTGAAGGTGTTTTAAGGCTAAAGGACTCTCAGAAAAACAAAGAAGACCAAAAGTAAGATTCTTACTTTGAACCAAGGGGATGGGCTGGGGGAAGCATACTGGTTGAAGACAGCTGTGAAGCAAGAATGAAAAAATGGAAGAATGGACTGTGCAGTCTAGCAAGTTGATAAAGACTGAGTGGATAGCTAGCACAAGTTTTCATTTACCCCCAAGCCCCATGTAAGTCTATAACCATGTTCTAGTAATGCTAGAGTTACAGGTCTAAGATAGAGATTCACCTTGACTCAATTGATTTACCCTTTTCTGTTACTGTAGAAAATTACCTGACACTGGAAAATTGGTCAAGAACAGAATTTTATTTAGCTCACAGTTCTGTAGTCTGGGAAAACCAGGAGCCTGGTGTCAGGTCAACTTGGCTTCTGGGGAGGGTCTTTTGTGAATCATAATATGGCAGATAACGTTCCATGGTGTGAAAGTGTAATACTATGAGCCAGCTTACTTTTATAACAGAATCACTCCCATAATAGTGCAGTAATCCACTAACAGACTGGTGCAGTTCTGATCCAATCACTTCCCAAGCACCCATCATTGTTGTGTTGGCAACCAGATTTCCAACACAGGAAAACCGGAGAACATATTCAAACCATGCTGAAAGGGAAGAAAAATATTTAAACAAAAGATAGAACACCGTGTGGTGTGATGACACCTGGAGTAATTGGTTCAATGAAGCACTGAGGAAAAGCAAACATTAGAGAGAAGGAAGGGCTTTATATAAAAATTCAGAGAAATCTAGTGGGGCCCTTCCATGATCTTCAGGAGATGAGCCAAGTCAAATGTCTGTGATACTCACTGAGAAGCATTGTGAAAGAAAAACCAGCAGTCAGCAGTAGGAGCTGAGGAAGACACTGCACAATCTGGAAAACAAGCCTGTGCATCCCTGGAATCCAGAAAATGATATTGATCCTACATTTTTTTTTTAATTTCAAGTGACCACCTCGGAATTCTTCAGAACAATCATTGTCAGCCTCAGGTGTTTCTGGGGATCATCTGGGGAACCCTCGGCACGGTCATTTCATAATTTGGCCTTACTCCCTGAGAGTCTGGGTAGTTGACTGGTATGTGCTAAGGGTTCCCCAACTGATCCTGACATTCAGAGAGAGTCACCAATATAGATTAGCTGGCCAGAAGTATGAATCTGGGGGCAAGGGAGAGCCCCAGTGATACAGATTAGACATTGGGTTTTCAAAGTTGAGCATGCATACGCGTAACCTGGCGGTGAACACAGAGGGCCATGTTCCAACCTCAGTCTCCCAAGTTTGTCAGATCCACACCGAGGTCAATTCCTTAGTGATACTGATGCTGCTGATAAAACACGGCAATGAGAAGATAAAGAATTTCTTGTTTCAGAAGCAGGATGGTAGTGGGTGGGCCCAGTGTACTAACCATGGAGGCAGGGTCAAGTTGGGGGATGATGAGTATTTTGAAGGTGAAATAAGTAGATTGCCTCATGGGCACTCTATTGGGTATATGAAAATAGAGGAATTGAGAACACTTTGAGGTTGTGAAAATGTTCCTTTGTCTTACGGTTACAAGCTTGGGTCACTGCAGCACCTCTTTGTCCATGGTTCCAGGGAGTGTCGCCACTCATTTAATATTTTTTATGTTTTTTTTCTGAAAATCTTCCATTTTAACCTTCTAGTAAAACGTTCCTGCTAAGTGAGGGAATTTCATTCCCATAAAAGTTTTACACGAGGGTGATCAAAAAGAGACTGGGTTCCATTTATGAAATTTCAGAAAGAAAGAGACACCATCTTTTGACAGGCAATTGAAGAGATGGGGACAGATTTGGTTGTAAATTCCAGTCTTCGTGGAAATGACTCCTCTGTGTCTGTTAGGATAATCTGGGAAGACCTCCGATCGCCTTTTCGCCTTTTCAAAGCCAGCTTGGTCAGGACTTTTTCCACTGACAAATCCTTGGTCTTCTACTTCCATTCTTATGTCTGCTGTTTTTCTTGTATTAAAATTGTGATGTATTTTTTTCCTATTCCTTTACACTTATGACATTTTCTTTACTAAAACAAAACAGAATAATATTTTGGTTCAAATCTCCAAGCAATCGCTACAGAAGGAAAGCACAGCCCCAATGTGAAGACTTTAACTAAAAATCCATCAAATCATATGTAAGTGGTTAAAAGTGATTTTCAAAAACACTACAGTCTCCAAAGCCTTCAACTGTAAGGAACAGGCATGAGCCCAGACTGGAAGTCAGGAAAGGCTTTCCGGCGGTGAGATAAAGGTTACCTGTACAAAGTGGCTACACTTTGAATCAGCTTTCCCATTTGCATGGAACAGATCTCTATTCTATTATAAATGCAGGCTGATAAGGGTCTACTGTGCAAAAACCAAAGAAAACAAGCACATCATTCAGAATTAGGTAATCCACAGATTGCTGTAAGGGTGGCATTCAACTAATGGCACATGCAGGGACAGTAAGCTACAACCGTTTACGTCTATGGTTACAACTGGCTGACCCTTTGAGGGCACCACTTTCCACCAACTCATCCTAACTGAGCAGCCACAACTCTTTGCACTGCGTGTCTGAAGCAAACTTCAATCCCTTGCAAGGTAAAGTGCCACATATCCTACAGTAGTTACATGTTGCAGCACGTATGAAACTGGGGTATGGTTTTTATAAAGTTACTGTCTTGATCTCTTTTCTGTTACCATAACTGAATGCTATACCATGAGTCATTTATGAAGAATGTGTGTAGAGACTTATTAACTCATGGAAGCAGAGGATGCAAAGTTAGGAGCTTGGAGCTGGCCTGTTGGGAACTGTTACCTTGATGCAGAATCCCGCACAGTGAGTGTGCAGGTGCATGTCAGGATGGATCTGTCTTCCTCTGTTTTTCAAGCCACTTGTGCTATCATGGAGCCTTATGCCTAGGCCTCTATATTACCTTAACAACACCCTAAAAAGGTCCTGTCTCCGAATACATCAACCTAAAAATGTGGACATTGTTTCCAATACGGACTTTTGAAGGACACGTTCAAACTATAGGAGTTTCCATCCTTCTTTCCTTATGAATCACTGATGAAATCTTTGAATGCTGTGCTACAACCCAACTTTCTCCAAAGGCTAGGTTTTTTTTTTTTTTAAATATATGTATTTTCTCATTCGTCAGGCAGAGTGATGAGCAGGTGGGGAAAAGAGAAAAAGACAGTGATGGAGACAAATGCCTTCCAAATGGTCACAAAGGCTGAAGCTGTTGCAGACTGGAGCCAAGAGCTGGGTACTCCATCTGGGTCTTCATGTGGGTGGCAGGGGCCCAAGTACTTGGGCTGTCGTCCACTGACTTTCCAGTACACTAGCATGGAGATGGATTAAAGGGGAGCAGACAGGAGGCTGGCATAGCAAGCAGCAAATTAAACCACAATAGCCTTGTGTGTATATTTTGCAGTTTTGTGGTGATGATTTTTATATATGGCATGTCTGTATATATGGTTTATATGATATATAAGGTTTTTTTTCCTTTAAACACAATAATTGTATCAACTGTCAGTTAAAAGTCATTCAAACTGTTGGGTATATGTTGTACAGGAGACTGTACCTTTTGAACCACTTTCAGAATTATGGAGAATTTATTTAATTAAAGCATGCTATTTAATGAGAGAATAAACTCTCAGAGTGGCTAAATGACTCCCCAAGGTCACATTGTAAAACAGTGACAGATGTAAGATCTTCAAACCGGTTTCTTGACTCAGTTGTGTGTTTTTTCTCTCGTTTAGTTTGTTTCCCAGGCTAGTCCTTCAGTCAGTCATACCAGTATCACCTGCAATCTTGTTACTGATATGAGTTCAGGAGGGTTAGACTCAATGGCATCCTGGCAAATCTGGGCACATGGAAGTGATTTGAGGACTACTGTCTTAGAATTCAAGTCATGGTCCATCTGAGACCAAGGAGACACCAAGTAATAGAAAAAGGATCTAGACCACGAAGCATAGTTTGAAAAAATGATATTATGATTAAGGTATGTTTCAAAGGGGATTTGAAAGCACGTATTAAGACAGTCTTAAGATCCAATTGATGCAATTATACCCAATATATGTTATATAATTATACCCAATATAGTATACTCATTATATAATACAATGTATTATATACCAATTATTTATACTATATTAAAATTACACCCCCAAAATAAGACAAGTTTGAATGATAACCTTCCTATAGTTAGTAAGCAAAAAGTGAAAATGTAACTATCTCTTTCATGAACAGGCTTTGTTATAAGTGATGAAAGGTACATATACATATTGTTCTGTGTGTGTGTGTTTCTTTGTCTTGGGAATGGCAAAACAAGTCACTAAAGAAATCACTTTGACTGAATATTTCATAGCTTCCTAAGAACTGGAATAAGGAAAAAATAACCTGGCTACTGATTTGCACATCCTAATTTCTCCAATGTCCACCAGAATAGGAAGTTACAGGAGCCAGGAAGATGAGAAACATTTGCAGAAATTCTTCATAATTCATGGGAGATGGAACATCTTGTTTCGCTTTGTAAGTTGGCGTTATTTAGACCAACGTGGAACGTTTGCTGGGCAACTTTGCGCATGTGTGTATTAGTCGACGTTTGTCTAGAATGCAGGGGAGGGGAGCTGCATCTCCCTCCGCATTGTGGCGGGATGCACATAGACTTACCGGCTGTGAAGAAAGCTTATTTTCCCAGAAGTGACATGGCGTCACACTTGGTCGCCTTGGAAATCAGAATCTGTGGTGAGCACACTGTGTTCTTGTGGGCTTGTTGATTTCTTGATGATTCAGTGATTTCATGTGTGAGAGGGCCACTAGTGTACCCTCTGCTTGTGTTGTGGAGAAATCAAACAAAGATCTTGTGTGTAAATCATTCTGATGATGCTAACAAAAACACTTCCACTGAGTAGGTCCAATTTTTGAGATGTTTTAAGCTTTCTTTGGTCAATTTCTAAGCAGCCTTTGGTGACTGATTAACATCAGTCAGTTATCACTTTTATTTCAATGGGTATGCCTTTCAATTGATTGCATTTTGCAGTTAGTCAACATGGATCATTTCCATGCATTCGGTCATTTGCTTAGAGACAGTGACCACTGTCACTCCATGGCCTGTGCAGTAGTGTTTTTCATGCGGTATGTGCTCAGTGAGAACCCGTTGACAAGTTGCAGTGACAAATCTGGAACTGTGGGCCTTGGAGATAGACACAGACCATCTCAGCAGTGAACAGCTTAGCTTATAGGTTCAGGCAGTGGGAATACTGAATCAGTAATAGAGCTTCTTTCTATTGGGAATAAAAAGATCCTTTCAAGACATACACATCCCTTCAAGTGCAAATGACCCACGGTTTCTTCCTAGACGTGTAAAACTACATTGATGTGTATGTGTGTTGATATTTTAGTGAGTGTCAACTTGAACATGAAGTAAAATGAAGGGTGGAAATATGATCATTTACACAAACAGTCCCTGTTGTGTGTGTGTGTTTACTTTTGTGAACTTAATACAACACTAATTGAAAAATGCAAATGCCAAGGGCCATTTAAATATGCTGAATTATCAGCAGGGATGCTGCCAGGGCTGCTTTTATGGCATGATTTATATCGTAATATATTTTCAATCAGGTTCAGGGGATCAATGAATCACCGCGTCAAGAACAAAGAAACAGGTGTGCTTTCAAGAGCCCTGTGCTTGTTGAGGCTTGGTAACATCTTCTAAACCCCGTTGTGGATGTTTCTCTTATCTGCTGCCAAGGAAACCGGAAGTTGAAGTAGGTACAGCCTTTTCTTCACAGACCCTGAGACTAAACCTCAGAACAGGTCTAGGTCATTAATATGATGCCTTGTTGGCTCTGTTAGTGAAATCCAATGTTACTGATGCAATAACAGAGCTTGGGAGTGGCAGGGGAGACTGCACTGCCCAGAATGAGCACAGGGACATCCATCTCGCTGGTTCTGGAAAGAGTACATTTCAGTGCTCTTGATGGATTGGCAGGTGACTTTGATGACTATTAAGATCTTTAGATAAATTTTGATTCAAGTTGTGCATTTTCCTCATCTGCACTTTGAACATTCATAAAAAGGCTGGCAAAGAATATAAAACATCTAAGAAGGTATTACACGTAAGAGATGATCATAGATTTCTGGAAAATGAAAAATAGTTGAGTCATTCTTAGTTGATAAAGTGGGATTTAAAAAGTCAAGGGGGAGCCATTTAGCGTGTGAGCTAACAGGCTGGTTGGTAATGTTTGACTAAACAATGAGGAAATAATCAAGATTTTCGTGCACCACCATGACTGTGTACACAAATTTCCTCCAACACAGAAGTATCCCCTGATTTGATTAGTTGTGTATTGAAAATGTAATCATCCCTTTGTACCCACAAGGAACTGCATCTAGTATCCACTCTCTAGGCATCAAAAATTGTCCCTAGATGTAAAAACTCTTTTGATAAAATGATGAAACAATTCCAGTTAATCCATGTGCCCTTTGGTGTGCTTAAAATATTTTTACCTTACTTAGAGTATTTACTATAATGTATGCACTGTGTAAATATTGCTGTTCTGTATTATTAAACAAAGAGTAAGAAGAGAATTTGCATGTATCCAATAAAATACAGAATATTTTAAATCCAAAGTTGATTGACTCCAAAGATTCATAATACAGAGACATGTGGGGTGACTGAATTCAGGAAAAATTTTATCCATGCACCTGTCCACCAACAATACAGTGTAATACCTAGTTTCTGGCCATTTACACTGAATTAAGAATTGTCCGTTACCCAGAGGTGATTCAGCACACAGAAAGATGGGCAGACTTGTGAGCTAATACTACACCGTTTGTGTAATGAACATGAGCATCTGTGGATGTTGGCATCCAAAGGATGTCCAGGACCTGCTGGTGTCCGTGCAGTAGGTGTGGATGACATGAAGGTGTGAAGAGAACAGTTCCCCTGTTTGGCAGGGCCCAGCTGTTTCACCCCCTGTTTGCCTGGACACTCAAGCACCTCACTAAGAATTCTGTAATATATTGAGGCATTGTTTTTTGCCCCTGTGAGATGGCTTTTGCAACCGATGTGAGCTGGAAAGTTAATGTCACTGATAATGTCTTGGTGAGTGGGCCTTTGACAATTTACACACAGGAGCACAATTAAGCCCATGTCATTTCTGGACACCTTATTGTGTAATTCTGCCATCACCTCAAAATCTGGCCCAGACATGTAGCACACCTTTTGGGAAAGGGCTTGATATATATCCTAAATATTAATGCAAGTGATGGGAGTGAGAGTTGAAACTGCTATGGCAATAAATATAGTTATTGTTATCTCAAAGGATAACCTGTCTTTGCAATTTTTTTGGAGCATAGAAAATGTAACTGTTTTAGCAGCTTTTATAATTTTTAGCTAGAGGAATTAAGGATGCTTTTATTAAGGAAATATGCTCTTAATTATTGTTTTACTGTTTATGGGGTTGTAGAGCCTATAGTTGTAGGGGAATTTAATATTTGAAACTTTTATCTTGGATTCTATGTTTTTTTTCCCTTGTAACCTATTTTCCCATTAAATAATGGGTAAATTGTAGAAACAGAAATGTGGTGGAAATGTACTACTGATTAGCAGGTAATTGCATGTGCCTTGGTCTTGGAGTCCTGGCTGTTGCTCCATGACTACTACTGAAGAATGAATAATGGCTTGCTTTAAAGAATAAGAATACAGTATTTTGCAGAATTATCTTTAGGGTCACCTGCTTAGCCCTGAAGTGCAGAAGGAATGACCAAATGTCTGTACATGCCCTCTTATTCTTGAAATAAGAATAGAACAATTAGTTGTTTGTGTAGAGGCTTGTGATGTGACTGAGTAAATGAAAAGGACAGCTTCTTCTTGAGCTGTAGCGAGAGCGCATGAAGTGACAGTATCCACGTCTTTCTTCATCGCCGACTCCACGCACCCTTCCCGAGCTCCGAACTCAGCTGAAGCTGGACTCTGGCAAGGAACCAATTTCCCATGGACACCCAGTGATTGGTTACCATTTCGTTTACTTAGAGACTTTTTTTTTTAAACAGTAAGAGCTTGTTTTTCTGTGCTTAATATCAGAAATGCTATTTCTTATATTCGATATAAAATTATTTAATTGTGAACCCATTACGATTCAATTGAGAAGGGAGAAAAGTGAAAGCATGAATTTAATCAGCTTATATATATATTTTGCAAATAAAGAATAGGATGTACAATAAAATGTATCTTTATTCAAGTAGAAATGTTGAACACATTAAAACGAAAGTAAAATACGTAGGTACAATGCAATGGTTCAGTGGCTAGATCCTTGCTTTGTAAGCCCTGGGATCCCACATGGGCATCAATTTCTGTCCTGGCTGCTCCATTTCTCATCCCGCTCCCTGCCTACGGCCTGGGAAGGCAGTGGAAAACAGCCCAAAGCCTTGGGACCATGCATCCACATGGAAGACCTGAAAGAAGCTCCTGGTTCCTGATTTTGAATCAGCTCCGCTCTGGCTGTTGTGGCCACCTGGGGAGTGAATCAGTAAATGAAAGTATTTTCTGTCTCTTTTTCTCTTTGTAAATCTGCCTTTCCAATAAAAAGAAATAGATTTTTTTTTAAAAGTAAGGTGTGTGCTGATGTCAGACTTCAGGGCAGAAATGGAATGATCAGCTATAAAGAGGTTGTTCATGTCTTTTGAAGATGGATCCTAGAGATGTCAAAAGTTGTGAATTTAGATTCCACCGAATGAATGTGTAAGAGTGATACAATAGTCTTAAAACCTCCAATGTCAACAGGCATTTGTCAAAGCAGTTAGTAAGGCACTTGGATACCCGCATCCCAAATCGGAGCACTGCGTTTTGAGTCCCACCTGCACCCCAATCCAGCTTCCCCTGATACACACCCTGAGCCATAAGTGAGGGTTTAATACTTGGTCCTGCATGGCACATGAGTGACCTGAAAGGAGTTCCATATTCCTGGGGTTGGCCTAGTTCAGCCCCAACTTTTGTAGCTTTTCAGGGAGTAGTAGCAAGGATGGAAGATCTCTTTCTGTCCTTTTTCCCTTTCTTTTTTAATATTTTTGAATTTTTAAATTTAAATTTTATTTTCTAGAAATCTGTTGCAGTAACGTTATATTCCCAAATGGATACCACATTTAATCTCATCAAATGGCTGCAAAGACTAATAGAAAAGCTGTGCAGCTTATTTTCAAAGAAGCCTATGCTTCTTGGTAATTCCAATGAAATTTCCTTTTATATTAATGTGATTGATCTCATTTTCTTGTATGTAAAGAATGAGCACATGTGGCTTGTAGTGATAACATTTTTAATATCTCTCATTCCATAGGTTTTTAAATAATCATTCAAAGAATTCTTAACTTCCTTAATTTAATAGCGAAAAACATATTGATCTCTAAAATGTTCCACCATTTTTGCCTACTAGTTCTTAATGAAAAAATGGCATGACCTGCGAAATGCTTTTAATGCTTTGGGTTGTTTATGAAAGTCGCTACTGATATGTAATAGATTGTCCCATTCCCTTTGGTACAAGCCCAGTACTGGAACTGTTTTTTCTTTCTTCTTTTAAGATTTACTTATTTTTATTGGAAAGGCAGATTTACAGAGAGAAGGAGAGACAGAGATCTCTGTCTAGTGGCTCACTACCCAAGTGGCCTCAATGGACAGACCTGAGCCAATGCAAAGCCAGGAGCCTCTTGCAGGTCTCCCACACTGGTGCAGGGTGCTAAGGCTTTGGGCCATCCTCTACTGCTTTCCCAGATCACAAGTACAGAGCTGAAAGGGAAGTGGAACAGCCGGGACATGTACCAGCCTCATATGGGATCCTGGTGCTTGAAGGGAGAGGGTTATACAGTCGTGCCATTGGCCTGGGTCTACGAGAGAGAGAGAGATGTTTTTCTGTTTAATATATATATTTTAAGGATTCCAAGGGTTGGTGTTTGGACAAGTAGTTAAGATACTGGTTAACTTGCCCACATCACATATCTCAGAGTTTGGATTCAAATCCTGGCTCCAATTCATGATTCCTGCATCCTGGCCAAAGTGGACCCTGAAAAGCAGCATATTATGATTCAAGTAATTGAATTTCTGCTACCCGCATGGGAAATTTGGAGAGAACTAGTGGATTGGAGCTTTCTATTTCACCTTCTTCCTCTCTGTGCTTGTTGAGCGGGAAACAAACAGCACCAAAAGAACTCCAACTGTTGACATACTCGCTTTTACATTTATCGGTTACTTTAAAACCTACAGATTTGGAGGGCTGATTCTTTCATTCATGTGCTTAACCATCAAAAAATGGAACAACTGTTTCAATAGAGCAGCACAAGCATATTAGAAACATTGTTCCTATGACCTAAATTTCTCTTGGTGGCACATTTTCCCAAAATGTATTCAAATCTTTGTTGGTAATAAAAGACAACTTTCTCTTGATTTTTATAAAAGTTGCAGTTTTTGAAACTTTAATATATGCTGAAACTATGAAATAAATTATGTAATTCAGATATTAAAGAATTGATGTCAAGCTTCAGTTAATCCTATTGGATGAAATATTCAGTATTATTTTTTAATCAATAGGATGTAGAATAATTTTTTTAAAAGATTTTATTTATTTCTTTGAAAGTTAGAGTTATAGAAAGACAGAAAGAAAGACCTTCCATCTCTCTCCAAGAGGCTGGGCCAGTGTCTGGGCCAGTCCAAACCAGAAATCAGGAGCTTCTTCTGGGTCTCCTGTGTGGGTGCAGGAACCCAAGAACTTGGGCTATCCTCACTGCTTTTCTTGGCCAATAGCAAGTAGCTGGATCAGAAGTACTGGAGCAGGATTTCAAACTGGTGCTCATATATGATGCTGTTGCCACAGGCAGAGCTTTACATGCTATGCCACAGCACTGGGCCCCGAGAATAAAGGATTTTTTTATAACTTTTATTATTATTATTTTCATTTTATGATGCATTTTGATAGGCCCTGGGTTTTTCTTACCCCCTCCCCTAGTTCCCCCCCATTGAGTTTCCCTATATTATTACTATAGTACAGTTCTTCATAAAATATCAGATATCCATCCTTGAGGGCATGGACAATGACAAAGAGTCCAGCATGCTATTGTTGAGATATGGTTAACAATTTCACTAGGAGTCCAGTTTGATCTGGAAGTAGAGATGCATACTTCATATCCTCACATCTGGATATGATAGTCTTCATTAAAAAGCTACCGTACCTCCCTTAAATGAAAAGCCACAAAACAAAATCAACAACAGGAAGAAAAAAAAAGGAAAAGAAGAAATTAAAAATGCCATGAAGTTAAATAGCATGCTACTGAATGAATAATGTGTCGCTTAAGAAATAAAAAAGGAAATCAAGAAACTTCTTGAAGAAAATGGTGCTTCTGTATGAATTATGAATCAGTGAAAAACTTAATGAGAAAGTGTTTTGATGAGATGATACTAAATAAAAACAATCAAAATCCGTGAGATACAGTTTCTGCTGATCTTTGTTGTTGAGCTATGTCTTCTTTTTTTTTATTATTATTATTTAACTTCATTAATTACATTGTATTATGTGACACAGTTACATAGATACTTGGGTTCTCCCACCCCTCCCCAAACCCTCCCACCATGGTGGATTCCTCCACCTTGTTGCATAACCACAGCTCAAGTTCAGTTGAGATTCCCCCATTGCAAGCATATACCAAACATAGAGTCCAGCATCTTATTGTCCAGTCAAGTTCAACTGCTTCTTAGGAATACCCTCTCTGGTCTGAAGACAGAGCTAGCAGAGTATTATCCCAGTCAATTGAAAGCTCCAACATACCATCAGCAAAAATTTCTCAACAAAATCCTAGCCAACAGAATCCAAAAACACATCAGACAGATCGTTCATCCAGATCAAGTAGGATTCATCCCTGGAATGCAGGGATGGTTCAACATTCGCAAATCCATAAATGTGATACACTACATCCAAAAACTGAAAAACAAGAATCACATGATAGTATCAATAGATGCAGAAAAAGCTTTCGACAAAATCCAACACCACTTCCTACTAAAAACCCTAACCAAGGTAGGCATAGATGGAAAAATCCACAACATAATTAAAGCCATATATGAAAAACCCAACGCCAGCATCATACTGAATGGAGAAAAGCTGGAACCCTTCCCACTGAGATCTGGAACAAGACAGGGATGTCCACTTTCTCCACTACTATTCAACATAGTCCTAGAGGTACTCGCTGAGGCCATAAGACAAGAAAAAGAAATCAGAGGAATCCAAATGGGAAACGAAGAAGTCAAACTCTCACTATATGCAGATGATATGATTCTTTATGTAGAAGAGCTATGTCTTCTGTAGGCAATAAATAGATGGGTTTTGGTTTTTTAATCTAGTCTACTAATCTGTGACATTTGACTGGTGAGTTTAAGCCATTTGTGATCAGGATTAATATGAATGGGTGATAATTTGGTCCTATCATTTTAGCAATGGGTTGTTCCTTGATTTAGTCTTCTGTTATTTTACTGGGATGTTCTTCACATTTGCCTTTGGTTTTGGTGGGCACTATTCCTCTTCTCTGTCAAGAGAACATCTATAAGCTTCATTTGTAGGGTAGGTTTGGAAGAGGCAAATTCTTTTAACTTTGCTGTGGAAGAATTTTATCTCATTTTCAAAAATAAACAAAAAACTTTGCCAGGTACATTATTCTGAGCTAACAATTTTTTTGCTTTTAGAATCTGGAATATGTCACTCCATAGTTTCTTGTGAGAGGCCTCCTGTGAATTTAATTGGCATTCCTTTCAATGTCAGTTTTTTTTCACATGCACATTTAAGGCTCTTTTCATTATGTTTGATTTAAGAGAGCTTGATGATCATGTGTCATGGTGAAGATCACTTTTGGTCAAGCCTGTTGGGAGTTCTGCGCTCCTCCTGGATGTTGTTTCCCATTCTTTCTCTAGATTAGGGAAGTTTTCCCTTACTATTTCATTAAATACATCTTTAATCCCAGCTTCTCTTTCTGCACCTTCCGGGACTCCTATAACTCTTGTATTTGACCTTTTAATAGTGTCTTTCAATTCTTGAATACTTTTTTTTTAGCTTGACCCAGCTCTGCTGCCAGTTTTTTGTTTGCTTCCCCCTGGTGACAGGAAATATCTTCCAATTCTGAGATTCTTTTTTCTGCTTGCTTCATCCTATTTTGAAGACTTTCCATTGTACTTTTAATTTGCTCCACTGTATTCTTCATTTCTGATATATCAGCTTTCATTTGATTTATTTCCAGTGTGACATATTCCTTAAACTCCTTTAACTCTTGTATGACATCCTTCTCATTATTGGTAAGTTTTATATCAAGTGTTTTGAATTCTGTATCCCCCATTTTCTCAATGTCTTCTTCAGTTAACTCTGAGGTTGGCAAAGGCTTTTCCTCCTTTGCAGGGGAGTCTTCAGTAATATTCATTGTGC
The DNA here is from genome assembly GCF_030435755.1 of Ochotona princeps. Lineage (NCBI taxonomy): Eukaryota > Metazoa > Chordata > Mammalia > Lagomorpha > Ochotonidae > Ochotona > Ochotona princeps. The sequence continues at coordinate 159,473,888 of NC_080832.1, forward strand.
CTTTGTCTGTTCTTTTGCTCTTGGTCATTGTACATTTGGTTATCAGAGTCTTCTTTATAGAGCAGGTTTTTAAGCTATGTCACCCACAGGTCTACAATTCAATTTTACTTATTGTGGTTGGCGCACAGCTCTTTGCAGCCAATTGTGCCACTCCCTCTAGTGAGTTCCAGGTCTGGGTTCTTACATTTGACTTCCACCATAGTCTTGGTAGCTCCAACTTCTGACTCACCACTCTCCACTTCCTGTGATATTCTTTTACCTTTCAAATAAAATGAAAATGAAGAACATTTTAAACACTCGAGTGCTCACAGTCTACCAGAAATGAATACTTATAGCAATTTTCTGTTAAAAAAAAAAAAACAGAAAAAGACTGTGTGAACCCTTAAAGAATCTAAGGAGCATAGATTTTCAAAGTTATTTTTTGGTATGTCTAAACAAAATGTAATTGAAAACTTAAAGTGTGGTTCCATGTATTTTGTTACATTAAATATGGAAGATAAGCATTACAATCTGGGCAAAAACTCAGGAATAATTGTTTAAAAAGTTTAGAAGCAATCCTTGGGGACAGGGAGTGGGGTGAGGGTGGGAATCAGTCTAGTATCAAGTAGGTTAGTTCTCCATTCTAACCGATAAAGGGGCAGTATAGCGTTGGTTCATGTTCCTCCTCCAAGCTACTGCCTCCCCAATCTGCAGATAATATTCATTTTTGGACGTCAGAACTTGCTGGCCTTTCAACTCTCATCCTTAAATAAGAATATTAGCCAGAGAACACCAAATATTTGAAGAAACAAAGCCACGTGAAACGGAAAAGTTTGTCTTGAGGAAAAGGAGAAATCAAAATATAATAAACCAGAAAAATACATTACTGGGAGAAAGAACTATATTGTTTTCATAAAACAACAACAGGATTAAAAAAAAGAAACATCTGATAATAAAAAAATCATGGAAATTCAAAGTGTAATCATGAATTTAAAACTGAACAGTCAGTAAAGAAGATGGAAGACGAAATAAGGAAACATCCTGGAGTGCTGGAAAAAAGTGTCAGAAAATCAGAAAGCATGGGAGAGATACATGTTTCAATCATGTAAAGGATTGTATTTCTAGAGAAAAGAAAGAAAATTAATGCGGTAGACACGCATAGCATAGATGGAAGTACTGTTTTACCTCTCATTTGAGCAAGACAGGAGCTCTGACTTTGTAACAGCCATGAACATGGCAAATATTATCATTTCACAGTAAAAACAATATTGGCAAGTTTGCAATGATAAAGCTGTTCTCAAGTTGTGGTTTTTAGAACCAATTTATACACCGAGCGCCAAATGTGATTTTACAAGAGAATAGTTATTCAACTTTGAAAATGGAAAGTAAAGGCACAGTCGACAGAGATTTGGAGAGAGACAATGGGAGGAGGAACTAAGGGAAGATGTGAATCCTAAAATACTCAAAAAAGTTGAATAAAAGGATGCTTTGTATAGGGTATGGGATAATAAACAGGGTTGAACTTGTTCAGAGATGCGCTAAAAAATATAAACACAGTGGAGTCCAGCACGTCACTGGACATGACAGAGAGAGAGAAAAGGAGAAAGGGGTGAAGAATAAATAAGGTAAAATTTAAACAGGTGCAGTGTATTAGTTTGCTAGGGTTGTCAGAACAAAGTCCTTCCAGCTTGGCTATTAAAAAGCAGAGACTTCTCTCGCAGTTCTGGAAGCTGAGAAGGTAAAATCAATGCGTCTGCAGGACTGATTTCTTCTGGAGGCTGTGGGCTAGATTTGCATGCTGCATACCTTTTGCCAGCTTTTGCTATTCACTGAGAATCTTTGGTACCGTTGGCTTGTAAAAGCATGACTACAATTCTATCCTTCCTGCTGCAACAGCCTGGGTTGGGCTAGGCTGAAGCCAGGAGCCAGCAGCTTCTTCCAAGTGCTTGGATCGGCCTCCAACACTTCCCCAGGTGCATTAGCAGGGAGATGGTTTGGAAGTGAAATGTCTGGGACAGAATATGGTGCTCTGTGGAATACCCACATCACAGGTGGAAGTTTAGCATGTTGCACCACAGCAACAGCCTCCAAATGTCTGTATGTTCTAAGGGAGCGCCATTGAATTTTTACTGCATGGTAAGATCAAGAGAATAACATAAAAATACAAAGACATAAAAAGCATCATAAATCATCACTTAAATACTTCTTTATTCTTCATTTGATTTGATGAATATAATGTATAAATAGAACACAAATTATAAAATGTATAGCACTGTGATGATTCTATCAATTACAAATGTTTTGGAGCTACCCACAGTATCAAACACATGAGTCATGAATTGGGGTAGATAAAAGTGAATTGGCAGCGAGTACGCAATGTTCCCCATGTTCAGAACCTCAGGGCTCCAGTCCTTTGGGTAGGCAATCAGATGGATTTCGCAGTGATTAAAGTCCCAAGTCAGTTGACCATAAAGTATAGAGATGAAGCATTCAGGGAACATCACGTCGCAAGAGCCTTTTCAAAATTTTTTTCCCCCTGGCTGGCAGTAGAGGATGGAGTCTAAGGAAGATCTACACACATATCCAGCTGCTGGGTTGGTAATGGACTGGTTATCATGAGAGATGTGAGAAGCGCTTCCCAGCCAAAGCTAGCAAGAAAATGAGGCCTTGAGTTCCACAGGTGCAACGGGCTTAATTTTGTCAAGAACATGGAGCAGTTGAAAAAGGATCCCTACCTACAGATGGCAATGTAACCAGCTGATGTCTCATCACACTGCAAGCAGAGGGTGTGGCATGCTGTGCTATAGAACTGTGAGCTAATCAATGGGTGTGTAGGCAGCTAACTTCTGCTGGTGCGTCATGCAGCAATAGGAGAGTAGTACAGTTACACTATTGTCTTTCAAACAGCAGATTTGTTCATCTTCAAGGTCCACGTTTCCAATTTTTGTTTTCTTTTGCGATCTGACTGTAGGTAGGACTGCCCGAGTCATCAAAATTTTATCTAAAAATGTATAGTTTGGCTCTTTCACTTAGGTTCACGTCCATTCTTGAGTTAATTTTCCTTCTGGTGTAAGATAAGCATCCTTACTATTATTATTATTTTAGCTTTCTTATTTGCAAAATCATATTTTCCTTTAATTACCATTATACTTTCCTTCCTTAAATTGCATTGTTACATTTTTCTTCAATTCTTGGAGCATAGTTATAACAAATGCTTTGAAGTCTTTGTCTGCTAAATACAACCCCCTCACCCAGTCAGATTTAATTTCTATTGACAGCTTAGTTCCTGAATATAGGTCACCCTTGCCTACTTTTTTTTGCTGTCTTATAAATTTTGTCGAAAATCAGACATCTTAGATAATATATTGTAGCAAATATGATGCTGAACTGTTTCCTTAAGCTTTGTTGTTATTGTTTTTCTGGTGTGCTTGCATGTGTGTTTTTGCATGCTGCAATATTGTTTTATTTCACTTGTCTCATTTTTAGTTAGCTCCCTGTACTTAATTTGTTCAGTGTGTGCTCTTTGATGTATGGATACTAATGTACCTATTCAGTTAAAATTAATTTTAAAGTTTTATCCACTTTATTTTGGAAAGAGAGAGAGAGAGAGAGAGAGAGAGAGAGAGAGAGAGAGAGAGAGAGAGAGAGAATGAGTGAATCTCTTATTCAGTGATTCCCTCCCCAAGTGTCTGTAACAAGGCCTGGACCAGGTCAAGCCCAGGAGCTTAGAATGCAATCCAGGTCTCTCACATGTGTGACAGTTTGCCAAGTACCTGAGCCAAACACCACCTGCTAACTCCTAAGGTGCACATTAGCAGGAAGCTGGTATTGGGAGCAAAACCACAACACAAACATAATCATTTTGTTATGAGGCTAATCTGTTGCTGCAAACACCTGTCCAGCTTTTAAAAAATTTTAGTGTTTTAAATTTTAGTTTGGCTCTATGGTGCCTCTTCTGTGACTTCATATCTCAATGATCGACCAGTGATTGCCCTAAAGCACTTTGGCCAGTAATATTTCAACTGCACTGATGGATATATGTAAAGGTTTGGCAATATGTTCAAAATGTAGGCAGTTTATGGATATTTTCGAGTTTACTTTTTTTTCCCCCAGGATTTCCTAGGTCATTCCCCTACATTCACACTGAGCTTAGATCCTCTTGAGTCTGTCTTGCACATATGTAAAAGCCTTCTAATCTCCAAGCCAGCCCATCTCAGGCTTTCTTGTCTGAAGTTTCTCCTTGCCAAACTTCTGATTATTGGTCCACTGTTAAACTACATGAGACAGAAACTTAGGGTAGTAGAACTCTGGGTTTTCACTGTTCATTTGCCACTGATTTTTCTCCTTCCACTCATGACACAACTTGATATGGGCTTTTAAAAACTCAGTGTCAAGTCATCCCCTCTGGCAGTGAAATTGCTGTTTTTTTATGTCTAGCACTTTCCTGGCAGCACTATAACATCAGCCCAGCTGGAATGGAGTGACTGGGGGTTGTAGATACTGAGTAATGTCTGCCAAAAATATCACAGCCTCTCACAGTCCTTATCCATAATTTTAGCAGTTTTCCATGAATGAATGTTTTTCTCCATTTGTTTTTTGCCTCTGGTCATTTTCCAGAGTTGAAATTATTGTTTTGGATCTTTGTTTTTCCTTCCAATTTTAGAATTGTTTTCTGAGGGATAGGATTCGATATATTTTTTTTTTCACCATGTCGAAACCCTACATCATTGTTGAAAGATATTTTTGTGGGGTAGAATTTTTGCATTCCTAGGTGTTTTTTCTTTTTCTTAAAGATGCGTCTCCAGCATCTTTTGACGTACATAGCTTCTGATGAAAAGTCTGCTGAAAGTCTTATGTTTGTTCTATAGGTAACATGCTTCTTTATGCTTCTTTTCTCTGGCTACTACTGCCAAAACTTTTTTTTTTTGCTGTTGGTTTTCAGAAATTATGATGTGTAGAGGTATGCCTTATTCTAACCAATGTTCTCTGAGTTTCTTTGGTTTGGGTTTTGGTGTCTATTACTAGTTTCAAGGAATTCTTAGCCCCTCTTACCACAATGATTTGTACACTTGTGCTTTCTCTCTCTCTCTCTCACCTCTGTATTTAAAATTAGAACTATGTTAGGCAACTTGAAATTGGATCTTTGTTTTGGATCTTTCACCCTAGATTTTTTTCACTTTTTTTTTTTTAACTTTGTCTGTTGGTGAAACTCTAAGGTCAACTGCCATATCCGAGGTGTTAAGACTAACTAGGCTATTGATTGCATCCTGCATACTGTATTGCTCATATCTAGTATTTATATTTTCCTTTTCTTTTTTTTTTAAAGATTTATTCATTTTATTACAGCCAGATATACACAGAGGAGGAGAGACAGAGAGGAAGATCTTCCGTCCGATGATTCACTCCCCAAGTGAGCCGCAACGGGCCGATGCGCGCCGATCCGATGCCGGGAACCTGGAACCTCTTCCGGGTCTCCCACGCGGGTGCAGTGTCCCAAAGCATTGGGCCATCCTCAACTGCTTTCCCAGGCCACAAGCAGGGAGCTGGATGGGAAGTGGAGCTGCCGGGATTAGAACCGGCGTCCATATGGGATCCTGGCACGTTCAAGGCGAGGACTTTAGCCGCTAGACCACGCCGGCGGGCCCTATATTTTCCTTTTCTTATGGCTTCCATTTCTCTGCTGAAAACTGTTAATCCACTCATGTCTATGGTTCACTTTTTATAGTAAAGCCTTTAATTATAGTACTTCAAACTCTTTATTTTGTAATTCCTGCCTGGGTCTTAACTGATTCTGTTTCTCTCTCAATTGCTTTGTCCATTTGAGAGGATGCTTACACCACCCCTGTCTTGCTTCTTTATTTGTCACCCGACTTTGTTGTAATGCTTGTCATCTTTGTAGGAGAGTAAATACTGATGTAATTGCTATTTATGAACAGAAAAGGAATGTGTTTAATTTTTCTAGCTTTCAGTGCAAAGGCTTCAGTCAGTCTAGTCAGGACCAGCTGGGTTTGGGTTTGTTATTATTAAAGCATCATCATGTGCTTAGGAGCATCCCTGGTCTTACCTGGTGCTTAGAGGGATGGCTGTTAGAGATGTTTCCTCAAGGATGTTCTACAGTCTCTGATGTGTGTCTTTCTTTTGTGTTCTCACAAAGGAAAAAAAAGGAGGCGTGTCCTTCTCTTCTACCAAGTTACTGCTGTCACTGACTCTCAAAGAAGCACCTATCTCAGTGATCCTACCTCTTTTTCTCAAGTTAGGAAACTTTTAACAATTTGAGATAGAATGTTTGCTTAGTTCTACTTCATGGTGAGAGTAAATTTTTATGCTTCCATCTCCAGGCTACAGTGATTCCTAACCTTTGGCTGGAAATAGAGGGGTTCACTACTACTACTGTTTCACCAGGAAATTAAGCCTTCTGCAGCTGGAGCTGGACTATTGCAGGACAGGCTTCGAGGTTTGTTAGAGTGATTTCTGTTTCTATCTTACAAAAAGCTGCAACCATAATGGAACTTTCTTCAAGCGTTTCTCAAAAGTAGCTCCATTACCATTCAGGACTGAGCGATTCTTTGATGTAAAGACCTAGTATATGTACTGCATCATGTTGAGTACTTCCGGTTCTCAGATCACTGGTTCCAGTAGTAACTCCTAGATACTGACATCAAAAATCTCTCCAGATATTACCAAATGTCCCCTGGCAGGCAAACCCAGTTCAGAATTAGCATCGTGGACTCCTATCCTGCCTCGGTTTTTTCTCTTCCGTGCTCAGCAGGTTCATGAAAGAGATTGCACATGAGTTTTCTCTGCGTTTGATAATCTCACAACACTTAAGCTAGGCCACGATTAGACTTTAAAGATTTGTTAATTTTGGATTGGATTTTTTTTTTAATGCCCTGTAATGGATTTTATGTCTGCTTCAGTCAGCAAGTGCTCATGACTTGTCATCCCTTCGAGAGGCAGAAATTTATATTTTTGTTAATTAGGGTTTCTGTGGCCTTAAGTCTCAGTGAGATTTAAATTCGATTCTGCAGATTTACTTAGGATTGTTTTTGCTTTATATATGAAAACAGCATCCTTTCTATATTTGTACATTTGAAGTGGATGCTGGGAGTCCATCATATATAATTTGAAAATGTTCTTAATTATCCCACATAGCCATTGGAGACCAGGGAAGTGAAGCCATAGAAGTGAAGCCGTCTTCCATGTGCAGGAGATTTCTGTTCACACACACGTCCATGCCACATTGATATCTTGACTTTATGTAGGTGAATGTATGTTACGGTTGACTAGTGGCCTCAGTAAGGTGTTACAATTCTCTTAGTTTATTCTTCAAACAAGATTTAGAATAAGGTACTTGGGAGGACAAGGGAAAAATATGGTAGAGAAGTTTGATAGCATGTGTACCAGTTCTTCTTTCACCTCCCTTTCAGATTGATGTTGATGGGGATCAGGCAAGAAGAAGCAGACATGAGTGAAGTGTTCTGTGTCTGTCTTATTTCCCTTGACACTTGTGTTCTTTTTTGATAATGGCAAAAATAAAGAGAAATATTTCCTTACAGAAAAGCAGTACAAATAGAATGATGGTATGAGAAGGCTTTCTACTTAAGGATTGGAAAAAGCTACTTGGTCAGTATGTGCGCACAGCATACTTTGGCAATATAGCAGATTCAGTTCTAGATCACCTTAGTAAAGTGAATCCTACTTATTTTTTTTGGCTTACGATGGCATTTAGCTTAGTGATTAAAGTGCTGCTTGAGATACATCCCATGTTGGAGTGCCTCAGTCTGGTGCTTGATTCTGTTTCTGCTTCAAGTTTCCTGCACCTGTGCAATCCTGTTAGGGAGCTGGCTAAGGACTTGAGTCCTAACCACCCACATGGCAGCACCAGATAGAGTTCTGGGCATATGGCTCCTGTCTGACTTAGATTTGGTTGTTTTTACCATTTGGGAATGTGACCCAAAGGAGAGAAGATCTTTGTGTACCTATGTGTCTCTCTGCCTTTCAAATGCAAGTCGTTAATTAATCAATCAGGTATATCAATCAATAAATTAATCAACAAATTGATAGTATTAGCTTTTGATGTTTTGAACCTTTGTGGAAGTTAAGCCAAACATGTCTGTAGACTCCAGCTTGTGACCCCTGCCTAACACCCTCTTTTCTCTTGCTGGTATACTTGAGAAGGGAATTACAATGAAATGACAGCTGTAGCCATGACAGTTTCCTTCTCCAGTAACCATGAACCAGTAGTTAGGCATTTTCTAATCCCTAGGTTTCAAAGGAAGTACAAGGTTAACAATTTCATAATCAGCCAGAAAGACAAACAAAATACGTGATTGTTCAAATTGGCAGGTAGGTGATTGTTTAGCTGGTTTCAACAGATCCTGGTTCACAGGTTCTTTGTAAGCAGGTGATATTGTAAGTATAAATCTTTTGACAGTGGTCCCTGGTGTAGGTCAGCTGACTTTTAACTTTTGCTGGTTATTTTGGGGGGATCTTACTAGTATTCTGGACAGAAGCCAGGAATTCTTCTATATATCCTGTAAGGCACAGACCAGGCCCTACAACTGTAACACTGTGCTTAAGTCACCAGAGTGAGAATTTTGAGATGGCTTATTAAGCCTAGTGTTCTTGATAATGCTCAGTCTATAATTTGGTTTTTTTTTTCCTGCAAAAGACTTACTTTGGGCTTTCTTAATAATGTACGTTTTGTAGGTAGTTTTATAAATATATCAATTTTCTGCTGGGCTCCAAATTTTCCCATTTATTAACATGAGAGATTTTGAGGGTCTAATTGCAAGTTTATTGAAATCACATGCTGAGGAATTCTATTCGTCAACCTCTAGGCTTGTTCATTTCATTTTCGTCACTGCTCATTGTTCACAGGTTCTTCCTTTTTTTCCGCTACTCAACTCCTGATCTCTCCATTGCTCAAGGTTCGCTCTGTGGTCTGCGCGCCTGTGTCCTGTGAGACCCTAGAGCTTTGCATGGACTCAGATGTTGTTCAGGAGACAAGCAGAAGCCAGTTTGATGCTTTCTTCAGTGATAGCTACTGGTGCAATTAAAGCAAATCACTTTCTGATTTAGTTACATATTTTGTATGTTATAAAAGGGGATTTTTGAAAAAGCTTTATTTTGTAATTCCGCTGAATGTTTAGTACTGATGTTGCACTCTGAACATTTGTTTAGAAACACGTTTAAAATACATTTTTGGGAGCACTTGATGCGGTGGTGAAGACCCTCCTAGGAACATCTGTATCTCTTATTGGGGTGTCTGAGTTCTAACCCCAGCTCTGCTCTCCATTCCAGCCTCCTGGGAAGTAGCAGGTGGTGGCGCAAGAGCCTGCTTCTCTGCCACTCTTGTTGAAGACCTGGTTTGAATGTGTGGCTCCTGACTACAGCCCGGCCCAGTCATGGCTATGGTTAGAGTGTCTGTTTGGGGGTGGGAATCAGCAGATGGGAAGATTTATCTCTCTCAGATCAAAATCAATCCATAAATATTTAAAAATACACACCCCATAGCCTGTTGTGAAATGAGAGATGCAATGTGCCTTACCTGAGTGTTTCCTGCACCGATACAACCGATACACATCAGAGATAACCTGTGGTTGTTGGCTCGTGTTCCTTGGCTTATGTGTCCAAAGAATAATTTTAGACAGACAATGGGATGCAAACATTTTACAAGTTAAATAATAGCTGTTAGATTAAGACAAAAATCAATGAAATGAAAGAAAACAAATGTCTGCTCTGTACACATCCCTGGAAATGTGTTCCTTTGAACCCATTGAATATCTGCCGTATGGAAAACTCAACCAAGTCAAATTTCAGTTTCTGCAAACTGGCTAAAATCTTCTCAGTTTGATGTTGATTCTTCCTTGAAAATATTTTGTTCAAGTATTTTCCTTATTCTGGAATTCATGGTTCAATATGGTCTTTGAATCTTCAATGTCATTTTTATACAAAGGTAGTTTTTAAGTTAGTAATAGAAGAACAATGCTGGAGAGATAGCTAAGCCCTAGCTAATGGGCACTTTGTAAAGTGACTTTTTAAAATTATAATTGACAGCACTGAATAAAAAAGAGTGGAATATATCACTCATGCATGATGGGCTTTGTTGTACTGCCAAATATTGTAACTGTTTTGAAAGCACAGATTACAAGCTTCAAGGACTCCAGTCTTACATGTTTGTAATAATCTAAAAAACACTGGGATCATTTTTCAAATTTCTCATTTACTTTAACCATCTGGCCCCAGACTACGTTCCTGTAGTAGTATTTCTGCCAATTGAAGAAATATCAAGTGAAATATCTTACAGACTGAACTTGATAATAAATTGCATGACTCTAAGGAGTTTTATAAGTGTTAAAAACACATTTCCTTTCATTAAAATGTCTGTACTCAGTATCTTAGCTGGATAATGTTCTCAGGGTTTAAATTGCTTAGTTCCTAAGCACATATATTTGTCATTCACTTTACTGGATATTATCTATTTATGACAGTTGCAAAACTAGATCATAGCTTTAGAAACTAAACATGGTACAGCTACTATAGCATTCAGCAGCAAGTTGTCATCATATTTTTGATGCAGTCTGAATGTCAGCTTTTAGGCATAGATAGGGAGTTTAGGCTGATTGTTTCCTGGAGATTGCCTTTGCAAAACACTTTGTGAATATTTACTGGGTTTAGTTATTGAGAGTCTGGCTCAGCAAACAAGAGCCATAGTGAGAATCAGACACCAACTTATATCCTGTTGATGTTTCCACTTAGATTTTTCGGGACCATTAATGGTATCGCAGCTCTCCAGCTCCAAATTGCTTCATACATCTTAGAGTTGGGACCGATTTATTCTGGTGAATTATTTTTCTTTTGGAGAAGAACTTGATTTAAATCTGCGCGTTGCCAAGGGCGAGGAGCTGAGAACATGGATAGAGAGGTAAGATCGATGCAACAGTAACCCACTCTTTGAATTTTTTTCTTTAAAAGCAGGCCTTTAAGCTTTATTTTTCATAATATTATCCATTGGACAGAATGTATAGAAGTAAGTAGAAATTTAGCCTTCTTTGTAGCACTCCCGAGTAAAGAGAGTGATTAATGAATGTGACAGACAGCGTAGCAAAAAAAGAGTCTACAGACGGTTCACAAAAGTGCCTTCAGAATCTTCCAAGATTCCCATGGTCCACAGTAGGACCTCATTGTGCCTGTCCACTGTTTCTATTTCTGATTAGATTTATAAACACAGCACCACATATTTTCATGTGGCTCATTGCCCAGGGGCAGAGTTAGATTGACTGCACCGAAACTGTGAGGCTTGTGAGTTTTGGGCAGGGGCGAGGGTGAAGTAAGTAGTGTAATTGTTTCTGTGGAGTGACCGTGGGACCTCCTCTGTTCTGAATTACTCATGGCTCAGCCCTTTGACCTAACTGGGCTCAGCCATGGCTGGCAGAGCTGCTTAATCTGCGCTGGAAGGGTCATCGCTGAATCAGTTGGAATGTTATCTGTCAGGCAAGATGTGGGACCACAGCAGGAATAAACACTTGCATGCACATGTACTACAGGCCGGTCACCTAACCTTCGTTTCCCTCATCGTCACGTCAATGGTTATTTGAATGGGAAGTGCCACTGGGGGTTTGGGGTGTGGTGGTGGTGGGGGGTGCTCGCAGTGCAAAATGTATCACAACTCCTTTGGCTAACTTGCTTTTTGGTTAACTCAATGTTGGACCATCTTTGGGAATAGAACGCCTAATTATTCCACATGATCACTGTGACTTTTTTAATGCCTAAGATTGGTGAAATTCTATAATCCATGGTTGTAGTTCTATTGTCTTATTGCTTTTGATTTCAATTTTTTCAAATAGATACTTGCCCACAGTGTAATTCCATCAGGGGATGCTGGTTGGGGGATGCAGGGAAGTTAAAGAATAAGGTGGGAGTGATTTGTAGATTCCGTTGGGTTTGCAACCGTGGATAGTTCATTCTATGATTCCTACGATGATGAGCTGGAGAAATACATGTTTATGTGGGAGTATTTTTTAACGTCATGCATGGAATTTTTATTTTAGAATTCAGTGAGGTGAAAATTTCAAGGCAATTTCAGGCACGGAACACAATTTGTAGAGTAAGCCTTTCAGAAACATGTCTGACTATGGTTCTTACTACTTTCTTTGGTTGTGTGTTTCACAAAGCAAAGATCTCTATTTGTTTTAGGCTGACAACAGCTTGGAAAAACAAAAGCATCTAAATTTTATCCTCTTTCAACACAAACTGAATATTAATTCAATTCTTAGTGGTATGACATGTAGAAATGTCTTTGAAGAGTGCGCTACTTAGTGGGTATGTGTTTTGAATGTGTACTCTTTCTCCAGAGACTCTATATCGTGAACTTAGGTAGCTCCCAATTAGGTATGTTTCAAAAGAACATAATATTCTGTGAGACCCCCTGCCAACAAAACCGCATTAGGCCCTATCTAGTCTTTCTCTCCTTAGCTGGGAAAGGTCTGCTCTGTACACAATCTAACATAGAGTGCTTAGAGCAGACAGGTGCAAAATGCAAGCTGTCTCACTTTGGCTGTTATCCCTTCAATCGAGAAAGTCTTAGCCCAGCAGAACAAAAAGGGTTCTAGCTTAGGATGCATAAATAAAAGCCTGACAGGGGCACACCGGCTGGCTAGGATAATTCCACATTGTGATTTCTGGATATTATCTTAATGCTACCAGCCCCGACAAAGGCATCCCTAGCACTCCCTTCTTTAATTGGTGAGATGCTACTCCTTCAAAACCTCATTGTAGAGGCCGCAGACGGCAGAGGTGTGAGGACAGAAGCCAGAACACTCGTGCCTGTTTGCCACTGCCACAGTCCTCCGGGCAACACAGGTGAGATCAGCTTCCTGGAGTTGTACTAGATTGGTGGAAGGATAAGCAAGCAAACAAACAGTTGGCACCTGTCCAGCAAGATGACTCTGCTGACCTCGTCTGTCGTGATAAAACCGTTGTTCCTCTTAGGATCACTCCGTCTCATTCATGGAAGAGAGCTGCCATGCCAGACTGTGTAGCAGGACAGCTGCAAGATGTGTCTCCCGAAAGGGACCCTAATTGTCATTTCAGTTGATTCACTTGGTGACTTTCCAGCGTGCACTGGAGCTGTTGTCTGTAAGAAGGAACTCCCACTTGAGCTCAGAGGCCACTGTGTAGGACCGACTGTGAGATCTGCCCTTGCAGATAAGGGTAGCCAGACAACTCCAGTCGGCTTTGTTTACAGTGGGACAGAGGAAAACAGGCGAGACGCAAATGAGGGCTGACGGTTTCATGAAGCACAACTGCTTGATCCCAGATGCAATCTGACTGCCCTGAACCAAGCGATGATCCGTGCAGTATGCGGAACGCACTCACCGGCTGGTCTGTGCCCACCAGCCTGGGAGGAATGCTCCCCGCGCCCCTCAGCCATGGCTCTGACTGCAACCAGAGCTCAGTGAGCCACGCGGGGACCCGATTCCTTCTGACAACAATCACATTCTTTTAAAAACTTCATCAACCTGGGTTGTCACCAGTTATAAATGAGTTTGTTGTTGTTCATGGATGTTACTCCACTGTAGATGTCCTTCCAAGTGGAGAGTGTGTACATCAAAAGGTATTTGTTGCTTGCGGATGCACAGGGAAGTGCCATTGGAAACACTGTCAGTCCCGAAACATTTCAAGCCATTTTTTTTTCTTCCCTGTTCAAATCACAAAGCATTGGTTTCCTTCCACACTGTATGTTTAACATTGAATAGGGTAAGTCAACAAATTTGACAAAATCCGGTTTATCAATAGTTAAGTATATGTTACCTTTTCATTATGAAAGGTGAATTGATCTTACTGCGGTCTGTTATGCTAGGGTCCTAGGGCTTCTGGTTAACATTGCCACATGTGTAATAACAAAAGTTGTTGCAAGGATAGATCCTAGGTTATCTGTGCTTACTACGGTTAAAAACAAGTTTTAAAAGGTGTTACTGCCAACTGCTCACAGTGATTTGATTTGAACTTACCAAGCAAACCGAAACAGAAAGGAAAAACGCCACGGGGCATATCCACAGCCGATTTAGTTATGATCCACAAATTGTACTTTTCTGCAAAACTGAGTAGGTAGGTGACAAGACAGATGACACCGATGGCTAATTTTTTTCTTTTGTTTTGAAATGCCATCTAGGCATTTAATAAGTTAATATGAATTTCATAAATGATAACCTTGACATAGACACATCTACTTAACTGGTAATGAGTGATGTTAATAGGAGGGAAGCATTATTTTGCATGAGTTAAAGAGGTGAAAGTTTTACCACAAAGTAAAAACTCGAAATTGGGACGTGAATGGAGGCAAGACGCCCAGCACCAGGGGCAAGTGCAGGAGCGGAGGGAGAGACAGGAGCGAGGAGATGGGCCGAGGGGAGAAGTCAGAAATCATCGCTTGGGAGGCACTCAACAACATCCGTGAGGGCTGGATGGTTGAGTTGGTTAGATGGAACTAAGCTTTAATACCCATTGACAAGTACAAGAGCCAAATGGGATGGGGGACAGACTGGTCTATTGCTACACATACTGGCAAGCCAGGGTAGGGGGCGGGCCTGGTGGGGATTATTGTGGGTCGACCCGAGTAGGCTGCAGCTCCCACTGGTTGAAGGGCCGAGTATGTGCTGGGCAGAACCAGACTGGACTGCAACACCCATTGGTTCCAGTGCAACTCGGGACTGAAAACAGAAACAACCCAGCAATTGAAACCACCAGCTGATCGGGGTGATGGACTGTACCGGGCCCTGTGCTTGCTAGAACATACAAGAATCTAGTCTGGGAATACCTCAAAGTTTCTTTGGAGATCTCCCCAATCGAACTTCTGGACTCAGAACTCTAACCAAAAAAAGACAGAAGACAGAACAGGTCAGTCATTCATATCAGCTATATGTTGGCAGCGAAATATGGGGCAAACGGAGACTTTATGATGGACCATATCAATCAGTGGACGACCTCATCGAGCGAAACTGGCAGCGATTCATAACTGGAGAACTATTAAAACCACTTGAGCAAATATCTCAGAGCATGGCCCACATCTGGGACTTGGGGTGGGCGGGAAACTGGGTGGGGCTTCTTCCTCAATATCCCCCTTTACCTGAGATACACGATGGAAACAATATGGACATAATAGTATTACCCACTTCCCTATACCCCCTGAACCTTTTTTTTGTTAACCATAATTAACTATGTAAAGATTGTCAACAACTATACAATACAATACAATAAAATAAAATAAAATAAAAAAGAAATCATCGCTTGTTTCCTCTCGGACATGTGTTAGTAGTAAAGAGATCACGAAATACAAACCAAACCATCATCCTCCCAAAGAACCCATCTCTGCTGTGTGTCCTAGCCACTGCTTTTGCTTCGAGACCTCTGTAACAGTGGAGAGCAAGTGTGTGATTTCATTTGAAGCCCTTGGTAAGGAAATGAGGTCTGTTAGTAGGCCACATTCAGCTATTTAAAAGCGTGTTTAACTCCATCTGATAGGAGTGAACTGGCAAAATGACTGAACCATGTCAAGAAAGCTAGTATCTGTTGCCTCAATGAAGGCTGTGAAGGAAGGGGTCACATTTTCACCCCTTTCTCCATCAAATGGAAGAGCACTCAGCGAAGTTACACACCACTGCACTTAAAAGTTTGTCTAATATTCTTACATTACGATTGAAAAACCGGGTAAATGAATCTTTTAAAAGGGTATTTATTGCATATGTTTTCATGTATGAATAGGACACTGAGTAGCTTTTAAGGTTTCCATCAGTAATAAGACAATCTCCCAGATTCTATTACATGGTTTAAGTAGAGCAATTATGTATCATATAGTATTTTGCTTTACAGAGGTAAAATGAAGTCTCAGAATTTCAGAATTGCTTAGCTGTGGATACATACTTGTTTTAAACGTCACTGGATTTTTCTTTAATTACAATTTATTACACATTTCTCTTCAATGAAAATCGAAGTTTTTATAAGTGTGATCTTTACTTGAGATTGACTCTTTTCATCCTTGGTGAAAAATTTGAAGATCTCCAGAGGCAATTATTTTGTTTTCATGGATATAAAATCAGTTTCAGAATAAGTCTGTCCTTTAGAAAACAGATTCTCTGAACGTTAGACCCTGTATCTTGGTTGATGATACGGAATATTAGTAAATCTTCAACATGTTATCATTCTGTTATGTTATTTTTCAACTTTTTTTTGCTTTGTGGATATGATATAGGAACAAAGTGTTTTTTTTTTTAAAGTAAATTAGACGCATTATAAACATTTTAGCTACAAAGGGAAATAGAAACTCAGTGCAAATCAGGGCAATGATTGCAGGCTTCCTAGTTTTATTATTCTTAATCCAGTCATCACAAACTTTATTAAATTAATGACGCCTCCTGGAGCCTCCTCTGTTATAAAATTATGGTTCTGTAGTGGACTTGCAGTTTTGCTTCGGTAGACCTAAGTTTTAGAGTACAACCTCAGTTTCAATGTCTTTACCGCAGATACTTAAAACATTTATTCTGACAGTTACCAAGTGTTCATTTAGAACTTGTATGACTCTGAGAATGCTAATAATATTTCAGGCTATTCATTTTCATTCTAGCCATTTATTATGCATTCTGATATTAATGGGTTTCCAGTCAAGCAATGAATTCTGGTTCTCTGTAGTATGTATCCTAAGAAATTTTTGAGAGCCCCAAGGAATTTGATTGTTCTAGCATGTCACATTATTTTATCTGTTACGGAAATTTAAGAAGATTGGCTTATATACATTTCTTCTGTTATTTAAATAAATAACCTGTTCAGATTCCCCTTAGAATCTCAGAGCAGTTTAAAACAAATATGGGTGCAAGGGAGAACAAATATATGGCCTATACACTTTCTACAAGATATTTCGATTCTTCCAAAGTTAAATGGTGTCATTCCAAAGCTTGCAGGAAAGCTGGTGTGCAATGCCAGTTTCTCACTGTGAATTTTCTAGTGCTTCTAATTTGTTGAAGGCTTTTTGCATTAATTAACAATGATAAAAACAAAGTATTTTGATGTGACCTTCATTTGGCATTTGTATTAACTTTTTTATCCAATTTTATTTAATTCTTCCACTTCTGTTGTTCAATTAGTGCTTGACCCCTTTAGGAGAGATGTAAATTAAATGACATTTCAATGCCATCCCATATTTAAAATACTGTGTTAGTTGTGGATCATAAATGATGATCTTCATTCTTTGGCTAATTTATTCATTTAACAATTTCCCTCCAGAAGTTTCAGCAGAAGGCTGTGAAGCAAACTAAGCAGAAGAAATCCAAGTCGGCTGAATTTCTGATGGGTGAGCCTCGCTTGATGAGTTATTGCTCATAATTTGTGTAAGGATTAATTAACTAATTACAGACAAATGGCTGTGGGCGAAATTTTGCTCTTGCTTGTCAGGGTGCAATTTGTAATTATTTTAATCATTTATTCTTTTTTTTAAGAGTTAATTTTAACCTAATTCTGTTTTGGTGACATTTGAGGACGATTCACTGGAGTCTTTTTGCACAAGAATTACTGGAAGGAATTTTCTGCTTGTCAGTGGAATATATTTTGCTCTTGTGTGATCTTCTGACCTCCTTGTTGTGCTCTAGTTAAAGAAGATAGAGATGCTATGGAAGGCATTATCAACCCAGCTTTTCACATGAGCAGCCCAGATCTCTCAGCAGCTCAGACTTCTACAAAGAGCGTTATTAGATGTGACATGCTGGCTCGCACCCTTGCAGCTCATCCACAAGAATTCCGGCTGCCGGCCTCCTCAGAACCAAAAGGTGTGACTTCAGTCTCGATTATCTTCACACTAGATGACAGTTGCTACACTCCTGATCTGACCTGGGCAGCGGAGCCAGCATCAGGCATTCCATCCCTGCATATCCGCACAGGTTTCCTAGGAGACCTTGGATGGAGCTCAGCAAGGCTCTGGTAGGGATGTACTTCGTCATTGGTATGTAGGCCATGGTCTGATAGGTGAATGTTTCTGAGCAGAGAGTCCATCCTTCTCTCAGGATGCTGATGTGGAATAGGTTTAGTCGGTTAGGACATAATGCCCTAGGCTCTGTGCAGTCAGGAAGTCATGGGTGCTCCTGTCTGTAGGTGATCGTACTGCCAGTTTACAGGGTGCCTTTGCTGGCATCCCGGTGAGGGCCAGGGGTTATGCTGGCATCCCGGTGAGGACCGTGGGCTATGCTGGCATCCTGGTGAGGGCCAGGGGTTATGCTGGCATCCCAGTGAGGACCGTGGGCTATGCTGGCATCCCGGTGAGGGCCAGGGGTTATGCTGGCATCCTGGTGAGGACCGTGGGCTGTGCTGGCATCCCGGTAAGGGCCAGGGGTTATGCTGGAAATGTGGTGAGGACCAGGGGTTATACTGGCATCCCGGTGAGGACCATGAGCTATGCTGGCATCCCGGTGAGAGCCAGGGGTTATGCTGGCATCCCGGTGAGGGCCATGGGCCCTCTTTTAGGAGAGCACATGCAAGAGGTTGCGTGTAGTCCTTAATATATGGGATCTCTCTGCAGAAATATTCTCCCTGATTTTCTGACTTGGAGGTTGGTTGTTTCTGGAGGTTCAAGGCAACTCCCGAAATTTAGGACAAAATACACTTGTTATCAGGTCAGTACCAGATGGCTGGCTCTTCCTGCTCCAGAGTGAGGCGAGTCTCAGTTTTGACCCAGCTGCTTAAAGAAGGAATGGTGATTCCATACCTATGGAGAAGACCGTCATTAAAAGTTGCTGTCTTTGCTCTTGTCTTCATTGAACAAGACAAAAGACATCAGGATTTAATGACCAGATAGCTTTTTGGAGTGGGAACTGTCTGGAGTAATGAAGCATGAGCTGGCACAGATGTGTCTTCTGCTGGTCCCACTTAGCAGCCTCATCATGATTTCCACCTGTACAGTGCAGGCACTCAGCTCCCAGGAGGATATCCTGGGATACGGAGCTTTCAGTCTGTGGTTTTTCATTTCTCAGGCTCAGGGGGACATTCTGCCAACCCCCAGGTTCCTTTCCTGTATGTTCTGCATCTACATTCTATCAATATTGTGCGTATTGGTACCTTTGGAACTAGCATGGCAAAGTTGCTTTTGCTTGTGTGTGTGTGTATGTGTGTCTGTAGGGGGGCATGTTTTTCAGTAAGCTCATAGCTGTGTGATAGGATGCTGAACTCTCAACAATGCTATTGATAACAACAATGATAACAACAGCACCTGTTCTCATGTGCTTATTATATATTAGTCATATACTAAGTACTTGACATACACAAAGTCAGTGAATTACCTCTTTTGGGTGACAGATTAGAATACATATTCAGGTCATGCCATAATTTAGGCTACACAGACAATGGGTCAGACGCGTTTTAGTGTCTTGCTGTTTCACTGTTTTGTACTTTATAAATTATTGTCCTCATCTGTACGGTGTAAGAATATTTCAGAGCCTATCTGTGTTATGAGCACTAGGCAGGGAGAAGACAATATGCAAGTAGTTACATCTCTTTTCATATCACTTTCACTGGAAAATGCTCACCTGGCCTGGTCACAGGAAACTTCAAGAGAGTCCAAGAGATGTTGTCTTATATTATGAACCAAGATTCAAGCTGAAATGGAAAACTCTTCAGGATCAGTTAGGAGACCTTACCACAGGCATATTTTATTGTGACCTTCATTTTATGGGATGGAGAAATCTCAGATTGTAAGCTGTCTGAGATAAGGCACCCAGTGAGTAGAACCAATGAGGGTTTCATTCCAAGGCTCCTTTGATCCCGTGGTTGGCAGGTCTTACCTTCTGCCACGTGGCTCATTGTGGGAGATGCCATTAGTGAAGGAGCCATGGCACTGGGAGGGCCCCTTGGTATTCATCTGGCTTCTTAGTCAACCCTGTCAACTTGGAAGATGAATGTGTGGTGTCATTGGCCCTAGGTGGTTTTTAAAGCTTTGGCTCCCTTGATGGAAAATTGGTTTTCCTTACTAAGGTAGGGTATTTCACAGTTGGACACTGAGAAAAAAGTTGTACCCCAAAGAGAAGATGGAGCAGGCTTCTTTGATACTCAGCAGATGTGTTTAGATTTCTGTAATAAGATTTCCAGCTCCTCGGTAGCAAAAGATACCAGGAAGCTTCTGTGAAAATCTCTGAATCTGAAGTTATTCAGGGTTGCAGTACCACTTGATGGCTTAGTGAATTAAAGCTCAATAAAATAAGGCATGAATAATAATCACACTCATGTTACAACAGTGGAGGAGGGAGAGAGGAGGAAGAAAGGAAGAATGGGAGAGAAGAGATGGAAGAGAGAGAGAGAGATGAGATCACAAACAGGCTGACATCTAATAGAGCAGGATGCAAGTGAACATTACAAGCAAGTCTTCTTCAACAGAAGCATAGTATGAAGGACATACGTAATTTAAAAATTTCTAGTAACTTCTGTAACAAAATTAAAGAGAACAGGTGAATTCAATCATTCCAACCAATAGCTACAAAACTACTTTTAAAGTCAATGTGTAAAAATTTGGAGATATTTTATACTTTTTGCAATCTTTGAATCTCAGTGCATACTTTATGAACCTTCATGCTAATCATGCCCATTCAAGTGGTCCAGAGGGATTCTGTTGCAGATTTTGTGTCTGTATGTGAGAGATTAGAATGAGAATGCCAGGCATTTAATTTCATGAGTGACGATAGCTAATTGACCTGATTTTGGAAAATGGGGAGAGAGAAATTTGTAATCCCAAAGTGGAATATTGTGGATGGACCCTAAAAATGGAAGAGCTTCTGTGGAAAATTCAGGAATGAGCTGTCATCCTGGCAAGTCCAGCCCATCATGGACACAGGAAGTGATTTTTGCCATTTCTATTCTATTCTAGAACATAGCCAGTTTAAAAAAATACCTGATAGTTTACTACTGTATGTGTTTTGGGAGACCTTCCAAAAAATTCAATTGCCAATGAGATGTTCAGTTTTGTGGCCTATGAAGAAGGAAGAATCATTGATATCAATGAATTTAGAAATTGTGAAACTACAGGAATCACAAGAATACTTTTTCTTATCTATATAATTTTACAAGAACTTTGTATCATCTTCTTACATGTATATTTAGATAAAATAATTACATTCTTTCCCGCATAGTATCCACTACCATTAGCAAAAATATTCATTTGTATGAAATACACATGTATTTTTTAAGATGCTTTTTAAAGAAAAATATTATAAGCAGTGTCATATTCCAGTGCTACTGTATCCAAATGATTTAAAGAAAATATAAACTACCAAATATAAATTTTAATTATGAAGAGAAATGCTAAAGTAGTAGAAAGAAACGTTGGTTGAGAAAGTTTTCTGATCCATAATGGGTTAAGACACTTAGTATATGATAGGGAGAGAAAGTACATGCAGGTTGGGAATGCTTTTTCTGGGATGCTCGGAAACACACGTACATTGTACTTCACATTTTTTCAGATTTTGAAATATTTGCAAATACATAATGAAACATACTGGGGATGGAACAGAACTCTAACCTTGAATTGTATTTATGCTGCATATGCGACTTGGGTTATCTTCTGATGCTTTCCCAGGCGCATTAACAGGGAGCTAGATGCAAAGTGGAGCAACTGGCGCTCAAGCCAGTGCCCACATGGGGTGCCAGCACTGCAGGTGGAGATTCGACCTCCTAGGCCATGCACTGGCCCCTTGTGCAATATTCTTCATAATTTTATGCATGAAACGAAGTGGTTTTTTTGAAGATTTTATTTATTTATTTGTTATTGGAAAGTTAGACTTACAGAGAGAAATATCTTCCATCCGCTAGTTCACTCCCCAAGCAGTGATAACAGCCAGAGCTGAGCTGATCCAAAGCCAGGAGCTTCTTTTGGGTCTTTCACATGGGTGCCTGGTCCCAAGGCTTAGGGCCATTCTCGACTGCTTTCCCATGAGAATACATATACAGAAATGTATTTCTTGAAGTCTTCTTCTGGGGAAGTGACCGTTTGCTGTAGAGCTGACCTGTGCATGGGGTTCAGTCCTTGTTACAAGGTGTCGGTGGAAGAAGGGCAGAATAAAATGGAGCTCTTGGCACTGCCTTGCCACTGTTGCCTCATCTCCTCTCCACCTGTTCGCCCTCATGCCATTTTCCAGCAGTGGCTTCTCATTCTTTTCTCAGTTCCTATTAGCCATCGCTTGTAGGTAAGCAATGGGCAAAAACATTCAACACCTTCTTTGGTAAACTGCCAAAGAAATGTACACATTTGTGATTATTTGGGGCTCCATCTTGGCTGGAACCCATGCTTGCTGTGGCACTACTGCTTTGCGATCACCACATCTCAGCTCATCTGCCTCTTTCACTGCCAGCTGCACCCTGGCATGACAAGAAAAGCCAAGTTCAGAATGAGAGCAGTTACAACGGGAGAGGGGCGGAAAGGACACAGCTGCTTCGAACACGACAGAGAGGATTTGGCTTTGATTCCCAAGATAACAAGGCCTGAGGGATGGGTGGATAGGAGGAACAACTTCAATATTTTGGAATGTGTTGTGTGACGGCATTAAAAAGATACTGGATGCTTGAATTTTCAAGGACAGTAAAATGCAATCAGGGACAAATGTGAGAAGGGGGTGTGAAAAGGTTTTAGATAGGAAGAAATAATTATAGAAGTGGGCCAACAGTAAAACAAATGGTCAATGAATGAATCCTTTTCATTTGGCAGGTTTTCCCACTTGTAACTCTTTGAACTAAGTTATTTCAAGTGACAGGTGGAAAAGATATGAACACAGTCACTTCTGTGCATCATTGATTAAGCAGGTATAGCTACACTTCCCCATAAATGCAGATTGAAGAATAGTGAAGACTCCAGCCACCCATCTCCTGTTTGCTGCATGGAGCTGAGGGTCATAGCCATTTCTTCGCTACTTTGCTGGACACCACATGATGCTGTCTTCCCAGGATGCATATTGGCTGTTAAGTTGCTGTGTGAACTGGTGTCACGAGGAATTTCTTAGTGGAAAGTCACAGAACGTTCTCTGGCAAATTCAACAGAAGGGTTTCTGATTAAACAGAAGGATAACTAATGGTGAGAAGGAGCAGAAGTCAAGGTGCCCTGGACACACAGGAAGCTGGAAACACAGGGAGCGTCAAGCAGAAGCAACTAGTTGGTGCTTCGATGGCAGTGGCGACTGTGGGCATCGCCAGGTGTCCTTTCTCTCCTCTATTCACTTCAAGAAAATACGGGCTCTTAGTGGAGAGTATTTCATTGGCTGCACTTAGATTGTTCGTCCACCTCTTGGCTTCCTCAGATGGTAGGAGGAAAAGATTCTGTTCAATGTACTACCCTCTTCCCCTACATCTTCTGTAGTTGGGGGCAGATGTCAAGACTACACAGAATAGAGAGAGAGAGAGAGAGAAAAAACAGAGAAGTTGGAGATAAGATAGAAAGAGAAAATAAACTAAGTAAAAATCTGACAAATGTTCCTTATTCTTCATGTGTCTTGAATTATTCACTGTTCATACTTTAATGGTAATAATGTCAGTACGACTTAAATGAGAATGAAACTGAAATACACATGTGTGTAGGACATAAATAATGTATGTGATGTTTTGTTTGAGGAGCTGCGAAGCACCTGTGGAGATTACAGTCGAGCCATTTGGATCAGTCGCACACTGAAAAACCAGATACATGATTTTTATATATCTGATTTTTATATGATTTTTTTTCACAGATTTTTTTACATAGCATTTCTTGGCTGATGTGTGTATTTTTAAATTATTGGAAAAAGTGTGTGCGTGTGTGTGTGTGAGTACATATTCCAATACAGACTGAATATCACTAATCCAAACATCTGAGATCTGAAATGCTCCCCTGGTCGGTTTTGGTGTTTTGTTGTGAGGTTGGAAAATTCCCTATGTGATAACATCACAGTCAAAACACAGAGGCAGACCAAGGGTACTTTATAAAATTACCCTCAGGACCGAGTGTGTAAGGTCCATGTGAAACGTAAGTGGATTTCACGTTTAGACTGGCCCTCATGCATATGCCAGCATTCCTCCACCTGCAAAACATTGTCGGACTGCAAATCACTTCTGGTTTGGAGCATTGCACGTAAAGCACACTCTACTAGTATAACCTGGATGTGGGTTTAGTTGATTTAAACTAAGGATATTTAGTTTAAGTAGCCTAAAATGAATATAATTTTTCTGTGCAAAAATTTAGACCAGCATTTCTGTTCACTGGTATGTCGGTGATGTGGTCAGTCTTGTAAGCTGTCGCGCAGGACATGCGGTCCTTTCACCCCTATCCTTTTACATGAAAATGCCTAGCCAAAAGTTCTTTTTGGCAAATAGAACGTAACGTAATATCAACAAAATACCGTATAAAGTTAAAACTTCAGTAAGCTCCTTTTAAGCCACCATTTGACCAATTCATGTCTTGTATTTCCATTTCAAGGAAGACTGTGAGGTCTTCTGGCAAATTATCAATTCCAAGGAAAGAGAAAGACACCCAGCCTGGGTCTCCCGCCAGTGTCTCAGGGGCGGAGAGAAAGCGTCATTTTCATGAGCATCATTTGCAAATGCTTATTGTCCTCGGCTGTGATCTTCAGGTGTCGGGATGCCCAGTGCTTACTGTGAAGTGTACACCTGCGCAAGCTTGCGCTTGTTTCTTACTTCTGGAAATGTGCACTCAATCCAAGAAATGCTGGTTTTAGTTCTTGCAGGAATATTCACTGGGTCTTTCTGAGAGGTGCTTGGAATAAAAATTCAGGCCTTCTAGTGTGGGGGGCTGCACAGCTCTTCCTGCTCATCTGTGAAATACAGAGGCACAACAAAGAGGGAGCGGGTTAGAAGAGTGGTGATCCATTTTCACTAGGCACTGACAAGAGAGCAGGGGATGCACTTAAGAACAAAGTTCGATTAGGACCAAAGAAGATGCTGGAGAGAACATGACAGGGCTTTCAGTGGGTTTAGAGGTGACAACAGTCCCTGGAAGGCCCCTGCAGCAGGTTGTGGTTTCCAAGTGGCTCTCTGCAGTGGAGGCGAGACCAGTGGCTTCATGGCAGACTGTCATTGTCAAGGTAGACACCTCCACCAAAGGCAGCAAAGGACCAGGGCAAGCAGTAGAGAAAGAAAACAGATATTTCAAAGAAGCTGTCTGGAATCACTTTTGAGCATATGTGCTCGAAGACCTTCTAGGGGAGAGGAATAGGGGGTTGAATTAGGGATTGGAGATTTAGGAGCATTGTACCTGAAATAGAAACGATGAATTAAGGTTATATTTGTGATCCTTAATTTATCTTCTCACAGATTTGGCCGTTAAAATATATGTAGGTACAGAAATTTATAATGGGAATATCATATATGCTCTTGTGTCAAGTGCATCATTCAGGCTGATTAAACACATGATGAGAATAGTTCTTTCCCATGATGGACTACAGGTGTTATATAAAATCTATAATACCACATTTTAAATGCTCTTTACTTCAGGGCATTTTAACTATTATTAAGAAAAATGAGATAGGAACATAATTTATATTTACTGAGCCAACCTGGATTTGTACCTAGGTATCAGTGAGCTCCTAAGTGATTTAAATCTCTCGTTGATTTCCAAGGCTAAAAATGAACATCCTGTAAAGCATCCTTTGTAGTGAAACACAGACAAGTTTCATGCGGATGTTAGATGCATAAAATATGGGGCTAACTCACACATATCAATTTAAGTTGCCAGTTTGACCTCTCTCTCTCTCTCTTTTAAAGAAAATGACAGAATTCAATGTTCATGTTTGTCCACTTGTGTCAAGAGAATTTTAACAAAATATTTGAGTTTTGGAAATGTTTTCAAAATAAAAAGAAAGCTTAAACTATTTCCTTCTCAGAAGAAGCTGCTCCTCCTCAGGTCAGATTCCAACCAGATTCACTCAGGAAACCAGCAGAAGGTGTATTTGTGTGTGTGTTGGTCTGGCTCCTGTTGCTATAACAAAATACCCGTGACTGGGTCATTTAGGAAGAACAGAAGCTCCTTTGGCGTCCAGCTCTGGAGGCTGAGAACTTGGAGTGCCTGCCGACACCCACATGAGACTGAATGCCTTCGTAGCACTGTGCACAGAGCAAGTGACTCAGCTCTGGTTCCTGAGGTCACTCTGCTCTCAGCCTGTAGTTCTGATCACCTCCCACAGGCACCACCTCCAAATGCGATGGACATAAGGCTTTGAAAATTAAGTTTCCAACACATCAGTTCTGAGTGACAGATGCCTACCTGTTACAGCAGCGTTACTTCTTCTCTGGGTTGATTCATGCTCTGATTGAAGCCATGGGCAGCATGACCAATGAAATCGTACCAATAGTTATTTTTATGCCATTTCTTCAATTGATGTTAGTGAAGTCTCCAGATTAGACCTTTTAAAAGTGCTATATAAAATCTGTGAAAGAAGTTGAATAAAGGAACAATCTTTATAAAATCAATGTCGCATTCAGAGAGAGTATTATTCCAGTTCATCGATGACTGGCGGATTCATCTCGTTAGGTTGTTGAGGTAATGTGCCAGTGTACTTAGACACCTTCAAAGTAATGATGTGATGGTTGAAAGGATGCTCAAGTTTAGAATGGATGACTCTCCTTGTGTACAACAGAAGGCAGGGAGTAACTGCCAGTGTTATAAAGCATCAGTGACTTTCCTGTAAAAACACAGCTGCAGGTAAAAAAAAAGAGAGAGAGAGAAAATGTCAGTTTTCAGATACCAGAATAATTTAATCAGTGCCTTAGCTTTGGGTGGGTTACTGAATTATTTATTTACATCCTCTTAAATCTGTGGCAAAGTGTTTGCTGTGAGATTAAGAAGTTTCCTGGTATCGATGAAATTCCGTACAAACCTCGAACTTCCCTCGGTCATCATTTTGGTCAGAGTTTAACTCTGTTAAGCTCTAAGATAAAATTTGGTAGAATTTTTATGACGTTGTTATTTTGTGTCTTAGTAAAAATCAGTCCTTAATCTCCAAGTAATCCCATCTAGAGTTTCTTTCGGATTCTATTGGTTTTCTGTCAAAAAGAACTCAACAGAAAATAAGATTTCTCGTTAGCCTACATCAGATTAATTAACTAAAACCCATGGGAAGTCCTGAAACTTTTTTTTATAAGATAAAGACTTTTTGCTGCTAGATATTTAGAGAGAGATTATTAGTTTTGTCTCAAGTACATCTAGTATCCCATTTTATTGATTGTATATAGAAGTGTGCATCAAAGTGATGAAAAGGACAAATTTGTCTATGAACCCATCAATGTAATAGAAACAATCAAGTCCTACCAGATAGGAGAGGAAGGCGTGCTATTGTTAAACAAATGAGGGCACGATCAGGGAGAGAACAGAGTTGGGGTTGACATCTGATGTTGGGTGCTTCGTAGTTCAAAATGTAATATAAATTATATACAAAAATTATCATTTTTTTAAAATCTGGGATCATGTTGCCCTGTTTCAATTTAGGAGATGGAGAATCCATTTTGATACGACTTTCGGAGGACTTTTAGGTACGGAAGGCAAACACATTTATACTTCACCCCTTTGGGTTACCAGAATTACTCAGGCATAGGAAGTAGCTTCCTGTTTAGCAGATAGGAATTTAAGGACGTACTTCTTCTGTTCGCGGAGGATTCTAGGTCCAGCGAGCGCGTGATCATTTTTCTGCCTTGCGGGACCGCAGGCAAAGGCCCTGCAGCAATTATCCACTCAGCAGCACTCTGCTGGTTTGTAAGTTAGAGTGCCTGGTAATTTACCACGAGGGAGGGCCTTAGGGGAAGAAAGAATATGGCTCAATTAATTAGAACTTGTTAGCAAACTTCAACTATTACCCTATTTAGATTTTCAAATCACTGATAGATCAAATACCCACAAGATTTGGAGAGGAAGTTAGAATAAGCAGGAAAGGAAACTAATTTGTCCAACATGGTACTTGTTCTTAAATTTGTGTTAGCAGTAGGGCAGCCTAATCTTCATAGATTATTCTTTCTATAAAGAAGAAAAAGGAAATGGAGTAAAATTTCTCTACTGTTTTACCCATGTTCTTTTTTTTAAAAGATTGATTTATTTTTATTGGAAAGTCAGATATACAGAGAGGAGGTGATCAGAGACGAAGCTACTCCGTCCGATGATTCACTCCCCAGGTGCCTGCAACAGCCAGAGCTGAGCTGATCTGAAGCCAGGAGCCAGGAGCATCTGCTGGGTTGCTCATGCAGGTGCAGGATCCCAAGGCTTTGGGCTGTGCTCCCCTGCTTTCCCAGGGCACAAGGAGGGACCTGGATGGGAAGTGGTGCTGCTGGGACACGAACCAGCGCCCATGTGTGATCCTGGTAAGTGCAAGGCAAGGACTTTAGCTGCTAGGCTACCATGCTGGGTCCCTCATATTCTCAAGTTGGGTTTCTCTATAAAGGATGATTATTGGATGTTTACATAGGAATTGCTTCAAAACTGTAAGGTTAGTTAATTAGTTGTTGAGAGTTACCTGCAGTTTTATTATGGGCTTTCTCAGCTATTCATTATACTTTTTTAACTTGTCAGTCTTGTTTAGAAAAGTTGGTGGCTGTTTTATGATTTTCTGGTTATTTATTGAGAACTGATCCAAATGACACCATTGTTTCTGAAAGTTCTTCAGTTACGTACATTTTAAAAGATTTTTAGCTCACATTTCTTTTGCTTTTATCATTGGCAAACTACTTGGGCTAATATATCTAAAAAAGATGTTGGGCAATCATATTGATAACCCCCATCCAAGCCATGGTTTGTATTTCTGTCATTAGGTTCGACTTATTAGCTCAGGTCTTTATTGTTTGCCTTTTGAGACTTAGTGTAATGATGATGATGTGAAATAACTACTTTCTAAATTATTAAGCAGTGTTCTTGTATCTTTAGTTTCACTTGATTTAAAAATTCTTTGTACATCAACCTTATTAAATAGTCATTGGGGGGCTGGCATTTCTGTGGAGCAGGTAAAGCTATTGCATGTAAGTAGGGCATCCCATATGGGCACCTGTTTGTGGCCTGGCTGCTCCACTTTGATCCAGCTCCTGCTAATGGGGGACGGAGATGGCCCACGCACACCTGTGCCAGAGACCTATATGACACTCCTGATTTTTAGCTCTGGTCTGGCTCAGCTCTGGCCGTGTGGTCACTTTGGGAGTGAGGCAGCAGAAGGAAGATCTCTGTCTCTTCTCTGGTTTATAAAGTGCATAAGAATCAAATTTAATTTTTGTTCTCCAGTCTTGAGGCTTTTAAATGGATTTTTAGGAGAATGCCCTTTTTGCAAATTTTGTTGTGTGGTTGAAATCATGGAACATGATTTGCTTAGTTATTGCACTCACATAGAAGATTAGTGTGTGTTTCATTTGTGGTACCTTATGGAAAATGTAGAGATGATTGATAAAATGAAACAGGTGAATTCCCAGAAAAGGACAAGAATGAGGCCAGTGAAAGCCTCCTGAGGAACAAATAGACACATTCAGATTTCCTTCCCCTTGTGCTAATGTAGTTGGTTTGAAAGGAAGTGATTTCCTCATTGAGTTAAGATACTGCGATGATTTGTGCTAACCTGCCTCTGGTGGGCAATTTCATTCTGACTCATATAGCCCCTAAGGAGCTGCATGGTTGTACGCTGGAGGGTTTCCTGACCAAAGTTCATATATGGTGTAATTTAAATAAAGTCCCTGATTCTATTCTGTGCTGCTCTGAGTTAAATGATAAGATATTCTGAAATGTGAGGAAGGGCAGAAGGCGAGAGGATGTGTTTCCCTCTGTTCAGCAAAGGAAAGAAAAAAGTAATGGAAATGCATGAACTTATATTGGTTGCAAGCATTACATGGTTAAGAAAGCAAAAAGAAAATATGAAGGAAGTTGGAAGCAAAAGTAGAGTATCAAGGGCATTGACAGGACCAAATCACTGATCTGTTCATGTAGGTGTCATGTGTGATTACAGCAATGTAGACCGTGTTTCAACATGTGTGTGTGCGTGCATGTGGCTATCATGTTATTAATCAGGATGTCATCAGCAGTTAAATATCAGCCATTTTAAGACCCATTGCATTTGTATTGCTAACTGCCCTACTTTGAATTTCTCAGTGGGTCTGTTCATTTTCCTTTGAGATGATTTTAGATATATCCAAAAGCATAGTGTGGATGATTAAGACACTTTTAGGAATTTATCCCATTATCAGTCTAGCTTCTGGTAATATATACCTTGTCCTAAAACCACCCATTTTTATTATTAAATCCTAATATCACTCTGAAATGTGAGCAAAGGCAGTGAGCGTTAGGGCAAGGGGCCACTGTTGTCCTGATTTGTAACGGATTCTGTGCACTTAACCATCCCGACTCTGCCTGCCATGTCTCCGGGACTAGAATCTTAGGGCAAGCTACACCAGTAGGAAGGAATAAGGATTTCAATACTTGACAGTGAGCGCTTTTCAACTCGCAGGCTGAGGCAGCAAGCAATTGGAAAAATAAATCACAGGTTATGGTGATTCCTTTATAATTCCGCTATCTCAATTGTCTTCAGAGCACAGTGTTTTAATGCTGGGTGACATAGTGACATTCACTGTTTGAAATAAAGGAAGTGGCTCTCCTGCCCTGGTAGGGCCCGAGTCATCACAGTTTGGAGCTGTTTTTCTTACACTACTTATCATCCTAAATTCAACTGTGAAATATATACAAATATCGCATTTATTTTTTCACTGACTGAATGTAAGCTCTTTGGGAGAAGTTTTTTGAATATTTGGTTTTACTGATATGGTCACATAATTAGGAAATCCGTGTGTACTGAGTGAACAAATGGATGTTAGAACTCAGACCATCAGGACATGACCGTGTGACAGTGTACTGAGGATACCACTGTACGGCAGTGCACTAAGAGCTGGAGCCAAAAGACAAAGGAAAAGGAACAGATAGGAATGAGAGGTGTTGAGATATGAACTGATAATTATTGCTTTTTCAATCTGGCAAGTGGAAATAGGTGGGCATTACGGCAGGTTTTCATGAGAGACCGATGACTGAATTCATAGTGTGAGCACTCCTGGGCGCCATTTTCTTTGTTGGCATTGAATCGCTTCCTTGACCGAAGAAATGGCTCTGCCCTCACAGAGCTTCTGTTTCTGCGGAGGAGGCAGACAACAAGAGAGATGCAAAACTCACATGCAAAATAGCAATCCCATAAAGTAACAATATATAGAGAGTTCATTCATGTTATAAAGCTACATAAATTGCATACAGCTGTAGCATAATACAGAACTTGGGGATGTTTAAAGACAACCAGAACTGAAACTGTGAGAACTCGCCTCTTTGGGCCTGATGTCTGAAAATTCTCCCAATAAAATGCTCTGGGCAGTGTCTCAGGATGGGAAATTCAAAATGAATCACTCCAGCAGTGGCATCGATCCCGTGCATGTATTCATCCACCCACATGGAAGTGTGCAGGGAGCAATTTGTACTGACCTCCAGGGCGCCCTTCTCCCAGTGGTGCGCAAAGGCACCAGGCTGCTGCGGGAGACCGAGCAGGCCGGGAGGTTTCTGATTTGTATGCTGCTGGGCAAGTCCCAGCATCTCAACGGAGAACAAATCAAAATGGTTTGAGAACCCACAAACACATATGCTTTCCTAAAGTTTTGGTTAAATAAAATGACTTGAACTTGATTCCGTTTCCAAGGTTTTAGTGGATAAGTGCACTAAGCAGCTATTTCAGGAAGTGAACAATTATTTTGAAGGCTTAATTTACTTATTTAAAGGCAAAGTTATAGAAAGAGGGGGAGAGATAGGAAAAATAAATATCTTCTGTCCACTGGTTCACTTCCCAAAAGGATCAGGTCAGGGGCCAGGAGCCTCTTCCGGGTCTCCCATGTGGTGGGTGCAGGGACCCAGGAACTTGGGCATTCTCTTATCATCGTGTTAAGTGCATCAGCAAGAAACTGGATCCAGTTCTGGGATTCACAGGTGGTGGCCTTACTTGCTGTGTCACAATGCTCGCCCTAGCTATCTGAGTTTTACAGCGGTTTAGAGAATCATGCAGTAAGTAGGTACCAGTAACGGATTGATGATTTGTGGACGACAATATGAAAAAGGGATAAGCTACTGTCTGCCTTAAAAGAGGTGAACTGTTTTGCTTGC
This sequence comes from Ochotona princeps, assembly GCF_030435755.1. NCBI lineage: Eukaryota > Metazoa > Chordata > Mammalia > Lagomorpha > Ochotonidae > Ochotona > Ochotona princeps. Next base: position 159,506,019 of record NC_080832.1, read on the forward strand.
AAAGGGAGGAGTGTATTTGGTAGAGGAAACCAAAAACACTCCATTACAGTGAACGAAGCAGAAAGGTTGCCTTACTAAAGCACATGAGACTTTGAGTACCTCCTGCCAGGATTCATAGCATCCCAGTGGTTGTTGACAGATAAAGTAACAAAAATGAAACTCATTTAGGTTTTCCTTTATTGAGGCTGCCAGGTAAAGCAGATTTTCAGTTCTTGTACTTGCTGTGTTGACAGAATAGAGACTGACAGCAAAAATGTGCCAATCCAGAAATAGAAATTAAACCAGGTTCACATCAAAATCTCATTTAGGCTTAGAAAAGGAGCTGCTGTTTGGATTACTTTTGATCCCAAGCAGATACACAGTGGAGGATTTCAGCATACCTGGCGTGTGTTAACCCTTCCCTGTGGCTGTGCTTTCAAAGTTGCTGCTCTGTGCTATGCTCTACGTTTTATCTATCTATCTATCTATCTATCTATCTATCTATCTATCTATCTATCTATCTTATTTAATTTTGCAGTATTTGAGGCAACTTCATTTATTGTTAGACTGGGTTCTGTTTTGCTGAAATCAAATTGCGGTCAACAGATGCGTACGTATCAGACTGCAGGAACTTCCAAATCAGATTTGGAAAATTGATAGCAGATTTTTTTTCTCTCTCTCTCACAGAGCCATACCCAAGGCTACACTTTGGCTATCAAAATAAGGACAGAATAGATGAAAACTGGGAAGTGAGTGATCTTGATTTGTGATGTTGAGGTTTTTGCTTGCATTAAGTAAAATTTCTGGGTTAATAATCTGTGTCTTCCATTTCTGCTGTTTAACTTGATTGTCAAATGACACGTGAGCCGCACAAGCTCAGTCCTTTCTCTGCTTCTTCTCTCCCTTACTCTTCCCCCTTTTCTTTCTTTCTTTCTTTCTTTCTTTCTTTCTTTCTTTCTTCCTTTCTTTCTTTCTTTCTTTCTTTCTTTCTTTCTTTCTTTCTTTCTTTCTTTCCTTCCTTCCTTCCTTCCTTCCTTCCTTCCTTCCTTCCTTCTCTCCTTCCTTCCCTCCCTCTCTCCTCCCTCTTTACACCCTTCCTTCCTTTGTTTTTACGTTCCTTTTGATTCACCTGAAAGATAAGTTTCTACAGAAATTCTAAACCCAACAACATGACTCACTTAATGAAGTACAGAGTAAATAGCATTGCCAGTGAATTCAGTATGTCATCAGAACCCAATGAGGTTTGTTTTTTGAGTGTATCCTAAAAATAGTTTGGCTAAGGTTTTTTTTTTTTTTTGGTTATTATGCTAAAGTCTGCATTTGATCATTTTCTCATTAACTTTTTAGCAACCGAACGATAGCGTGAACTTGTTTCTCCAGTGGCCTTTTCTGACCTCTTGCAAGATGATAATTATAAAAAAGGGAGGTCTGGAAGACTCGCAAAGAATTTTAAGCTTATGAAGCAGCCGAAATGGTCCTCCGTGCCGGTGTCGATTTCAAAATTAACATTTTGGTTCATGTGCCTCTAATAATCAGTGACCCTTCCCTCATGTACTTTGCACAGGAAATGAATACAGCAGAAATTACTTTGACCCACTGATGGATGAGGAAATAAACCCAAGGCAGTGTGGGATGGAGGTCAGCAGAGAGGGTGAGCTAGAATTAAGTATGTAATTTTTGTGTCAGAATATTCTTTTCCATTCATGAAAATGAGGTGACAAAGATCACACACGCAGTTCCACTTAGGTTTTTGCAGCTTACATTCTAAATGGTTCAGTTGTAACCACTAACAACACGATGGGCAGTGAAGGTAATTTTTGAGCAAGGACAGCGAGCTGCTCAGATGAAAGAAACAGCGCTCCACTTTCATCTGATGTCACTGTCAGCAGTTGGGTGCTGGGATAAGGTTTGGGTTGCACATTTTGGGGGATGCTCCAGAGGTCTGTTTGCTATCCTCTCTCCTCACCCCAGCTCACTTCTGTTTTAATATCTATTTTCTTTTTACTCCACTGCTGCCATGCAGCTTACAATATACGTATAAATGCACACAGCTGTGGAGTGGTCCAGGATGATGGTGAAGCTGAGACCTCCAGTAAAAGAAAGCAATCTATAAGGCACAGGGGGCCCATGTAATCACTGAGCTTCCTGGAAGGCAAGGCATAAAGGGAAATACAATAGACAGGTCATTTTCAGAGTCTAGTAGAAATTTTACTTTCTTTAGCATCATCCCATACTTTATTTTTTGCCCTGTATTCTGGAACAGAAATGACATAGCAAGAAGCTTTGAAAATACTGAACAGTTCTTTTACCGATAGCTCCTGGTATGTACTGCTCGTTGAGTGGAGAATTCCTTTTTCAGTACTGCTGCCAAGTGCACCTGCAACATTTGTTATTTTACAGATGGCCTGAAATATGCAACGTTGTTAGCTTGTGGATTTGTTGAAGCTCTCCAAGGAGGCATGACCAGTAAGAGGCTTCTGTGACATCTCCACATTACACATGTATTATGTCTTACGTGTATGTGTGAAAGAGAGTGGTTTCAAGTAACCGTCTTACTCAGTTCTCAGTTTTGGGGACTGACCATGCTACGTATTCTTTGCAGGGCAGATGAGAATGCAGGAAATTCAGATGAATTTGAAGTAAGAATTGATGGATTGACTTTGATCTTGAATGCTGCAAGGCTGCAGAGGTGTGAGCAGTAGTGAGGCTAATTCTTGTTTGTTGGGGAATGTTTAGTGCTTTCAGTTAAGGCACTTAACTGATTGTAAGAGGCTCCCTGTATTACAGAAGGCAATCTACTTTATTTCGAATCTGCTAGTAAATATTAAATTTGGCTTTTTGAATGTTGCTATTATCTGAAAGATATCTTCACAGTAATCAGACCATGCTTGATGATACATCTGGGAACTGTAGCCAGGTTGGCTTGATGTGAAGCATGAAATATTCCAGGTTGTACTTAATGAGAGTTTGGAAGAATTGTCTTCCTTTCTGTTGTTTGTAAAAGTTTGTGTAGGATTGAGCTAAGTTCCTCTTGAAACATTTGATAGAATTCAGCAGTGAAGGCATCAGATATATGCCTTTTCTTGGTTGAGAGGACTTTAATTACAATTCAATCTCAGTCCATGTTATAGGTTTATTTAGATTATTAATTGCTTCTTGACTCAATTTGGTGGATTGTATGTGTCCAAAAAATATATTCATCTTTTCTAGGTCTCCTGATCTGTTTGCATATAGTTGCTTGTAATAGTTCCTAATAATTTTCTGTGTGTCTGAGGTATCTGTTGTTATATCTCCTTTCTCACCTCTAATGTTGTTGATGCACACCTTCTCCCTACCTTTTTTTTTAAAAAGATTCATTTATTTTTATTACGAAGTCAGATATACAGAGAAGAGGAGAGACAGAGAGGAAGATCTTCCGTCCGATGATTCACACCCCAAGTGAGCGCAATGGCCGGGGCTGTGCCAATCCGAAGCCGGGAACCTGGAACCTCCTCCGGGTCTCCCTTGCGGGTGCAGGGTCCCAAATCTTTGGGCCGTCCTCGACTGCTTTCCCAGGCCACAAGCAGGGAGCTGGATGGGAATTGGAGCTGCCGGGATTAGAACCGGTGCCCATATAGGATCCCGGCATGTTCAAGGCGAGGACTTTAGGCTAGGGCATGCCGCCGGGCCCTTCTCCCTACCTTTTTTGTTGGGTTAGTGGGAAGTCTATTTTGTTGATTTTCTCAAAGAGCCTGCTCCTTGATTCATTGATCTTATTATAGTTCTTTTGATCTCTATCTGGTATATTTCCTTCTTTATTTTGGTTATTTATTTTTTCCTACTAATCTTGGGATTGCTTTGTTGTTGCTTTTCTATTTCTTTAAACTGTAAGGTTAACTCATTTACTTGATACATTTCTAGTTTCTTAACATAAGCATTGATTGAGATGAACTTTGCCTTGACTGTGTCCCTTAAATTTTGATATATTGTATTGATGCTGTCCTTTGTTTCATGCAATTTTTAGATTTCCCCTTTGATTTCCTTTATAAATCATTGCTGATTTGGTAACATATTATTCAGTCTCCATGTGTTTGCAAGTCTTCCTTGGTGTTTTGACTTCTTGGTCTCTAGCTTCACTCTATGATGGTTTGAGAAGATGCATGGTGTAATTGCAATTTTTATTTTTAAATTTGCAGAGGCTTTTTTATGTCCTATGACATGGTCAATTCTGGAGAAGTTTCTATGTACTCCATGGTGTATTGCTCAGCCATTAAAGAGACTAAAATTAAACCACTTGCAACTAGGTGGTCCCAACTAGAGACTATTATGCTCGGTGAAGTAAATCAATCTCCAAGGTATAAATACCTTATGTTCTCTCTGACATAAGGCAGTCTTCACTCAAATTGTAAGATCAATAACCATTTCCATACTATTTTTGCTGCATCCTGTGTGTTTCGATGTTTTGATTTGATTTTCAGTTCTTCCAAATAGTTTGTTTTCTCTTGTCGAATTCATTGCTGGCTCACGGATTACATGATGGCATCATTTTACCCAAGAAGTTTTCGTGTTTTCTTTTCATCACCCATGCATTGGTTCAGTGGTGTGCTTTATCAACTCCATGGTGCTGTAATTTTGTTGTTGTGATAGTTGTTTTAACTTCATACCTGTTGTTGACATTATTTCTTGGCTTCTCATTTAAGCACATATGGTAGAGACTACCAAATCCCAATGTGAAGATACAATACAATATGCATCCCTACTTCCAAATCAATGATGGACTCCCAACGAAACTGTTGGACATATCTAGACAATGGAATGCCGGACTGTCTCATATTATCTGTTCCAGCAATGTCAGGGCACACTTAAATAACAGACTGATAGACTTATGACTGCTTATGAAGGACTATACTATTGTAACAATTTGGGGAAAATCAGTCAGAGGGTGGGAATTTGGTGGGGAGAAGAGTGGGGAAATCTCAGACCCTATGGCATTGTAGCATAAAATTCAAAATTCAAAATAAAAATTAAAAAATATTATTCATTCATTCACAATATGAGGAAGTTTCAGAGTTCATGTAAATAAAACTAAAAGATAAAAGAGCATCTATTTATTGAAATCCATGCATATTTTTTACAATACGCATTTCCATGAACTTTCTGAAGACCCTAGGTATAAACAAACTTTAAAAAGTAAAACCAGTGGGCCCAGCGGCGTGGCCTAGCGGCTAAAGTCCTCGCCTTGAAAGCCCCGGGATCCCATATGGGCGCCGGTTCTGATCCCGGTAGCTCCACTTCCCATCCAGCTCCCTGCTTGTGGCCTGGGAAAGCAGGAGAGGACGGCCCAAGGCTTTGGGACCCTGCACCCGCGTGGGAGACCCGGAGGAGGTTCCTGGTCCTGGCATCGGATTGGCGTGTACCGGCCCGTTGCGGCTCACTTGGGGAGTGAAACATCGGATGGAAGATCTTCCTCTCTGTCTCTCCTCCTCTGTATATCCGGCTTTCCAATAATAATAAAATCTTTTAAAAAAAAAAAGTAAAACCAATGTTATTAATGATTGTATATATTTGTAGACCACCATGTGAAATTTTATTATTTCATCAGAGGCATTGGACTGTAAGTATCCTTAGGAGCTGACAGTGCTTGGCTTAATAGATGATGTTCAATGTCACGTAATTAACAATATCCATCCAGTCCCACACTGTTGTCTCTGAACAGCTCCGCCAACCACACTCAGTCTCAAGCAAACACTGGCTTCTGCCTGGGATTGCTGAGTTGCTTTGGTCCTCACACAGGCCCATTTCTTTCAGTGGTTGCTCCACACGTCATCAGGAGTGGGTGTCTTCAAAATCCAACCAAATATTGTCCCTTCCATATAAAAGCCTTTGCATTGCTGCCATTGCTTTCAGAGGAAAGAGCATGCATTGCTTAATGAGGGGATGCTTCGTGAGATATGTGCCAGGCAATTTTGTCATCATGTAAACATCATAGTGTGTGCTCACACAAGTCTAGCTAGTATAGCCTGTGACATACTTAGATTGTAAGGGACCTCTGTGAGTGTGTGTGTGTGTGTGTGTGTGTGTGTGTGTACACACTGTCTGTCATTGAACTAAACGTTGGTATGTGGTGAGTGACTATGTTTTCCTACCTTAACTCAGGCTCATCTGCACATGGAGACAAGCAAAGATCATGTCTGCATTGTTCACCAATGCATTTTTTTGATTTGTTCTTTGAGTCTAGTCTAGAAGTTGGTATATAACGAATGCTCAACAAATATTTATTGACTTCAATAATAAATTCATAAATGTTTTGGTCTGATATCTGCAGGTATCAGTGGTCATTATTTACTACTGACAGTCCAAGCAATGCAAAACTTTCCAGATTAGACATAATTATTTCCACTTGAATATTTGAGAGGGAGAGAAAATCACATATGGGCTTCACTCCCGAAATGCCTGCAAAAGCCAGGAACAGGTCAGGTTTGAGCTAGGAAGCAATGAAGTTATGGTCTCCCATGTGATTGGTCAGGACCTAAGTCCTCGAGGCATCCCCTCTACCTCCTGGCATGTACATCGACAGGAAGCTTTAAGAATGGTGCCTGGAGGCACAGCCTGACACTTGGTGTGTGGCATGGGCTTCCCAGTAGTGCTTTAATGGTTAAACAGAATCCCTGCCCCTCAACCCCATTTTGGTGATGATGATGAAACAGGCTTTTAAGATCATAGAGAACTGGTAAGTGTGACGGAACTCAAGCTATCACTAGGTTTGGCACTGTCCTTTATCTCTCCCCTCAGGAGTCATTTTGGATATGTTGGCTTTCTCCACTTTTCCCTTTGAGGAAAGAACTTCTGCAAGGGAAGAAGCACTTTACTCAATTTCATTTGAATTTAAAGGGGACACTGTCTTGTCTGTTCGACCCTCCAAGATTCAGCTGCACACTAGGTCTGCCTACTCAAGGAACTAGTCTCTACAGCAGCCAGCAACCCTTAGGTCCCTTCATTCAGGTTTCTCTTTGACAATACTAGAAAAGGTTTTTAGGAAGTCCTCACTGCATGGTAAAAGCAAAAATATCAGTTCAGAATGTCATAATTTAAATTGACAAATCATGCATGTTATAGAATTACTGAGTTGTTAAGAACAAGCAAGCAAGCCAATGGAGATGGCGACCTTTGGTGCCAGGCATGATCCTAGGTGCTTTGTGCACACTTTCTTGCTAACACTCACATCCATTCTATTTCATGGACAAGGAGATAAGAGCTTTGAATCCCTAAGAAACAACTTACAACCGAGTTTGAGACAGTAATAAATTGTGATGCTTCATGGCTGAAAAGTATGGTCTGTACTGAATGTGAAGTCTGCTGCCTGTCTTCTCGGAAGGGGAACCACACATCCACCTGCTCTTTCTGCAGAAAATCCCCGTTCCATACAACTGAAGTTGCTTGCTCTCAAATGTTATGAGCTGTGTGTAAGCTTGATGAATTTTAGCTGTCCCACTAAGAGTAAAGGGCTGTGCAATGCTGAAATAAAAACGTGCTTCTGTATGGTTTGATCTTCAACCTGTGTTCTGGGAGTAGCCCTTCTCCCCTGCCCTGAACGCAAAGGTGGGAGATCTGGGCATTTGGCAGAGAGCGAGCATGTGTGAGCCCAGTGCTACTTAATGAGTCATCTGACGTGAGCGATGGGCAGAACCACCCAATTCATAGGCTTTTTCTTTTCTTCTTTATCTTAAATCCCTCAAGGAGGGAAATTACATTTTTTGTGTCTTCAGTGTTTTAAATTCATAGACTTTTTAGGCCAAACAATCAAATACCCCGTTTTCCCCAGAAGCCTACCAATTGCTGTTTAGTCACTCTGAGACTGGAAGCATTTTACTAGATCAGCTTTTGCTTTTCCCCCAACACTAGTGTTCAAGGGATGTCAGGTATGGTCAGAGAAGACTTAAAAGTTTCAAGAACTTTTAACTTGGGTAATGTAGATCTTAGAGGTTTTTCTGGAATCTTTGGTGGCGTTCTGCAGTTGGACCAACCGAAACACGTAATGCAATGAGCATGGAGATACAAGGATCAAATTAAAGCCAGCATAACAAAAGTGTAAGCGTAGTTAATTTAGTTTCCTTCTATGGGAAAGTTGTTTAATATATTGATGTATTAATATATTGACTAGAATCAGCACCTGACATGATACTGTATATGTATGATTCTATCTGGTAACATGACATGTACCTGCTGGGCTTTAAACCCTCTTCCAGAACCACTTTTTTTTTTTTTAAGATTTATTTATCTTTATTGCAAAGTCTGATATATACAGAGAGGAGGAGAGACAGAGAGGAAGATCTTCCATCTGATGACTCCCTTCCCAAGTGATTGCAACGGCTGGTGCTGAGCCAAACCAAAGCCAGGAGCTAGGAGCTCTTTCAGGTTTCCCATGCAAGTGTAGGGTCCCAAGGCTTTGGGTTGTCCTTGACTGCTTTCCCAGGGCACAAGGAGGGAGCTGGATGGGAAGTGGGACTGCTGGGATTAGAACCGGCACCCTATGGGATACTGGTGCATTCATGGTGGGGACTTTAGTGGCTAGGCCACTGCACTGGGCTCCCAGAACCATGTTTTTATGCTTTATTTTTCATTTTGGAGAAGAGACAGATGATGATGTAGTCTTTTTACTTTCACAAAAGGGTTAAAAAGCAAGCTTTGTACTGAATATAATATTACAATAGCATACATAAAAGAATCCAGGACCACCTAAGTTTGTTGTTTCTTACATAAAGGCAACACAAAAAATATGATGTATGGAGAGGAGCTAATGGAAAACACTCATTCATTTTGATCAAACACTTACATATTCTATTGTGTATTTGACAAATCATAATGGCTTGGCCTGAAATTATTCTTTAGTAATAGATGTCATAATCAATTGAATGTGAAATCTTTTTCATTGGAGAAGTATCCTATTATGCAAGTCTTGCAATATACATTTAAAAATATCATTATTCCGAGTATCATTGATTTATCATTTTTTTCAGAGCAAGGAATCACGTTGGGTAGAAGTTGTATCTATGACCCATAATATTATGAAATAGCCATTATGGCTAGTAATTTTTCTTTGTAATTACATTTGCATATCTATAAATTGGCTGATGAGAAATTTATCATTCATATGTTCTGTTAATATCTCCACAAGGTGATGACACAATTCTTTATAATCGATTAATGAAGCTGTTTGATGGGAACGAACAAGGAGAGCCCCAAGGTAAGAGAGAGATTATTTTTAATCTTTAATATTGGCATTGAGTGTGATTTGACTGATACTTTTTATTTTATTTTTTTTTTTTGCAAAAACTAACTTGTCTTTTCTAATTATAACCATTCATTGATGCTCTGTGTGTGCTTTCAATGGTTGCAAATATTTAAATGTAGCTAAAGTTTTGGGGAAAAGTAATTATGTCCCAATTTCTTATAATTGCATACCATTTATAACCCAAAATGACAAAAATTATTTAAGGCTTAGTACTGCAGATTCCTGTGATGACATATAGTATATTTGATTTTCCTAATATGTAAAGTAAAATATTACTGTTTTGAAAGATTGTGTCTTAGTTTTTAAACAGATTCCTTGGGGACATTGGAAGAGACTGTCTTGTTCTCAACTTAAGTCTGAGACTTCTCCTTAAGTAAGAAATTATTATGTGTATTACAGTAAGAATTTAATAATAATCTTTTAAAACTAGATTCTAAATCCTGTGTTGAACATGTATAAATGTAAGCCAGAAACATGTAATTTTTACCAAAGCATTAGGTGTAGCTTGTAATATGCACAAATATTGAAGTTCATACCAAATGATCACATGATCTTCCCCATAGTACTTAGTTCTTCTCAGTCATCTTATCTTCCTTATTAAACTAACTTCTTAAAGTGCTTAAAAGGAGAAATGCCTGATCATGTGGAGTACTCTATTGGTTGGTTACTGTTTTTTGTTGAATATAGTCGAATTCTGTTCAGTTTTCATGAACTTTTTGAATATCCATCATGTACATAGATTTGAAATTTTTGCACCAAAATAAATGCATCTTTCAATCCTATTTCCAACCAACTTTTTAAAAAAGTTAATCTTTCAAAAATGATTTTTTTCATGGCTTGGATGTTGTGGAATGGCAGGTTGAGCCATTGCTTGGGGTGCCTAAATTCCATATTGGAGTGCTTGTTTGAGTCCCAGCTACTACACTTCTGATCTGGCTGCTTAGTAATTCATCTTGGAATTATGATAACCCCTAATTTTGGCTCCTGTCATCCACTGGGGGATCAGATGGAGTTCCCAATCCCTGATTTTTGCTTGGTTCTTTTTCTTGCTATTGTGGTCATTTAGGGTGTGAGACAGTAGGTTGAAGATTCGCGCTCTCTCCACTAAGTTTCATTCTCTGTCTCTTTCTGTCAGGCAGATGAAAAGAAGAAAGTAAGATTTAAAGTTTTTTTTTAAAATTTTATTATAAAGACATAAGCACACACACACACATAAGAGAGAAGGAGAAAGAGAATGATAGAGAATAAGAGAGAGAGAGAGAGAAAGAATCTTCATTCTGATGGTTGACTCCCCAAATTTCCACAGCAGATAAGGCCATGCAAGGTCAAATCCAGAAGCCTAGGCTATCTGGGCCTCCCAATGTGGGTGTTAGGGATCCAAGCACTTGAGCTATCACCTACTACTTCCGAAGTGGCAGTGCAAATTTATACCAGGCACTCTGATGTGGAACAAGAGTGCCCCAGGTAGGGAGTTAAGCTATCACATCCAAGGCCCGCCCCTTATTAACTGAAGTATACTTGCAAATGGAAAAAAAATTGTGCTAGCCATTGTATAGTGCATTTTTATGCCTATTTTTTATCTTCTATTTTGGACAAACCGTTCAGCTTGGATTGTTTAAAATCAATCACCCAAGTCATGCATCTATAGATTATACCTAATAGACTTTTTATAGTATTTCATAAAATTGCATAAGTCTTGTAAAATTTATGAAATAGTCTCTTTATTATGAACTGCTTTGTATTTAATGATATCACAGGCTTGATTCCCTATGAAACGGTTAAGTATATGTCAAAAATAGAATGCTGGATTTTCTACCATTGTCTATATTTACAATACCATGATACACTAGATGGGCGAATGATGGACTTGGGACTGTACTATTGTAATAATATGGGTGAAAACAGGGGGGAATGGGAGGGTGGAAGGAGAAATCTCTCTGCCTATGGAACAGTATCATGGAAATAAAAATAAAAAAAATTATAAATGCTTTTAAAAGGCAAAAAGAAGCAAACAAAACAACAACAACAAAGATTTATGTAAAAACACTATAGTGTATCCAAGAGCAGAGAGAGTGGGCAGCTGCTTTCTGGGCACCCCAGTGTGACTCAGTTCCCTAGCTTGCTTTCCTTCTGCAAAAAGAACTGGATGGCATTAGTCCTTGTTAACATTTTAGCACTGAGGACAGGTGTAAGCCTGCATTACAAATTTCAGAATTTTTTTAGAGATCGGAAGTGGGAGGATTGTTTAATATTTGCAATGCACATCTGGCTAGCTAAATAATAGCATTTTATGGATGATATTGTTTTCAGATAGTAGAGAGAGATAAAACTAGAACACACATTCCATGTATATCAATGGTGGCATTTCTGGGCAAATGCACAAGACGGTCCAAACACAGACACCTCCATCTGTATCTAGAGGTTGACAATTGTTGGTGAGGATCCTAACCTGGGAAATGAATCAAACAACTCTGACGGATTCTGAACCTATTCACCTCCCAATCTGGCTTCAACAACACAGCGAAAGAGTGGTAAAATGTTGATGGATACAACACATGCTATTAACAACAGAAAAAGTGCATCATCTATATTTTAGGGTATATGTAATAGGTGTGATAAAGACTTTAATCAAATGCTATGCTTTGTTCACTTGGAAATTATTTTAGGATGAACACAGGTGTTACTGCTCTTTGTTCATTTTTCTGGGTTTTAGCAATTCTGTATGCGTTAAAAAGAATATTGCTTGCTAGATTAGATGACCAAAGTCCAGACCTAATCCCCTATATGGAAAAAGATGTTTACTCCTCAGAGTGCTCCAGCAACTTTAAAGTGAAGCAGGCACATGTAAATCCATGGGCTCTTTTTGTGATGAACAGATGGGAGCATCAAGGAGGAGATGTTGGATTCTGAAGCCCTCAAGAGTTCCAAGGGAACTGAAACCTCCGAAGAGGACAATGAAGCCATTACTGCTGACATTGAGGAGTTGGAAAAACAAGCTCAGAAAGAGGCAATTCTGCTTGGGAGTTCGCCATTCCAGCAGGTCAGCCTCAATGATGTATCCAAAAGTGAGGTTACCTCTCTTTTTATGATATTGCAGTGGAAGTGCCAATCCTGTGCACTGTCTACCAATTTTACTTCGTATTTGTATGAATTCAAGGAGGCTTTCCCCTTCCTTTTGAAACAGAGGTTGTACTCCTTACCAAGTTCTGAGAGAGGGCAATATTTGGTCTAGTGGTTAAGCTGCCAGTTAAAATGTTTGTACTTACCTTGAATTATATAAGGTATGACTACTGAGTCTACCTCCCTATCACTGCAGACCCTGAAGGCAGTGTGATGGCTCCAGTGACTGGGTGCCTACGATGCATGTGGGAGACCTGTACTGAGGTCCAGCTGCTGGTTTTGGTTCTGGCTTAGTTCAGGCTGTTGAAGTCTCTTGGGAAGTAAAGCAGCAAATGAAGTGTTTTCTTTCTGTGTGTCTCTGTGCCTTTCCTTTTCTATCTTAGTCTTGCAAAATCCACTTTCACTTCAAGTGAACTAACTTTGTGTTGCACTGCTCATTTTTGTTGCTTATTACAAATTACCTGTAAGAAATCCTAAAACCAGTATGAAATGACTTGAAGTTTAGAGGATGAGTTGCATCTGTTTCCACAAAGCAAGTGCATTGTAACAAGTGCCGTTGAGTGATGAAAATGTAGGCTGAGAAATGTGTCCTTAGGTGATTTCATCAGTATGCAAATACCACAGAGTGTACATGCGTGAACTACAGTGTCACTGATGTCAGCCCGAGTTGCGATCCTATTGGGCAGGATAGTCTGTCATTACCAAAACATTGCATGGCACACGACTACTTGAAGTCACCATTCAAACACTTTATGTTGGACATTATTTTTTCTCACTTTGTGCCACAAATGAGAGTCAATTAGAACACAAATTCTTCTGACTTCAGAAACATGTGCATGCTTCCAATAGTTTCCATTTATGTATCGGACTCATGCGACATTGTGGGTTTTCATATACTAAACAAAAGGAAATGGTCTCTTCTACATAGTCACTTTGTCTCCAAAATGAAGAATTCCACATGGTTATCTTTGTAGTGTGTGTGTGTGTGTGTGTGTGTGTGTGTGTGTGTGTGTGTGTTGTATTTGCTAAAGATAAACTGATTCAGGCCAAAGCGGAAAAATTTCATAAGATGAAAAAGACAGTGATATTGTTATAACAACAGTCATGAATGGAAATGATAACTTCTAGCTTCAGAAATGGGCAGAATGCTAGCTGGGGTGAGAGAAATAGCATTTTGTAATCAGGGGTGTGGAAATTCCGTAGCCAGCCTTTAATATCTTCCTTTGTGCCACTTAGATCTGAATATTCTGAGCACATTAAGGTTGTGTCTATTTTGAGCTTTCTCAAATAAGTGACCTGAATTAACCAGTGCAGCTTTTCCTAACATAACCACTTAAATGGCCCCGGTACTGGTGTGAACTGTGTTCTCTGAACTCCTAGCCACTGGCATCTGTGAATGTGACCTCGTTTGGAAATGGGGCTTCTGCAAATGTGATTACCTTTAGGATCTCTCAAGGAGAGAGCATCCTGAATTTAGGGTGCACCCTGCATCCAAAGAGAAGAGATGCTTGAGACGCAGACATAGAGGGCACGGCCATGGGAAGACAGATACAGAGGTGTATTGACATATCCATCCATAAAGGACAAAACAACAAGAGAAGTCACAGGAATCTGAAGCTAGGACGGGGCATGGCATGGACTCATGTCTAGAGCCTCAAGAAGGAAAGGACTCTGGTAACACCATGGCTTGGCTGGAGACAATCCTTCTGTCATGTTAACTGAGCACACATGGCTATCTATTCTTTTTATGGCAGTGACAAGTAACTGGCACACATGGTAAGGTAGTGGCGTCCATAAGCCCGGCTCAGCTCTTTATTGTGGAATCAGCAATCCCTCGCATCTTAATGAAGATGGGGCTCTTTGAAAGGACCCTGAAGGATGCATGCCTCTACTGTTTCATAAAATCATTTTTGAAGAATTATGTTCACACTTTATTCTGATACATGAACTGCTTAACATTTCCGTGATTATTTTTCACACCTTCGAGAGCCATTGTACGTGATTTAATTCTTGTTTTCAAGAATGGTGACATGGATCCCTGGGCATATGCGACTGCTCTTTTTTTATCTCTGCATTCTATCAGAGGTTAGAAGAGGAGCAGAGATCCACCTTGCTGGTGTGAGGCTACGGCATGAAGGGCCAACCCAGTGCCTAGGACCCTGGGAGAGAAGACTTGCTCATGGGAATTCAAGCGTTTCAGAAATGTGATCATTCTCTCCTTCCAGGAATGAAATTTTCTTATTCTTTATTTTCTTTCCCAATCTATAACCTCTTACATTACATTCAATCTAAACGAACTGCTTAAATAATTATGATAGAAATTATATGCCTGGTGTGTGACTGCATGGACAAATTCTCACGCGGGAAGGAGTGACAGGCTCTTGACAGAGTCCTGGACTTGCCGTTTATTGGATATCGGTTCTGGGTAAGTCACTTTATTTCCTTTCTTGGTTTTCTCATCTGCAATTGAAGAGCAATGCGATTGACTTCATTGAATTTTTATGAGGATCAGATTGAAACATCTGTAAAAAAATCACAAATAATAAAGTTTTTGATAAAAGAAGAGGAGGTTCTACATAGAGAAACGGTTCCAGTGCTCACTCCCAAGCCAAAACTCTCAATGTTCTTATGATCACTTTAAGAGAAAGTTATTTGTAAGCACGAGGAAGCACTCTATGCACAAATAACCTTCATATTCGGTATTAGATACCAAGGCTTCTATTTATGTCATCTTGAACCTCTGTAAAATAGTGCTATATAAATCTAAGCTTTAATTAGTGTGGTGGGAATTAAAAAGGTGTATTCAAGACTCTGGGAGCTTGGTTTCCTTTTCCTGTGATCCATTTTGTAGACACTGCCTACACTTACTCTTTAATGCTATTGTAGTGGTGAGCTTTTAATTACAAAAGCGAAGGTGTTTCAATGGACATTCTGAGTGGAGTGACATGAGTTACATAGGTTCTGGGGTAATTGCTTCCCAGCCTACCACTTAGGGTCTTGGAATGCTGATCAGCATGTGTTTCTAGAAGTATCCAAGTTGCAAATAGATAGAGCCCTTTACCACACCTTTACCACACCTTTTTGCATGGTGCAATGTCAACAGACATTAACTGTGCATCGTGGAGGAAAAATGAAAGAAACAGGAAAAATACCTCTATCTGCATGGTGAAAAAAACACTTTGAGTAAACTGAAACCTGAGCTCACAAGCAAGCCCCTGGGGCAGCTCTTATTTTTCCTGGTAAAATAACACATGGGCAGAAAGTTTGCTTTCTCTCTTGGAAGAATGACTGTGTATGTCTGTATGGAGCGTAAGTATATATTGTGTTGGGATGCCTATGTGTTCACGGTTTGGGTTGTGTGTGTGTGCACAAGGTTGTTAATGTGTGTGTTGTAGTAAGGAGCACAACAGAGCCTGGGGTGCCAGATTGTTTTATTCCAGAAAGAAGGAGCTCATGAAGATGTGATATGAGTAGCAATATACCTAAATGTAACACAATAGGGAAAGTCAGGCAAATTCTGCATGTGAGTGACGTGAGCCTCTGCAAACTACAGAGATGCTTGGAGGAGGAGAATGACTGAGGTCTCACACACAGGTGATATCTAAGTCTGTGACCCACTTGTGCCTAACCACTTTCCAGCCCACATCAGTTCATGTGGGATAGGTGGGGCCTGGAAAGCTGATGCTGTGGATATTGTTAGTGAAGGCAGTAGAGGCAGTGTTGTGCATGACCAGACAGAATTGGGGACACATGCTGTTGGAGTCAGTTGAGTTTTTGGAGTCTGTCAAGGGTCACAAAATGTTTTGTTGTTACTGCTGTTGTGGTCATTGGGCCATTCAGTTGCCTAAGTGTATGTTTGAGCTCACTTTTTGTGTCTCAGTGTCATTGGAAAGGTTTTTGTCAAGAAATTGTGAAACAGCATACGTCTGAGAATAAAGCTAATCGATTTAAGTGCAAAGTCTTTAGATATTTAGTCACAGAGGAAATTGGAGGAAATAATAATACGTGGTTTTAAAGTAAGTATTGAGTTAGAAAAAATGATTTCGTTTTGCATTTTAGCTACCAGGATGAAGTATTTCTGATATTTAACTATGCACGGTATGCCTGTTCCAAATCAACTGCTGATAAGTAGGATTTCCTCTGGATTCTAACTGCAAACAATCTGTATATTCAACTTACTTCATGAACCATGCTTTAAGGACACAGCGTGTGTGTGCGTGTGTGTGTGTGTTTGTGTGTGTGTGTGTTTGTGTGTGTGTGTGTGATTCATGTGTATGGTCTTGATTTTTGAAATAAAATAAAACACTTAACATAGTAGTGAAATTAACATGGTAACTGGAAGCAACCTTGTCACAGAGAAACGTTCTGAGAAGCAAACTGTAAAAAATCCCACTTTTTTACATTCTATATACGTTCCTGTTACTTATCAACAGAGTTTAAATTTAGCATACTGACATGAAGAAAGTCAAATCTCTCTGAAATTCAGTCCTTAAATCTGAGCAAAGTGTCAAATGAAAAATGCATGTAAAATCTTGATAAATTAGATATGTCCTAAAATACTTTAACAAACCAGTATGTTTTCTCTAAGCTAGAGACTTAGCGTGACATTCTGTGGTTAAAAGAGGCAATTTTGGGAGGGGAAAATTCATTTGTGGGAAGAAATCACTTGACATATTTAGATGTGATAAACTTCTTATTATTTTCTTTTCTTAGTCAATATAGTAGTATTTGTGTCATTCCTCAGAACATCACATTAAATATCAATTAAAATAATGAACTAAATCATAAAGAGAAAAACAGCAGGAGTACAAATATTGTTTCATGATTTTTTAAAAACGGCATTTTTCCATTTCGTAAGTCCAGGAGAATTATCTTGAATGCCCTACTTGATTATTTCCAAAGCATTATCACATTCTATAATTCTATACCTCTTCAGAGATAAGTAGGGAAAATGCCCATGTCACAGATATTTCTACAGAGTGCAGATACGTAATTTTATAAATTATAAGGCATACAGAATTTCACAAGTTTTAATGGACAATTTTAACACTTGGTTGAGTCTGTAAAATAATTTCTGCTTGATGGGCGTTACATTTTTCCTTATTTAATTTCCTTTTATGTGTTTGTTATTTAATTTTTCCCATTAACATTTTTCTACTGGCTACATGAAATTCTGTATTTCTCAGAACTTTCAGATGGAATTCAGGTGGAGTTCTTCCAAAAGCTAAGCAGAATGCAAGAGAAGCAGGCTGTCACACAGACAGAATAAACACATGCCGGTTGCAGGGAATTCTCTGTGAAAACCTTCCACAGTCAACATTACGTATTTGCTTAGTATGGGGACACATTTGGAAAACACCTCAAAAAGGAAATATTTCTTTTGTTTTATTTGCAAAAATGGTGCCCTTAATATATCTTTTTTTCGTTTTTTTACGATACCACCATTTTCTTGCAAGTAACATTTTAATTAGTAGGATAGAATAAAATCGTCTCCATTCACCTTTTTCTTTTTCAGTAGTATGAGCTATTGAAACTGATAATAAGACAAATAATGACCACACAAATTGCATCATTAAAAACTACACAAAATTCTATAACACCCACAGCATAACAACAATCTGTGAACACGAAAATTAATTAATTCTGTAGCTGGGAAAAATAAGAGGACCCAAACGTGTGCCTCTGTGGACCAGGCCTGGTCCAAATTCAATATTTTATGTATCTAGAGATTGATTGAGCAGATTATTCTTTTTTAAAAATTGTTTTATATTTGATGATGTTCACATAGTTCAGAAGCGTGTATGCTCATGTGGGCCATGGTTTGGGCTGGGGGCGTCGAGAAATTGGGGAAAGTGGTTGAGAAAGTGGTCGAGAAAACTGTTTCTGATCTCCTTTTTTCTTCCTTTAGCTGGGAAAAGTGGGGAGAAAATGGGAGAGGGCCACTCCCAGCAGCCAATTGCACGAATACCTGGGGATGGGGAACAGCCACTTGATATCAACCCAAGGTTCCCTATGTGGAACGTATTCTGAGGGTACAGCTAAGTGGTTTTGATAGTTCTGAGATGCAACTGATTTTATTGATCCAAGGTTGAAGAAATCCTTCCAGGGTCCATTGTCTGATATAGTTCACCTTATAGTCTCCACTCACCCATTATCCGCTATCAAAGTTTGGTTGGGAATTCTGTCCAATTTGTTTTGCCCTCCATAGTACTAGATGCCCACTGTAGGCCTTAATGAACTGGTTGTCATGGCCCCCATATGCATCTGGGCATGCTACCTGCTTCACAGGCTTCAACAACTGAAGAGGCCCGCCCAATTCTGACATGTGCACTCCAATCAGACCACACATCCTTTGATTTTACCTGTAGTTAGAGTGCTGAGTCCAGTAGTCAGCTGGGGAGTCCCGAAAGAAACCTCACCAGAGACGACCCTGGACCTGACCCCTGAGTGTGCCAGTCAGTGCAGCGTGTGGCTCAGTGCATTAACCACATCATCCTACACATACACTGGTGATTGTAGTTGCCTGGTCAGTTTTGTTCCAATCCCATGTCTTATGCAAACCAATGGATGCTGTGACCCAGCCTAGCACTACCCACCACATACCTGGCCCTCATGTACACCAGTGAGAACTTAAGCCTAGTGGGAGCAAGTCCCAATAATCCCCATCAGGCCTGCCCTCAGCCCTAGTTCCTAAGCATGCTTGTATGAGTAGCAGACTGGTCCAGTAGATCCTGCTTCCCATTCAGCTCTCATACACATCAATGGGCATTGGAGCCTATAGCTCAGACTGATCAGTCCCACTGTCCAGCTCATACTAATGCTGGTGGGTGCCACTGCATGTCTGGCCACGCCCATGCCAGCCCTAGTTCACAGGCTCACTGATGAGAACTGCAGCTCATCAGAGGGGTACCTACAGTTTCCCTGCGAGGCCCCAGATCTTGCACTCTCCAGATGATTTTGTGGTTTGCCAAGACAGGACTTCCCCTAATCCCAGCACCTGCCAGCTGATGTTGCTGCAAAAAAAAAAATCTGTATTTTGTGATACTAATATCCATGTTTTGAAGAAAAATAGAACACATGTGTATGTGTGCATGTATGCAATAATTTACATATAACATAAATATGGCATAATGTTAAGAATTGTTAACTTGCAAGATTAAAAAAACAAAAGGGCAAAAATATTTAGAAATAGACATAATAGAACTGCATGATTATTATTTATGAATATTGCATTCACCTCTTGGAGCCTATCCTCGAGTCTGTGTGATTAAAGTTATAATAAAGTGGTTTCTGACTGACCTCTAAGTCTTCTTCTTGGTATTTTATCCTTATGTTTCATAACAACTGTATCTGGGTGGTCCAGGGAGGCTCAACTTTCTATCTGTCATTGTTCACATATCTTCTTTCCTTCAGAAGATTTAATCAACATTTTCAAAACAAATGTTGCAGGTTTGTTTCACCATGGAATTTCACCATATTGAATATGTTGCAACCAACTTGATTTTATTATATATAATTTAAAAATATGTCATCTGTTTAAAAAATGGTTTAATAATTCCACCCTGTTCCACCTTCCCTTGTAAAGTTCCTGATGCAACCAACAGTGTTCAGAAACCCATCCCTAAGTTGCTAATCACCAATAGAGTTCTGAGCTTCAACCTGTCAACTGAAACGAGGACACCACATTGCTTAAAGAGAAAAGAACCCCCATAATTGGGTTCAAACTCATAATTCTTCATTAATAATAAAATTAAGATGTTTAGGCTATGTCCCATGAACTCCTTTAGAAAAAAAATGATATGATTTTATCTTCAGCATCAATTGTAGACAGAAAACATAAATTTTACCATCACTGAACGTTTCATCAATGAATGAATGAATGCTACAGATAACTAGTATACAAAAATTATCATGGATGTCACAGGCGTGAAGATGCTGTTTCATATGAAATTTTATAATCAAATGGGTTTATCCATAAGAATAGAGGTGCCATGAAAAGCCACTGCTAAATCAAACCCAAAGTGGTAATGAAAGAAACTGTTAACAATATCCTCATCATTGGAAACGTCCATTTGGGCAGGCCCACCACTGTCCGTCATCTGAGTTAACAATACGTTGGCGTCAACAAAGGACCATTGATAAATTCGACGAGGAAGCTGCTGAGATGGGAAAGGGCTCTATCAAGTGTGCCTAGGACTTGGATAAACTGAAAACTGAGAGTGAATATGGTGTCACCATCGACATTTTCCTATAGAAATTTGAGACCAAGAAGTATTATGTGAATATCCTTGATGCCCCAGAACACAAAGACTTCATCAAAAATGTGACTACGGACACATCACAGGCTGACAGTGTTGTCCTGATTGCTGCTGCTGGTGTCAAGGAATTTGAAGCTGGTGTCTCCAAGATTGGGCAGATCTGTGAGCATGCCCTTCTGGCTTACACCATGTATGTGAAGTAGCTAATTGTTGGTGTTAGCAAAATAGGCTCCACTGAACTACCCAAGATCCAGACGTGACACAAGGAAATCATTAAGGAAGTCAGCAGGTACATTAAGAAAAGCAGCTACAACCAGGCCACAGTAGCATTTGTGTCAGTTTCTGGTTGGAACAGGGACAACATGCTAGAGTTTGTTGCTAATATTCTGTGGTTCAAGGGATGGAAAGTCACTATCAGAGATGGCAATTCCAATGGAACCAGGCTACTGCAAGCCCTGGATCTCAACCCCACCGGCTAGATCAGTGGCCAAGCTTTTATGCCGGCCTCTAAAGGTTTTGGTGCATCCCCATGGGTTGAATGGACACTGGAATGTCTAAATCTGTCATGGTGATAACCTTTGCCCCAGTCATCATTTATGTTCACCAGGAATATTGGTGTTTATTTTTTTCCTATGATATCTCTATCTTGTTTGGTTTGGGGGCAACACTGACCCTAGTAAAATGAGTTTGCCAGCAGCCCCCTTACTTCTGTTGGAAATTGTGGGTTTTAGCAAAAGCTGAGGACTGGCCCTCCTAGAAGTTCCAGTGTTCACTGTAGGACAAGGCAGGATTGAGCCTCCTTGGAATGCTTCTGGAACACTTTGCCGCGATAGAACCCAAAGTCCTGGGAATTCTCTGTATGTGGGGTTCTGCCAGCTTGGGGGAAAGGAATGCATGATCAAAAAACACCATTCCATTCATGCTTTATCACAGCTTTACTCCCTTCATGATCCAGAAGATCCCAGTCCAGCTCCTGAGTTCCGGAACGCTCAGGATGGCATCACCTGCATTAACTGCTAATAGATTTCTGTGGCTACAGAACAGAGCCTGAAAATTCCCTTTTACTCGCTCACTAGCATCATTTCTCCACTGATTTATTAAAAAAAAAGAGCAGAACATTTAAAGAATGCAACTCATCCTATCAGTAACCTCATTCCTTACACTCTGCTCTTAAATAATCTTTTCCCAGATTTAAAAAAAAAATACATTCTTCGCTCTTCTCTTTTTGCATCTTACCTTGTTTTATCAAAGTGTCATATCTCTTTTTGATGCTTTGTATGCCACAAAGTCAGGGATTTTTGTCCTGATCTAATCTTGTATCTCTCTAGTGATTGGCCATGCTAGAGTTCAGCAGTTACACATTTAATGAAAAAGGTTTTCATACATAGTGTGCTGGATAGAGGTATAGTTTTAGAAAGACACAAATTATTCACCTAACATACTCACACTTTTTGCAAGGCTATGAAGTCATCTAGAACTTTCCTACATGAAGACTGAACAAGCTAAAACAAAAAAACTTACTGCACTATGGAGTCGAAAGATGCACCACAGAATAACCAACACATGGGTGAAGAAAACACAAAAGCCTCTTGGATAAAATGATGCCATCGTGCGATCCGTAAGTCAGTGATGGATTCAACAAGACAAAATAAACTATTTGTAAGGAATGAAAATGAAAACAAAAACATCAAAACACACAGGATGCAGCAAAAACAGTATGGAAATGGTTGTTGATCTTAAGGCTGCCTTGTATCAGTGAGAACATATGGTATTTGTCCTTTCGGGACTGGCTTATTTCACTGAGCATAATTGTCTCTAGTTGGAACTATCTAGTTACAAATGATATGATATGTAGGAGATTGTCTGCCATTTCGCTGTGAGTCCATCCTTGTACTTTCTACCTATGAACATACTTATTTCTGCAATGTTTCCATTATACATCCACTTAGGTTCAGTGCTCCATGGGTTGAGAGAAAAAAATATATAGAATCTTCATCTCCAAGGTATCAGTGTGATACTAGGGTGGTGTAAAAGAGTGTCCAAAATATTCCTATAGAAATAAATGCTCGTGTGTGACCCGTATGGTTCTAATGGCAGTACAATAAGGACTAGATCACCATTACCCATGGATAGTAGTAATAACAGCAATAAAAGGGCATTAACAGTCTCACATGATCACAAGCAGTTGGTCTCTCATGATTTATTGCTTAATAGGTTATATCACAAGATCATATTTTGTGTGGTACGAACAACTAGGAAGTGCAATAAGATAAAATTCACAGGTACAATGTTTAGACTTGACAGTATGCTACCTTATACTAAGGCAAAAACATGGGACAGATTTATTTGCAATGCTCTAGGTATTGTTGGTACTGACTTCTGTAGTGGGTGTACTAGCCCATACTCCCACAGCAGTGAAGGAGGGTGCCCCATATCCATGTCCACAGATGTTGTTAATAGAGTCCTGAATGAAGGCCGATCTCACTGGAATTAGGTGCAATCCCAATGTGGTTTTCATTTTTCTCTCCTAGATGGCTAGGGATGCTGAACATCTTTCAATTTTTGTTTTAACTTCATACCTGTTGTTGACTTTGTTTCTTGGCTTCTCATTTAAGGGAATGTATAGTGATGGCAGAATAAAGACTATCATGATCAGGTGTGAAGATACAATACAATATGCATCCCTACTTCCAAATCAATGATGGGCTCCCAACGAAACTGTTGGACATATCTAGACAATAGGATGTTGGACTGTCTGACATTGTCTGTACCAGCAAAGTCAGGGCACACTTAAATAACAGACTGATAGACTTATTCCTGCTTATGAAGGACTATACTATTGTAAAAATATGGGGAAAATCAGTCAGGGGTGGAATTTAGTGTCGGGGGAGGGTGGGGAAATCCGAGACCCAAAGGAATTGTACCATAAAATTCAAAATTAAAGAATGTAAAAAAAAGACTAAGGAAAAGTAAGCATTAGTCTCTCTGTTGTCATCCTAGCATCGTTGGTGCTGATCCTTGTATTCAGCACCACAGGCTGCCACAGCAAAGTGGCAGAGATGGAGGGACTTAAACGGTAGCTGTGGAGGCTTGAAGTTCAAGATCAGAGTGCCAGCATGGTTAGCTTCTGGTGAGGGTCTTACAAATGGCTTAGAGTTGTGTCCTGTGTCTTTACAGTAAGGGAGGGAAAGGTGGAGAGAGAGAGCGAGAGAGAGCGAGAGCGAGAGCGAGAGCGAGAGAGAGAGAGAGAAAGTTACAGAGACGTTTGGGTTTTTCCTGCAAGCACTAACTTACCATGAAAGCCATACTATTGTCATTATCTCTACCTAACTATCTCCCAAAGACCTTGCCTTCTAATAACAGGTCACTGGGGTTAATGCATCAGCAGACAAGTTTGGAGGCGTGCAATTCATCCGTATTTCTCTTTTTAAACAATGTTAGGTTTTCATGAAAAATTTTTTACATAGATCTTAGTTCATGAAAAATTCACATACCCTGAGTACTGAAGAATGTACTTATTTCTTTCTCAGACATTTCAGCTGAAGTGCTTGGTGTTGCTGAGTGCTTCGTTTATTTTAGGATAGGTCTTTGGATAGGAAAGCGGCCTGAGGCTGAGAAGGAACTGTGCTTGAAAACCTCGAGACTGCCAGGGCTTGCAGTAGTTGTACTTCTTGCTATCAGAGACCTTAAGTGCTTCTAAATACTTCTAGAACAAGATTTTGACATGCACTTTCAGCAAGGACAAAATAAAATAAAATTGCTTCTTTCTTTGCTAATATTTATAAAAATCTCTTGTGCATTCGAAATCTGATTTGTGCTGTAATGATTCTGTCCATTTTTCCATTTGAAAAGGTGAAATCTTTTTCAAAGACATATTGAGCTTGCACTGCTGTGCTATTTAGATTCGTCTCTTTGTTCATGGTTTCAGGGTGTATAATGGTATAATAGAACATGGTTTGAGAAACAACAGAGAGTAAATTTAAATTCATGTAGGTGAAAATGTTCCAGAAAACCAACAATTAGACTCAACTTCTCTATAAAATACGTATTTTATCATCAGGTGCAAGAGAAAATAAATAAAATTTGTGTATTTGCATATGCGACAGAGGCAGGGGTGGACAGGGGAGCGAGGCTTATCAGCAAACTGCTTTAAAGATCACTAAAAGTGGAAAAAATAAGAGCTATTTGAGAAAATTATTTGAATATGACTCCTTGGATGCTGTGTGCGATCTACCAACTGTTGGAAGGTGAGTTCTACGCAGAATTGCACAAATCCATGAACAATTGCCAGTATTCTGAATCCCCTCAGCCCAGAATATCATGTACATTTGTAGACTGGGAACTGTTGCACTGCAACACACCTGCATGAATCTAGTTAAGATTAACAGCAATACATCTGCGTATGGGTAGAAGCAACCTTCTTAACTTCCAATGTTTGTTCTCTATTCAGTTATTGCTCACCGCAATGTTCATTAGTGGCACAATCAGAAGGAAGCCAGGAATAAGTAATAACCGCTCTTTGTAGTTACACAATGCCTTTGATCAGAGCAGCTCACAATCTTTGCGACTCATTAAACTCGGAAATACCTCAGTGAGATGGAATACCTCAGTGAGGATTTTGACGTTCATTTTGTCTTGAAATTCTGTGACACTTGCAGAGAACTGGCACCAAATCCACGCTTGCGCACAGGATCAGGGAATCTGTATTAAACTAGAGATAATCAGGGAAAAGGGGAAAATGTTCAATAGAAATGTGAAGTTTTGTACAAATTTTGTGAGGTGGTTGGGAAGAGCACTTCAAAAGATGTGGCTACATGTAACTTTTGATTTGAATGATTTATTCTGTTCAGCGACGGCGCACTGCCTATGACTTCCCATTAATGTTGTTATTGTTGGGCCATTTCATTGAACATTTCAGTACTTTTATACATGAAGAAATAGTGCGCATTTCTTATGAAATAGTTAGTTACTAAAAGCCAAATAAACATATATGTATGTATATGTGTATATGTATGTATGTCTGCTTGTACATGTGAGTATGCATATTTAGCCCTTACTCATTTACACGTGGTCAACTGAATATTCCTTTATTGATTGACTTTGAAGAACATTAGTAGAAAGAAAATGTTTTATTTGCTCAAGTTTTTATAGAAGTTCCAAGCATAGACTTTGTAATGTTATCAATACTACTCTTGGCAAGTCAACTCCTGGGAGCAAGCATTTGGCCTGGCAGTTACAATTGCGGGCCGAGATGCCTGCATCCCAAGCTGACGGGCCTTGTGTTCAAGCCTCTGACCTCCTCATTCCTATGAATGTATACACATCGCGGGGCAGCAGGCTGTGGATGGACCAGCCAGGCCTCTGCCATCCGCATGGGAGACCTCGTTTGAATTCCCTGTTGCTGGCGCTGGACTGGCTTAGTCCCGATTGTTCCAGCTATTTGTGGAGTAAGTCAGTGGATGGGAACTCAGTCTATCTGTCCTTCTCTGTATTTCAAAATAATTTAAAAAAATTAAAATAATGTTAGCCAATGGGAACACATTTATTTTATTTTTTATTACTTGTTACTCTTGTGGTTAACTTTTCGAAAGCTTATGGCATAGATTTCATCCGTACATAGATTGTCATCCGTACATGAACAGAGTTGTGATTTTTGTGTCTCTGTCTCTATGTCCTCTTCCTAGTAGTTAGCTATTTTATACATAGTGAACTTTCAGCTTGTCCATTGATGTCCTGGTCATTCTTAATGCTCTCTGTTTCATTTTCATGGCAAGCCAAGGGTTTTTTCTTTTAATTTCTAGTGTTATACTATTGAATTCCAAAGCTTGACACTTGGGATGGTAGTTGAAATACATATTCCATAAAAACACAGACTGGCTGTCTCATAATCTGTGCAAAAGCCAGAAAACGTACAACTTAATACAAGCACGCTAGGAGATTTTTATACATAGTAAACTTTAGACGTTTTCCTTCACTGGAGTAATAGTTTTCCGTAGTATCTCCTATGTGCCAAGCATTGATCCAATTCTTTATGCAGTAACTCACTTAATTGTCATGGAACCTTTGAAATGTTTTGACTTGAGAAATACTCTACTGGGAACATGAATGCTTCCTATTCTTATATGCGTCCATTACATACCAAGTGTGTGTAAAATGACAACATATAACCTGTAAGACTTGAGGAACAATATTTAATGTATATGAGAACCAATTGGTACTAAGATGTCCTTATTATCTTTCATTTAGATGGAATTGCCTTTTAATAGGTATTGCTGGTAAATATTTCCTGCTGCTGCAATAGGGTATCACATACCGAGTAATTTATGACAAGTGAAGTCGACATGGCCCATGGTTCCAGAGGCTGGGCAATCCAAGAGTGAGTAGCTGCATCTGGTGAGGGGTCTGCAGGGAGGGACTCATATTTATCCTTTTCTCAGGAAATCTCTTTGAATTAATGAGCCTACTTCTATGATAATGACATGAATTCATTCAGGATGGCACAGCCCATGGAACCCAAGGAACTCTTAACGAGCCTACTTCTTAAGGCTGTTACTTTGGGAATTAAGGTTCATGTTTTCAGTAAAAACCTATTTTCATATTTGCAGGAGAGACACAGAGATGAAAGAGAGATGGGACCATCTGCTTGTTCATTCTCCAAATATACACAACTGTGATGGGTGGGCAGAGTTGAAGTCAGGGGTCCAGGACTGCAATCAGCTCTCCCACCCCATGTGTCTGAATTACTATTTGCTATCTCCAAAGATGTGCATTACTAGGAAACTGGTTTGAAATCTGGGGTCAGGACTTGAATCAAGCACTCCCATATGGACTGCGGGTACCCCAAGTGGCGATTTAATCACCGAGCTGTTTCATGGCTGCCCTGAGAATTAAATATCTCATACATGCAAAAAATACCATAACTAGAATGTTAAAATTATTTCATTGCTATCTTTTTATGTGGTCAAGTAAATGTATCCAATTCATCTTTAAGACTCAGTCCATGAGAATCAATGAATAAGTCCATGAGAATCAATGAATATTTTGAAATTTATAGTTATTCTATTTGGTGGTATTTTTTTTTCCTAAAAATAAGCCTACGAAAACCCTCAAGGAAAAATTGGTAGTAGTTAGGGAAATTTTAATATGGATAGCAAGTTAGAAAATGCAATTATTAGCTCTGCAATAGTAATTGAGACAATATGGGCTCGGGTTTTGGCCTGCCAGCACGCCCCGAGGTCACCAAGGGCAAGTCAGAGGGTGGCCTTTGGCCACAAGAACTACTGAAGACAAGCTAGTGAAGAATGTCTGCTTTATTATGCACAGTCTATAGTTTTTAAAGTAAGAGAAAGGGGAGGGCAGAAGGGCGTCTTCTGGTAGACTCCCGGCCCACCAAAGACACTGTCATTGGCTGTACGGCATGTCTATTTGCCTTGATCTTCCAGTCATGTCAGAGGTCATGTTCCACATGTATTCCATTTAACCTTCTAGCCGTGTTGGAGGTCACGCTCCACTGTAAGCCTGAAAGTTGTGCCTTAGGCCATAGGGAAGTAAGTTTTAGGCCACGCCCATCAGGCAGCAGGGTAGGGCATTGGTGAAGAAATGGAAAATGGATCAATGGAACAGATTATAGAGCTCCAAAATAATGCCATGATTATCGATTTTTAAACTAAAAGCAAAGGCAATTCAGTGAAGAAAAGACTGTCTTTTCAACACCTGGTGCCGACCTCTTGACATTTTTTATATGGCAAAAAAGAATCTAGACATCCTTCACAAAAATTGACTCAAAAGTAGAACATAGACTTTAATATAAACTGTGAACCTAAAAATGTCATAAAAATTTTGTAGGAGAAAAGCTAAATGGGCTTGGGGATGAAGGAGACTGCAGCCACAGCACCAACGTCATAATCGATGAAATCAAGAATCGGTTTTATTTGTTTTATTGGAACGGTGAAACATGTACTTGAGCAAAAGAACAAATCATCTACCGTTTTGATGCATCAGAATGAATTTTTTAGAGTCATTTTTCCTTCTTAATATCGTTTGCGTAGTTGAGAGGAATGTGCACCCATGTGGGCCTCGGATTAGGGTTGTGGGGGTGGTTAGGTATGGAGGAGGGAGGTGGGAGGAGGGGACCGATGTTTCAGGAAAGGAAGAGGAGAAGGCCTTGTTGCTAACCACATCAGCACCCGAGGATGGGGGAACATTTGCTGAAGCCTGGGACACAAATGTGGGGAAGAGTGTTGTGGGGGTGTCACTCGAATGATTTTGATAGTCCTGGGAGGTTGTTGGTTTCATTGTTTCCAAGTTCAGAAAATCTTAACACGGTCTATTATTGACAAAGTCCATCTTAATCCATCCACAGACTCAGAAACCTGTTGCAAACCTTGGCCAGGAAAATGATCCAACCTGTCCTGCTTTCCATCCTCTGACAAGGCACTCAACGTCGTCTACTGGCCCAGACAAATTGGCTGTCATGTCCATCCCCCATGTACATCTGGACATGCTGTCCCCAGCCCAGTTTTGTGCATGTCAGCCTCTGTTGCAGCCTACCCTAGCACATCCTATCTGGCCCTTCGCACAATTGTGGGTCCTACAGCTTAGCTCAAGCTGGCCTGGCCCTCGCCTATGTCATGGGTGTGGCTGCCTTGTCCAGCCTGGCCTGCCCTCAGCTCTGGTTCTTGCACTCACCAACAACAGGAGCAGCCTAGCTAGGGAATGTCCATAGTTTCTGTACCAGGCAGGTTCCCAGCCCAAGAGCTTGTGCCTACCAGGTGGTACTGCGGTCCAGCTCAACTGGATTTACACCCAGTCCTGGCACTTGCCAGCTAGTGCTACAGCCTAGCCTGGCACGTCCACACCCATTCTGGCTCTTGTGTGCAACAGAGGGTACCTCAGCCTAATCCACCCTGTCCCCCCACCTCTCAAACTTTCATCCCAACTTGAAAATCAGCAAGGGAGTTCCCCAAATTCCCCCACTAGACCAGCTCCCAGCGCTGTGTCTTTCATCTGCCAGTGGATGAGATGGCCTGCCCTGAGTCTTGGCATTTGCCAGCAGGTACTACCGCTTGGTCCAGCCTGGCCTGCCTCCAGATCCGGCTGTCACTGGTGAGTACAGCAGCCTAGTCCAGCCTGGCCATCCCCTAGGCTTCATGTGAACTGACAGGTATTATGGACCAACTGGTCTGCACCCTCTCCTGGCTCTCACTTGTGTCAGTGTGCTGTGCTGTGGACTGATTGTGCCAGGCCAGGACCCAGAGTTGGTTCACATGTATGTCAATGGGTGCCGCAGCCCAGCCTGGTCTAGTTTGCTCTCTGCCTTAACTATCACACTCACCAGTAGGAGCTGTACCTAGCAGGGGATTTCCCAAAGTTTCTCCACCAAGCTTACTCCAAGCAATGGGTCTCACATGTGTAATCAGGAGTTGGCATGCCAGCCTGCAGTCCTGGCACTCCCTGGCAGGTGCTGAGGCCTAGCTTGACGGGGCCACATCCATTCTGACTCTTAGCAATGGATGTTACAGCTTGGCACAGCCTAGACCACCCCCAGACCTGAGTCTCATGTGATTCAGCCTCATTTTCCAGTAATTTTTCTGATGTACCCTCACAATTTTAATTTTTTAACATCAAAATTTTATGAATATTTCCTTTTAATTTCATTTTTGGTAATGTTCATAGCTGATTAGGGTGGGAAGGGTTGACGATTAGGGGAAAGTGGGAGATCCTATTAATCCCAAATTTTCTATTTTGATTTCCTATGCCTGGGGGAAGGGAGGGAGATAAGGGGAAAAGGCACACTTTTATTTACCCCTTACTTGTTTTCAATGTTTGCCAGCCGAGACCATCTTATTCTCCAGTTCTCTATTCTGACAGAAAAGTAGAAAATGTTAGAGATGAATTAAGTCCATTTCTGGGGCAAGAGGACAGCGGCACCTGGGAATCAATATTTTTAAGAAGTTCATCATGCATCAAAAGTTGAAAATCACTGCTCTCACTGCCCTGTTGCTGTTACCTCAGAATAAAGACGTGATGCAATGAGTCCTTCCCTACCCCTGCCCTGGCACTTGTCAACTCATACTTGTAAACTCTGCCGGTTCTTAGCCATTCACTCAACAGTGCTATCGTGGTTTCCGACTCTTGAGCGTGAACCCGACACGTCCCACAGCTTAGAGTTTATATGATAGATCAATCGATGGCTACAGACACAGCCTACCTGCGTAGGTTTAACTCAGATCAAGTAGAATCTGTTGAACAGTGTCATCATGTACCACCCATGTGGGCAGAATTTTTCATCTCCTTTGCAGTTTTTGCATGAAGCCATGGAAAGAAGGTGTGAGGGTCCCAAGTTTCATATGACGAAATCCAAGCTGAGAGACTGTAATTCTTCCTTCATCTTCTACTGGGAATTCTGAAGTGCCCCTTGCTTCTCTCCACGACGCCTCACGGTTCTGTTTAGCCCATTTGTGGTGGTTGATATGGTGGCGTTCGGTTTTAAGGGGTGACAGATGAACGCTCTCTAATTTCTGTATCTCTGAGGACTTGCATCCCTCATCGTTTGCCTTCAGAATCACGCAAACTCAAGTCTCACACTTGAGAGGATTGACTAAAATATATTTAAACAGCATGTCTTTCAAATTATTTCTTAAAAAGCAATTTTCTACTGTAGATTTAGAAACCAACAGATCCATTTTAGATAGCATAATTTTCGATTAACTAATTTAATCTGCTCAAAATTACATAAGGAGACCTGAAACAAGCCTTCATCTTTTTTTTTTTTTTTGCCTTTGGATGTAACATAATATTTTCAAAAATGAACCAAATAGAGTAATTAGCCCCCAGGCAGAGCAAATGATGCTAATAACCATCTCTCACACTTTGCTTTGGTGGGAAGACTAACAATGAAAATGAAAACGTGGCAGCCCACGGGTTAAGGCTCTGCATGTGCCTTACTAAGTAAAGGCTTGGTCTATTAATACACAGAATTATTTCATAGTAGGCATTCAGAGAGAAAAGTTCATACATTTCCTGTAGGCTATCAGAAACTCTCTTCTGGTGGGTTGTGTGATCTCTAGCAGTGTCGACCATGTCAGTACAAGGAGAGATAGTCTGTCAGTTCTTTACTTTTGTGGCTGCAAAAGATCCACTGGTAGTTGATGGCAGTCCATCCTTTTTTATTACTTATATATTTTTATTGGAAAGTCAGATATATAGAGGAGAAGCAGAGAGGAAGATCTTCCATCTGCTGATTCCTTCCCCAAGAAGCTGCAATGGCCAGAGCTGTGCTGGTCTGAAGCCAGGAGCTTCTTCTGGGTCTCCCATATGGGTGCAGGGTCCCAAGGCTTTGGGCCATCCTCGACTGCTTTCCCAGGCCGCAGGCAGGGAGCTGGATGGGAAGTGGAGCTGCCGGGATTAGAACCTGCACCCATATGGATCCCAGCGTGTATAAGGCAAGGACCTTAGCTGGTTCTGGAGAATTTGTGGCTATAAAAACCCCTGGATACTCAAGTACCTCTTAGG
Organism: Ochotona princeps; assembly: GCF_030435755.1. Taxonomy (NCBI): domain Eukaryota; kingdom Metazoa; phylum Chordata; class Mammalia; order Lagomorpha; family Ochotonidae; genus Ochotona; species Ochotona princeps. Next base: position 159,538,161 of record NC_080832.1, read on the forward strand.
AAAATACTGCTTGCATATTTTCCATATCTCCTTGTCTATACTTTAAATTATCTTTCGACAACTCTATAATATCCGAAGTAATGAAAATTGTCATTAAACAAGATTCTTTAGGGAATTATCATAACAACAACAGTCTGTAGGCTCAGACGGATTTGATTTTTTTTCAAATATTTTCTACCTGTGGCGGATTGATTCACGCATATGAAGGACTGATGGAATTTAGACAGATTCCATGCATTTTGAGTTATGGTGTTACTGACCCCGAGTTCAGAATTTTAAGTAATGATACAGGGTGTCCGGAAACTGCATGAAGCAATTCACCTGCTGAAGAAGAGTAACTCAGTGAACAGCTGTACTCTGTGAGACATCTACAGAAATGTGCCTCCGTCTGTATATTTCTGAGATGATCACCAATGAACATGAATACAGGCAGCACTGAGACTAAAAGCTAAAGAAACTGACAATGTCATACACGATTTTCTACCTTCGCTTATATCTACAATGTCATGATACACCTAAATAACAGAATCTTTAACTTGTGAAGGATTAGATTCCTGTGATAATGTGGACAGAAATGGTGGGAAAGGAAAATTGGGAGAGAGAAACAGGAGGAAATGGAGGGTATTTCATTTTGGTCCATCCTCACCTCCTTTCCCAGGCCACAAGCAGGGAGCTGGATGGGAAGCAGGGCCACTGAGATTAGAACGAGCGCCCATGTGGGATCCTGGTGTATGCAAGGCCAGGACTTTTAGCTGCTAGGCAACTGTGCTGGGCCCCCCTCCCTTTTCTTCTTCTCCTACTTCTCCTCTGCCTCCTCCTTCTTTTGGAGCATTGTAGGCTTATACATCCTCATGTCATCCCATTCCTGGCCTTAGAGAATTAAGCAAATGCTCAAATTTTAGGCTTCCTGTATGCTTTTCTCCCCTCTTCTGACTGTTCTGTCTGTTGATGTGGGCCTATATGGCTGTCTTATCTTCTAGGAGAGAAGTAACAGTTACTGGGTTTTATTTTATTTTGCTTTGGTTATGCATCTTACTGGGCTGAGCTCTCAGTCTTAAGGGAAAATATCCTCTGATTTTCTGAGATATTCAGCTTCATCCTGTTTTTGGATCAGATTCCTCTCTTAAAACTTTTGATGTCTCAAGTCTTCCTAGCCTGCATCTTCAAATTCTCCTTTTTCTTTGCTTTTTGTTAAATTAACTGTAATTTTACTTCAAGCCACATCCAAGGTAAAAACAAATGGGATTATATCAAATTAAAAAGCTTCTGTACAGCAAAGGAAATGATCAACAAAGTGAAGAAGTAACCAATTACACGGGAGAAAAACCTCTGCCCACTATACCACCTATGGGAGACTAACATCCAAGATTTACCAGACCACCTATGGGCGACTAACATCCAAGATTTACCAACAGCTTCAGAAGCTCAGTGACACAAAACAAACAACACTGTGAAGAAATGTGCAAAGGAAATGAACAGACGTTTTTCAAAAGAACAAATTCAAATGGCTACTAGATATGTGAAAAAATGCTCAAGCTCTCTAGCTGTCAGGGAAATACAAATGAAAGCTACACTGAGTATCCACCTAACTCCAGTGAGATTGGCCTACATTCAGAAATCTACTAACAACACCTACTGGCATGGATGTGGAGAGAAAGGTACCCTTCACTGTTGGTGGGAGTGTAGACTGGTACAACTGCCTTGGAAGTTAGTATGGAGAGTGTTAAGAGGACTGGAAGTAAACCTGCTGTATGACCTAGCTGTCCCCCTGCTGGGAATATAGCCAAAGGAAATGAAATGGGCATAAGAGAAGGAGATCTGTAATCCTATATTTACAGCAGCACAATCTACAATAGCAAAGACATGGAAACAACCCAGATGGCCATCGAAAGAGGTGTAGATAAAGAAATTTTGATACTTTACTCCATGGAATACTACTTAGCCATTAAAAAGAATGAAATTCATTGATTCAAAAAAAGCTTTTTTTTTTTTTCTTACTGGTTTCCTCACTGACTCATAGGCTACACAATAGCATAGTTTCCTTTAGGAAGGTCTTTGATTTTCTTTTTCATTACTTCAGTGACACCTTAGTGATTCAGTAGCATGCTATTTAACTTCATGGCATGGCCAATTTTCTACTATTGTCTCTGTTGATTTTGCTTTATGCCTTTTCAGTTAATAGGATGTATATTCACTGTAATAGAGGATATCGCATACAGACATAAAGATACAATGCAGTGTGCATCTCTACTTCCAAAGCTAAGATGGACTCCCAAATGAATCTGTTGACTGTTCTTAAAAATGGGATGCTGGACTCTCTGCCATTATCCATGCCTACAACGTCAGGATACACTTAAAGAGCAGAATGGTGGGCTTATGATGGATTGTGAAGGGACTATATTACTGTAACGACATGGGGGGAAACCAGGGGAAGGCTTGGATTTTGGGAGGGGAAAGGGAAATCCAGGAGCCTATAGAACTGTATCATGGGCTACCAAAATAAACAAATACGTTTAAAAAAAAGAAATGAGAAAATGACACCTGCCATGTATTTTTCTGTGTGGCCCTAATTCCTTATAATTCTCTGCCCCTCTCCTCAAAATCATTATACATTTCTCTTTATATCTTTCTCAACATTCTCATATTGAGTGTCCAAACTGGCCACTACTGAGATGTTTTTCTTTTATGGCTTGAACTTGTTAAATATTTTTCTACCTATATTTTATTTGACTTACTGCTTCCAAAGCTCTAGATATAGTCTACCTCTCTGAAACTTTCTTGCTGCTTGGGTTTAGGGTATATTTTAGCACTATAATAAAATAACTGAAAGAAGCTAATGGTTTTAAAAGTTTAGTTCAACATTAGGTGTCACTACTTATTTGGCTGTTTAACAATGTCAGAATTTAACAGTAAAATATGAGTAGAAGAATGGTCGTATGTTGGACAAGAAAGAAGCACAGGTGGCTAGGTTAAACTTGATTTTTATAACCAATCTTCTTTTGCAATCTACCTTCTAAGAATATATTTGTAGTGTCTTAAAAACATCCTGGTCAGCTCATTTCCTCAACAATATAATAAGAATCATCACTTCTTAGTAACAACAGGATTTGTAGAATCAATCAACCAAATAAATTTGGCAGTAGGATCTTCTCATCTCTTAGCCAAATCCCTCCCACACGCTACACATTTTATTTAGGTCATTAAATCTGTATCCAACAGTGTCAATCCTGAATGGAAGAGTTCAATTTATACCTCCAAGCAGGATTTCTAAGCTGCCTTCAACATGCTTCTGGATGTTCTTTCTCACCCCTCTCCACATCAAACATCTTCTTGAACTCTTTATCTCTTTGAAAATTATACCACCCTCTATGTGGCAATCCAAACCAAAAACATGAGCAACAATCTATGCATTAATGAAGTCAACTAACTTGCCCGTGTGTTCCACTCCTGTGCCTTTATCTATCCTTTCTTCAAGTTCCGAACCCCTTTGCTCATTTCTCTGCAAGGTAAGCAGTTCCTCACCCTCCTATCATGCAGTGTTTCTAAAATGACAGAGGGGTCAGATTTCAACCCTAATTGAAGCCTCAAGTTATTTCTAATTCATGGCTAATGACAATCATATGAGAGACAATAAATGTTCTTTTTGAAGAGTGAAATGGAAGTAACAATCAAATTTGTTCTTTGATGCCTGTCAACTTTTCCAACTTGATGTAACTTTTTGCCATTTATACCCTTTTGATGAACAAATATTTAATAACACCAATATATGTTCCTCTCCTCTCCTTTCCTTTTGTCTCCCTGTCCTTCCCTTCCCTGCCCTTGCCATTTCTTTTCCTCTTTCCCTTTTTCTTTCCCCTTTTATTTTCTTTTGATTTTTCTCTTCTCTTCTTTTTTTGGAGACATTTGTTTTTTATGTCACCTTTCAGTGAAACTCAGGTGGTTATTCCCTTCAGTTCTACCTGAGTTTCGAAAGAAACTCCACTGCAGTGTCTTGATAATAACTTTCCAAAGGAGAAAGAGCTTTCTTTTTTCTATCCTCTGTGTAATAAGGATATAGAAATAATGTTAACCTAAAGTTAAAGAAAAAACATCGGGGCTCAATAAGACTTATGACGCCTGATAAGTCTGTCTCCCATATCGAAGTGTTTGGTTGGACTTCTGACTTTGGCTTTTAATCTCAACTTCCTGCTGTTCCCAGCCCTGACTCTCATACACATCAACAGGAGCTGGAGCCCAGCAGGGCTACTCAGCTTCCAATCTAGCTCCACGAGCCTGGAAGGTGATAGGAGATGATGCAGGGTCTTGGAACTCTGTCAAGCGAGAGCCAGGAATGAAGTTCAGGGATTCTGGCTTTGGCCTGGTTCAGACATGGCTGTTGTGGCAGGTTGAGGAAAGAACCAATGAACTGTATATCTTTCCCTCTGTGTATCATTCTGCCTTTTCAAATAAATACATTAACAACCTATTGAAAATGTCATTTTTGTGTAAATTCAAATGTCCTCTGATGATGATCTTCTGAGGCATCACTGTGATACTTTTTGCCTGTTTTTCATTTGCTTTACCCCAAAGTAGCATCTATTAGGGAAATTCAGATTTTAAGAAATGTTCTAAGTATAGTAACAGATTCTGCAGCTACAGTTTTTCTCTCTTGGGTCAACTCAATGAAGAGGGTTAATGCACCAAGATTATCTTAGAGAAATATGTAAAGAGGAAACCCATGGGAGTAGGGGTGCTCAGTCTCAGGGGACAAACAGGAGATAATGCTGCGTGGGTCTCCTTGGCGCAACTTCCCACTCTGAGAAGCTCAAGTTCATTTTTCATATCGTGATCATTTAAAGTCAGATATAAAATGCTTAAATTTCTTCACAAGATTTCCATCCCCTTGACTAGTTCTAGCCGTGTTCTCTTAAGCACGTCAGTCAGGTTGTCAATGCCCACTAAGGGTGATTTTCAGATAACAAGTTACTTAATAAGAAACCACTGGACACCTCATGGGCATGTTTGAGAGGCTGGAGTCATGAGCAGGTATGGCAACACTTGTGTGAGGCAGACAAGGTCAGGTAAAAATAATGGAAGACATAATTATGCTTTAAAAAATAAAAAAAAAAATGTACCCAAGATAACAGTGTTAATGAAGTTCATGGTGATTTTATCTAACATCCAGTTGATTTGTAGCTTTTTCCAAAACACGCTTTGCCATGGATGTGTCCAAAGAAGGACCTGCCGGAAAAACACTGCTTCTGATGCTCTAGCTTATTGGTGAGCCGCACATATCGGCAGTGTCAGACAGACCACCGATGTTCCAAACACGGAATGGTCCCGTTAGTTGTCCACGTTTCAATATTTGATCTTTCTTTCCACTAAAATAGCATTTCTATTAAAAAGATGATACATGGTGAAATAGTTTTAATTCCATTTGTTTGATCATCAGTTGCCATTTTTCTCCAGGTGAAACACATGAAGAAAGATTTTACATTTCCCATCGCAAACTTCCTTTCCTTCTCTCCAAGGTATATTTCATTAAGGCAGTTATTTAAAATAACCTAAAGTTAAATCAGTTAACGGAACTTCTCAGTAATAAAAACTGTCATGAATTTTTAAACTGATATGCTCATCACTTTTATGGTCTATCCCTTTATATGTGAACTCAGCTAACCTGTTTCCTATTCAATTTACTTTTCTCAGACTCACGACACATATTCATGTCTTCTCTCTAATGTTCTCCTACAAACTAATGGAAAATCTAGTCTTCTGGAGCCTAGAATATGAATCCATGAAATTGGAGGATAAAATAACAGAACATGAAAAGTCAGATTTAGAGAGAATTTTCATCATTGCATAATGAAAATGGAAACAAGACTTCTGCTTTAACATTTAGGGCCCCTAGAGTTTTTGATTTTGTTTCTTTCACACTGTGTTTGTTCCATGTGCCACTTTTCCTGGGCCGCTTTACCAGCCTCACTGATCAGATGATTCTGGAATAAACTGGCTTCTCCTGATCCGGTGGACTTTTTGGGATTGCTTTTGTTACTGGAGCTACTGAGTGAGACTGTAAACGCCGTGTCCTGGGAAGTTGAGTATGACCCCGCTGGTTGTTGTGCCCTCTGCTTCAGGTGAATTCTGGTGGGGCATCTTAAATATCCATTGGCGGGATGGAGGGGAGAGGGTGTAAGGAACTCCTCCGTGTGGGTTGAGGCTCCTAGAGCTGCTCTGCCCTTCAATCCAGCAACACTGTTGTGCTCAAGGTGTGAGCCTCCTTATCTGTTCAAGCCAGCGGGCAGAAATAGCCTTTTCTTACAGTCCCTCCAAATGCACCATTTTGTAATAACACTTTCGTACATAAATGGCCCTCCACAAATCGTCTAATGTTGAGAACATGTCTGTTTCAAGGACGTAGCTCCCTCGTTGGGATGGCACCAAGGATGTGCTTCTCTGTGGTTAATGACAATAAAACACCCATCAACTCTGATGTGGTAGCAGCACACCCATTATGAGAGTGTGCGGGGGAGTGTCAGTTACGCTTCTTCTCAGTTTTAAGGTGGAATCTCAGTGTGCCTCTCCGTTCTGGGGTTTCTCCTCAAGCCCTTTCCTTTCACAACTCCTGTAGAATGTCTCTCTTTGAGAAAAAGAAGTCATGCTAGGTATGCATTCCACTGCTCGCTTCCTCTCCTGCAGCTCAGAATCCTCTGGGAGCCCACGGAAGCATCTGAATTTTCTCTTGATGTCTGACTTTGTGCTTCTGGTATAGGGGCCATGTCTTCTTTGCAATTATATGAAGCAATAGCAGTTCAGTTTTGCTGAGACACACCATGATTTCCAGAGGAAGAAAAAAAAAATCTCTGTTTAACATTCTCAAAATGTTCACTTCTAGCCATGAACAATGGTCAGAGAATCTCACTTTTTTTTTTTATTTGACCATGCCATTACAAATTTTATTTTCTTAACATGTACAAAATATATTGCATTAGTGTTCTAATAAAGTAAAATACTTTTTTTTTTACTATTTGCCTTTATCTCTATTTATTTATTTATTATTTTTAATTCATGAATTACATTGTATTATGTGACCCAGTTTCATAGGTACTGGGATTCTCCCCACCCCTCCCCAAACCCTCCCACCATGGTGGATTCCTCCACCTTGTTGCATAACCACAGTTCAAGTTCAGTTGAGAGAGAATCTCACTTCTTTGCTTAGAAAATCTACTGGTTTCTCAAGCACACGCAGCTTGTACATCCACTCATTCGCGCACATCCTCTGTGGGTCGCACAAGATCTGGCCCATACGTGCTTCCAATCCCTTCTCCCACTGTTCTCTCCCGAGGTTCGTATGGGAGTCAGATGGACTACTCAGTCTTTTAAAAAGAGGAAGAGACGCCCAGAGGTTTTGTGTGTGCTTTTTCACTCCCCGGTAGGTTGCAATGGCCCTAACTGGGTCAGACTGAAGCCAAGAGCCAGGCCTTCATTTGGGTCTCCCACCAGGATGGCAAGGGCCCAAGTACTTGGACCACCCTCTGTTGCTTTCTTGTGTACATTATTAGGGAGCTGGGTCAGAAGAAGGGTCAGGACTTGAACCATACTTTGAGTGTGGGGCACTGTTTCCATAAGCAGTGGCTTAACTTGCTGTGCCACAATGCCATCCAATTTCAATTTTCTTTAAAAATTTATAAACTGATGCCTTACCTCGAAGCTTCTGCACACACTGCCACTTGTGCTACCCTGAACGTCTTTTAGCTCTCCTTCTTGGCATGGATACATTCTCGTTTCAAATCTCATTTTGAATGTCCGTGCCTTCTCTGACTGCCAGACATCACAAGCTTGCTCTCTAAACTTAGTTCTTGTATTACTATTATTCGGATTTTTTTTTTTTTACCTTTATTACACTTACCATTCTTGCCAGGATTTTTATCTAATTTTTCAATTTTTGTTTTATGTCTAGCAGAATGAAGATTTCCTAAAGTCAGGTACGGCATAGTTTTCTAGACCGCTATATTCCTGGCTTCTAATAACACTATGAAAATTCAGATCTATCTCTTTGAATAAGAGACTGAAGTACAGCACCCAGAGTGGTGTAAGTACTTAAGAAATACAGTTGTTAATATAGTACTTAATATAGTACTTAATAAATATCATTTTTGTGAAATCTAAATTTCACGTAATTAAGGCGTGATCTCTCTGAGACTCTCTGCGTGGAAGTAGACTGTTCCACTTCATCCCACATGTGACATTGAAACTGTACAACACTTCAACAGAAGTCTAAGTGAAGGCTTAAAGTGTCTTGGCGATGCAACCACAGATCCCATGGTTTTTGAGAAGTGGAGTGAGGTAAGGGCTGGTAGTAAAGCAAGAGCAATCCCATTGAAAAATGGAGGAAAGCAATCTTCAGCAAGAAGTGTCAGAGTTAACAGAACCATTGCCCCCAGTTATGTGGAAAGTAGAAAATGTACCTAATGAGCTGGGTAATTGAGCTAAGAAGATTCTCAACCAGAGGATTGTAACAATGCTGCCTGGTTTCTTCTTGTTGCTTATTATAAAATGTGAAAAATGAACTACAGAAAGGGCTATTAACCCAAATGAGTCATGACTGCATGGCTTTGAAAATTTTCGGTCTTTCCAGTGTAGCCAACAAGCTAGAATAAGAAGGAGATTCTAAGAAAAAGGTTAAATGCCAGGAAAATATGACTCAAAAATGAGAAAAGAATGTCAAAGACAAATCTTCAATTAATATGCCATAAACATCAAAAGTCAGTCCCGAGAATACTGTTTATTCAGACAGGCAAGACAGATTAAGGGTGTGTCCCACAGTTACTCTAAACCAAACTTTAAGATCTCCGTGGTGGTTAAAGGGAGAGCCCTCCATTTTCTCAGTGCAGATCTAAGATACATATGATCTTGGTTTGATCACGCTGATGTCTTTAACTCATGCGTCAACGAATGGGACTCCTGAAAGATTCACAGAAGACTCATACATTTTATTATTTTTGCTTTTTATTTTAAAAATAAATATTTTATAATACAGTTCCATAACCTGTGGGATTTTTACCTGTTCGTCTTCCCAAATTCCCTCCCCCATAATCATTTTCCCTATATTATTACAATAGTATAGTCCTTCAAACATCACCATAAGTCCATTCTTCTGCTATTTTAGTGTATCCTGACATTGTAGTTTTGGACAATGGCAGACAGTCCAGCATAGTGTTATTTAGGTATATTTAGCAGTTTCTTTGGGAGTCCATCTTTGGGAGTAGAGATACACAGTTTTAAAGGAGTTATTTGAGGGAGCTTAAAAAGTTAATTGGGAATATTATTGTGAAATAATTTTATACAAGCTCAAAACTGTATTGCACGAAGATGAAATCCAACAAATTTGTTGTTACACGCCTGAACAAAAATTGGTTTGAGCTGTTAAGAAGGGTAAAATGGGGCCCAGCACGGTTTGTTTAAAAGATGTATTTATTTTTATTGGAAAGGCAGATAGATATACAGAGAGGTGGAGAGACAGACAGGAAGATCTTCTGTCTGATGGTTCACTCCCCAAGTGGCCACAATGGTTGGAGCTGAGCCAGTCCGAAGCCAGGAGCCAGGAGCTTCCACCGTGTCTCCCACGCGGGTGCAGTGTCCCAATGCATTGGGCCGTCCTCGACTGCTTTCCCAGGCCACAGGCAGGGAGCTGGATGGGAAGTGGGGCCGCTGGGATTAGAACCGGTGCCCATATGGGATCCTGGCATGTTCAAGGCGAGAACTTGAACTGCTACACTCTCGTGCCGGGCCCCAGACAATAGTGTTTTCAATGAACATTCCCCACAAGTGGAATCCAGCCTCCTGATGCCTTTATTTTAAGATTCGTGATAGGAACTAGAAGATGATCTTGCCAGTGTTGTCTCCAGACAAGAGACCGCATCATGGTTGCTAAGCACTGGAAGTGGTCCAGTTATAGCAAAACGAGGGGCTGTGGTAGCATCGTAGGCCAATCTTCCACCCACAGCAGCAGCATCCAAGCTCTTCTTCTTTCAGTCCAGCTCTCTGTTTATGGCCTGGGAAAATAATGAAAGATGGCCCAAGTCCTGGGGACCCTGAACCCATGTGGGAGACCTGGAGGAGACTCCTGGCTCCTGGCTCCTGGCTTTACATCAGCTCAACTTTAGCTTTTGCAGCCATTCGGGGGAGTGAACCAGTGGATGGAAGATCTTTCTCTCTGTCTCTCCTTCTTGCTCTGTAAATCTACCTTTTCAAATAAAAACATATAGATTTTTAAAGAAAAGAGAATCAACCAAGGACAGAGGTCATGGCTATAGTCATTTTTGATGCTCAGGACCTACTTTGTTTGTTGACTTTCTGGACGCCCCCAAGAGTAATATAATCTGCCTGTTACAGAATATTCGAAACTTTAGCAGAAAAATTCCCAGGAAAGCTCAGTTAAAAAGTTCCTCCCAGGGGCCTGGCGCCTTGGCCTAGTGGCTAAAGTCCTCCCCTTGAAAGTGCCAGGATCCCATATGGGCACCGGTTCTAATCCCGGCAGCTCCAATTCCCATCCAGCTCCCTGCTTATGGCCTGGGAAAGCAGTCGAGGACGGCCCAATGCCTTGGGACCCTGCACCCATGTGGGAGACCCGGAAGAGGTTTCTGGATCCTGACTTTGGATCGGCACAGCACCGACCATTGCAGTCGTTAGGAGAGTGAACCATCAGACAGAAGATCTTCCTGTCTGTCTTTCCTCCTCTCTTTATATCTGACTTTGTAATAAAAATAAATAAATCTTAAAAAAAAAAGAAAGTTCCTTCCAGGTTAACAATCTCTTGCTCGTTCCTCTCATCAAACGAAGGCAATTTTGTAAGCTCTTCATTGGAAAATCATTAGGCATCCAACATACAAGCCTGCTTTGTTTTATTCTGACTGTTTTTGTTTCCTGACATTTAAAAGAAATCTTTAAAGGGCATCATTTTCCTCAGTTAATAATGTAAAAAATAATGCATTGATTTGGTTAAATTCCCGGAATTGTCAGTTCTTTGAGATATCTTGATGGAAGTTATGTTGGCAAGTAAAGGGATGTTTTTGGTGTTTTCATTTTTTTTTCCCATGAAATTCTTACAGATCTATTGTATAAGCAGGAAAACCATCTGCTTGACTTTAATGGGACAGGGAACAAAATGGTAAGCGGTCTTGGAACAGCAGATTCTATTAGTAGAAAGCAGGCTGAGAAAGTTACTTAGCTGCAAAGATGTGCTTCTTGCATGAAAAGATAAGTTCAGAACCTAAAGCTGAGGAGTGATTCGCAGAGTTGATGCTTTATCCAGGAACATCAGTGTTTGCCTGTGCGAAATAGACAACCCTGAAGACCTGTGGTCCCATCTCCTTGTCCATCTCTTTGTGTGGTCCCATGTACATTAGCGAAGTTGGCCTGTACAACTGCGGAGTTCAGGACTGCAGTTCTCATCCTGAGCTCTTTGCCACCCTTCCACTCTCTCTTTCTCTCAATAACTTTCACTAAATATGTTGATATTTGCTGGTTGAGGGTCCTTTCAAGACATTTTCAGGAGTATTATTAATACTAATTTAGAGTTTGCATAAGATACCCTTGGCTTATTCTTCTTGTCCAGCATAATTATTTCCCCTTTGTTCCCTTATTATCCTGTATTAGGTGATATATAATTAGCATCCTTCAAATTCAGCCTTATGTTTATGACCCCATTCTAAAATTACATGGCTATATGGAAGGTGTACATGTGTTTACAGAGGAGTCGGAGAGTCAAGAAGAGAACAAAGTAGGAAAAGACAAAGAAATCTGAGATTATCATCAATGTATTTTTTTTCCTCCTTTTGTGATGTTGGTTACCCTTTCCCTCTATTTTTCTGAACAAAAAGGAAATAATCAAGTAAGAAAAGTTGGGTACCATAATAAGATGGCTTCCATAGGTACAATCTACAGTTTTTACTTACCCGTGGGAACTTTAACAGTTGAGTGTCAACGTATACTGGTCCTAGAAAAAACAATTTTTACATGAATGTTATAAGTGTGTTTTATGCCAGTTTCATCTTGTTTCCATTTTTCTTTCATGCAGGATTTGAAATTTGAGGGGGAAGAATTCAACCAGTACATTCCCATGTCACATTTGAAGATGGACAGAATCTTTGGGAGGTATGTTCCTCAATGATAGACGGTGCATCTTGTTTGAGGATGCATGTGCTTTCTATAGTTCCTGGTCCCCCCCCAAGGTTGATGTACACTACCAGTAAAAATTTTAGGAACCATGACACCATTTCCCATGCCTCTTTGTTCCTGTGATGTCTGGGGAGGAGGAATTTTAGTCATGATATTACAACTGGGAGCGATGTCTGGGGGATTTCTGAGAAAATATCTAAACTCTCACTCCCGTGTAGGAGTGGCATTTGCTACCCCCTTGTTTCATGTGTGCAGTGATAGCAGGAGCAGGATTGTCAGAAGTTCTCAAGTTGGATGATCTCACTTTGAATCTTGCACAGCAAAATCAATGTGCCTTAGTATCAGGTTTCATCAGCTGATCAGAAAGAATGGTAATAATAACTTGCTGGATTAATTTCAGCATTAAATCAGATAAGAAGCACAACACATTGAAAGAGTCCCGTGAGCATGTTGAACACTCAGTAAACACCAGTTAATATTGAACATCAGTGGTTCCCAGTGAGCATCATGTTGCCCTGCAGGGGACACTCAGCAGTGTCTGGAGACTAACTTGCTTGTCACAGCTGAAACTGGAGGGAGTGTATATAATGGGTAGAGGCCAGGGATCCTGCCAAATATTCCACCATGCATAGGGAAGTCCCTATAAGAATTACTTGATTTAAAACATCCATCTAGCTGAGGTTGAGGGAGTTCACTGTGTATGGTGATAGTTTAGTTGTCACCATGTCCCTTAAGTTTAGGATTCTCCAAGCAGCACAAAAAGTTACCAAGTAGAATGAGCCTTCTCTTCTTGTGAATAGTGGTGTCTGAGAGACTAAGGCATGCAGACATGATTATGTATTATAAGGTTGTCATTTCAATATTCAAGCTAGTGGTCAGTGAAGTGTAGAGTAGCATACCTCCCAGGCCCAACATGGCCAATTCTAGGACTTTCTACTAAGAAAACGGCCAGGGAGGTTTAACTTGACTTTATATGTGACAAAGTTAATTACAGGATAGCTTATAATAGTGAAAATGGAAACTAACCTAAATATCCAGCAATAAGGGATCACTTAAATAGATTATGGCAGACCCATAGAATTAAATACCTAAAATTTATGCTGTAGCAAAAAATACATATAATCATAATGTCATAAAATGCCCAGAAAATACAAAATGGAGACTCTAGGGCACAAAGTAATAATTACAACAAACATTAGTCTCGTTTTGTAAAGAAGAAAAATATGTCTTTCAACTCAGCTTTGAATACAAGTCAGTTTTCTCCAGTGGGCTTCAGGCTAATGGGTCACTATCAAAGAATGTGATGTTCCTTAACTAGTTTAAAATTTATAATGTATCAATGGTGTGATGTACTTGTACTTGTTGAATATCTATTATCTGGCATTCTTGGACCAGGGATTTTTCAGTTTTGGATATTTTCAGATTTTGAAGAATTTGTTTATACACCAGGTGATATCTTGGAGATGAAAACAAATTCTAAGCAAAATGTTAAATAATATTTCCAATATGAGAGTAATTCTAAAAGGTCATGAAAAAGTGGAATTAGAAGCTAAGTTTGGGGGTTGGCACTGCGGCATTGCAAATGAAGCCACCACCTGTGGTGTCAACACCCCTTATGAAAGCCAATGGGGTCCTGGTTGCTTCACAGCGATCCGGCTTCCTGCTAACATGCCTAGGAAACCAGTAGAGGATGACCCAAGTGATCAGGCTCCTGCATTCATGTGGGAGATGTGGAGGAAACTCCTAGCTCTTGGTTTCTGTCTGGCCCAGTTCTGTCCATTTCAGGTGTTTGGGGAAATGAACCAGTGGGTATAAAATCTCTTTTTTGTCTTTTCCATTCTGATCTATAACTTTGACTTTCAAGTAAATACTTTAAAAAAGTCTCCCCCACTAAAAATAAGAGAGGGTTATCTTGCTGCAAAATAAATTCATACATAGTTTAAAAACCCGTGAGCTTTTGAAGATCCCTACTACACCATATCCATATAGCTTGAAGAGAGTTTGTGTGGCACTTTTAGTAAGCCTGTATTGTGACCCATTGTGAGGTCGGATATGGATTTTTAAAAATTTTTTTTACTAGTGGCATCAAGCGGGTATTCAGGAAATTTTAACGTTTGGAGAATTTCCTATTTTAAATTTTCAGACCAGGGATGTTCAGTCCAGGGAACCACAGAATGACCGAGTGCTGTATGAGGGAAAACAAGGGTACTGATGAGCTGTAACCCTGCTGTGATGTCAGGTTTTGGCTCCTGATGTAGAAAACCACTCACTGCTCCACAAAGCTACAGATCCGCAGCTCTGTCTCGAGGAACCTGGCAGAGAGTCAAAGCTCCATCTGTAGGTATCTGGTAGCGAGTTCAAGCTGCATATCAAGTTTGCTGTGTGCACTGTGCTCCTCTTTAATGAAGGTGATTTTAGAGAACACATAATTACTAAAAATAAACTGGGGTTGCCATTTGGTGTCATTTCCCTCCTTTGGGATTACAATCCTGAATTTCATGCTTAATTACTTAGGTTACATTTTTAGGATATTTCTGAGACCCTTCCAAGTGAACAAAGAAAGAAACCAAGGAAGCATCTCATGTGGGTAGCATACACTGTCTGATGTTTACTAATGAAAACTGTTTTCCTTCATAACTGTATAATAGGGCCATTAAAGACAATAGATACAGTAGTTTAAAAGTAATAACATTTACAACAAAGTGTATTTAATTTGAGATTGAATTGCCAGCAAATGGATGTCCTAATGAACCTTTATGTCAATGTAGCTCCAACCACATTAAGGGAGATCATTTGTATCTCAGGGAACTAAATCAACAGTGAGACCCTGAAAGGCTGTTCTGGAGCGGATATAGTCATTGACACAGATGGCCCTGCTGATGACATTAAGCTTAAGTTAGGAAAAGGGAGATGGAAGATCCTTCTTAATTCAAGTGAATGTAGGACAGTAGGCAAACGCCACCAGGGATTAAGAAGACAAAATGAAAATAAAAGCAAAGGAGTGCACAGGAAAGAAGAATCATGAGTAAAGCCAGTGTTACCAGGAAGCAGAGTGCTCAGGGAACAGTTGAGGGTAGAAACAGATCTTAATCTCCGACCATTGCGGTGAACACAAAATGTTCATGTCATGTCAGCTGTTCTTCTATTTAAACACATTGTTTTCTTCAACATCTCCCCACGGACTTATAAGAGTGATGGGAGAAGGGATAGAATATGCCAAAATGTTCTACCATAGCAAGGTTCACTCGCTGCCTCTCCAAGTCCACGTTAGGAGATTCAGGACATGCAAAATAGCAAATGTTGTGAGGCTTGCAATGATCACATCTATACTGGGCACATACAGAGTTTATATATGGCTATGATTCCCTAGGCAATGCAGCTTGAAAAGCATATACGGAGTATTTTATATCTAAGGAAAAGTATTTGCTTTGCATTAGATACTATGAGTAAACTAGAAATGTAAGCATATACATGTGGGTGGAAATGGGTTATAACAATGACTAAGTTAGTTTTACAGGCAACTTCAGCACTGTTGGATTTTAGCTTCCATGAGGGTGGAGGGCGTTCTAGAACAAATCTTCTCGCAGATGCTAACACACAACTGTATTTGCTCTCCTGGTGATTTCTGAAACAAGTTAGATTTTCATCATTGGGAGATCAGTTGCTAACACTATGTGGAAATATTTCATGTGGCTATGAACCCTCCCATGTTCCCACCTTTAGCCAACAGCAGCATCCGTGATGTAGTGTTTAATTCCTGTGTAATCTAACAAAATGGTTCAGGGAAACATTGTATTGTCACATCAGAGGCAAGGCTTTGCATTATACCCCACTGTCAACTGGTATACCTTTTGTCTTTCCCTCTTTCTTATACCTGCTGTAGAACTCCACGTCAACCATACGGTTCAAGTCCACATGTTTGTAAACAGGAGAGCATCCGCAAGGTTGGCCCCCTCACACGGGTACCTGATGATCTGAAGGGACCAGAGAGATCTTGCTGGAAGGTGAGGATCTTGTGTCTCGCTTTGGATGCCAAATGGTATTCACTCACTTGCTGTTGCACTTCTTCCTCCTGTGAAGCTAGAGAAAAAAGCTTTAGTGGGGTTTCATAAACGTTTTTGATGAAAATTCCATATTAGAATAGAACGGCTGAGTGCTCTCCACAGTAGAATCATCGGGATTTCTTCAAACAGGGTGTCTGTGGAGCCAGACTCGGTCCCTGCTGGACAAAGAGGCAGGCCTGGCACCATGAAAATGAACACGCCTTTGAGATTGCCTGAACCTTCTCTCTCTTTCTCCTACTCCTCTGACACTCGCTTTGAGGATGGTTGTAAATGCAAGAGAGATTGTGGTATAATTCCTCAGACTGGCATTTCTGCCCCCTAGTCACCATTCGATTATCTTCCAAATTGCTGTGTTTCAGAGAGATAAAGATTTTTTATGGCTTGCTGACTTGAAACAGGCACAGGAGCCAGCAGAGATGGCTAAGCGGCCATGCATAGTAATTCCGTTGGTAAATGACAAAATCTTTGTTTGTATGACATTTCCAAAATTACTACAGAAGATGAATCTAAAACACAAAATGTCACATTTGGCATGCAAAACTATCACAATATATTTCAGTATGAAATTCATGGAGGCGTTTAATTTAGAATGTGTTTAATAACTCTTGTCTCTCTGCATCAGTAATCCTGCCTTGAGGTTTCAAAAGATTGTCTTATTTATTCACATGGTGCTAATTTTTAACATATTTTTGGGAACCAAAATATTAAGGTTAAGTCTTTGTTGTTAATTAAGATTTTCTAATTAAACCAAAAATAATTGTTATTCCAATTAGCTTTTAAGTATGACTTGCATAAAAAAAACAAAGGAATTGGAACAACTTTCACTGTTCAACTATGATTTAATTCTAGAAGCACAGAATCTGTATGGAATCAGTATATATATATATATATGTATATGTACATATATATTCTCAAACAAAATAAAATTTTGGTAAGATTAAATTATGCTTCTTGTTGGCTGTGCATGAGTTGGTGGTACTACTAATTGGGTTATCCAAGAGAATAATTTAACTCCACAAATGCCATATCAAAAATGTATGTTTGAGAGGCAGGGGCAGACAGGGAGAGAGGGGAGCGAGAGAGAGACAGAGAGAGAGAGAGAGAGATCCTATTCCTTGATTTGTTCCCCAAATGGCTGCAACAGCTGGTACTACACAGAAGCTGGAGCTAGAAACTCCATCCAGATCCTCTGTGGGGTTGGCAGGAGCCTGATCACTTGAGGAGCAGTGCTGCCTCCACGGCTCTGCCTTGGCAGGAAGCTGAGGTCTGGAATCAGATCGAAGCACAGAGCTCAGGCACTCTGATGTTAGACTTGGCCACAAGTCCAGCCATCCACCCCAATGACATTATTTTTGCTTAAAGCCGAATGTAAGGGTTCTTCAAGGTCAGATTATCCTGAAAACTGTTAGAAATTTATGAGTAGAGACATGTGACTGAATGGCCTTTTGAGTTATCAATAAATCTTGTTGACTTTGAGCAGGAGTCCATTAAAATCTTATTGGTTTATATAAACCTGTCAGCACCTGTTAATGGAAATGGCTTACTGTTCCTTTGGTGCAGGCTGGGACCCACTTGTCCTATTAAACATTCTTAAGTCATGTTCTCCAGTAGCAACAAATTGTTTTTAAGTTTTGGAGTAGAGAATAAACAAGTGCTATTTCCCCTACCCCTTATGTTTTGGTTCTCACAGGAAGCATGGGGGCAAGTTGATGTGCTGAAAGTATGAAGCTAATTCCATGAAGAGTTGAGTCTGCTGTGTTAGCCTGCACAGCTCTTGTCATCAAAGCCAAAGACTCCATGATCAGTGTAGTAGGATATGGCTCTCTTCTTTCAAACTCGCAGTCTGAAACTTACACCACATTCAGCCATCCCCTGTGTCTTAGAAGTCAAGCTGTGTGGTTTTAAAAAATGTTGGTTTTCTGTTAATTCTATCTTATTATAATAGATGAATGGTTTCTGATGTCACAGATCATTAACATACCATGTTTAAAAATCGGCTAAACTTTCCCTCCCATCGTTGGTAGGTTTGCCTTTTGACCCCTTAATTACAAGTCCTGCATCCTTGTCTGTTATCATTGCTAATCCCTGACGATTACAGGTTAAGCGAAAATAATTCTCTGCATTTTGCTCCGCGGAGAAGCCCATCATTGCTAATTGTGTGGTTTTTCCCAGTTCCTGCATAATTCAAGAACTCTGCCTTTTTTTTCATAGGTTGAACAGTCTGCACTGCCTCAGCCTCTTCAAATACAGATCAAATGCATCAGGGGCCTCAAGGACAGGGCTCCCCACGGTTTCTACCTCCTTAGAGCGTCTTTGCTTGATCGGCCAGGAAGCCATGTCTTGCCGTGGTGGCAAACGGAGCAGATGAAGATTCAGTCACATCCAGTTAGGCATGGTGGGAACTTTTACGACGTGGGGTTGTATTTCCATGAAAGCCTCTACGTGGTAAGATGACCCATTGTGTACCCACATGACCTTCTATTTATGTATTTTCCTTGTTCTCCCTAGCTCTCCACCTTTCGTTTCCAGCTGTGTAACTTTAGATTACAAATTTTGTGTAACAAACATGAAAGATTTCATTCACACTTGCGTTTTTGGTGCACATATTCCTTCATTGACCAAATGTCTGATGACACCTATTATGTTTAAGGCATTGTGCAGACTGAAAATGTCATTCATATTTATCAAGAACATATTGTAGATTCTTCTTCTTAAAGGTTCATTTTACTTATCTGAAAGGCAGAGTGATAAAAGAAGAGAGTTCTTCCATAGGTTGGCTCACTTTCTGAATTGCTTCAGCGTCCAAGTTTGTACCAGACCAAAGCCAGGAGCCAAAAACTTCATCCAGATATCCCCCCATGGTGGCATGATCCCCAGTGCTTGGGTTACCTTCAGTTTCTTTCCGAGCTCATCAACAGGGAGTTGGATCAGAAGGGGAGCAGCCAGGACTGGCACAGGTGTTCTGATTTGGGATGCTGCTGTCAGAGACAGTGGCTTCATGAGCTACACTACAATGACAGCCCCTAGTTTCCTAAGTTCTCCTTTTTAGGAGCTGCAAGATGAGGGATCAGTGAAGCATTCATTTTGCATGTGATACATATGTAGATGTGAAAGCAGCCAAGGAAACTGGTTTTGGGAGAGAAGCAAGCTTTGTGCACAGGTTGGAAGAACTGTATAAAAAAACAACTCTGACAGACAAAGCAGAGACTTTTTGATGATGAATTTCCACAGAAGCCAGTGTTGGAGAGGAAGCACTGAGTAGGAGCAGGGAGGTCCTGGGTATAGAGAGGACAGCAGGGATCTTAGCGCATTCTGTTAGCTGGGGGATTCGAGCAGGGAGGCATAGCCTTGTTCTAGAATGTCAGCACTGCAGGAGTGATTCTCCCAGGGAGCCCCAACCCTGCAGAAATGAGAGGGGCTTGAATCAATTTCTGGTCCTTCATCCCAGTGTTGATGTAGTGAATACTGCACATGGGCATGCGTTGCTCACACAGGATTGCCTTTTGCGCTACTCATTTGAATTACTAAAAACATTGTGCGTCAATAGTGGTATTATATCTGAGTCATATTAAACAAAAAGTATTTAAAGTAAGAGGTGTGATTTTTTTTTTTCCTCATGTCCTCTTAGGTCTTAGGTTAAAAGGTACCCTTTTGATTAATCTGATCATGTGGTGTTTCATTAAGGGTAACAATAGCTTCTTCATTTACATATGTTTTGGTGCATGCATTTAGTCTGGCTATTAAATGACCAGCTGAAAAAGCTTAAGTGGAAAGTGTAGCTGTAAAAATGAAATATTCTGTGCCCAGCATGATAGCCTAGCGACTAAAGTTCTTGCCTTGCACACACTAGGATCCCATATGGGCACCAGCTCTAATTCTGGTGCTCCACTTCCCATCCAGTTTCCTGCCTGTGGCCTGGGAAAGCAGTCGAGTATGGCCCCAAGCCATGAGACCCTGCACCTGCGTGAGAGACCCAGAAGAAGTTCCTGGCTTCTGGCTTTGGATCAGCTTAGCTCTGGCTACTGAGGCTGCTTGGGGAGTGAATCATCAGACGGAAGATCTTCTTCTCTCTTCTCCTCTCTCTCTCTCTAACTTTCCAATCAAAATAAATAACAGATCTTAAAAAAGAAACATTCTGTGTAGATCTATACACAACAAATCTAAGATATCATTATTAACTTTCCATGTTTAAGAAAGAAATTAATTTTTAACCTTCATTTTCTACCCTAACCCCTTAACTTTTTAACTAAAAAACCTTGAGGACACTACTCCTGTTTTTAAGCTTTTTAGCCTTTTTTTTTTTTAACTAAGCGACAATTGTGAAGTGAAATGTAATATTCTTAGTAAAGCAAAATAAGTCTACAGGAGTCACAGCTTTTAAAAATAATTACTGAATTCTAGATGACCACATAATTGTTTGGAAGTTGAGAAGGATCAAAAATTAAAAATCATCTACTATTGGTAGCCATGTGCTAAATAGATATTTAAAGAATGTCGCAGCTTAAGCTTAAGTCATATATCTGTAAACAGCTGAAGATATGGTTTAAAGACATGTTAGCAATGGTCTTTTAAAAACTAGAATTTAAACTCTTCACGAGGAACAAACTTGTCTTAGGGTGACAAGATTCATGAATGACACAGCCAAGCCTCAGTTGGCTCATTTATAAAATGAGAATGCTGATACCTACTTACAAGAGGTATGTGGGAAATCACAGTGCCTAGAAATATGCCATGCTAATGCACAGTAAGAATTTTGTCTTCTTCTATTATTATTTTTATAATTATGCTGTATCTTCAGTAGCGAAGCCCATACAGTGTTACCCACTGGACTTTTCACTTAATTAATATAATGAGTGCGTATATTTTCAGATAACTTTCAAATTAACCTTTGGTTGAGAACAATGTAGGTTAACGATTTTCTTTCTCCAATAAGTGATCCCAAAGGCCTTGTTAAGAAGCCTGGGTATATGTGAGAGGTGTGGGTCTAGGCTGGTTGAGGAGATGACTTTTCCCATGGGGCAGCCACTGACAGCCATAAGTGGAAGATGGGGACAGGTGCCAAGCAAGCATCAGGCATAGGGCAGTCCCAACACAGAAGTCTTTATCCCCATCATTTGCCTAGAGAAATTCCAATAATATGATGGCAGTAGCAAGAAAGTAGTTAACGCTTTTCTAAAAAAGTAGGGTCCAATCAGTACCTAATTGTTAACTACATTCTCTTTGTACATTTTAATCAAGTACAGAAATGTTTTAAGCATGGATCTAAGCTATAGAAATATATTCAGAATTTTTTTTTGAGCCACATCTGTCTGTAACTGTCTCACATCGCAAAGCCATATACAGTGTTTTTCTTCCTGTTATTGTCCATTTAGATGTCCATCCTCTAGGCTCCTCTTACTAGAGTATAGATCACGTTTCTCAAGAGGTTGTGGGAGCTGTGAAATAATGGTCCCATGCTACAGAGGTTATAGATAAAATGACAGGAGCGACCAGGGACTGGAGAGGTACCCCAAGGACATCCTCAGACATAGGATCAGAATTGGTAAGGGAGTGGAATCACAGGAGTGTATATAGTGTTCTGAATTGAATTAAGTCTGCAGGGAAAATAGGGACCAGCAATTCTCCCAATACAATACATTTTCCCTTCCTGACAGCTTCAACAAAGAATGTCTTGAAATAGTATGAAATAGCAATCCCAAATTTATTCTCCTGTGTCACAAACAAAAACAAACAAATAATTACCTCCTGCCACAGTTGAGGAAAATTTACTCTTTAACAGTCTGACAAAATGTCACTGAATTACATCTATCCCTCGGTATCACCTAGAAAAATACCAGATTCCCCAAAGAAACCCACTAGGCTATTTTGCATTCAGTGCGTGTGAGAAAAGTACAGAATTCAGGACCAAATAAAAGCAAGAAAGTCACCAAAACATCCAGAATTTGACAGGAAACAGAAGTCGTCGGAGGCTTTTTGCTTTCAGAATAAAAATGCTGTTCCTCAAAATCTTGTGCATTCCACTGGGCTCTTCCCAATCACAATCAGTTTTCTCGCTAACCATACACTTCTGCCTGCCAGTCACTCTGTTGGCTGTTTGGGGGAGATTGACACGTAAAACAGCATGCTTTCAAGCAATACGCTTTCATCGTCACAGGAATATGCTCACGGCAACACATTGGTGTGCACTGAGTATGCTATTGATAGAGGGGTTTTTAAGATATTTGCTTCAACATATTTAAAACACAAGTCTAAGACGTCTTCAATAGCTCCTATTCCCTGAGTTGGAAATAATGGCTTTACCAAGATCATTGAAGATTGCATGGCTTCTTACATGGAAAGACTCGCTGGTCTACTCCTGTGCAAAACCTAGGAATTGAGAGGGCATGATCAAATTAAAGGGTAAGTGCTAATTACAAAATAAGGACTGGGTCTTAAGAAAAATACCTAGACCCCTGTGAAATTCCATTGCTAATGGACCTTGCAAAGAGAGTACCATTTTATAGCATGATGGATGGTTTATTTCGGCATCAAGCTGGGCCAAGGGACAAACATAGAAGGTTAAGTGAAGGGGTTACTTATCTAGGACTTTGATAAAGTACCTAAATGAGGCAATGGATACATGGTTAACATGAAAAGTCTTACTCCAGACATGCACAGTATCACTTCTTGAGGTGGTTGTCTTGTCTGAAATAATTGTACATCTTAAATAAGTCTTCATGCATTGCAAGATAGAGCTGGTAAAATAAAATATGTTAATCGACTAGTTAAGTCTCAGTTACCTCATGTAAAATGAGAGAATAACAGCTCTCTTATTTGAGCCAATTAAGAATCATATGAAGTTATAAACTCTAAAAGTAGATTGATTTTGAGTGTTTTGTTAGAATTCTTCGGATTATTCCTTAGATTTCTTTTTTTTTTTTTAAGATTTATTCATTTTATTACAGCCAGATATACACAGAGGAGGAGAGACAGAGAGGAAGATCTTCCGTCTGATGATTCACTCCCCAAGTGAGCCGCAACGGGCCGATGCACGCCGATCCGAAGCCAGGAACCTGGAACCTCTTCCGGGTCTCCCACACGGGTGCAGTGTTCCAATGCATTGGGCCGTCCTCGACTGCTTTCCCAGGCCACAAGCAGGGAGCTGGATGGGAAGTGGAGCTGTCGGGACTGGAACCGGCGCCCATATGGGATCCCAGGGGTTTCAAGGCGAGGACTTTAACCGCTAGGCCACGCCGCCAGGCCCTCCTTAGATTTCTTAATGGAAACTTACATGTTATCTATTTTTCACCCTGGACATATCTCAGATGGAACAGTGCCTTCCTTGTGGATAATACTTACTCACAGACAAAATTAGCCACCAAAATACATCTTTTGATTTTTTTTCTTCTAGTGACTAAATATTCTGTTTGTATCCGTTCACCAATGTACCATAATCATGAATCAAAAGCCTGTTTTATTTTTAAATTCTGTTCCAAACATACCTGGACATACTCAGTAAGACAGGAGAAAAAGGTGTTTAAATGTGTAAGCGCTAAAAGGTAAAGAGCTTCCTGGGTTCCAGAAATGAGATCCAGAGAGGGAAGTGGACAAAGGAGCTTGGCTGCCTGAGAGAGGGCGCAGCAGGTTTCCCACCATGTTGACCTAGAAGTTTGGATTTCAACAATGGTACATGAGATGAAGCTCTGGTTCATTAGGGATGGAGTGTTGAAAGAGTCTTTCGACACATACATTTAGGATTCTGACGATGTATCTAGGGTTAGAAGATTAGTTGCCTCTTGGGATGTGTCCCACATAGGAGAGCCAGTTGAAGTCCTACCTCCGGGGCTTTAGAACCAGAGTCCTGCTAGCTCAGTTGTTTGGGTTCCTCCTGCCCATGTGGGAAACCCAGAAGGAGTTTTAGGATCCTGACTTTGTCCTGACACCACACGAGTTGTTGAGAACATTTGGGGAGTGAATCAATGTATGGAAGATCTTTTCTCCCTCTGCGGTTCCAAGTAGACGAAAATAATTAAATAAACTAACATTTAAAAGATGTTTAAAAGGGATAAAGAAATCCTATCATTAAATCAGAAGATCTTTTTGTGACAGAGAAAATTAAAAGAAAAACTTCATCTTTTGGTAAGCTCTTTCAAATCTGAGTTTCCTTTGGTAAACTTCAGTAGTTTCTATAATAGAAAAAAATGTAGTAACCAAAATTAAACATTTAGAAGATATACGAAAATAATTCAAAAAATTCATATAACTATTTGGTGAAATTCATGCATGTTTTTTTCAAGATATATATTTTCTTTGGCCTTATTATAATTATTTTTTGTAGATTTGTTTATTAGAAGGGCAGAACAGCAGAGTAGGAGGGGGGAAGGAAGAAGTATGGGAGAGAAGGAGAGAGAGTCAAAGCGGTGTCCTTCATCCACTACTAGTTCATTTCCCAAGAGCTGTTAGGACCCAGACTGTGGCAGGTGGAAGCCAGGGCTTAGAACTTCATCCAGGTCTTCCCCATGTGTGGCAAAGGCCCAGACATTTAGACCTTCTTCCCTTCCCTTCCGACGAGCAAGCAGAGAGATGGGTCAGAAACAGGGCAGCCAGGACTCAAACCAGTGCTCATGTGGAATGTGGCATTCAAAGTGGCAGCTTCAAGGCTGGTATTCAAAAAGAGCTCCTTGTTCTGCATCATGCAGAAGATTAGAGAAGACAAGATTATCTGAGCAGAGAACTGTCAAATTGGAAGCCACAGTTGAGTTAATGTCATAGACACCTGCACTAAGAGGTGAGAAGAGAGTGAAATGACTTTATCGATTTAAAAATAAACAGAAGGGAGTCTAACATCCATTTTATGCAGTTACCAGAAACAGAAAATACAAGCATTGGAGGGAACTATAATAGATATCAACTTGGCAACTTCATGGAGTAGACAGACCACTGGAGGAGGAAGAGTTCTGATCAGGGCAAGGTAGGAGCAATCTACATGGACAATTACAGCAAACCTGCCAAGAGTATTGGAAACAACTGGGCAGGAAATCAAGGATTCTCTCATTTAAGAGGTGGGGTGGAGGTGCTTCAAGCACAGATATATTTGACTAAGAAGGCGCTATTATTTTCCTAAGGCTGCCATAAGACAATGTCACATACTTTAGGCTAAAAAGAACAGAAATAAACTGTCTCGCAGTTCCAGAGGCCAGGACTCCACCACCCAGGTCTTGACAGCCTCACAGCCCTGTGTCTTTCTCCTGGCTGTGCAGAGACACCTGTGCAATCCCTACCTGTTTGCTTCACCTCGTATCCTTCGGTGGGTCAGCCTGTCTGCCCAGCTTTCCCTTTTGTGTAAGGCTAGTAGTCATATGGAGTAGGGTGCACTGTAAGTGACCTCATCTTAACTCGGTCTACTCCAAGAAGACCTTATTTCCAAACAAGGTCATTTTCTGGGATCCTGGGGATTACAACTTCAACATAACACAAGTCAACTCACAACCAATATTCTCTTAACGGAACTTCATGAAACGAACTAATAAAACCTGTCTTTCAAAGAACAAAGACTTCAGGAACCGATGATAGATTTGCACTTGTGAAATGTCTACATGTGAATACTTATTTTACAAGGGAATGTTTCTAAGAACAAGGGGCATGCTCTTTGTTTTCATGTTCACGTACTTCACAATGCAGACTGAGGAGAATACTAATGCTTGCCAACCTTCTCTCTGCCTAGGTGTGGTCTTTTTACGTAAGTTTAACAATTGTAGGGAATTAGAAGAATGGGCGTGGCAAATGCTTAAATGGTTATATGATTTGCATAATTAAATGATTGTTTCTCTAATTAGCTCAATGAAAATTCAATATCAGAGTCAGGGGAATATGGTATTTCTGCTTTTCATGGGACAGCACAGAACGGTCACCTAAATGAGTCACACTGTGTGAAAATCCTTCTTGTTTATAATTAACTTGAAAAAAGTTAAAGAAAATGCTATCACAAGAAGGCACCATGTTAGCAAAATGCTTTTTAGGATAAATGCTCAGATCCTTGAATTTGGAAGAAAGGTTAATTTTCTTCAGTTGTCCTTAGCTTTTAGTATATTAAAATAACCACGTTTTTAGGGCTGCATGGAGGATGAAAGAGAAAATGTGTTAAGATAGTCTTAAAAAATCTGAAGTAAGTTATAAATCAAGAGTTATGCTGATTATTTTTCTATCACTGATTTACTTTCAGTATCATCTTTTTTCAAAATTCTGTTATTGAACTTTGGCAATAGTATCTGAAAGAACTTTCTGACAATTATTAGAATTGTTGCACTTATAATTGTCATTTTTCATTGAGTAGAAAGATCAACCAACGTTTAAAAAATGTACAAATGGTAGGTTAAAGATGCAAAACCAGCAAAATTCAAGCCAAGAACATTGACTAATGAATTTTTAAAAATTCTTGAAAGTCATGTACTCAAGTTTGGGCAAGCCCGAGGCAATCTTGATACATGTGACCTTATACCTCTGCATGGAGCAGGTAACCCATGCTGACTGAATTTGCTAACATTACAGCATTATTTTTTTCTGTAAGATGTGAAATTCTGGAATGAATTTCTCTTCCTGCAAAGCTAGTAGTGTCATCTTGGAACCATAACGCCAAGTGACTTCATCAAATCTCAACACCTCCCAAAGAACTCATCTGCAAAGGTGCTTAATATATGAATTTAGGGATTTAACTTTCAGGGGACTTGTTAAACCTATAATAGAAATCTTGTTCTTACAGTCTTACGTCATTGTGTTAAAAGAAAAACCCAATGTGGAAAAGGCAAGAGGTAAGGTCCTGTGAGAGCGCCTAAGCAGAGGTGAACCTTCCATTGATTCCTACAGTTTCAAGGCACTTGAGTGATGTCTTGTGTGCTTTTACTCTCAGTCCAACAAACAGCTCAGTAGCTGCACTAGGTATCATGTGGGGCAGGTGAGTTATGCTTTAATTCCTGACCCACATCATTGGGAAATAGAGGGAACACTGTATCAAGCTAAGTTTTGCTTAACTTGTTATAAATCAACTGATAGTTGAAGAACTTCGTCTCATGTACTGAGTAGTTCTGTATCGAGTGTTGGAGTGATGTGGTCAGGACCCTAGGACCAGGATAGCTTCTACAAACTAATTCCTTGACAGAGAAAAGTAAAAATCATCTCATTTCTATATTGGGATTTGAACTTCCCAAATGGTGTTTAGCTTTTTCAGCAAAATGACTTATCCTTGTAAACACTGTGTGCATGTTGAAAGGTGGGTGTGAGAGATGGGAATAGTCCAGTAGCGGACAGTCACAGAGTTAGGACCTGCCTGCAGTTCCCATGGAGACTTCCCAGGGAAGAGACTTCCTAGAACGGAATGTGATTAAGTAGTATTTGGAGAGAGAGTCTCTAAAAAGAGATGTTAAGATGAAATCATCAACGGGAACCCTAAGTCAGTGTGATTGCTAGCCTTGCCAGAAGAGATTAGGGCACAGACACATGGCAGTAAGATCATACCAAGGCCACTGGAAGAGACAGCCATGGAGAAGCCAGGAGGACCTAGTGCTGTTGACACCATAATTTTTGATTACTAACCTCCAGAATCGTGAGAATAGAGATTTCTGTTGTTTGAACCAACCTTCGGTTCAGCATTGTAACAGCTCTGACAGCCCAACCCCAGGGTCCCATGTAACACTGAGGACAACAAATGTTTTCTTCTGGTGGGAAATAAACAGCAACAGAAGACTTGGAGGTTTGTTTGTTTTAGAACTAATGCATAGCTTTGGCATCAAGAGGAGTTGATTTTGTGCTCGAGGGAGGGCTGGGACCCCATATTTTTGGGTAGTCATGCTTTTGGTAGAAGGTTTTGGTAATAGTCTTGGGTTATACATAGGTAACTCGGAAGTTTCAGAAGAAAGCTGGCTTCATCTCGCTGGGCTATCAGATTGTATCATTAGAGGATAAAATTTTAAGAAGTGTCTCAACAAGTTAATATTTATGTATCAGTGTGAACAGTTATCATTATTATAGCAGTAGATAAGTGCCATTTTTTTCCCCACTGGAGGGAAATCCAATATGAAAAAATGACAACTTTTCAAACATGACATTTAATCCATGCATGTAAATCAAATTGAGAATCTATTATTCATTATTTAAAAGGTGGCATATTTTTATTACACTGAAAATGATACAAAATACTGTGAAAATTTTAATGCCGTTTCTTGAAAGTGTAAGACACGTATTATGTAGTCATCTAGCTGATACTGGCATTCATTTTAAAATATAACTGTGGAATTAATAAATTTGAAGTTTTATGCCTTAAAAAAAGAAAGCTTGATTTCAGTGAAACAGGGACATTTTTTTCTATTCAAAGCTTCCAAAAACACTGACGATGGTAAAGCCCTTCGCAACAGCTCTGATTCTAATATGAATACAAAGAATATCGTTCATACTCGTGTCATTATTCGTCATGACCACAGTGTCTTCCCTCAAGTGCTCTCTGAAAACTGCATACATCAGAAATTGATTAAAATGACCTAAAATATTAATTCTTCAAATATGATGAACCCAACACTTTGCAGGAGGTTATTTTCTGAGTGACATTTAATATCTAAGAACAGAAATGATTTTAATAACTCATGGAAAGGAGTATTTCTACAGTATCTGGAGCCTGGCATGATTGCTTTGATTGATTATTGGTTATTGCAATTTAAATGGAACGCCCTAGAGTTTACTGTATTGGGTGGCTCTGGGAAACTTCTTCTTGTGTCAGCAGGAACTAGGCCCTTCCTGTGCTTTTCTCAGAGGTCATATCTGCCGGTGAAGCGGACTCCAGAGGTCAGAGAAGTTTGATTGCAAGTGGGTTTTCCAGAACGTCATAGAGGGTCACGGAGCATCTGAGCTCAGGAGTGTTCTCTCTTAACTCACCTGCTAAGGAGAGTCTCACTGAACCATACATTCATCTCTGCAAGGCACCTTGCTCTCTTTTTGCTGACGCCAAAATAATAAACACACAAAAACTGGACCCAAGCCATAGCAGGAACAAGCATCTTTAGAGTGATTGACTGCTTGCTAACATTCAACGTTTGGGGAAAATTCCTTAAACTTCCTGGCCTTAGTTCCCCCATCTGTAAAACTGGAACATAAGACTGGAATATAATTCGCAACAAGCATTAAGTTATGTCACGTGTAAACTTTTCTGTGTAGCAGTTACATGTAGGCAATCATTAGTCATAATAGTCATAATTTATGTTAGATGAATTTTCTTCTCTTTCGTATATCAGATTTCTTCAAGCCTTTCAAAATGTTCCTTCAAGAAGCCTTGGTCAATCTAGTCTTGATTCTCTCATTTGAGGAAACGGTTGACACCAAGTTTGATGCCCGTTGGCCTGTAAGCTTTGCTACTGAATGTTCTGAGAAGTTCCACGGGCATTGGTACATAAAACCACTTTATTAATGTTCTCACTTGTTCTCCAACTGGAGACGAAGGGTGTCCTCTACTGATTGCCTGCAGGGCATCCTGCAGTCTTACACATGGAACACACACTATCACTGCAAACTTCATAACATCCGACCCATTGTTAACTTGCTTTGCTGGTAGATGTTCACTTGCTCAGAGACTTCAAGCTAAGATTCAAAGCCAGAAGTGAATGGCTCCACAAACACCAATGTTTACAACCCACTCAAAAATAAAAAAAGGAGCAGGAACCTATACCTTTACTTCCATATCTACAAATTAATCACCCATTCCCACAAGTTGTCTCTTTCTCTATTTTTTTCACATTCCCATACATTATATGTATATATTTTTTTTTCTGGAGGAGTTTCTATTACTAAAGACGCATTCTTTCTCTTCAGTCTCTCCTTTATGTCCTTGCAATGACAGGTTCTGCATCATATATTACATATTTGGGAAGGAGGCTGTTCTAACTCAAGAAATTGGCAGTACTTACTTACTCTGAAGAACATTGAACTTGTCAGTACCAGAATGAAAACTTCTGAGAGACTTTGCTTTGTTTTTATCTCTCTTAATAAATGATTTTTAAAGATGCATGAACAAGTCTAAGAATTCCAAGAATCATACAGATATCCTCAAAGAGACAGCTAGGGGCTGCCTTTTAATTCGAATTTTCTCAAACATTAAAATGTTTCAATGTTTTATAAAGAGTCACGTCTTAAGTTTTATGAGGACTGCTTTCCAAAAGCCATAAATTCGTCTTTGTCCTCTGTGTGTCTTCTCTGCATCCAATGTATTCAGAGTTAAGAAATGCCCTAGTTACAAAATAGTAGCTCTTGTTCACTTGGCATGCAATTCAACAACCAAATCATTTTGAATTCTCTGAAGAGGAAGAACTTGCTGCTATATTTGAACTCACTCACATTCAGAGGGAATAAGTTTTAATATTTCGACATCTATACAAAATGCCTTACAACTACTTTTAAGGCATTGATTCTCCCATGAACACCAGGAGAAGTCACGAAGGACTGAGGAAGGCAAGGAATTTCTTCAAGGTCACACAGCTTTTAATTGCAAAGGAGAAGCCTGGGTATCTCACACTATCCACCTGCCTCATACAGTAGTCTATGACTTTGAACTGTTGAGTATCCAACCTTGTGATGGTGGCAGATTGAGACCAGAGTCAAGGATCCAAAAAATGTCTGTGTAGTTACTTGTATGTCATATCATGCCAAAACCCTTCTTCCAGGCTTCCTTTGTGTTTAGGTCTCTGTTACATCTAGAATAGAATTCAAATAATTTTCCCAGACCGTCCCACTTTATGTGACCTGACTTCTTCCCACTCTTACATTTTATTCCATTCAAAGACAATGGCTTACAAATTTCATCCTGGCCTCAGTTACATTCTCTGAACATTCTGAGCCTTTAGCTGCAGTCATGGATTTCAGGCATGCTGTCTTTCTCCTCCTCAGAAGTTGGCACTGCAGCTCAGAGGTTCAAAGTTGCTTTCGAGGTTCCTCACAGTTTCATCCCTCTCCCGTCGTCTTGTGCATCATTATTCATTTACAGTATTTTAATATCTCTGGTAATAGGTTAGGGGTTCATCACAACTGACAGATTTTGATTGAATGATCGATTGCTGTCTCCCTTACCAGATTATAGTATAATGAAAATGAAAGCTTTTTTATATTGTTTTGATACTCTGCTTTGATGCATAAGCACGCAGTGGCTGTTGAAGGCTTGCGTGTGAGTGAGTGAGGGAAGGAAGCAGTGAAGTGTAATTGGCTTTTTGGAATAGTCAGAGGAAAATATGGTAGCCAGAGAAGCATGAACCAGTCATTGCTTTCCTGTTTTTCAGCAACCTGTAAAATGGGCTCACACCAACCTAACAATCAAATGTGGAATTATGCCTGGAAGAGCTTTGCAAAATTAAAAAATTGTTCAGCCTCAGTGCATTGTGGACTGCCCAAAGGGGGAAATGTTGATTAGCAGTTATTGCCAAAAGTTTTCTGCTTTCCAAATGATGTATTTACATGCTCCTGGTAAAACCATTTGTGGCTAATTTGTTGGTCTTTGATCTAATCAGGCTGCAGATGTTCCAAAATGCCATCTTTTTGTGCACTGAGACTCACTCACTGGGGTTTGTAAAAGTAATGGGCTGTGCCCAATTTTTCCCCAATGTGTTTAATTCTCAGGGACAATGAAAGGAAAGATCTGTCTTTTGCCTAACAAGGAGAAACTGAAGGAAATTTCAACTTTTTGTTTTAACAGTTGAAATGAAAAAAAAAAAAAAAAGGAAGGGGGGGAAGAATCCCAGAACTGATTTTTTTAAATTAAAATATTCAATTAGATTTTTCTATCTCCCTAGAGTGAAATGTTCTTAGTTGAACATTTCAGTAGCTTGTGAATAGATGAGTTATGACATATTGAGGTTGAGGTCAGGTAATAGAACTACAGTATAATGAGATGATATACTATATATTTCCTCTTGATTCGCTCATCTTTGATGGGAAATAGTGAAAAATGTCAGGTTGGCTAGTCAGTACTTATTCAGGTAAGACTGAGATTTTACACAGAAAGCCATGGAAGTCAGTCGAACATACAGGTTCCTGGATGTCCCAGTCCACCTTGCTTATCTCTGATTTGCTATTGAAGACAGAAGTATCACTTGAGATTTTATCTCACCTGGTTGGAATTCAGTCTCAAGCCCTAGTTCAGATTTATTGATTTTAAGATAAACATGCAGCCCAAAATTCTGCATTTTTAATAAATACCCTGGGTAATTCTTATACAAACTAAATTTGGAGGCACTGCTAGTTTTAGGCATTAAAGACATCACGGTAGAAATCTTGGTGTGTTCAAATGAATAACTCGTTTTTTTTTTTGGAGAGCATGAAGTTAACTCAAGGACTTCAGATTTTGAAATTCATACAGTTATACCTTTTACCCAAAGCAGTTTTTAATTTAGATATCAATTTGTAAACTATCCGATGAGTGTTGCCTTTCATAAAGACTTAATCATCAAGGATCCTGGATAAAGGGTTGTGTGGAGGGGTGTGTATGTGTGTGTGTGTGTGTGTGTGTGTGTGTGTGTGTGTGTGTGTGTGTGTATGGCAAGGGGAGTGGTTTGGAAAGCTTTACTGCTGTCTTGAATGTTTGACATCCACAGCAACAATGCTGGTGACAATGGGTTGTTTTCAGAACCTCTAGAAAAAAGAGCCCTAGTTCCTCTGTTTGTAGGAGACATGATGGGATGGCTTGGAGTTCTTCCACCACTCATCGAAGGTAGGCTGGCCCATGTCAGCCCTTCCAACCTTCAGGGAGCGTCACATGACTGACTGCAGATCAGAATGCTTAAAATCAAGTTCAACCTCATTCTTCCTCATTTGTTTTTGTGCCCTTAGATCAAATCTCTTTGAATCAGCTGTGCTATCCGTCAAATGGAGTCCCTGATAAAATCTACCCCATAGAATTACTATGGCAGTTGAACTGCAGAGGTTAAAGTATTTAACAGAGTGCCTTGCCATTAGTGAATACATGCTAACTGTGCATATTTTATTAATTTTAGGACTGGAGTGTTAAAGAGAAATCAATGACCTAAAAACAAGGGCTTTGAGCTATTCTGTGTGATTGGTTAGTACTGGTTTTCCAATGAGGTGACACTTAAGAGTCTCTGTCTTCCATTCAGACGCGATTGCAGTTAGAACTGGTGATACTCTTAGTCCTTGAAACTTGTCAAAGCATGTCTCCAAGAAAAATAACGTTCTGTTAGCCCATAACAGAAAGACAAGGGATTTAGCTTACTTGCCTGTTTATCATCTTGGCTAGGAGGATAGAGAAGAAAATGATACTTCTATGAAACGCTCAGTGGATGATTGAAGGTATCTTGTACTGGAACACTCACTTGCCCATAGATGTCTTCCTCAAAAGAATTATTTTTTGTTATACTGTGAATTAAATATGCTAAATAGCTTTTAAAAGTGCTATGAAATATTTGCTCTGTGCTGTTAGATATGGAGATACGATTTAGTTCACTTTCCATTGTTTGTATCAGCCATCGACTCCTCTACCCTCCCCTACTCCAGCACTTTATATACAGTGAAACAAGATCTAGAAATAGTAAATACATCACTTATTCTATTGATAAATGGGCATGAGATCTCTCAGTTGTCTGATGCCAAAGGTCATTCCCTTAACCACTGTGACGCATAGCTTCCTTTTAACTTTGGTAAGTCATTACTAAGTTAATTACCAAGTTTGTTATTAAAGAAAGATTGAGCAGTTGGGGTAGAAATAACCTACATATAAACTCTGGGGACTACAAGATGCATTTAGAACGAATGAAATGTCCCAGGGACACACTGTAGAACTTGTGAGCAATTTACACTGGCTGATATTCTGCTAATCTGCTCAAGTATTGTGTAGGTATATATGTTCTTTTAGCTTTATCTCTATGCTGACAAAGGTCTTTGATCTTATATCCAGTGACTTAGATCATTGACTTTTCTGTTCTCCTGGTCCATGTCTGTAGAAGGATCAGTGCTGGACGTAAGTAAATACAAGTCAAAGCCAACAAATGAGTCCAAGCAACCTTGGTTATCTGATAGCAATCAAATACAGCAGTATCTCCGTGGCTGTCCACAACAGATGCTTGCCACCGACAATCCACATCCACTTTGGGAAAATGGAAACTTCTGCAACATCCATTCTTACGCTAGAGCAAAGGCTAGGCCACCAACTAAGATGCTGCTTTTCATTCGTTACAAAGAAGATGACAAGATGTCACTGGAGAGTTTAGAACCAACCACACTCTTCTGGCCCAGAAGTGATGTTGCATTCATTCACAGATCAATGGCCAGAACCATTCAAATGTACCATCCAGCAGAGACACGGACAGGGGTTCTACCTTGTGCCTAGGAAGTAAGAGACTGGAAAATCTTGGTGAGTGGAATTAATGGGCCGCTGCTGCTCAGGAGGCAAACTGACTTTCTACTGATCAGAGCTGTTATATATTATGGAGATATGAAATTGTGAAAAATTCACTATTTGTCAAAACAACTATCATATATCTTCTCATCACTTCATTAGATAATATGTATCCCACCACAAAATTTTTCAAAGTGTCTTTTTCTGAGTTACTACATATTTATAACTCTTTAGCCAGGCTGCTCTACCTGCTATGCATGTGAGTACTGAATTTTGGGGCCAGTCTGGAGGGGTTCTAGAAGGCCACCCTGAACAGGACAGAGCACCTGCCCTCATGTTAGAGTCAGTCTTGGGTGGGCCAGGAAAGGTCCCAACACCCATGGCTGCAAATGAGAGCTAGACCTGGGGAATAACCTAATAAGGATTCAAGGGGTTTCCTTGACTGGGTCACTGTACCCCTGGTACATGTGAATGCTGAGACTAGGGGCAGGCCAGGCTGCAGTGCTGTAATCATCGGTCAAGTGAGAACAGGGACTGGAAGCAGAGGGTTCTGGAGTGACTCACCCTCTTACACACCAGGTGGTTGCACTGGATACATACGGAAATCAGAACTGGCTGGCAATGATATGGACCAGATTGTTGCACTTGCTGGGGCATGTGAGACTCAGAGCTAGGCGTGGGCCATATTTAGTGTTGTGGTCAGAAGTGGGCTCCCTGATGACAAGACTGTCATTGGCAGGATTCCTAATCTCACTGAACATCTAACAGACATGTGGTCTGGTCTTAGAACACGTTTTCCAAGATCAGCTCACCTCCATTGCTGATTCCAGTTAAAAAATGAAGAACATACCTAGATTATACATGAAAGGCAAGATAACTGGCTGCTATTATCCAAATAAAGACCTCAAGTGTCTGATCACAGAGTGGAAAGAAAAGCAACTGGGCATAAAATCTCAGTCCAGATTCCATAGAATGCAACCAACCCTCTGGCCATTCTGAGGTAGCCATGGACAATCAGTAGGCCTCAGTGCTTACACAGAACAAACCACGAAGAGTCTGTGCGAGGACAGACGGAACAGTCACCTCATACGTTATGAGGCCAACGGTGTCTTAGAGCAATCAAGATGATGTGGTGGACACAGCAATTGTCACTGAAAGGAAAGACCCAGCATAAGAGATCTCCCAGATGATGGTCAGAATTAGAACGAATATGCAGCAAGCTTAGGCCACACCTGTCATGCTCTATGTTGCTCTTACCCAACCACCACTCAGTAACACTCTGAGGAGATTCTCTCTTCAACGTCTTTGAGGCAGTTTTAAGAGCCATCTTCATCCTTAGAACTAAAGGATCAGTGCAGCCTCCCCCTCGCTTCTCCATCGCCCCTCACCCTACAGACACAGGAAGGAAGGCAAAACCATTTTTCTCACTCACCCCTTTCCAACCTCCCCATTCCAACTTGTGGCCCACACAGGTCTGTAATCCCTTTATTTATAATGAACATTTAATTTTTTAAAGTGAAATCTTTTTTTTTAATAATGATGTAATTATTTCTTATTGGAAAGGGAGATCAGAATTACAGAAAGGAGAAACAGAAAGATCTTCTATCCACTGGTTCATGGACCAAAAGGTGACAACGGCTGAAGCTGAAGTGATCCGTAGCTAGGACCCAGGAGTTTCTTCTGGGTCTCCCACATGGGTGCAGGGTCCCAAGGCATTGGGCCATCCTGTACTGCTTTCCCAGGCCACAGGCACAGAGCTGGATGGGAAGTGGAGCAGGCAGGGCACAAACTGGCGTGCATATGGGATCTTGGTGCTTGTAGGTGAGGATGTAGCCATTGAGCCATCATAGCAGACCCTGTAAATAAAATCTTAACATTTCTGTTCAATTAAAGATTTTTCCACTTAGGATAGAAAGAAGAATTTCTGGATGATTTGGGTGCCCCCCAAACAGTAGACTTTGTGTTTGTGTCTTGGGGAGGCTGCCATTTGGGAACATTGGCAGTGATTATTTTGACAATGCTTAGTATTAGTGTCTGCACGTGTTATATGTGTTACTAGATATTTAATAGGGAATAAAACAATGAAAGTTACATAATGGTGAGGTCATGTTAAGATTTTCAATGCACTGCTATGGTATTGGAATCATTAGGGTCAAGGTTATATTATGACATTAGTTATGCAAGAAATAGCCTAGTAAGTCACAGAACATGGAGTTTATAATTAACCAGTTTCTACAATCCTTTTGTTCAGTGTAAGTGATAAAAGTAACTGGAGGTGATCAGAGGGCATAGAAAAGACATGGGCAAAGATTTTCTCTACTATGTTTAGTAGTTCATAAGACATTCAAGCTTTCATAAGAAGGGAATGAATGGATACTTCTGGACAGCCAGGAGAGAACTCTTCCTTTTAGGTTTATTGAACTTCCATTATTAAGATTTTTCTGTTCACCTTTGATTTTCATCAATTTGACTTTGTCACTTCTACTTATAGTTTATTTTTTCTGATCTTCATGTTATAGATTGATATATTTCATGAAGTGGGGGAAAATTCCTTCATTATCTCTTCCAATACTATTTTCTGCACTGCTGTATTTTTCTTCCTCTTTGAGGATCCCAATGACGCTACACACAGTTCTCTGGGGCTGTGATTCATTTTTTTTTATTCTGTTTCCCTTTGTGACTCAGTGGGGATAATTTCTATCAACCTGCCTTCAAATTCACCTGATACCACTGTGTTGTGGCCAGTGAGTGACTATGTAACTTTAATATTTTACAGGTCTGCTCTAAAACTTTTCTTAGAGTTCTCTCCTGAACTGTTCAATCCATTCACCAATGATTTTTCATCTAAGCCTTTATTTTTCTATCCTAAGTATAATGGTTATTTAAAACTTTTGATCATTTCAACCTCTGGATCAACTGTGGTTCAATTTCCTTTGACTAATACTCTTTGGTTTATGCTTCCTAATTCTCCGTGTCTTTGGATGTCCTGTGTGTGTGTGTGTGTGTGTGCGCGCGCGCGCGTGTGTGTTTCTTCATTCTGTAACAGAAGATTGTAGGGAATCACATACCATTTGATATTTCCCCATGAGGGATTGATGTGTTTACTAATACTAGTGAATAAGCTAAGGTCAGGTTGGATGGGAACTCAAGCCGGTTTTCACTTCTTACTAGTTTTCAAGGCTTTATAGTATCAAAAGACCCTCCACTTGCGTTGAGCATCATACCCAAGATTTGTGTAATCATGAGATGATTTTGTGGATCTGTGCTTTCCAATCCTTCTCCGAGGCTTTTGGGCCACCAGTAATCTCTGTTTGCCTTCATTCACAGACACAATTGCTCACATGCTGTTGAGAATTTATGAATTTTGTAAATTCAGAACTGATAGAAGGATGTGTTTTGCATTCAAGAGCTTCTAAGTGTTCCACATGCCACCTTATCCTGATATTGTTAGAAGTCCAGCAGGTTTCTCCTTTCTGCTGGAAAGGTTTGCTTCTTCACCCTTTCCTGACAGTAGGTCAAGTGGAAATGACAAATCTCTATCTGAGATTTGGTTTCTTTACCTTTCTCCACCGCTTTAGTTCTCCAAGGGCTTCACAGTATGCATTGATTCTGTACTTTGATATTTGTTTTCTTGTCTTGAGGGGAATGTTGACCATCTGAGACCCTCCCCATTAGAATCAGAAGCAAAACCTCGAGGGGCTTTCAGGTGTTTTCCATATTTATAAATGTGCTTGGACCTGGAATGTACTTTTTCTTTTAAAGTGAAATAGTTACCTAAGTTAAAAGTGGTTCAGATAAAAAACAAATTGCAATAATATACATCTCATGTTTTTGTGAATGTGTTTGTTTACTGAGCTGATAATGATACTAAGTTAGCATGCAAGGTAACTTTTACCTCTGGCATATGGACATTCAGATGTAAAAAGAGAATTGACTCACTCTAGAGTACAAATTAGCAACGGTACAACTGAGTCCCAATGGTCAAATTCCTATGATGTGTGTTTAATAAGACTAGTCTGGAAAAGACTAGTGTAATAGGTAGGAATTTTATGCTACGTTTTTTATATATTTATTTATTTTGTTGGATGACAATCATTTTTTAAAAAATTTTAAAGAAATATGTTATGATACAACTCCATATGCTCTGGGGTTTCCCTTACCCTCTCCCTGAATTCCTTCCTTCCCCAACTGATTTTCCCTATATTATTACAATAGTGCAGTTCTTCATAAACAGTCATAAGTCCATCATTCTGCTGTTTAAATGTATCCTGACATTGCTGGTACAGAAAATGGCAGAGAGTCCAGCATCCTATTGTTAAGATATATGAAACAGTTTTGTTGGGAGTCCATCTTTGATTTGGAAGTAGAGATGCATACTGCATTGTATCTTCACATCTGGATAGTCTTTATCACACAGTTACTGTACATTCCCTTAAATAAAAGGCCAGAGCAGAAATAGATGCGATTATTGTTAATAAAATTTGTTCAAGTTTATTTTTAAGCAATGGCTGAAAACAGGTTTCTGACTCTGTCTTCCTCTCCTCATAGCTGATGTTTTCTTATCACAACTGGTGTTCGCAGCCAACTAGCCAAATGAAAACTACAGGCTGATTAAGGATCTGTTTTGTCAGTAATTTGTGCCTAATGTTTTTAGCTTTCCCATGGGCTGTTGTAGAAAATGGTAAATCTGGTTTAAATGAAACTTGATCCTGTTAATGACTTAATAGCAGCTGCCACAAGGTTATAGCATTTTTTAACAGATGCCTCTGCTTGGTTTTATACTGAAACTAAACGTTAGGATATTTGCATACATTAAGTAAAGCATACCTACATACCTTTGATTTAATGGAGTGTTGCAATAGGGTCAGGTATATTCCTAATTTTGTCTATTTTAAATTCTTCACAAACAAGATTTGAAAGCCTAAATATCTTTTAGCTGAAACTTTGTTTGTACCTTGTAATTTCCTAAAATCATTGTTTCTAAAGGTCAGTGGACAGGCTCCATCTTTATATTTTGGAACTTTAACAGTGA
Source organism: Ochotona princeps (assembly GCF_030435755.1). Taxonomy (NCBI): domain Eukaryota; kingdom Metazoa; phylum Chordata; class Mammalia; order Lagomorpha; family Ochotonidae; genus Ochotona; species Ochotona princeps. The sequence goes on from NC_080832.1 coordinate 159,577,768, forward strand.
ATTGGCCAATTTGATTATTCCCTTTGATTTTACACTTGGTGCTATTTATTTAGCACTGACAAATTATGTACAAAGTTATGTGCATGGAGGTGAGTGGAGAGGCAGGCACAATAGCTCAAGTAGTTAATCTTCCACCTCAGGGCAATGTGATCTCTTATGGGCAATTTGTGTCCTGGCTGCTCCACTTCATTCAGCTCCCCGTTTATAGTCTGAGAAAGCAGTGGAGGATGGCCCATGTCCTTGGGACCCAGCATCTATGTGGGAAACCAAGAAGACACTCCTGGTTTCTATTTTTGGATTTGTTTGTCGTATGACAGTTGCAGATACTTGGGGAGTGAATTCTTGGATGCAAGTACTTTTGCTCTGTCTTTTCTTCTCTCCATAAATCTGCTTTTTCAATAATAACAAAGAAACAGACAAATAAATAAATCTCTTTTAAAAAATCAGGTGTATTATATTGCCAGTCAGAAAAACAAGAGTATCGCTTCTTGGCCTTTTGGCTAAGATCAAGTGTAGAATAACCGGAGTAGTCATAGTGAAATAGGATTTTCTTTCCTTCATGAGATGTACTGGCACATCAGGATTAGTTTCCCTGGAGTGCAATAGTTTGACCACTAAAAAACATTTATTCTGTGCAAAACACTTTCTCTGGGTGTGTGGTTGTCATGAAAATGATTGACAGCAGGTGCAACAGTGAGTTTAGTGGAGGATGAAAATGGGTATACAACAGAGGTAGCAATGCAAGCAAAGAGGAATGAAAATATGGAATGCTATGCTAATGAACACAACACATGACTGAATTCTAAAGCAAACTGTCCAGCTGGCAGGGTCCAATTTATTGTGTCATTTGGGTCATATTTTCATGGCGGCCTTGCTGGACTTGGAAGAATATTCACTTTCCATTTCACACTGAATACAATGTGTTTCCAAAACATGTAGACATCCTAACATCTTCTTTCATTTTAATATCTTTTCTAGGCACTGCCTCCCAAGAAAGCTGTGAGACCTGGCCTGGCTTTGTTATTTGAACTCTTTCTTCTTCACGGGACGTATACTAGCCTTGACCGTGTTGTGGGCTGGGCAGTCTTCCCTTTGTGTGACAACAACTTTCATGTAGTAGATGGAAAATTCAAGTGTCCCCTACTCCGTGGACATTATGACCGGAAAGTTGGTAACTTCAGGGAAATTGAAGACTTGATTTGCCTGGATTTGGACCACTGGCTGGGCAATATTTATTTTCAGGTTGGTGATATAGCTTTGTAAGTAGAAAAGGACTCAAAGATTCTCCTATTTAGCTTTTAAATGCCTTTTATGCTATTGAGAATTTTAATAAGTCATCTTGTGATTATGGAAGTAATTACATTTATTGGTGATTTCTAATAATGAAGACACAAAATTGATATGCAGAAATAAGAATCAAAATTCTAGCATTAGCCAAAAAAAAACCCTTGAAGATAATTTAATATAGACTTGCACATTGTGAATGGCCCATAACTGCTGCTTGAATCTTCTGATTCTTGCTTCAGAGTTGATTTGTGTTGAAGCAGACTAGGTACCTGCTCAGAGTGCAACAGGAGTGGGAGCCAGCACTTATCTTCCCCTGCGTTTTAAGCATTATCTAGTCTATGGATAGAGAAGAGACAATATAAAGTTTGTTTCAGAAAGCGTTTTGTTACTGTAGTGAAGCCTCTGGGGCAAATCATTTGATCATAAAGGATATTTATTTAGATGGAACTGGGTGTGATGATGGTAGGTGAAAGACAAAAGCAGGACAATGTGTTGGAGGCAGGAACTGAGAGACAGGGTGAACTCAAGCCCTCTGAGTGTTGCAGCAACTATCTCATCGAGAACATCTATAAATGAACTCCTTGGGACACTGAACAGAGTGACCTAAAGACTTCCCGAGAGGCTCCACCAGGTCCCAACAGCACCATTATGGGCACCCTCCCAAACCACAGCACAGTGTCCCCGTTTTGGACTCTTGCCACCTGTCTGATGAGGCAGGTATGTGAGTTCATAGCACAAATTAAAGACTCACATTTCCACAGGACTCAAGTGGTCATCACAAAATATCTCCCTTTGCCATGCCATTTCAAAGCACGTTGTACCTTTTCTTACCTCAATTATTCGAAATAAAGCAAATTACGAATTCTATTTTCTAATCCAATCTTTAACAGATATAGCATTGCAGAACTTATTCTAAACAAACAGCATGGAGGATCTAGGACATAATGTGCTAATATATATTACCAAGAGCATTCCAGCACCTGTGTAGTCTTATTGTCCGAATGCATTCTTCCTGAATACAATGTATCCTGGTTGCCTTTTTGATCAATGTTATTGATTCTTCTATCTTACTTACAAATTTGATTATGCGTCTTTCTTTCTTTCTTTCTTTCTTTCTTTCTTTCTTTCTTTCTTTCTTTCTTTCTTTCTTCTTTCTTTCTTTTCTATCCTCCTGTCATCTGTTTATATCTAACATCTACCTATCCATCCATCTACTTACTACCTACCTCCTTGTCTACTTCACTGCCAAACTTTTTCTGGAAACACATAATTTTGATCTTAAAATCAATAACAACATATCCATCTGGCATAATGGTGCTCCTGTTGGTTAAGCAGTTTGAGTAGAAGTATCAGAAGTGACCTTTCTGCTACCTGACTCCACTAAAGCATTATGTTGAGGTATTCATTTGGGACAGCCTAGTTCTGCTAGTGGGACAAGTGCCCTCATGTGACTATGTATTTTTGTACTTCTGGAAGCAGCATTATGCATAAGGCTGATTTGATTGTGCACTAGAATGGTGGAGAATTTTTTTTTTCAATATACTGCCATATCCTTCATGTGCACCTGGATATGGTGGAGAATTTTTAAATGTCTCTGCAAAAGCTCTATTTTCGCAGATATTAGTTTGTTGGCTTTCTGATGGAGGCTCCGTTACTAGAAATTGTTAACACCTACTAAAAATGAAGAACACAGTCTGAGTAAACTTCAAAAGGAAGACTATTACAAATGAAATGCAAAGAAATTATTGAAAAATATTCACATTTGTTAAGAAAATATTTTAAAAATCGGTAATTTGAATGTGTACCAAGATTAAAAATAAATTGAAAATTAAAATACAACCTACAATGGAAATTTGGTTATAATGATTATGAAATCATGTAATTCTAAATAACCTGCTTTATTTACTATGTGTTATCTAAAAGTTAATGTTACATAAATAATATCATGGAAAGTATTATAATATAATACACAACAATGTCATATTAACTTTGTTTCATAAAACTATTGCTTTGTTACCAGTCAAGAAATGGGCAAAGGGACAGTAGCTACCACGTACACGTGGGGAGCTGCTCCCAGATTTGCCGGAACCTCGATGGCTACCCCTTTTCTGGGTGAGTCCCGGGGGTCTGTGTAGCGAGTCTGGGCCTCCCCTACTGCTCGCCATGTGGCTTGAGCTGGGGGGAGGAGCCAGGAAGGGTGGGACTGGGGCCCAAGGACTTGAACCTCCGGCAGGCAGCTACCTTGCTGCCTGCCGGGGGGCCTTGGGATGGCCACGCCTCAAGCCTGGGAACACACAGTAGCTACCACGTACACGTGGGGAGCTGCTCCCAGATTTGCCGGAACCTCGATGGCTACCCCTTTTCTGGGTGAGTCCCGGGGGTCTGTGTAGCGAGTCTGGGCCTCCCCTACTGCTCGCCATGTGGCTTGAGCTGGGGGGAGGAGCCAGGAAGGGTGGGACTGGGGCCCAAGGACTTGAACCTCCGGCAGGCAGCTACCTTGCTGCCTGCTGGGGGGCCTTGGGATGGCCACGCCTCAAGCCTGGGAACACACAGTAGCTACCACATACACGTGGGGAGCTGCTCCCAGATTTGCCGGAACCTTGATGGCTACCCCTTTTCTGGGTGAGTCCCGGGGGTCTGTGTAGCGAGTCTGGGCCTCCCCTACTGCTCGCCATGTGGCTTGAGCTGGGGGGAGGAGCCAGGAAGGGTGGGACTGGGGCCCAAGGACTTGAACCTCCGGCAGGCAGCTACCTTGCTGCCTGCCGGGGGGCCTTGGGATGGCCATGCCTCAAGCCTGGGAACACACAGTAGCTACCACGTACACATGGGGAGCTGCTCCAGGGTGGCCAGTGCGCCATTTGGTGCCAGGCCCCGCCTGCTGGCCGCCCGGCCAGAGAGTTTTTGACTTTTGGTTCATTGACCTGCTGCCTGGGAGGCTCCCTCCTGAACCCACAGTGCTGGGGGCGTGAAGCACTGTGCTTGCTAGTAACCTGATCTCTGAACACCTCAAAGTCTCTTTGGGGATCCCTTCAATCAAAATGGAGGAAACAGAATGCTGGCAATGAGGGAATCCCAAATGAACTTGAGGCTTGCACCTAATGGTCCTCAGAGCAACCACGGGCAGGTGCGTGATTTACGGCTAGGAACAGGCCCAAACTGGGAGGTATGGGGACACCACAACTGGGATAAGGCTCCCACCAAGGAGTGTATGTGCTGGAATGGGGGCTGCATTCTATCTAGGAAACAGTTGTAGTCACCCGAGGCACTAGTGTGGGCTGGGATTGGATGCACCAGGCCTGTTCAGATCCCAATACCATCTGGTGTTATGGAGAACCAGGGTAGATGTGGGACTGACTAGGCTGGGTCTCACTCCTCTTCTGAGCCATGTGTGAGCTGTATGTGGGTATGGACGAGCCATGGCTGGGCTGAAACATCCAACAACAAGAACCAGAATGGGGTGAAAGCCAGCCAGGAAAAACCACTGTTCCTGCTAGGACAGGAGGTGAACTGAGTAGGGCTGGCTCAAGAACCCCCTGGCAAGCGCAAAATCTGGCATTGGGAGGGGTTCTGATGGAGGAGCCTGGGCAACTCCTCTGGCAGGACACAGTCCCTGCAGGTAAGCGCAAGAAGCATGATAGGAAACAGTCCAGAATAGGCCATGGAAAGTTTCCCACTGGCATACATTCAGCATGGGTCAGGAGCAGACCAGGCTGAATCAGTTCATGTCAACCACTGGCAAATCCGATCACCAGAGGAGAGTGTGGGATGGGCCGGGTTTGGTTGCGACAAAACCAGTACACATTATGGAATGCCAGGGCGTGGTTGCCTGTACTGGATATGAATGCAGCACCCATCCAGCACACGTGAGACCCAGGAAGGAAGGGGCAGAGCTGGCGGGGGGGATTAAGGGGCTGGTCCCCTCGCCGGTCAGCTACTCCCACTGGAGAGTGTTGGCTGGGATAGAGACAGACCCGACTAAGCAAGGCTGTAACACCTGTGCGCTGCATGTGGACTAGTTCAGGGCCACAGCATCAGGTGGCAGAAGCTGGCACTGGGGACTAATTCTGTAGAGTCAAATCACAGGACCACCTAAAGAGTGCATAAACCGGGACAGAGAGACCTGGGAGGGAAAAGTGGGTTCCCCCTTCCTGGACCACTATTCCCGTGGGAGGGCATGAAAACTAGGACGGGGGCTGGGATGGCTAGATAGAGAGGCACTCAACAACATCTGTGAGGGCTGGATGGTTGAGTTGATTAGATAGAACTAAGCTTTAATACCCATTGACAAGTACCAGAGACAAATGGGATGGGGGACAGACTGGTCTTCTGCTACACATACTGGCAAACCAGGGTAGGGGGCGGGCTTGGTGGGGGTTATTGTGGGTCGCCCCGACTAGGCTGCAGCTCCCACTGGTTGATGTAAGGGCCTAACCAGACTGGACTGCAACACCCATTGGTTCCAGTGCAACTCGGGACTGAAAACAGAACCAACACAGCAATTGCAACCACCAGCTGATCGGGGTGATGGACTGTGCCGGGCCCTGTGCTTGCTAGAACATACAAAAAACTAATCTGGGAATACCTCAAAGTTTCTTTGGAGATCTCCCCAATCGAACTACTGGACTCAGAACTCTAACCAAGAAAAGACAGAAGACAGAAGGGGACAGTCATTCATCTCAGCTATATGTTGGCAGCAAATTATGGGGCAAACGGAGACTTTATGATGGACCATGTCAATCAGTGGACGACCTCATCGAGCGAAACTGGCAGCTATTCATAACTGGGGAACTATTAATACCACTTGGGCACATATCTCAGAGCATGCCCCACATCCGGGACTTGGGGTGGGCGGGAAACCGGGTGGGGCTTCTCCCTCAATGTCCCCCTTTACCTCAGATGCATGATGGAAACAATATGGACATAATGGCATTACCCACTTTCCTATCCCCCTGAACCTTTTTTTTCCTTCTTTTTCCTTTAACTGTAGTTAACTATGTAAAGATTGTCAACAACAATACAATAAAAAGAGAAAAATTAATTAAAAAAAAAAAGAAATGGGCAAAGGAACTGGGCAGATACTTTTCAAAGGAACAAATACAAATGGTTAACAGGCCTATGAAAAAATGCTCAAGTTTCCTGGCAATAAAAGAAATTTGAATAAAAAGAACTGAGGTTCCACTTAACTCCAATTAGAATTGCCCACATACCAAGAACTAGCAACAACACCTGCTGGCAAGGTTGCTGGGAAAAAAAGAACCTTACTTCAGCGTTGGTGGGATTGCAGTCTGGTACAACCACTATGGAAGTCAGTATGGAGAGTACTCAGAAAACTGAAAGTCTTCCTACCATATGACCCAGCAATTCCACTTTTAGGAATATACCCAAAAGACATGATGCGTGAGAGAGAAATCAGCACCCCTTTGTTCATTACAGCATAATCAATAATCGCACAAACATGGACGAAGCATACATGCCCATTAACAGAGGACTGGATAAAGACTTCAACTGTGGTTCATCTACACTACAAAATACTACTCAGCTACTAAAAAAAGGAAAAAGAAACTAAATACAGCTGTTTGTGGCCAAATGAGCCAAGCTGGAGACCATTATTCTACGGGAAATGAGTCAATCCCAAAAGGTCAGATATCTAATGTTTGCTCTAATATAAGATAATATGATGTTAAATCCAAGGAGTTTACAAGTGAATTTTACCTGTTGTCAATGTCCTTTTTATAACTGTTATTGCTACTACCCATAATTAATGATGATCTAGCCCTTATTGTGCTTTCATTAGCACCACATGGGACTCAACCTGGCATTTGCTCCTACAGGAAGATGTTGCACACTCATTTTGACCAACCTAGCATCGTATTGATACTTTTGTTTCATGTCCATCAACTTCATGGGGATGAAGCTACACCAGTTTTTCCCTGTGGTGAACTGTACATAGGAGATGCACAATGGAAGTGTAGCAGAAATTCCTATGTTCATAGGTGGAAACAGAGAGAAATATATCCCCAGGCATGCACCACAAGGATGGACTCACAGTGAAATGACGGATAATCTCCTACATTTTGGGAGATACCTCAATGGCAGCATAATGGACTTGTAAAAATTCACAGAAGACATCCACTATAATGGAGGGAAGAACAGTGGGAAGGCAAGGGAACTTGAGGAGCGGGAAAAGAGACCCCAGTGCCTATTAAATTGTGTCATAAAACACTAAAAAGATTAAAATTTAAATAAAATAAAACTATTGCTTTGTTTCCACAAAATGATTGTCAATCGTAAACATAATTTATACTTGAGATTGAATTCAGAAGCAATGCTTCAAATTTGTAAGATTGAAAAAGTGGTTATGTGTTAGGTAACACTGGAATAATTTGACTTTACTAAGAACTACTTTCACTAGACCATATTTCTGACATTTTTCACTCCAGTGCCCTGATTTCGGGTTTTAAGTTGTTTGAAATAAACATAATATTTTTATTTATTCACAGACCTCCGCTGACCATAATTCATTAAAAAACAGATCTAGCTGTCTACTAATACTCTTATTTGGAAGATATTGGTAGAAATAGCAGCCCTCTGCATGAACTGTGGATGAGTGAGTCTTGAAATAGTGGCATTATACAAAGACATGATTCGCTGGGTATGAGTAGGTAGAAAAAGCACAACTATTGCAGCTTCTGCTGTATGAAAATGTAAAGAAATCCTATGAAGAAACACCTTTTCTTCTTTTAAAATATTATGCATTTGAGTGTCAGAGAGACAGGGAGAGGGAGAAAGAACAAAATGAGTGATGGTGGTGCTTCATCCACTGCTTCACGAGCCAAATGCCCACATGCACAAGTTTGACCAGGCTGAGGCTAAGAGCCTGGCCCTTGATCTTGCTCTAGCAAGTGCCCATAAAGCCTGGGCCATCTTCCATTGCCTCTCCTGAAGCATTAGTAGGGAGCTGAATTGCAAGCAGAACGTCTAGTGATTGAACTGATGCTACAATGTGAACTGCTGGCATCGCAGTGGCAGCTTAATGTACCACACTGCCACTTTCACCTTCCCACTGTTCCTCTTATGTGAAATTCTAAATCAGCCTTGGTTGAGTACCACCCGAGAGGGCTCAAGAAAGGAAGCGCAGAAGCAGGATAGTCTGGGATTATTCTCTGGGAAACTTTTCTCTCAATTCCTCATTTTCCTGAATTTTTTATTTTCGGAGCCATTGTTTATTTTTCCTAAGCAATATATTATTAACATTTTAAATGGAAAGGAATGCACAGAAAATACCCTTTTGCTATGACCTTCCACAATCTAGTCAATTCTTTGTGAACTTCATACCTTCCTGGGATGAATATCTGCTATTTTCATCCTGTGTGAATTTTATGCATTCTTATTTAGAAGAAGGAAACAAGAAAGTTTATAAATAAAAGCACAAAATCTTAATATAGAGAGCAAATGGTAATATCTGAAGCAATTACGCAAATGTATTGATGTAAACATTCTTCTTAAAAAACAGCCATCAAATTTGGAAAACTTTTTGCATGGGTCTTTCAAATAATTCAGATTGTCTCTTTCTACAGAAATATCAAGTGTGTATGTAATATTTTCAGCTGCTTAGATAACAGATTGTATCTCTCAATAGGTCATGAAACTTCCTTTGCACGTGGATGATCAAAACCAGTTTGAAAGTCATACCCAGCCTTCCCCGGAACTCCCGGCCTGTTTAATGACTGGGGCAGAGAAAGCAGAAACGTGTGTAGATAATCTCTTTGTCCTCTCTGAAAAAGAAAAGGAAAACGTTTTGGAATCAACGAAAGAGGAAACTGAGTGCACCTGTCATTCTTCCCTAGGTTGGTTGACTTCTTACTTATCATTCTGTTAGCAATCATTTAGCGTAATCTACATTATGCGAAGCGAGGTACCAGTATTCATAATTTGGGAATGTATTATTTTCTGTATCAGGCCACTTAAAGAGGATGAAACCCTGACAAGAATATTAATCCCCACACCACATTATAGTTCCTATAAAAAAGTAAGTATAAAACACATACTTAAAACTAAGTATGAAAAACCTTCATTGAGGCAAAAGGCTTTTTGGCACAAGCCTGTTGCTCTAAAAACAGCTTGCAGGTTTTTTTTGGTTGTGCTAATTTGGCTTCTTTTGATTCTTATTTCTAGATTTGAATTGTTCTTGTATGCTTGTGTGAGTGGTAACCAAAGAATTGCCCTAAAAGACAATGTACTCAAACAGTTGAGTCTATTTTATAGACATTGTCTGCAAAGACTGGTTTACTTAAGTAGTAGATAAAGCAATGAAGACTTTTTTTTTTGTTTATTCTGTCTGCAAATGTTTCAGTTTCCTGGAAATACTGACAGGGCATCTTGAAAGTGTCATTGAAAAACACATGCTTCATATTTTTTGCTTAAATCATGGATTTTAGGTTTTGCAACAACATAAACTTGTCTTTGAATTCCACTTTCCCCTTGAGCTTTTTTTTTTTTAAAGATTTATTTACTTTTATTGGAAAGACAGATATACAGAGAGGAGGAGAGACAGACAGGAAGATGTTCCGTCTGATGGTTCTCTCCCCAAGTGAGAGCAATGGCTGGTGCTGCGCTGATCCGAAGCCAGCAGCCAGGAGCTCTTCCAGGTCTCCCACGCAGGTGCAGGGTCCCAAAGCTTTGGGCTGTCCTCAACTGCTTTCCCAGGCCACAAGCAGAGAGCTGGATAGGAAGCAGGGCTGCTGGGATTAGAACTGGCGCCCACTGGGATCCCAGCGCATGCAAGGTGAGGACCTTAACCATTACGCTAACGCGCTGGGCCCCCTTGCACTTTTTGAAGTATCTTTAGTATTAGAGATGATAATTTTTTACTAACACAATGTTTTCTTTACCAAAAGATTTGCAAGTTTCCTTCAGAACTGGATGCTTTTGCACAATTAGTGCTGCTGGTGGAAGTGGTTTAGCAGTGCCACTAGCAAGGTCCTACCACCAGAGGTTTACCAACAAGAAGCCCTGGAGTAAGCACAGAAACTGTATTCATATAGTTTTATTGACATATATATCAAATATGTCGTGCTTCTTAAGCAAATGCGTGAGGGAGTCGACTAAAATGAGATATCTATAGAAGCTACTGCTAAGTGTCAGATGTAGCACAGCCCGATGAAAACTGATTGTTTCTCAGTAGCTAGAGAAAACTGATTGTTTCTCAGTAGCTAGAGAAAACCATTGCCTGGTTTGGAGTTCAGATGAATAGTCATCTTCAGAAGGTATAGCGTTAAGCTGATCTTAAAGCAGTCAGTGTTGGAATTTAGTTAAAATGAATGCTTTATTTTTTAAACCTTAAGTGCTGATACACAAGATGGACGGTAACAAGTGTATCATTACACTGTGAGCAGAAAGGGGAGTGGTGTGGTGGGTAGAACAGCAGAGAAACCAGTGGCACCAGCAGTGTGCAAAGGCGCGGGGGGCAGCAGCGTGCGAAGCAGCAGGGAGTGCCATACAGGGTCCTTGGAGAGGCTCTGGCCAGTGTTCCAGCTAATCCTGGCTCCAGGCTTCCTCAAGAGATGATTCTGTCGACCTTCATGGACATTGGGGCTATTCTCACTCCACTGTTTTCCCTAGAATGACTTCTATGTCATGGCTGTATTTTGAATCAAATCAGCCTGTCCTGTTAAAGTGAGTGGCAGAGATATTCTATGAAAACACTTGTTGTAATGGTAGCATACCATGTGTGTAGATGTGGTACCTTTGTTTGGGTACACACCTTGGAGTTCATGTTGCAAATTTGAGCCTCAGTGTAGCTGTGTTGAGAGGTGGGGTTCTGTCTTTGGAGCAGATGAATCTACTCTCGGATTAGTGGTGAAGTGAACTAATGGGTTCCTGGAGAACTATTTATAAAAGCCAGGCTGGTCCTTTCTCGGAACCCTCTTGCCATGTGTAGGTTGGCACCACCTCAGGTCCCTATGGAGTCTTTTCCAGCATGAAGGCCCTCATCGGATGTAGCCTCAAGACCCTGGACTTCTCATTATCCTTCCCTCAAATGTAAGAAATCAATTTCCTTCCTCATTACTTGCCAATAAATGATACACCACTGACAGTCTGAGTTCCACAAAGGGAAAAGTCCAAACCTCCTCTGATGATTGGTGTCAACTATCTCAGCTGATACATTGAGGTAAAAAGTCAGAGAAATGCAGGAAATGGTGACCAATAGTTAAAAAGGATTAAAACAAATCACATCTATCTTTGTTAAATATCAAGTTCAGAAGCCTACTGTGCAGGGCGGGTGTTGTCTGCAGCTGGTTCAGCTACTGCGCGGGACACCCCTAACCATTATCAGAGCACCAAAAGTTGGGTTCCGGCTTCTCTGCTTCGAATGCATTTCTTAACTAATGCATCAGAAGGCAGTGGGTCGTGGATTGTGGATCAAGTATTTGAGCCTTACTCCTGTGGGAGACGCAGAAAGAGTTCTGGACTCCTGGGTTTCACCTGGCTAAGCCATTGCTCTTGCAAGGCATTTGAAATAAACAAACAAGCGGATGGAAGACCTTTTTCTCAGTCCCCCCCCCCACTTTCCCCACTCCATCCTGTCAATCTGCTTTTCAAATAAATAAGTAAATCTTGTAAAAAAAAATCTGTACCGTACAGGACATGATAAAACATGTGAATTTCAAAGTAGGCATCTGCCCCCACCCTGTGCTTTTAGATGGAGCTAAAAATATTTTGAGTGAGTTCTGACTTCACTGATAGTATTTAGTCCTGTTGACATTTTAACATAATTTTAAGATATTGAGCAAAAGATTAGAAGCAATTGCTCATAGATCATTTTCCATTAGGTCGGTTTTGCTTAGTGGCTTTTCCTCTGGGAATGTCTACGTTTTCCACACCTACTACACTGTGCTATGAAATTGGCTGATACAACTCTGCCCTCAGTATTCCTAAAAGGAAGGAAGTTGCACTCTAGGAAAGTTCAAATACAGACACAGTGGACGTGAGAACACAAAGCATCATGAAGGGAAGCGTTAGTGGTGTTGTAAGGAAATGCTTTAGGCTTCCTAAAGGGCTGTGCCTCTGTGCTTCCTCATTCAAGCTCCACATTCAGAGTCTACAAGGGACCTTCTGCTCCGAAGCTGAATAGCTTTGTCCAAAAACAGAACATATGCATCTCTTCATTTCTTATATTTATTGATTTTCTTGGAAGCTTCCTGAACATATTATTAGTGCTAAATATCCCCTACGGGTTTGTTTCCTAATCTATCAGGGCTACGGTACAGGATGCTGTTGCTGCCACTGATATGTTGCTAAGAGATTTAATAATGGGTAAACAAACACAACATGTGGTAATTCATTTCAAATTAAAAGTTTATTAAACTCTGGCTTGATGAGTTTCTGGCTATTTACAATTAAAGGAGCAAACCTTAGGGAAGGGGTAACCACGTGGCACGTTCATGGTTACAACGTTCCTGTCTGAAAAATGTGTTTATGTCTTCCACAAGCTGTCTAACATTGACAGGCTCAAACGTAATCTGTTGAATATACTACTGTCTCCAAATCATGAAAAGGTGACTTGAACGTCTACATACAAGCAGCGTGCACACCGGTGCCTGTGCATGAAAGGTGCCCCTATGTATTCATCTTGACACACATACCAAGAGATTCTGAATTTATAACCGTTGGCTATGGTTTTAAGTGGTGATCAGTCTCAGAGCCCAGAGACTCACTATGAATGGCTATAAGAAAATATCTGTAGTCAAACTCTTGGGTTATTACTCATCTTTTACGCTCTTTACTTTTCAGTGGGCATGGACTGGGAAGTCATTGTGCTTGATAGTTTTGTTCATAGCTTGCACCACACACACACATGCTTTGTGATACACAATTCATCTCAGCAGTGTGACTGTACAACCATGAACAACTAGTGTGTTGATGTGCCCCACAACCTTCAACAATCCTTGACATACCATAAATGTTTATCAAGTAACTAATTCTTATGAAAAATGGGCCATCAGCTTGTTTCACCTTTTCAGGGTTACAGTGAAGTGGATATGTTCAAATATGGTTCCATAAAATTAGGCACTTGCATAGATTTGTGTAATGACCACAGCCACCAAGATGCTTGGATTGCTTTTGTTTTCAAAGATCATGAATAGAGTGGCAATCGATATTCGCATGTGAGAAGACGTCAAAAATAATGGAAAAATGGGATCAAAGAGAAGTTTGTGTTGGTGCAAGTAAAACCTCTAAAATTGACACATACAATATGCATTTTCATGAATTTTCAGGTGGATTTCAGAGGTTTTTTGCACCAAAATTCATTCAGCTTTGGAAATTTTTTCTTGCAATGTTTTGTGTGAGCATTGAGCTTATTGTTTTTAGAATACACCCTTAAGAATACAATTGCTGGATTGTGTGTATAACTTTACAAGAAACTAGCCATTTTGCAGACGGATTATACTGCCTTGCATTTCTTCTATATGGTCATGGGGGGATTGTGTATCTTGGTAGAATTTAATACTAGCAAATATTTAAATACGTCTTCTGGATTGTGTGTAGTGGCATGTCACAGCCTCAGTTTATATTTCTGTAACGGTTAAGGTCATTGAACATCTTCATGTGTACTCATTTGCTATACAGATTCTAAGGTATTGATTGTAAATACAAATCCCTTCTTTAATATGTTACTTGTAAATGCTGTTTCCTTATCTGTAGTTTGCGTTTTTTCCCTTAAGATAGCCCTTATTTATTTTGAAAGTCTGGGAAGCAGACAGGGATGGATTTAGACAAACAAAGGTAGTCTTCCATCTGCTGATTCCCACCTCGTTTCCTATGGGGGCGGCAAGGATGCAAGTACCTGTACCATGAGCTGCTGGCTCCGGGGTGTGTATTAGCAGGATTTGGAACTGCACACAGAGGCAAGACCTGAACCCAGCTACTGGGTTCCAAGATACAGGCATGCCAAATAGTATCATTAAAAAATTATATATATAATATATATAAATAATATATAATTAATATAAATATATTATTTTAAGTAATATGGCATTATATATTATATTATAAAATTATGAATATGCAATAATATATAATAAATATATATATATATTTAGTGGAAAGGCAGATTTCTAGAGAGAAGGCAAGGCAAGAAAAGAAAAAAAAGATAGTCCACCCACTGGTTCACTTTCCAAGTGTCCATAAGAGCCAGAGCTATGATGATCTGAAGCCAGGAGTCAGGAGTTTCTTTCATGTCTCCCATGCAAGTGCAGGGTCCCAAGGCTTTGGCCGTCCTCGACTGTTTTCCCAGGCCACAACCAGGGAGCTGGATGGGAACCAGGGCAGCCAAGATATGAACCAGCACCAATAGGGGATCCCAGCATGTGCAAAGCATGGATTTAGCCACTGAGCCATCATGCTGGGCCTACCAAGTAATATTAATCATTGTATCAAATGCCTGCCCTTGCCTTTTTATTTTCTTAATGGTTCTTTTCACACAGTTAAAGTTATGACTTTTGAGTTAGCGGAGGTTATCGGTTTTTAGAGATTATATTTCTGCTGTTATATCACAGAAAATAATTTTCTCTAATGTTTGTTTCTGAATGTTTTTGGTTTTTCATTTTACACTTTCATCTGGGACTCATTTGAGATCAGTTTATGAGTGAATTGTGGCATGACACTTCATGTGTCACACCTTTGAAAATAATGCCCATTTATAGAAAAGACTAATCCACACAGACTTGTCTTTGCAATTTTATCAAAAATCTGTTGGCTATAGATACTTGACTGTACTAGGCGTCTTGAAAAAAATGCATGGAAAATACATATTATGAAAACTCTATGCATAAAGTTCAGAAATTTTGCATTAAAAAAAAAGAATCGCAGCTTGGTTGCTAAGTGACTCGGGGAGACAATTCTGCTCCACATAGAGCAGGGGCCCAGAAGACGCCGTGACAGAGAGGAAGAACAAACCCATAGGTAGCCCCGGGTGCAGCAGAAGCTGGGGGGAGATGAGCTGATCACTGTCCATCCTGAAGCTCAGAAGCAGCGCAGCTCAGGCAGGTTGGTCGGTGCAGCTCAAGAGTCTGTCCTTTCCGGAAGATACCCTTGAACTGCGGGTGTTCAAGAGCTTCAGTAACTGCGGCTGGCTTCCGCCATGTCCATCTTTTATTCCCCCGCCATTCCTTTCTGAACAAGATAAGAAAGACACATTTTTCTTAGACACTTTTCGTTATAACAGACCATAGGGATTATACATTTTAGCCAGTAACTTGTCAGTTGACTTTCTTCCTTAGTTTATGGAAGAATCAGGAATCCGATGCTTGAAAACGCAAATCTGACTTTTTTTTTTAACAGTTGGAACCTGGTTTATGCAGATACTGAAGCAAGAAATTTCTTACAGTTGCTCTAATAGCCTTTTAGGAATGAATATTAAATCTGATGCTGTGGGAATCTGGAATGGTCATGTTGGGGTCTCCGCTGGTGCGACACTGTGGCAAGTTTTAGACATTTTTAATTTCAAGAGGGTACCAGTGGGTTTGAGTGCCAAACTGAACCTCAGAAAACCATAATACATTTCAATGTGATTGATCTGAACAAAAGTTAATTATCTGAAATTTTTAAATCCCTTTAAGATATGGAACTGACTCAACAAGTTTTGAAGTAAAGGAATGCTTCAAAATCTGTTAAAGTTATTTAAGCATTTTAACAGCATCAGTTGGTTGGAAAAGTGGCTTGTTTCTTTGTGCTTCTCTCTCTCTCTCTCTCTTTTTTCTTTCAGAGCAATAAAGTTGTCACATTGTAACTTCATTTGCAAACCTAATAGGGTTTCCAATAGTTGCAACATTACACTTCCCAAATTGGGGCTTAGTTGGGAAAATTCCACACAGATGTTAATTGGGCCAGTAGTCAACATTGTACCACGCATGCATTTCTCATTAGGAAATTATTATAAAACACTTGTGTGTTTCCTCCGTTTGTGGGGGTCTTCGCCATCCAGCACGATTAATTGTAAGAATGGTTTTTGTTTGATCCGTTTCGATCTCAAAGCCATTTCTGAAAGCTGCTGGGATGGAAAAAGCTGTAAGCATCATGCGGGTCTTTAATTATAAATTAGTTTTGACAGGACTACGAGTCAGAGTCTTGCCTGGGTCCACCGTGATGCTGGCTGACAGCCCCTTGCTGCTTCAGGAGAGAGACAACATGTGGAAGGAATTGTTCTTTTCCGTTTCACAGCTTGTCATTTCCTGTGGAGGCCTGCCCCTGACCCTCCGAGGGATCCGACACCAGTAAGGGAAATGTTCCCACTGATGGAAGCAGAGAAGCAGGGAGGGAGGAGGGCCTGTGGAAAACATCTGAGGGGACAGAGAGAGGAGATGGGCTTAAAATGTTTCCAGCAGGTGAGCGCTGAAGCTGCGGGACATCCCTTCACGAGGGAAGTGCAAATCTGTTCATTTGGAAGGGTTCACCACATTTGGCGGGGGGAGCTATCTTCTCAAAAATATGTTCTTTTTTTTTTTTTTCTGAAGTGGAAGCGGCAATAAAAAGGAGTGTGTCACCTGTGAATAATCAAGATAAAGACTCAAGGAAAAAAGGTGCAAATAGGTGTGGGCTGCCCTAGTCCATGCTGTGGGTGCTTGAAGTGTGTTTCTAATTACACAGTGTGTGTATGGTTGACATCAACCACGTTACATGTCACATTACTGCCTGTGTTCTCAGGACATTTTACACTCTCCATATTTTATTTGGTCTCATACACGCATCACAGTCCATTTTTCTTCTGTATTTACATGTTTAAACAATGCAGACGGGGGATGGAGCTGTGCTGGTGTTCAAACTGACCTGATATTCTTCCTAGTGAGACCCGATAGATCAATTATCTAATTACTTTTTGTAGGGGGGTTATTTATTTGAAAGGGGAAGAGAGAGAGAGAAAGAGAAAGAGAGAAAGAGAAAGAGAGAGAGAAAGAGAGAGAGAGAGAGTTTCCATCTGCTGGTTCACTCTTCAAGTGGTTGTTACAGCCAAGTGTGGACCAAGCTGAAGACGCTAGCCAGGAACCAGGAACTCTAGGTTCTCCCATGGGTGCCAGTGTACTGAACATTTGAATCATCTTCTATTGCTCGCCAGATACATCGTAAGAAAGATGAGTGGGAGACAGAGGAGCTGGGACTGGAATCAGCCCTCCAACATGTAACAGAAGTGTTGGCAGCAGCTGCCTAACACCTTGTACCACAACACTGCTCCCAACACACACCATTGTAAAACTGCTCCAATTGTGAATATTTCAGGAGCCACCAATAAAGTCATTTTTTAAAGCACCTCTTTTCCTTGGTGAAGCTAACATTTTCCTAGGAAATATCTGCTTTAAATCAAGTACAGTAAGATTTCCTCCCTACTCTGCAACACATTTTTTCCTGTGTGTGTGTATCTGTGTTGCTGGCATGTTTTCCTTTCTTCAGGTGACTATGTCAAAAAACATATTGACTATTCCACAGTCACTCAGGAAAAAACATACTATCCAAGGAATTAATCCACTTGTCTTTGGCCAGTTTCTCACTGAATTGTCCCGGACTTTAGACAAATGTCCTTGCAAAATGATCATGCAGCAATACACTTTGACAAACACTGTTTTGATTATAGTTCCTGGCTGAATATGAGCCACCGCCAACATTGTAATAGCGAAACTACAGGACCCTGAAACACAAAGATTGCCATCTTCATTCTGTTTACCTTCCCTGGTCAAACAGATGCTTACAGAGAGTGTTTCTGCTGTTAGGCTAATGTATCGTGTTTATCCGCAAGTGCAACTTCATTGCATAAAGAACTTTTTCTCCTTAGGTTGGGAAAAACCAGAATACTTTGCAACAGTGCAGGATAGTGACTTAGGAGAGAAAAGAATTTACTGTGGAGTTATGACAAGACACAGTGGGACATTCCAAGAAGAGCTCACAGCTAGATTCACTATAGAGGTGAGTTGGAAATAAGCAATTGTAGGGATAAAACTCAGTTTAGAGTCTTAGGTGATGTTCCAACTGCTTCAGCTGACAGTAGGGAAGCCTGCATGACGTATTGGAGTCCTGGCTCTTCCACTGCCAATCCGGTTTCCTACGAATGTAGGAGGAAGCGGATGACGGTACAAATACTTGCCATCCAAGTGAGAGAGCCAAATGGAGTCCCTATTCCTGACCTCAGCCTCCCACTGGCCTGCAGGTATTTGGAAGTCCTCTCTTTCTCTCTCTAATAAATAAGTAAACAAATAAATCTTTAAAAATCCACTTTGGGGATTGGCATGGTAGCACAACAGGCTAATTCTCCTCACTGTGGCCCCAGTATCTCATATGGGTGTCTGTCCACTGTTCATGTCCTGGCTGCTCCACTTCTAATCCAGCTCCCTGCTCGTGGCCTAGGAAGACAGTGGAGGACGGCCCAAGTCCTTGGGACCCTGCACCCACATGAGAGACCCAAAGGAAGCTCCTGGCTCCTGGCTTCGTATCAGCTCAGCTGTGGCCATGAAGGCCATTTGGGGAGTGAACCAGCAGACAAAATTTCTCTCTCCTTTTCTTTCAGTAAAACATGCCTTCTCCACTACCTCTCCCTCCAAAAAAAAAGAGGACGTATTTAGTCTATTTTTTACTAACGTGAGGAAATCATGACATCTTGGTGTGAATTTTCTGTTTAGGCATGGCAAAACTGCAGCATACTTATCTTTACCTTCCAGTTGTCATTTTTCTTGTTAATGTAGAGAAAATGGAGTTAACAGACATTGAAGAATGCCATTGGCGCAATGGTTATGACACTGCTTGAGACACGATATTCTGCGTGAGAGTGCCCATATTCTAGTCCTGCTCCTCTTTCAAATCCAGCTTCCTACTAATGTACACTGACTACTTGGGTCCTTGATACCTGTGTGAGAGACCTGAATTGGTTTCATACTGGGCTCTTGGGTTCAATCTGACCCAGTTCAGGCCATTGCAGTCCTTGAGCAAGCAAACCAGCAGATAAAAGATCTCTATTTGCCTTTCAAATACATGCAACTAAATACATTACAACTACTAGCATGACACATTTATTTTGGTGCAAGTTTTTGAAGTGTTTACATAGTTTTTTTTCCTTACATATTTATTTATTTTACCTGAAAGCCAGAATAAAAGAGAAAGAGATTGAGGGAGGAAGCAGGAGAAAGAAGAGAAAGGGAGAGAGAGATTGCATCCATTGGTTCCCTCTCTGGGAGGCAATTGCCATGACCAGAATTCAGTTGGTCCAAACCAGGAGCCAGGAACTTCTCTTCCAGGTCTCCCACCTGGGTGAAGGACCTCAAAGACTTGGGCTGTCCTCCACTGTTTTCCCAGTTTGTGAGCAGGGAGCTACTTGAGCAGAAGTGGTTCAGCCGTGACTCAAACTGGCACCTATATGGCATGCTGGTGCTGCAGGCAGAAACTTAATCTGCATTTTCCATGACATTTTTATATACCCCTCATGTGTATGAATTCTAAGATGATTGAACTGAAATTATATTTTTTGCAAAAGTTTCTTACATTGTACTTGCAGGTTGTCAGCATGTCCATTGTGGGTGGTATCTCCTTCGACCCAGTTCTTTTCTTAAAACCATGAAATTGAAAGTGGGAATGAAAACAAAAGCTCATAAGCTTCTTGTAACTGCGAGACCCGCTTGGAACATCTGAATGACGTGACTGAATGAGCCCCTTTTCCATGTATGAGTTATAATATGGAAATAATAGAATTCAAAATTTGCCATTCTTTGGTATTGCCCAGGAGAAAAATTGGCCTCTTGAAATCCCAAGCATTTTGTACAAATCTGCTCTTGAATAGCATCTCCCATCCGGGATAGACACAAGGAGGTCCCACTTTGTCCAGCTACTACATGAAGGATGCTCTTTGAACATTTTGGGTTACTAGGCACTTTTATTTGCAAAGCCACAGTTTTTGTTTTGTTTTGATAAGGCCAGTTGCTGTGTTACAGGATGCTGCCATCACATTTTGAAGTGTCTGGGATTCAGTCCCTGCTCTGCTTCTGTTTCCAGTGTATTAACAGTGTTCATGCTGGAAGCAACAGCTAGCAGGTCAAGTGGCTGCGTCTCTGACACCCCAGTGGGAGACTCTGGTTGGATCCTAGGGTCTTAACTGCAGAATCACCCAGTCCCAGCTACTGAAGATGTTTCCAGAGTAAATGAGCAAATGTGCGATCTCTCTCTCTCTCTCCTTTTTTTCTTCATTTCAAACAAAATAAATGTAAAAAAAGTAAGAGAATATTTTATTGTAACTTGTTAAGTGTACACTGCATCTTATTGCATTAGAAGAGTGAATATTTAGAATTTTATTTTGAAGTTTTAATGAAAACATGTGTTTGACCATAGAAGGAAATAAAAAGGTCATGTAATGTTAATATGTTTATTTTCAATATCTATCTATTAATTAAGTAGGTAGAGTTACAGAAAGAAGGAGACACAGACAAAGAGCAGCAGAGATTGAGAGAGAGAGAGAGACAGCGAGTTTCCACTTGCTGGTTCACTTTCCCAAATGGCTGCAATGGCTGTACTGGCTGCAATATCTGGGCCTGGGCCAAGAGTCTGGAGCTTCTTCTGGATCTGCGTTCCCACACGCTTACAGGGACCTAAACACGTGGCCATCTTCAGCTGCTTTGTCAGGCACGTTAGTACGGCACCGGATGGGAAGTGAAACAGCTGTAAATGAAGCTGGTGCTCATATGGGTGCTGTCATTGTGTGTATTGGTTAAGTCACTGTGTCACAGCGCTGGTCCCATATGCTAATCTTAAAGACATCAGTGTACACCTTAAAGGAAAAACTGCAAGGCAGGGTTTAGTGATAAAGAGTACAGAACCATAAAGCAAATTGATTGGCCCTCTCACTGTACTTATCTTTCCAAACAGATTCTCTGAATTTCTCAGTAGGTAGGATGAGCTTAGCTTCATCAGCAGATATATCTTCATCAGAACTGATGTTATATTACCTGCATGTGTGCATGTACACGCAAAGCCTCCTGAGACCAGATAGTTAAAATGTGGCAGCATCTCCTTATAACACTACAGCACCTTATGGAGCCATAATTATAACACTTTCTTTGCTTGCATCTAGACCTTCAACAATATTTTTTGCTTTCTTATATTTACAAGTATTACGTGTCATGTGTGAGACTAATGTCCATGAAATTTTTATTTTCTTTTCTTTTACTTAGTTTTTATTTTGAAAGGTGTAGACTCAGACTTGGAGAAACGCAGAGTGAAAGACAGTGAGGTCTTCACTGCCCAAATGCTTGTAGTGCCTGGGAGGTGTGCAGGCTGACGCCAGGGGTGCAGAACTCAAGCCAGGGGTGCAGAACTCAAGCCAGGGGCGCAGAACTCAAGCCAGGGCTCCCTCTTGGGTCTCAGAGACCGGAGTGCTTGCGTCATCACCCACGGCCTCCCAGGGGGTGCATTAGCAGGAAGTTGGACTTGGAAGCAGAGAAGTGATTCCTAATCCAGGCATTTTGATAGAAGGCACAGATGTTCCAAGGGGCGTCTTTAACAGCAGCATCAGAGGCCTCCAATCCCATCATGATATGAAGTTTTAAACAAGTGTGAGCTAGTTGTTACAGAAGCCAGCATTCAACAGGCCAGTACCTTTACATGTGGAGTACTTGTCATTTCAATAAAATCAATTGCTGCATTTCTGGTGCATATTCCCCCCTCTGGATCTTGCCATTTTATTCTCTTTATGATGCATTTCACAGAATAAAGATTTCAATTTTATTTTCAATTTCTCTTTTTATGGATTAAAAATAGGCTATCAAGTTCAATACCATTTTTGTCCAGCCCTCTATTTTCCAGTTTGTTTTTCACAAAGTCAACGCCCGTATATATAATGTGCAGGATTTGGGTAGCTTTTCCCTCAAAAAGATGTCTAATTGCTAAAAAAAACCCAAAACATCCTTGGTTGAAAAGGCCGTGTTCCCTACATTGAACTCAATGCATTCTTTAACACTAGGCACCTGGTCTTCTTCTACTGGTCTTGGTTTTGGTGACTATTTTCTCTTGATGTGTGTTCATCCCTCTGCCAGTATCACATTCTCTTGACCACTGTTGTTAATAAAGCTTAATGTCAAACAGAAAGAAATTTTCCACTTACATTTCTTTAGGATCTTTAGCATCTGTAAGAATTCCATGTATTTTAGAATGGTTTGTTTGTGTTTACAAAGAAAGAGCTGGGATATCTGTATACACTAAATTTATAAAACAGTTCAGGGATCAATAACGTATTTACTGTGTTGACTCCTCCTAACCCATGTGTCTGATGTATGTCCACCACTCTTTACGTCATGTATGATTTCTTTCATCAGCCCGCGTAAAATTGAGCGTGATAACCTTGTTCATGTTTTGTTAAGCCATGCTCGTTGTTAATATATAGAAATAAGATTGTTAAGTATTTGTTGGTTTTGTATCCTGTGATTTTTTTTAAATCATGTATTGATTATGTAAGATTTTGGGGGTAGATTATTGAACATTTTTGCATAGAAAAATCATCATTTGTCAAGATCAAAAACATATTAAAAAAGATTTATCTTTTATTTTTGTTGGAAAGGCAGAGTTACAGAGAGAAGAAAAGACGGAGAGAGATCTTGTATCCATTGGTTCCTTCCCAAATGGCCCCAATGGCTAGGAGTTAGTCATTAAAGTTAAAGCTAGGTGCCAGGATCTTTCTCCCAGCTTCCTGTACAGGTGCAGTGTCCCAGGGACTTGAGCCATCCTCCACTGCTTTCCTAGGCCATTAGCAGGGTGGTGGATGGGAAGTGGAACAGCTGACTTGAACTGACACCCATATGGGATGCCGGCACTAAAAGTTGAAAGCTCACACAACTACACCATGGCACCCGCCATACAAAAACTTTCTAAAAGACTATTTATTTAAAAGGCAGAGTGACAATGACAGAGGGAGAGAGAGATCTTCCATCTGTTGGTTCACTGTGATTGTAATGGCTGACTGGCACTGGGACTGGAGCTGTTCAGGAATCTAGAACTCCATGGTGCTCGCCCATGTGGCATTAGGACACAAGTCCTAGGGCCATCTTCTGCTTTTTCAGAGGCTCATTAGCAGGGCTTTGGATTGGAAGCAGAGCATCTGAGACTTCAATTGGAGCTCATGTAAGATGCTAGTATCATGGATGCTAGTTGGACCCATTGGGACACAGTCCAAAGTTCCAGTAGCTATAGTTCTTCTTCTTCTTCTTTTTTCCCTTTCTATGTACTTTCCACTTTTTTTGGCCTTATGGTAATTTTTAAACATTTTAATACAGTGTTGAACAGCAGCGGTGTTCTTGTTTGATTCTTGATCTTTGGGGGAAGACATTCGGTCTTTCACTATAATCCATAATGATAGCTATTAAGCTTTATGGAGATTCTTTTTATGAACCTGAGATTCCTATCATTGTGAATGGATTTTCTCTTTTGTCGGTCTTTTCTTTATTTTAATAGCTATGATAAACTGATTTATCTACCTTGACTACTGATTTCAAATAATGAAGCCATCTTTCATGCTTTTCATAAATCCTACCTGGCCATAGTGTGTAACTATTTTCATACAGTTTGGATTCACTCTGTCAAGTGTTTTGAGAATTTTTCTAATCTAGTATTCTGGGAGATATTGTTCTCTTATTTTGCTACTTATGTCTTTTTCTCGGTCTAGTTTTGATGCCAAGGCAAAATGCCCAGTACAAGGAGCATCGGGAGTGTTATTTCCACTATTTTCCATAAGAAAATGTATAAAATTGCTGTTAATGCTGTAAATATTTGCATATATAAAATGTATATGAAATGTGTATATATATGATTTTGATTTTGGTCTTTGCTTGTGTTGCTCGGATCACGTGTAGCTTTGTTCTTTTGTCTTATTAGTGCTATCATTTCTTGAGAGTGGAGGGAACCTCAAATATAATTGGCAATTTTTTTTAAATCAGTATCTGCATGGTATATGATTTTTCATTTTTAAATTTTGAATATACCTATGCCAATGGAAAGTGCTTTTTATAGTTTTGCCATTTTAAACGTTTATTTTTACAATTATCTACTTTCTAAGTGGAGTAGCTAGACCAGATACACTTAGAGCCATTCCTGATACGTGAGTGCTTACCTCTGTGATGTTAATGTTGGTTTTCTGTCTCCTGTTTTTCTCAATTCTGTCTTCGACCTTCCATCCCTTCCATCCATGGCCAGAACGATTTTTAGGATTCCGTCATGATTCACTTCCAGCTTTTTCATGGATTTCTTTGTATAGTTTTCACTGTAGTTGCTCTGGTTGTAACAACATACAAGGGAGTATCTGTTTCCTGTCGGCACTGTACTGCTTCTATTTCCTTGTGGACATCTTACTTTCATTTCAGCTCCTGTTCCTTGTGCATTTAAAAATATCATTTGGGACGGCATGGCCTAGTGGCTAAAATCCTCGCCTTGAACGCACCGGGATCCTATATGGGCGCCGGTTCTAATCCCGGCAGTTCCACTTCCCATTCAGCTCCCTGCTTGTGGCTTGGGAAAGCAGTTGAGGATGGCCCAAAGCCTTGGGACCCTGCACCTGTGTGGGAGACCCAGAAGAAGTTCCTGGTTCCCGGCTTCGGATCGGCGCAGCACCGGCCGTTGCGGCTCACTTGGGGTGTGAATCAGTGGATGGAAGCTCTTCCTGTCTGTCTCTCCTCCTCTCTGTATATCCGGCTTTCCAATAATAATAAATCTATCTTTAAAAAAATCATTTTATTCTAAGCATTAGCTGCTTTATAAACTGTATGATGAAAAGGATACAGTATAATATATATGAATATGTGTTTTTATTTCTGTTTTTTATTTTTCCATCCAAGATTCTTTAATTTGTTGTTTTGTATGTCTGAAACCAGGAACTTTTTCTGGGTCTCCCATGCAGGTGCGGGGAGCCAGGGCTTCAGGCCATCTGTACTGCTTTCCCAGGTCAAAAGCAGAGAGTTGGACGGGATGTGGGGCAGCTGGGACGTGAACCGGTGCTTACATGGGATGCCGTCAAATGCAAAATGAGAATTTAGCCATCAGGCTATCTCGCCTAATGAAATTAACCTAATGGAATTTTTTTTTGTTTGTATCTGTCTATTTGTTTTGCTTTTACTTAGAGACTGCCAGTTCTTTGAAACTTTGCTAACATTTCATTCAGGCCCTGAGTGTTATGAAGTAAAAATATGTATGTATATAATATATTTACATATAATATTTATGTATTATGTATATGCTTAGTAGGTAACGTGAGGTTCTTCCTTTAACCATGTTGAAGTGTCTGTTAAGTGGCACTAGGTACCCTCACATATTGGCCAAGTGTTGGTGCATGTTTCTCTGGGGGTTTTCCTCTTGAAACACCATACACGCCCAACAGTCATTTCCCACTTCCCTGTCCTGCCCTTGGAGAACATCTGTTGTGCTTGTTGGCGCTATGAATTTAATTAACATAAGTTCCTTACGTGGAAAGACTTTGAAAATCTCATGGATGATGGAATTGAAAAGTCGGTGTATTTTGGTGCACCAACGTGTTAATGTCATGCCTAATTTTTCATAATCTGCATTTCCACAAACCTTTTGAACAGTCCTGGCCTAAGTGGCACCATTTAATCTTTGACATGTTTCATTCAGCATAATGTCTTCAAGAAAGGAGTCAAAATTTAAAGTGGCAAACGTTGTTACCCACCAAAGTGTTTTAGAACAGCTCTGTGGATTAAAATTAGTGGTCAACTTGATTGTGCGAAGCTGTGAAGCCTGCCGTTAGCCATGAACTCAGCAATGTTACCGTTACTCTTATTTTCTGCCGAGTCCTATTCAGTTTTTCTTCTCTTTACTAAAAATCTTCATTTGGATGGCTGCACCACAGCCTTGAGGGGGATGGCTAGCTGGGCTGTAAGAGCACTGAACTATAGCAACAGTAGCTGTATGACTATTGGGAGAACACACTGAAGAACTGAGACAGAATTCGGTTGAGTGCAAATTTAGTGGAATAGCACCTGCACGTGCTGCGTGTGGATGACACAGAGGTTTGAATTAAACTCATGATGCCATCACTTACTGAGCTGGATGAACTTTCCTGATAAATCTCTGCTTTTCATGTACACATAGTAGGTGATCTGGCTGGAATATTTGCAATGGTGCATGTGAACTCTGATGCACATACTAAAGCCATCTCAGTGTTATGGAGTTGGTCGACTGTGTTAGATACAGACTTGAGTATGTCTAGACCCTGCCTAAATTATGATACTGAACAGTGACTTTCACTATCCTTGCACACAGTTTTCTCTAAGCAACAGTGATGAGCGTGCAAAATAATTTATTCTTACAAATAGCTGTGCATAGTCTAAGTTCAGTGAAGGTGTTAATTGATGCTAAGTAGGGAAGACTCATGAACAGCATGTTAAAATTTCTGGATTTTCTCTTATTTAAGATAGTGAGTTTAAGATATATAAGAAACATGGGGTGTAGTTAACTCTTGGGAAGAGATCAGATCTTCTCATGCATGGTAGGAAAAGGTGCTATTTAAGCAATGATTTGGCAAGAGTAATCACATATGTCTTGCTTTTGTACTATAATAACATTTTATTTGAAAAAGTATGCATATGTGCTTTTAAAAATAATGAATACGCAATATTTAGAAATAACTACTTGATTTATACAATGGTTAAAACATTGTCAGTTCCATGTTGGGTCTCAATGTAATCAAATCAATAGAACTAAAAAGTAACAAATGTTATTATCTGAAAAATATTGTGTTATATAGTATTCATAATTAACTAACTACTGAGGTTCATAAGAGGTACAGAAGTGTTAATTGGCTGGGGTCCCATGTGGAAATCTTGTGGCTCAGTGGTTTGGGAAAGACTGAATGTAGGGATGAATACTTTCATTTGATTCTTGTTGCCATGTATATCTCTCAGGTATTAGACTTCTTAGTAGGAGCTTTCTACTTTTTAATGAGTTGGGTTCTGAAAGCAAACCTAAGCTCCTGCTTTGTGACACTTCATCAACAGTTAGGTTTGTGAAAACTCAGTTGTTCATTTCTACTTACCATGAAAACAGGAGAGTTCTTCATTCTGAACTTCATGGCAGACATTTATTAATGTGGTTCAAACCATGCCCCTGGCAGAGACGCCACTATCATCTCATGATTTGCATCTGGGCAATTTCTAGCTAAATCTGCTTAAAGCACTTTTATTTTCTTAGTTGGAAAGAGTGAATGTATTTTGTTTGAAATGCTTGGGAACAGAAATGGTTTAGATTTCAGATTTTCCTAGAATTTGAATATGAGAGGGCTTCAAAAAATTCATTGGGATTGAGCTAATGTATCCATTTAATTTGGTGTCAACCGAATGAAATCTGTATGTGTATTCTTCATGACACAGTCTTCTATACATTCGAGCTGTAGGCTTACTTCTCCTTCTGAAAATATCACTAAACATTAGGCATCTTCCATGAACTTTCAAAAAATTTCAAGAAGTTCCTGGAAGATTCCTTGAGTTTAATGGCATCTTCGAGAGGGGATTGACTTCTGAACATGAAATTTATTTGTATTTTGTGTACAATGTATATGTATGATCTGATGATAATTTTATATGATATTTTTGTGTTGTAAACATGACTCATCACATGAGGACAAATATAGAATTTTCTACTTGTAGCATCAGGCAACACTCAAAAAATAACTGGATTTTAAAAGAACTTGGAAATCTGAGGCTAGAAATGCCCAACCTCTATATAAAAGCATGTTTGAAAATTCTAGCATCTAGTGCTGATATTGATAAGCACATTCATACAGAGAGTTTGGTCAGCAGTTGCAGCTTGATTCATTGCAGCACGCCATTGAGAATTCAGACTTTGTACTCGTTTTGGCCTTTAAACTGTTCATTTGTACTGTGAACTAGATTATGTGCTTCTAAGTGTCAGTTAGCTGAATGCATTTCAAGTCAATTTACTAAAATAGTCACTGTTAAGCGGTCTGTTTGGTCAGAGCTGACACCTTTGACATTTTCTAAAATGGCAAAACTAACTGTATTTAAGGGCATGATTTATGAATGCTGTGTGACTCCCGAACTTCCGTTTGATTATGGTTTCGGTTTGGCGGCTGAGTCTCTTCTCGCCAACTACTGAGAGGGAAATGAGCTAGCGCCTGTGGGATCTGATAGACAACGTGTACAGTGGAGAGGCAGACAGGTGCACAGGAGCCCAGAAACAGCCTCTAAGATCCAATCCAAGGCCTAGGCTCTTGGTGCTTCCCACTGGCTTCGTCTCATGAGAGTAGAACGGTTGGAATCGTGGTTAAAAGCAGAGGAAGGAAGAGGAAGGTGATGGATGGATGGGAAGCGCCTGTATGAAACATAGAATCTTTGGTATAAACAAGAAAAAGAAACTTGCCATGATTAAAAAGTATTCTTGAATTTTTAGTTGTCTTCTAGATTGCTGGCCTCTATTAAAAACTTCTTAAAATAATAGATAGATTTAATTCCTCAAGCAAAAGAAAAATGATATCATCTTAAAGATTTTCCATATTTATTATATAGATGTGACTTGACTACAGGGGAAATAAAAGAGCAAAGTCTCATGTATTGCAAGTTTTAAATGTACCAAGCTAAGGTTTACTTAATTGGAACCTCGAGGCAATAAAGGAGCCCTTTTTAAAATTCTGTGATTCTTAATATGCTAAATAATGCAAAGCTTCGACTCTTCAAGCATGAGACACACATCTGGCAGCTTAACATTTAAATTCCAGGGGAGAAAAAAAAACCCCTTCCTTTCAGTAGCAATTTTCTCAACGAAAAGAATAGGAAATGTATTACAACTAAATTTAATTTCTTTCTAGATTTCCATCTTACCTAATTGCCTGCATTTTTCTAGGTTCTTTTATATTTTTTTTAACCATATTTTCTGTTCTTTTTATTAATCTTTAATTTAAGATCTTCTCTAGAGCTTGGAGAAATATGACGTGTATTACTTAGCAAATTGTTTCACAAAATCCATCTGATCTCAAGTAATAAAGACAATGGTATAGGAAATAAAAGGAAATGGAATTTCAGAGATGCATACAAATATTACTGAGGAGAAAGCACCATTTTTCAGTTGGCTCCATTTTCAGGCTTTAATTTTTTTTCAGTATTAATGTTTGTTTTGTCATTTTCTAGCTGTTTTTCATGCAAAAGTTATTATAAGCAGTATTCTTTCCTTATATTTCTCCGAAGGACAGTGTCAGATCCTTGATTAATTTTTCAAAGGTCATTTGGAAAAAACCATTAAAAATATGCCAAATAAAAAGATTAGCACAACACTTGGAAAATAGATTCTTATAAGCATATGCATTTATATATAGATAAGGTACTATAGCATTGTACGAATCTGACAAGTGTTTTCTTTATGCGCCTCATGAATTATTATAAATATGACTGTTTCATTTATTTTATTTTTTTTCTGGGTGATCCTAGTTGACACATTTCCCAGACAGCAGCAGGTCAATGTTATTTGCAAACATGTTACTATTCTCAATATAAAAATAGTGGACAGCTAATAATCTCATAAAATAAAATGTTTTTTTTCAAAATAATTATCTTACACTATATTAACTAACACATAATATCATCACTCAGTAACCTGTGATAAGTTCATGAACATTCATGGATACTTTTTAACTAAATCGTGAAGCAACCTTGTAGCTTTAGCTGTGGTATACTTTCTATACTAGCTCTTCTGCTCTAAGTAGCCACTGGACAAAAAAATCCGAAGGAACCCTTTGGGGAGTCAGGCCATCAGGAATGCAGGGTGGGAGATGGTCTGTGAACTGTGGAGACTGGTCTCTCCTGAGCAGCACACACATGCGGAAGATGAGCGTATAGAGACTCTCCCCCACCCCGTGAGTCCTTGACTCAGGACCAGGCTGCATTCAACCACGGTGATGCTCACCGAGCGCCTTACTAAGGACCTAATTGACACTGCCTGTTGTGGATTTTGGAGTGGGACAAAGATACCAGATGTGGAAAAGATGTGACGTCGAACCCAGTCAGGGCAGGCACATTAGTGTCTTGTATATCATCAGTCTGTATGTGAAAAATAAGTCGTGTGGGGTCTGGCACTGTGTCGCTGTGTCTTGAACTGTTACCTGGGATGTTGGCATTCTATGTTTGAGCACTGGTTTGAGTCCTGGCTGTCCAATTTCTAACCCAGCTCCCTACTAATGCACCTGGGGGAAGCATCCAGGCAGTGGAAATAATAGAAGGAAAGGTTAAAAAATGGAAGAAAATATGCATTATTTTTATTGATTGAAAGTTGCCCAAATTTCGTAAAATCTCGGCTGATCTTCGTTAAGTCCCCAGAGGTACATACATACAAAGGAATTCATACAGGAATATCATTGTCAAACTACTGAGCAGCCAAGGGAACGTGAAAATCCCGAAAGCAAAGTTAAGGAGGAAAAATAAGTTTCAGACAACGAAGCAATGATACCAAATGATGGTAAATCAGTGTGAAGCTGGCATTGGGCTTCTTGTGCTTTTCATTGATTGTGTTGTAGAATTGTGTTCCTTCCATGCTTGCTTTGATTAGGGCTTTTAGCATGAAATGATGCTGGGTTTTTATCAAATGCCTTCTCTTCACCTATTGAGACGATCCTATGGATTTTTTTCTTCATTTTGTTGATGTAGTGTTGATTTGTGCATGTGAAACCATTCCTTCATTCTAGGGATAAATCCTACCTGGCCTGGATGAATCATCTGTCTGAAAGTACTATCGGATTCTGTTGGCTTGTATTTTGTTGTGGGTTTTTGCATCTGTGTTCATTGGGGCTATCCATCCATAATTCTCTTTCTTTGTTGTGTCTCTATCTGGCTTTGGCATTAAGGTAAAGCTACCTTCACAGTGTTTGGAAGGATTGTCCCCTTTCTACTATTTTGAATAGCTTTTGGAGGGTTGGAGTAACTTCTTTTGGTCCATTTTGGAAGGGATTTAATTATCAATTAGATATCTGTCCTGGTTATAGGGCTCCATCCTGGTTATAGGTCTACTTAGGTTTTTAATGACTTCATGATTCAGTTTTAGTAAATTGTATGTGTTCAGGTATCTATCCATGTCTTCTAGATCTTCTGATTTGTTAGCTTGTTGTTGTTTTTAATTTTTGAAAGTAACAGAAAATTTTAAATTTTATATAATGAATGAAGCCAGAAAGAATAATCAAAAGAGATTTACGGTACAAAAAGGCATAAATACCCATACTTGTGAACTTTACAGATTTTAAATGAAAAATATCACAGCTAATATCACTGTTTTGTCTAATAAGTAAATACAACTGAAAATTACAAAGATAGCAGATTAGACAAGCCTGTGGTTATTTGGATTTTTTCCCATATCACTGGCAACAGTATGAATTTTGATCATTCTTGTTGTGATGGAAAGGTGAGACTTCTGGATGTATGATTTAGCATTGCTGATCTTAGATGCTCTTTTAAAAAAAATAACAAATGAAAAGAAAAATGTTTGCGGCATTTCTTCAGTATAATACAAGTAAACAACCCAAAGGCAGTTTGCTGAATAAAAGCATTGGAGATGCCACTATGCAGTGATTAAAAACTATTACTCAAGGATTATATTACTTAATATGAAGCAAATAAGAAGCACAATTTATTGGCTGTAAAGAATATAAACTACATATCAAAGAGGTTTTCAAAACTCCATGGGAATGTATAACAGTGGAAAAAAATGCACTTTCCAAAAAAATGTTTATACTACAGTTAGCTTATTTTCTTATCTTGTTTTCCACAAAGATTTGAGAGTTTTTATATGGCATGCTTATAATTAGGTTAAAAATGTAGTTTGTGAACTTTTATATTATGTATAATCATTAACACATATTACAATTATTATATGGCACATATCTTAATTATCCATTATCATATTAGCATATGTTTTTATAAACATGAAGATCAGTTTTAGCATAAAGAACATTTAACATGGGAAGAGAGAAAGCATTAAAGACTTTTAGGAATCAACTTCTTTGGTAGAAATATTTTTATTTAACATTATTATATTTTTACATGTGTATAGGAAAGTTCTACTAAATCAGAAATGATTCCTGGTCAGCACAATTTTTTAAAAAAGATTTATTTATTTTTCTTGAAAGAATTATAAAGACAGAGGGAGAGAGACAGAGTGCCTCCATCTGCTGTTTCACTCCCCAAGTGGCTGAAATGATCAGAGCTGAGCCAGTTTGAAGTTGGGAGCCAGGAGCCTCCCTTGGGTCTCCCACACAGGTGCAGGGGCCCAAGGACTTGGGCTGTTTTCTGTTGCTCTCTTAGGCCATAAGTAGGGAGCTGAAGCCACAGGCAAAGGATCGCAACAGCTCTCATAGGCAGATTTCTAAAATGCTCTTCCAAACTTGCCCAGCCTCTGATACTCAACAAAAGGGAGATTACGCAACTGAGCAGTATCACATGAGCTTTTAAGCACAGACTTTTCTTAGGTTGAAAGCAGAAGAGGTGTTGGAGAGCCCAAAAGCATGAAAAGGCTACAGCCTGCTCCTGTAGACTCAGACGTGAACAGACCAGCATGAGAAGTCTGAGAAGAAAATGAATTCTGCCAGGAGACAGCAAACCTGAAGGGAGCCCGCAGACCCCGATGAAAACAACCCTTGAAAACACATTGATGTATTAGTTGAGAAACTAGCCAAGGCAGGCCATGTACATATTTCTGAGCCATAAAAATAGTAAGATTTTTAAAAATTTATTTATTATTTTTAATTCATTAATTACATTGTATTATGTGTCACAGTTTCCTAGGTACTTGGATTCTCTCCACCCCTCCCCAAACCCTCCCACCATGGTGGATTCCTCCACCTTGTTGCATAACCACAGTTCAAGTTCGGTTGAGATTCCCTCATTGCAAGCATATACCAAACATAGAGTCCAGCATCTTATTGTCCAGTCAAGTTCAACGGCTTCTTAGGTATACCCTCTCTGGTCTGAAGACAGAGCCAGCAGAGTATCATCCCAGTCAATTAAAAGCGCCAACATACCATCAGTAAAAATTTACATCATTATGGAATTAATTGACATAGTAATGAGTAACCAATATGGTAAAAGTAAATGCAAGTTCTTAACCACCTTCTGTGACCACCTCATTGACATTTCAATTTTAGTTTACACACAACATATAACATACATAACATAACATGTTATACATAACATCGTGTCATCTTAAATTAAGGTGAACATGTGGTATTTAACCTTCTGGGATTGGCTCATTTCCCTTAGCATTATGGTTTCCAGTTTGGCCCATTTGGCCACAAAGAACTGCATTTTGTTTTTTTTAATAGCTGAGTAGTATTCCATGGAGTAGATGAACCATAGCTTTCTTATCCAATCCTCTGTTGATGGGCATTTTGGCTGCTTCCATGTTTTTGCAATTACTGATTGTGCTGCTATGAACATAGGAGTGCATGTTGGTTTCTCATAAAACAAGTGTTCTGGATATATTCCTAGGAGTGCTATTGCTGGATCATATGGTAAAACAAAATGCAGTTCTTTGTGGCCAAATGGGCCAAACTGGAAACCATAATGCTAAGGGAAATGAGCCAATCCCAGAAGGTTAAATTCCACATGTTCACCTTAATTTAAGATGACACGATGTTATGTATAACAAGTTATGTTATGTATGTTATATGTTGTGTATAAACTAAAATTGAAATGTCAATGAGGTGGTCACAGAAGGTGGTTAAGAACTTGCATTTACTTTTACCATATTGGTTACTCATTACTATGTCAATTAATTCCATAATGATGTAAATTTTTACTGATGGTATGTTGGCGCTTTTAATTGACTGGGATGATACTCTGCTGGCTCTGTCTTCAGACCAGAGAGGGTATACCTAAGAAGCCGTTGAACTTGACTGGACAATAAGATGCTGGACTCTATGTTTGGTATATGCTTGCAATGAGGGAATCTCAACCGAACTTGAACTGTGGTTATGCAACAAGGTGGAGGAATCCACCATGGTGGGAGGGTTTGGGGAGGGGTGGGGCGAATCCCAGTACCTAGGAAACTGTGACACATAATACAATGTAATTAATGAATAAAAAAATAGTAAGAAGATAAATAGATTGGCTTTACATCATAAAATTTAGAGATTTAAAGATTACTATAAAATCTGTTCCATCAGCAGTGAGACACGAATATACTTTTCAATGTTTTAAATTTTTAGTAAAAAGATGTCATTTCTCTAATCAGATGCAATTGGAGCTTTGCATATATGCTCTTTGAGATCAAGTGGGACCAGGATTGAATTTCTCAGCTGTTTAATGGGAGCTTTGGTTGGCACAACTGGGAGGACGTTCTGGAAGGTTGGAAGAGGTGTGGAACATTACTGTGTAAAAGCACGTAACAATCTCCACTGCGGAGAACTGTCCAGTCTAAAACATCACTAGGGCCGAGGTGACGAAAGAACTCGTCCATATATGACAGCAGGACAATAGTAGCCCAAGTGGAATGCGCTGGGAATAGGCAGAAAACAAACCTCCCCAATCTCAAAGTTTCGTAAAGCACCACTGATATGAGGGTCCCGAGAACATTTTTTGGGAAACAAAAAACCCAGAAACATTGCTGGTGATACAGAAACCCACACAGATGAGGTAGGAAAGCAGGTTAGGGGCAGCAGCTGCTTGTAAATTATATGCTGCTGCTGTGGTTGATAGTTAAGTTCAACTTGAAGTTCATGCACAGTCTAAATTAGGACCAGGACCATAGAACAACGTGGAGCCTCGTTTGTTAGAATTCTTGATGTTGCTTCAATTTGTCAGGATTTATATCACCTCTTGGATTTCAGCAGTATAAGCTTCCATATCTCTGCACTGAAAATCTGTAATATGCTTTTTCCCACTTTTTTCTTCTTAACCATAGGGAATAATTCTAATAGAATTGGTTCCTGCCCTAAGGACGGTGATATCAATTTCCTAAAAGAGGACGGTGGGCTACACTCTAAGGTAAGAGGAAGGCTGGAGAAAGACCTTGAAAACATCATCCCCTAACATGTATTTCCAGGTAGAAAGTGATTTGGTGTTCAAAGCAGGGTTTGAAGTGCAAGATACACTAAAGTAGCTGATGTTTGAGAAATCCACATTGCCAATAGAATTTTATTACACCTGAATCAGAGTTCTTAAAGCTGTTGAATTAAATAGATGACAAGACTTTGTAGCTTGGGCAGGGTGATTGGGAAATGAGCTGATGATGCATTCCTCCAGTGATTCATTTGGCATGATCATGGTTTTCATGAATTTTGTAACGCAATAATCTCCATAAACATGTCTAAGTTATGTAGGCAGGCCTTGGAAAGCAACGTTCACATCGATTGTACTGGCAATATCAGGTACACAAGCATTTCCCAAATTGGTATTGACTTAGATCCAATGGCTGAGTTTTAAATAGTCAGTCAGACTGGTATAAAACAAAAGCAAAAGGATTTCTTTCCACTGTGATCTCTTCCCTTCCATGATGTTTCAACCACCATCCTAGTTTTCCAATTTCCTGACTTAAAAGATGTGGCCATGTACTGCATAAGGAAATTTGGGTGGTGAGGTATCATATACATACACAGTGGTAGACCTGTAAGAGTACAAAAAGGCACTTCACAAAGTTTGTAGAAAATGGAATCGAGAAGAGTTAGAAATTCAAGTATAGTTATTTTTCAAAGTACTCATTTTTCATTTTTACTATCTGAAAGCCTGAGGTGTGCATTTATTTCAAATTTTTGCACAAAAAACATTAATGTTTTAATTCAAATGTCCATGAACTTTGTGAAGTTCACTCATATGTCATCTAGTGATGTGATAATTGTCTTAGCTTGTAGAAGTGTACTCTTCAATGACAAAAGTTGCTTGACAAAGCATTTCTCAGAAAAAATCTCTGCCATTAAGTCACATTTGACTACGTAGATTTTTAGGGACAGTTTCATGCCTGATCTGAAGACTGGCTTCAGTCTTTCCATTTTCTCATCTTACGTGTAAATTCTGTGCCACCATTTCATCAAATAACTCAGAATGGTCACCTGCAGTATTTGCAAGTGTGACCACTTCCGTATCACAGTCTATCTTCAAGAAGAAAGCTTGGGGATCAGAAAGTTCTGTCAAATTTGTAAGAGTAAGAGGAGTCCTGTACAGGTGTTAAATTCCTGGGAGCTGAGAAATGTGGTCAATCTTCCACATCAAATGATGTGCCTTAGAAACTGCTGCAATCTTTATTCCCAATTGTACAAGTGAGAAAAACTAAGGCATGATTTAAGAGAAACGATGTTGCTATTAAGTCCAAATCTGGGCATTGACGCCAACTGTCTGACTCTAGAATCCATATTTCAATCAGTTGTAAGATAATTCTGAAAAACTTGTTTCTTCTTGTCTCCACTATGTTAGGTTTCTGTGTCATTGACTTATGGTCTGGGATAGAGAAACCGAGAGGGAATTTCTAGGCAGGGAAACACAAAAGTGTGACGTAAAGTACACATTCTTTCAGTGCATATTGTGTATTGGATATTTTTCTTCTAAGGAGGAGAGAGAATATCACTGGGCCACTCCTCAAATATCCTCAACACATTGCACTAGGCCAGATCAAAGCCAGTAGTGCAACATTTCACCCTACTCTGCCAGTTGGTGGAAAGAACCCAACTCCTTCAGCTAGGACTGCAGTCTCCCAGGGGTCTACGCCGGCAGGAAGCAGGAATTGGAAAGAGCAGCTGGAAGTCTGACTCTGCCACTCCGCTGTGGGACATGGGAGTTGTAACTGGAGTCTTAACCAAACCCAACCAGGGAGTTTTATGTATTGTTTTTGGGAAACCAAGAAAAGAATATGTCCATGAAACATCTATCATCATTTAGGTCTAATTTTAGCCTTTTTAATACTTTTGCAAAAATCCCCATTTCATTGGTTGGCCTTATAATTTGGAATTAGGAGAAAGGCTAAGAAGGCTGTGATATGAATGAATGCAATTCATTACAATTACAATTATTTTTTTCTGGGTTTTCTGATTCAATTAAGCTATTCTGATTCATTCTATTTTTACTGTTACATTTCACAAATTATTAATTGACTCTGAATTGCTTCCAGAAGTAGCATGTACCTGCTGGGAGCAGTCTCATTGCTGTCAGCACTGTTGGAGTGCAGGGCCAGAAGTACTCTTCTTAGTACTGCGGCTAGAGATGAAACTTAGTACAGCAAGTAGGTATGAAAGCGCTCCTTTCTAAAGAGACACATCACCTTCTTGATGGTCAACAGTCTCAATGGGACTTGTTGCACTCCAGTATAAAAACCTGTTATTTTTTCTCAACTTTTCATAATTTCAGGAACTGATTGGGACTGTCAGTTGGTGTCCAAGATACTAACCTAGGTCATTCATAGAAGAACAGTGGGACACTGATATTAGTATTGAACTCCAGTGTCAAATATGAGTAGTCTGAGAACAATCAGAACACGTGGTCCTCAGTGGTCAGGAAGACCAGCTGTCTTTCACGGGGGAGGAACAGAAGCTGGACAGCGTTAATGACTGCAGGTGTCTCCACATAAATGAATCTTGAGATGTATGTTGAAGGATGCCTTGTTTGAGCAGTTGATTGAAAGTCCACCCTGTAATATGTTCTGGCGAACACACCAGCTTGAATGAAAAGAGGTGACAATATACTTGTTGCATGGCCTCCAGATTTAGGCTGTATTTAAGCTGGAGCTGCAATGATTTTTTTTTTTTAATTTGGAAGACAATAATAGAACCTTCTGGAAATGAATATGACATCATCTTTGCTTTGATACTTAAGGTACTTCTGGTATTTGTTATCTGTGGCTTGCCGCCCTGTGGCCTTACTAATGCAAGTCCCTTGGAATATCACCCCAAACTGTCCTCCCCTGCCATCTTAAAAACTGGTGAGAATCATTTGGAACCAGAATTAAAGCTTCCAGGACCACTTGCTTATAATCTTCCTGGGACTATTCAACAGCATTTGTAATCCTCAGGATTCAGCCCTTGATGATCTTTCCTCTCTTGAAGGCTCTTTGCTTTGAGAAAAACAGTGTCCCTGGTCTTCATCTGACCAGATGAGTAGGTGAGCAATTTTCTCCAGAGACTCACACAAAGGGTTTGGTGAAGAAATGCTGCTGCCAAGTGGAGCTTAGCTGTGTTGACACCTTAATGCTTTCCCACGGACTGCACTGCTGTCACAATCCAAGGGCCTACAAACCCTTGTTCACCTTCCCGGTCATCCGCATCCTTCTCCATCACCTGATGGGCTCTTGGAAGGAATTCTAGCTAAGAGGACAAAATCTTTAAATGCCGTGATGGGACCTAAGTGTTACTTCTTGCCGTATAACGCAAGTAAATAGGCCTCAATGTCATGAGCTCGGATAACTTGGAGATTCTGTTCCTAAAATAGTTTATGCTTAATATTACATGATATCACTATCCTAAATGTACAAGGAAGAACATTAAATAGTCAACACCTATGTAACACAGTGTTTTGTAGAAGATAATGCTTGAATCCTAATTTCTATAACATTTTAGGGGTTATCTCCCACCCTAATTATCATATATGTGTAAATGAATTATGCTAAGTATGTATCTGTGTCAATTTCTTTTCATAAAAATAGCATAATCTACATAGGACAAACATGATTTTCACTTTTTAGGTTAAAACTGCAGTCCATGGGCCAGCACAGTGGCATAGCAAGCTAATCCTCTACCTGCTAGTGCTGGCACACCATATGGTTGCCACTTTGTGTCCTGGTTGCTCCACTTTCAACCCAGCTCTCTGCTTGTGTCTGTACATGAATATTTACGCATATACATTTTACTATTCTGTAACTAAATTTATATGTCCAGTTTCTCTCCCTCTCCCTCTCTCCCTCTCTCTCTCTCTCTTTCTCTCTCTCCCTCTCTTTTTAGAATTCATGTTATTTTGTTGAAAGCAGAATGATATATCAAGAGGGTTGGGGAGGGAAATCTAGAGCTAGAAAATTCTTCCATTTGTTGATTTCCTCTCCATATGCCTGTGCCAGACTGAGTCTAGGAGCCAGGACCTTCTCCCATGGGTGCAGGGGCCCAAGGTCTTGGGTCATCTTCCCAGGCAAATTAACAGCGATCCGTATTGAAAACAGTACATCTTATTCTCACACTGGCACCTCTATGTGATGGCGGCACTGCAGGCCATCACAACCCCAGTCCCTTACCGGTTTCACATTGAAAGCATGATTACTGATTTACAAGTTATTGGTTTTGGAAGAATTTCATATTTGAATGATGGTGTTCTTGATGTCAGGGTATAGGCAGGATTACATTTATAGGCATAAAGGTCTGTTTTCCTTTTTAAAAATGTTGACAGTAGCATACTTAAAATATCATGTCTCTGGCATTTATCTGACTTCCATGAGTGCTTGGTGAGTCATTTACGTTGTTAGATCATGGTGTGGGCAAGCTCACGCGTGCTGACACTGACCTGAGGATTCCCTGTACATATCTATCTCCTTTGGGGTATCAGAACTCTTACCCTGCGGTTTTTGTTCATTTGGCGGCTCATTTGTTAGAGAATAAACTGGTTTTGGTGATTTTATGTGCTCCAAATGTTCACTTGAGGAATAGAATTTTTAGCCAATTAATTTAGATTTTCTTTAAAAGAAATGCAAAAGTTGAGACTAGAATGAGTTGTGAATTTTAATATTTGTAGGTTTATTTTTTATGGTTTAGTAATCAGAGGTAAGTCTTGTTGATGGGATGAGAATATAAGTGGCTAATATGATTATCTTTAAAATCTAGTTGGTGAGTGTCTACCACATCGCTGTAATCATGGTAGATTCTAGGAAAAATTGAAATATACTATATCCTGTTTCTATCATGAATTTAGTTAGAAGAAACAGGATGGATATTAATAGATTAACCAGTGAAGCTGGAGACCACCACGTCCATTGAAATAAGCCTGATGGAAAGAAATACTACAGGGCCCAGTGCTGTGGCGCAATTGGCTAGTCTTCCCCTTGCAAGCTCTGGGATCCCATGTGGGTCCTGTTTTCTGTCCCAGCTGCTTCACTTCCCATCAAGTACTCTGCCTGTGGTGTGGAAAATCAGTGGAGGTTGACCAAGTCCTTGGGATCCTGCTCCCACATAAGATACCTGGAAGCTCCCAGGTCCTGGATCGGCTGAACTCTCGCTGCTGTAGCCACTTGAGAAGTGAGCAGCAGATGCAACATCTTTGCCTCCCTTCTCTCTGTAAATATGCCTTTCCATTTGTGAGATAAGTTTTTAAAAAAGCTAAGAAACAAAAACAACAATAATGAAATGCCTGTTTATATCAGTTTTCTGCAAATTCATGATTTTAAATGTTTGTCAAACCAATTGTTCAGAATCGCGTACTACTATAGCTTTAACGAGTTTGTGACTATTTAAAAATTTGAATGAGTGAAGTTGAATATCTTTTCATTTGATTATTATCTATAGCCCTTGACTATTGTCTGGCAATAGTCTTTCTTTTTTATTTGTTGAAGCTTTTATTTAGTGGAGCAATTGTCTTTGAGTATTATGTTAGTTAAAAACATGTTGATTCAAAAAATAGAACCAACACGAAACTGAATTTATTTTGTCTTGCACATTCACGTGTCCGCACATCAGAGGCTCTGGTGCATCATTTCTGGATATTTGTTTCAACTTTGTAGTGTGTAAGAGGTAATGAAGTACCCAAGTAGCTACAAAATAAGATCAAATTTAGACAAAGACATTTTACGTAGCCTGACAAGGTGTGCTAATAAAATATAGTTACTTTGGACAATCAAAGTGCTCATTTTTTTTTTAAGGATTTTGGCACTCTCTAGTTAGAATGGGATAGTTGAAAACAATAATGCCAAATAATTTGATCAAAACACTTTAATCGTGGACACTTTAGAGACTTAGAAAGTCAAAAAGGGCCACAGTGAATAGTGGTTTAAATCAATGGTTGTCTTCCCTGGATTGTGTTCTTAAGGTAATCAAATCAGTCAATGTCATAATAGAAGAAATGAGTCTTGTTGCATTCACAGGGATTTGATGACGCACCTCCTTTACCTGGTTATTGCAACTTGCAGACTCAGCAAAACATGTTGCAATTGCTAACTATTCCAGCTACAGAGTTGTGCTAAAACTTGTACGAGTGATATCAAGGATTTTCAAGTAACCCACCTCTTAAGAATGATCATGCAATCAAGTAAGATGAGTCTAAAGAAAAGGAAAAAAGGAGTTTTAACAAACTCTTTTATAAGTACAGGTCATGTCTATTTTTCTCCTTTTCTAGACTGGTTGCTTTCCAAATATCATTTTTTTTTAACAGTAGCATGTTGTAATAAAGTTGTACTGGAGCCTCCAATACATTCAAATGGAGCTGCTTTGTGGGAGAGGAAAGAATAGTTCAGCCAGGTTACAGCTCTCTTTGTCCACCACAGTTGAGCTCCCAAGAATCCTTGAAGGAATTACAGGGACCTGTAGGAATTAGAGACGCTGAAATTCTAGTTGTTGAGTTGCAGGCTGTGACTTTAAGAGCTCTTGGTGACAATGCCAGAATGAAGTGACTCAGCCCAGCAGAGGACCACAGTGACGGGAGAGCTGGTGAACTCCAGTCCTGTGCTTCTCATGTCTGGCTGCTTCTAGCCTTCTTAGATTGGATATTTCAAAGGTTTTCTCAAAGCCTTCTCCCTTCTTTTTTTTCAGTAAAAGCTAATTAAAGTGGCACTTCTTTTTTTCCCTGTTAGTTATAGGAATTCATTTTAAAGAAGTATAGCTGAGTAAAAAGGAATTCATGACAAAAATAGAAGATACTTGAGAAAAGATGTGGGAAATGGAATCTACACACACATTAAACTAACAATACCTCTACAACTAATGATTATACAGATAATGTCTTCGCATTAAAGTTCTACATTTTATGTTTTCCTCCAGTCTTTACACAATTATAAAATAACAATCTAAAATCCCTAACTCTTGATTATTTTTCCTCTTTTCAGGCCAAGTACTCGTTTTGTTCTAAAATATTTTTATTATTATTTTGCAATCCAAGGTTCAGATTCAATGCAATTGTCATGAACACAGTTATTTGAGTTTCTACTCTGATAGCTGTTACTTGTGGGATGATACAGAGTGGAACGCCCCATGCTCTGTGAACCACAGCGTGGAATCTCAGTCAGTTGGCTAAGAGGCTGATTGAAGCACTTGCTTCCATTTTGGAGTACAGGGGTCTGAGCATGCTAATGCAGATCTTTGGAGGCAGCAGGGGACAGCTCAAACAGGTGGATCCCTACGACCCTTGTGAGTGGCTTGGATTGAGTTCCTGGCCCTAGAATTGGCCTACCTCAACCTTAGCTGCTCTGGCCATTTGGGGGGTGAGACAGTAGATGAAAGCTCTCTCTCTCTTTTCTCTCTCTCTCTGCCTTCCTGTCTCTCCCCCATCTCTGCCCATCTTCCTCTTGTGCTTTTTCTTTCAAATATGAATAACTCAATAAAGATGTTTTCAAAAATAGAACTTGCTACAAAATATGAGACAATAACGCCAATGCAAAAACCAAGGATAATGATAGTCCTTTTTGCTGAGTGACCTGGAAGTCACTCTGGAGATGATAGGCCCAA
The DNA here is from genome assembly GCF_030435755.1 of Ochotona princeps. Taxonomy (NCBI): domain Eukaryota; kingdom Metazoa; phylum Chordata; class Mammalia; order Lagomorpha; family Ochotonidae; genus Ochotona; species Ochotona princeps. Next base: position 159,620,690 of record NC_080832.1, read on the forward strand.
ATCAATGAACTTCCTCTCCATTCTTAACAGATATTTTCTTTTTCATGTGTTAATTTCTCGGACAAGCGACACAGGTTGACAGATCATCTGGTGAAAGACAAATCAGCTGTTTGGGCAGCTGGAGCATCTGAGGATGTCTCACAGAACAAATCGTATCTGGAGGAACTGGAGCAGCACCAGTTTTCTGTTTGGTGAGTGATTCTATCTTGGGTTTTTATGATCAAGGTTACATTGATTGAAGCCAGTAAGTGACTCTCCATTCTGTCCTTAATGATTACATGTCTTTTGAAGGTTATAAGATATATATTCTGACTTGGAAAAGTTCACAGTCCAGTAAGAAATATACCTTTAAAAACATTGACGTGATGTTTTTACAGCTCTTATTGGTATTCACTTAAATATGGAGATCTAAATACTTTGACCAATGCTATCCTGTTTTGTTGATCTATTGGTGGACATGTGGGTTGATTCCATGACTTGGCTACTGTACACCGTGCTGCAATTGCACATGGGGGCATTCTTATTGTTTAGGGGCCTGTTTTCTTCAGCAGACTGGGTCCCTTACTGCCAGTTTGGCCATCTGTTACTGTACTTTGCTCACTGGAAACTTGTGTTTTGAGTTCAGGGAGAACACATCGGTGAAGGCTCATCTAAGGGTTAAAATGTGTCACAGCATTGGCTAGAGCAAGAAAAGACTGTACTTCTTGACTCAGACTGGAAAAGGCCTATTGCAAGATGCACGTTAGGATGAAAGGTTCCATGTGGCCAACTTTAGAAACACAATGCACCATGCTTTACTCCACTTATTTCAGTGGACACAGCTCCTCCAAGGAGGTTCAGCAAATATTTGTTGAGCAAAACAAACAGGTGAGACGAAAGCAAAGCATATCCATAAGCTTTGCAGATAGATTGGACTGAGTATCCATTCCAGTTTTGCCAGTTTCTCTATGTCAGACTGAAGTCATAGCCCATCAAATAGGGATTTTATGGCTATTACACAAGTTGAAAGATAATGTGCACCTGTTAAGTAGAATTTAAAGATAATTTTAGTTTGGCGCAAAAAAATTTTGAAATGCATGAATATAAGAAGTGATCAAACATTTTATGGAAAACATGTATTATGAAATAACTATATAACGGGCCCGGCGGCATGGCTAGCAGCTAAAATCCTTGTCTTGAACGCACTGGGACCCCATATGGGCACGGGTTCTAATCCCGGCAGCTCCAGTTCCCATCCAGCTCCCTGCTGTGGCCTGTGAAGGCAGTTGAGGACGGCCCAAAGCCTTGGGACTCTGCACCCGCATGGGAGACCCGGAAGAGGTTCCTGGATCCTGGCTTTGGATCGGCGCGCACCGGCCATTGCGGCTCACTTGGGGAGTGAATCATCGGACGGAAGATCTTCCTCTGTGTCTCTCCTCCTTTCTGTATATCTGACTTTCCAATAAAAATAAAATAAATCATTTTTAAAAAAGGAAATAACTACATATGGATCTCCAAAAAAAACCTTGTTACATCAAAACAAATTCATCATTGGATTCTTTTTTCCACCAAGTTTTGGAAGTGTTGTCATATGTAAGATATCTTATATAGTGAGTATAACAGGTAGATTCATAATAAAGGTCACCATTTCTATTAACAGTAAGGATAGGTCATTTTTGAGAAAATAAGTTTTTGAAATGTTAAGATAAGGGGCACTGGATCCTTTTCTGTTGTTTAGACATAGAGTACATTATGTCATTTGAGGTCTTTCACTTAAAGCTGTTATTTATTCTTACTGGTGTGGTTGGTTGAATTTTTGGGACTTTTCTGACCATCTTCTACTCTCTTATTACCTGTTTATTGTTCTTTACTCTGTCTACCACCAGTTAAAAGAATCTGTCATATTTACGCCACATATTTGCTCACGGCAGTTTTCTTTTACTACAGAGAATTCTAGGCAGGAATCCTACAGTCCTCCTATTCTTGAAAGTCTTGGAGTACCTGGAATAGGATCAGAAAATATTGATTCAATAATTAATACTAGGATGAATGAGGAATCACTTCCTCTTTCTCTTTCCTAACCATTTGGACTGTTATATCAATTTATTTGCTTTCAATCTGTTCATCCTACTGAAATTGTTACCAAAAAGTAATGCAGGTAGTTAAACAACACTACACACATTTCTTTTTGAATCTAAGTTGAGGATTGGGGGGTTTTCTATAAACGTCTGTTTAAATGGTCTGAGACACCATCTAAATAATTTCCTTGATGTTTTACTAGAGCTAGTAAATTATTTACTGGGTAACTTTTACCTAAATCCTCTCCAAATCCCTGTTAAAAGCATTCAACACAGAATGTGGTATTTCCCCGCTTCAGAGATGTGGACAGCTCTGGGTGGTAAGCATTTGCTCCAATCCAGACAGTTTAAATGCACACATTCTCCTCTGTATATCCTTTATGTCATTCCCGCGTCCCCAAGTCCCGGCTACACCTGTCCCATTTGAGCATGTTGATTTTGGCGAATTTCATAGAGCATACACATTGCTTGAGACTAATCAGAAGCAAGTTTATGTCATTTTGTACCTGCCAACAGTTCAAAAAGAATCTCTGATATAATTTGACTGTAGTATCTTTTTTTCTGATGAGAGATATCCAATGGAGTTGTCTCTGATTGCATCAGACAGAAATGATGATTTGGACACATCTCATACTAGGCAACCTGCTGCCCAGGGTAGCAGGTGATCATAAGCACTGGCTTCTGGATCATTCCTGGCCAGGTCTGTATCAAGATTGTCCTCTTTCGACTGCAGGATCTGACTGTCAGGATGTTTACATCTTATAAATAAGTGCTTGTGTGATGGATTGCTAATGCTCTGCCAGCATTTTAGACACCGTGAGATCTTATAGGTATACCTTGATACTTTGTGAGTTGCAAGCATTTTCTTTTCTGCTTTTTTTTTTTAAGATTTGTTTATTTTTATTGGAAGGACAGGTTTACAGAGAGAAGGAGCCACAGAAAGAAAGAACTTGTGTCTGCTGGTTCACTCCCCAGGAGGTCACAATGGCCAGAGTTGAGCTGATCTGAAGTCAGGAGCCAGGAGCTAGAAGCGTCTTTTGGGTTCAGGGTTCCAGGGCTTTTGGTCATCCTCTACAACTCTCCCAGGCTATAAGAAAGGAGCTGGATGAGAAGTGGAGCATCCAGGACATGAACTGATGCCCATATGGAATCCTGGACAGTGCAAAGCAGGGATATAGCCACTGAGCAGCTGCGCCGGGCCCCACAAGCATTTTCTAATACGTGCTGATTCAATATCAGAAAAACAAGGGCAAGCTAGGGATATTAGAACTTTCAGAAGAAAAGTCAGGAGCAAAGATCAATGATGCCAAGTCTGAAGCTGACTTTAGAGGTTCTGGGACAATTTGTCCTGTGGCTGTTGTTTCTTCCTGTTGGTGTGTTTCTTTCCCCAAAATTTCTTCACTTGTCTTCCATTCTAGCACACAAATGAGCACATCCTAAGAGGATGCTGTGACCCACCTTCTGACCCTGCACCCACCGTGATTGGCTCAAGAGTGTGCATGTGACCAGGAGATAGGCCACTCAAGCACTGTCCTGAGATTTCATATTTTGGTACTTAGAAAGAGATACCTTCCTTCTTATAAGACTATGAGCCAGAATGGTTTCATTTGGATGCTGCCAGTGGTGTGGCCATGGTTGTGCCCCTTTGCATGCTCTATTAATCTTGACTGTTTTTAGCCTCTTTGAAATGAAGAGTTTGTAAGAGTTGTATTAGTGTTTGGAGTTGACATGTATGTGCTCTGGTCTATATAAAGGAAAACCAATTTAAAGAAAGACACACCTGATTCCTTGTAACCAAATAATGGACCTGAACCTTTGTGGATAAAATTCCTGCATACAAGGGAACATGTACCGCATTCTCCAACCATTTGGCATTTTAGCTTCCATGGTTTCTGTTACCCACAACCAACTTTGGTCTGGAAATTCTAAGTGGAAAACTTGATAAATTGGGAACTCAGAAGTCTCAAATTCTTACTGTTTTGAGTAGATAAAATCACGTTCTCTTCTGCTTTATCCCACAAAGTCATGAATTATTCTTTTGTCCAGTGTATCTGTTTCACAAGAGTTTTCTTCCCGTTAGTCAGGTGAAGTCACCTCACTTTGTGTTAATATTACAGTACTAGTGTTCAAGTCATGTTTGTGTGCTCGCCTGATTGTATGTCACGTCATTTGTCTCACTTCATCTCATCATATAGGCACTGTATCATCTCAAATCATCACGAGAAGGGTGAGCCTAATGGAGGCTGGTATTTGCAGAAAGATCACCTTCGTACAACTTTTAGTACAGTATGCTTTATTCTATTCTGGTATTAGTTGTTGTTGCTAATCTCTTATTGTTCCTCATTCATAAGTGGAACATCATTGTGTATGTATGTATGTAGGACAGAGTACATTGGGCTTAGTCCTATCATTGGTTTCTAGAATTCACTAGGCTTCCTGGGGAATACTCTATTTTTAGGTTAAAGAAAGGTTGGGAAGTTTTATTTTACTTTTTCCTAAAAGAGGGAAAACTTTAGGGGAAAAGTGAATGTTGTCATTTCAGTTGCACAAGTAGCATGTGCCTGTACAACTAGAGCTCTGGCATCTCATTGTCTAGAGAGTGAATTTTGTCCCTTATTTCCTAGTGTAAATCATTGCATAGAAATTTCTCTCAAGATGTAAACTACATTTTGTACTAAATACCTCTGTAAATTGTGCTAATGACTTTTTGAAAACATGAGGTGTCAGTTCAGTGATTTAAACACATTAGCACAGTTTTGGAAGGTACTTAACTCCCACTGCATAGAGGGTTCAGTAATAACAAGACAACCTTAAAATGTTTCTATGACAATTCAAAGGCAGCGGAGTGGAGAACTGGATCCGTATCCAGAGACTCACACACAGTTTCAGAGAAGGAAGGGTCTTGGGATGATTTAGTGCAGCCCTGTCAGTGTATACAAGTACTATAAAACAGACCAATGGAAGTTTAGACTAGCCTTAGGTCATACGCCTAATAAGCAGTGCAAATGGGGCTGCAACCAACTTCCTTCCAATATCAATCCATCTCAATTATAAAAAAAGAAATATCACTAGAATTCTGCTATCATCTTTTCCTAGTTTTTTTTTTTTTTTGCTTCTATCAATTGCTATCTCCTTTGATAGTTGTCAACACGTTGATGATAAAGATGATTCATTGGAAAACACATATCTGCATTATTGCCAAGATGTTTGCCAAACACGCATGTTGCTGGCCACACCGACCGTCTTATATTCTCTGCCAGGAATTTACTTGGCTGACTTGAATGTGCAGCTTAGGGAAGCGATGGGTTAACTCTACGCTTTGGAATGGGAAAGTCATTCTTTAATAAAAGTGATACACTTTCCTTTTTTATAACACACATGTGATTTGACATTGAAATCAAATGCAGATGCCTCTTTGATTGGCATATTCCCTATTGTGCTTTTCTCAAACACCTTCACATATGGTCTGCCTCATTCCTAAGAAATGGCTTGTTGTTTATGTCATACAAACAGAACAGACTGATTTTATAGTGACTAAGGAGGTTGATGAATTGTACATTGGAGAGAAATCCTTGTCTCGGCAATCTAAACACCTGAAAATAAATGTTGGAAAAGGCTCTCATGACACTCCCATGGCCTCTTTATTTCAATTCCCCACTCTAGGGGTTAAACAGACACTTGTATGCAAACTCGGGGAACAGACAAGCTTGTTACGCTCTCTCTCCAAATGTCATTGTCCTTCCATTTCCCATCAAAAAGAGTCTGAGAGTTCATAGGTCTAAAATGGCAAAGTTGTCCAATCTCAGATATTAACTCTAACATTGTACCAGTAATACAATATTGTTGATCTTGGGTAGATGACCTAAACCTTGTGCCTTATTTATCATGTGTGTTTTACTTGATTAATTAGATGTGTTTAGGAAGAAGAGAGACTGAGACCTCCTGGCTGTTGGTTTGTTGCTTGAATGCTCACAAGCTGGGATTTCAGCTCTTGGTTCCCCAGTAGAGTGTCTCAGCTGCTGCCTCTCAGGAACTGAATTAGCAAGAAGCTGGATTCAGAAGTGGAGCTGGGACACCACTGATGCACTTTGATAGAGTCATCCCAAGCTGTACCGTAACTGCTGAATTAGATGAAGTTTAAACATACAAATCTTAAGCTACGAAACTTTGCTCGAGGTTTCCAGTTGTTCTGTGCTATCCACTGAAAGTTTTGTTGTACACTCCCAAGACAAAAGAGTAATCACATCTACCTGTGCAAAATTTCATAGCCTATGTATTATCACTGTGTGTCTATTTCATCTTGGCTCTCAATAGCCTTGTGATACAATAGCATGATCCCAGTTTTACAGAGTGTGTAGCTGAAGTGAAGGGTGATTAGGGGGCTTGTTTGTGAACACACGATTCATACTTCAGGATCCGTCTCCAGTGCTCTTTCTATGGTATGTCAACTGCTTTACTGCCGTCAAGTTCCTAAGTAGATTTTAGGTTGTGTATTACTTGAAGTGAAGACGAGATGCCATAGGGGAATGATGCTAACAGCATCAGTTCCTGAATGGTTAAGCAGAACTTAACACTTGGCAGTGGCTAATTCCTGACAGTGATGTATCGGTGGTCCACGTTTAATTAGGTATTTATTGACTGAGTGATACTTTTATCTTACTACATGTAGCCAAAGCATGATTGTATATGTGTACTGCGCAAGAGTAAATCTTGGTGGCTGGGAACACAGGCTAAACCTAAAAGCAAACAAATTAGCTTTTGTGATTTACAAGTTCAGTAAACTTAGATAAGTTCCTTTGAGAGTGTTGACTTAAGTTGCTTTGCCTGAAACAAGAAGCTCATTGTACCTGGTCTGTTTTGGTGAATTGAAGTTATTCATGAAACTTATTGATTTGCTTTCTAGGTCAACAGTCTGGACTCATCCAAGTTGTGTCTTACAAGAAAACAATCATGGCTTTGCTTGGGCTTTGTGTTTATCCAGAGGCTTAACTGTCTTTATCGTGGTTTGGATGGCTGACACAATTTGTTGTTGAGTGGTGGGGGGCTCTGCTTTTGTTACCTGTGGTTGGGAAGCTGTTCAGAGTCTCTAGTCTCTAATGTATGCAACGTACGATTCTTGCCATGCCCACTTTCTTCATGAAGCCCCAAAGCACGGTCTCTTACCTGAAGGAGGGCCAATCTCTGAAGGGTTTTGTGTCGTTGATGTTGTTGTTGTTGTTAAATTTGGACCATGTGGGAAAATAATTTCCTATTTGATTTAAAAACTGATTGATTTGAGAACTAATGATTCTGCAAGTCTTCACCTTTGCTATACTTTGCTCTCCAGAAGGAAGCTCCAACCCCAGCCCAATTCAAGGTAGGGGTCGTGTAGGACAGCAGTTCAGAGGTGCCCAACTCAAAGAGACTTGCTTAAGGACTTCTGGTTTGCCCTACAGGGGAAGGTAATAGGGCCAGCTGCATCTCTTTGCATTGTGCTTGAAGGATCTCTTCAGCAATACCATAATGAAGCACTGTTTACAGGAGATTCTTACCGTTAGAAGCTTGTTCTTTCAGTTGACACTTGTGCTCCTTCTTTCCTGTGCATGACCTGAGGCTGAAGTGGCTTGGTTTCCAGCAGCCCAGCTCCTAAGCTGCAGATGCCTTCCTCCGAGGACACTCTCTAGTCACTGACCTTCGATCCACTTTCCCCCTGAGTCCCCCTGTTTCTGTACCAGTACTGATTGATGCAGGTTTATACAGGCTTATATAGGTTGTTTGGGTTCTTGTTTTCTAAATATCCTTTGTTCTTTTGGTTTCCTGTTCTTATAGGAACTTATTTATGTTCTTTATGCGCTTGAAAGGCAGCAAGAGGGGAGAGAGAGAGAGAGAGAGAGCACGAGGGAAGCGAGAAGGAATCTCTCATCTGATATTTGATTCCAAATGTTAGCTCATTCTTGAAATACTTATAATAGTCAGGGTTGAGCCAGATTGAATGTGGAAGCCTAAAACTCAACCTGTATCTCCCAGATGGGTGGTATTGACGCAAATATCTGAGTTACCATGGATACTTCTCCTGATGTGTCTTAATAGAAGCTGAACATGAAGCAGAGCCAGGACTCCCACCTAGGCACTCAGTTTCAGGTTGTGGGCATCCAAAGCAACATCTTCATCTCTGTGCCAAGTGTTGGTACTCATTTGAAAGTTATTGTCTAACGAAACTTCTCCCAGCACATTACGTATTTTATGCATAAGAAACTGTAAAAGTGAGACCAATGTTCTTATTTCGTTGGCCCCACAATCCACTAGATTTTTGGATTGTGAAAACTACAACCTATCATAATCTTCCTCATCTATGTCTACATGAATAAAACAACAATATAAGATTTAGTTACTGCTGACATCTACTGTGGTACTTTATGGCTTTGACCATCCTAACTTCTCTCATGGGTGAAAACAGTTCCGTGTTGGGTTGAATGCCATTGACTGTAACCCCAACAGTCATGACGTCTTTGTCATCTTTTTGTTGGCAGTGATGCTTCCAAGGATTACAGATGCTTGACAACTTCCTAGTCTGTCCTGCACTAAAGGTGGTCATAGATCAAATTCTGGCTGATGGTTATAGGAAGATAAGAGCCTGGCTTTTCTCTTTTTAGAAGGGAAGAGAGCAAGACAAACCCCTTTAGGACATGCAATCATTTTCTCCTACTTGGTTCACTGCTGTGGGGAACTGATACTGAAAACAGCTACAGACTAATCACATCATGAAAAGAAAAGAAAAAATGGGGGGGGAAATCAACCCAGCATGCTGTTGTGTTGGCTGTAGCTTATCGTTATACCTGCTTCAGAGTTTCTGTTGCAGGGGATGATTAAATGCACTATTGTTCAATACTCTAATTAGAGTATCCTGAAAGGAGAGCCATTCAAAGCACTCGGGTTATGTTGCATGTTATGGATGCTAACACACATTCAAAAGCAGATTTCAGCTCTTTCATCCAGCATTCAGTGAGATTACATGGTGTCCTCTATTCTGAACATGAAGTGTGGAGATCTCATATTATCTGGGATCCACTCAAGCACAGCCCACAACTAGTCACTTTGCATTCAGCAGAAAATGGGAAATAAGCACAGCATGGTACGGGCAATTCTTCTCCAGAGATAGCACACTGATTCAGTTGGGGAGATGGAGAATGAGGTGAAGGGAATTAATTTAGCCAACTGTCTGGAAATCAAACTTGACACAGTGATAAGAATTAAAGATCCAGGAACTTCGAATTTTGAATCGGTCCAAATTCAAGCTGCATGACGCAAATGAAGGAAGGGCAATACTGAGCATGAAGCAACACAGGGATTTATTTGATGCAAAAACTCAAATGACCAGTAAAATAGATAATGTTGTGTTGTAATAGTTTTCAAACAGCATCCAGAAAACAATTGAGTGGGTGTGTTTTGAGCGTCAGGCGTTGTAAATTCTTTCACTCTCATATACTTTATGCCTTCTTTAATAAACTGGAGAGTTTTGGGCCAGCTTCATCGGTGACGGTAGGTGGTCATTCATTTCACAATCCACTAATTTTCATGATTATTCAGTATTTTATGTTACCTAAAGTGCTTTAGATTTCGTCTTACTGAAATTGTAATATGGCAATGGCTTATATGATTTCAGAATCATTAATTCAATTGATGCTTTCAGCATATGGGAGTTATTCTCTCATCTTTCCAAACACAAGCTAGAACTGAAGAGTTTTAAATATGCTGATGGCACATAAACATTTCTGAAAGATGCAGCAATGGTGAATTTATTGGCAAAACACAGATTACTTAGGGAATTTCTGGGAAAGCAAACAACTGGCATCCATGGTATTCTAATTCCATCTTCAAAAACACTAATGTAATTCTTCTAAATTTACTTCTAGTTTAACATCTGAACTCATACAACATGAGAAAAACCATAAAAGGTTAGTCAAGGTCTTTAATATCTTTTAATATCTGTCTGCCTCACTAAAATCCCAGCCCCAATTTCTTTCTTTGTCCTGGACCTTTGTGTCTTTTGCTCTGACATTTGTGCTTACCTGTCCCACGGGGTAAAGATTTGTTAAGCATCAGGAGACTTGATCAGCTGACTGCCACATCTGAATCTCAATGTGCCTCCACATCAGCTCAGCCAGTCCTTCCCTAGCATAATTGTAAGCCTGGCACTAAAGAGACAGCTCTACAGAGATGCTTAGGAAGAAGTCAAGGATGGACATGGATGTTGTAATGTCCGCTTCTTAAGACCTGAAAGAACACATTGTTTATTGACTGTGAAAATGGTTTATGTGTCTGGTAGACATTTCTCTGCCCATCAGTGTCTTGTTATATTCATGTTTACACACAGAAGGTTTTATTTCTTAAGCCTTTGGCAGTTGAATGAGCATGGTAGAATTCTTCAGGTCCAAAGAGTTGAAACAGAAAATATGGGTCCATCTGTTCAATGTATTTCCTTACCAGTGCATAGTAAGGAAATTTCTTGTTTCCTCTGCATAGTGACATCAAAAAGAGGCTTGTGTTGAGATGGTGGGATGAATGGATGAAAGGATTCTGGATCGCACAGTCCTTATGTGGAAGGAGTCACTGTAGAGTAGCTGGCCTGCAGCCAACTTGGCGAAAATAAGAAACAAGAGCTGTATCAAACCCTTGGGATTTCACAGTCATCACCCTAGCACAAGGCATGCTGCATCTCCACAAGGAGCAGCTCTGAAGATCCACATTCCAAGAAGATAAATAGATCATCTGCAATTCCCAGAAATGTAAAGCTTTTTCTGGAGGAAGTATTTTTTTTAATGTATTTAAAAATTTTTTTTCCCTGAAAAGCAGATTTACAGGGAGAAGGAAATTCAATGAGAGAAAGACCTCCCATCTATTGATTAACTCCCCCAAAGTTGCAACCAGCAGAACTGAGCTATCTGAAGGCAGGAGCCAAGAACTTCATTCAGATCTCCCACATGGGTGTAGGGGCTCAAGGACTTGGACAAACGTCTGCTGCCTTCCCAAGCAGGATTGGAAGTGGAGCAGCCGAGACACAAACTGGCACCCACATGGGATACCGGAAGCACACGCAGAGAATGAACCTACTATGTGACTGTGTCAGCCTCAGAAATATTCTTAAGTAAGACACCTTTTTCACATCTTGCACAGAGTGTGACCTGGAATTTGCGACAAGAGCTGTTTGTCTTCTAAGCCTGTTATAAGTCTGACATTAATCTTAAAAAATGTTGCTGCATTCTCTCACATAGACAAAAGCTGGTATATTTACTTCTTAGTTCTCATTATTGATAATGGTTTATAAAATTCTGGAAATTTTTGCACATGAGCAACATTAATCTTTCTGTTCGTCTCGTTGTAATGAGAAGATGTCATGCCATCAATCCTTTTCTGAATAATATGAGATTTTTTAAAATTTTTTTCTTCTGATCAGCATACTTGTGTCACTTAATTACTATTCAAACAAGTTTCAGATTTTAGATAGCAACACGGTCTCCAAATCCAATCAGTCCCTAAATGTTTTGCATTCTCTCCTTGTAGCATTTTTAGATAAATTCCTGTTCTTCATTATTATGCATGTGAAAACATTATTGTAAAGGCCAATAATATTTTGAAATCCAGGAGATAACATGTTAGGCTATTTAGTAAGCACACATTCCAAATGGGTTTGCCATGGTTGATGAGTCCTATGTCATCAATGTGCCTGGGAGAAAGCAGGAATTGGGCTGAGATATCACAAACATGAGAAATGCTTGTTGTGCTGTATGGGGTTAGAACAGAATAGAGCTGTTGGCTCAGCATGTTAGCCTAGCAGCCAAAGTCCTCACCTGGCATGTGCTGGGATCCCATCTGAGAGCTGGTTCTAATCCCAGTGGCCTGGATTCTCATCTAGCTCCCTGCTTGTGGCTTAGGAAAAACAGTTGAGGACCCCCAAAGCCTTAGGACCCTGCAACCCGCATGGGAGGCCCCGAAGAGGTTTCTGGCTCCTGGCTTTGGATTGGCTCAGCTCTGGCCATTGTGGCCACTTGCGGAGTAAACCGGTGGATGGAAGAACTTCCTCTCTGTTTATCCTCCTCTTTGTATTTTTTTTAAAGTCTTTAAAGAAAAAGGAACAGAATAAATTTCAATAAAGGCAACACTTAAATTTACTCTTACCTTGGGCACCTTTCTGATTCTGGCTGGCTACAGTTTGCATCAAGAAAAACCTAAGAACAGCAGTTCTCAGGATATCTCAAACTGATATTGTTTGGGAATTTATTTGACTTCAGAAGTTTCTTCTAGATAATTTAGTTCATGAATTTTGAATGGAGGTTATTGTTCTTATTTTTAAATAGATTTCTGACTTGGCTGCACTCTTTCTGTCTCCCCAAACATGTCAACTTAAATTTTGCTACTCAACAGTTGAAAAAAATTATTGGGCAAGAAATATGAAACAAATGGCCAGACTCATTTCCATGGTTTTCCTTGAGAATTAACTTCGTCTTTTAAATTCTCTGTATGCTTCCTTACGACTGTGACCCTGTCATGTCGGTTACCACAACCTTTCCTCCACAGACGCTGCTCAGTAGCTTTCTGCGTGGACTCATTCTCACTGCGTTTCCAGCACCCATCATCCCCTCCACCTGGCATCGTAGTATCTGTATGTTGGCATTTGCAGACTTCAGTCGCATTGCCTCTGTCTGTTACCTATCTTTCTTCCATTTCTTATGCCATCATCAGTAGCTGAGACTAAAACCTAAATACTTCCTGAGTTCTAGACTTAGGCAAACCACAGGCTTATTATCTGGGCCTCAAGGTCAAAAGGAACTGACCTGAAGTGATCCATCTTCTCTGTGAGTTGGATCTGCTTTTCATTCTGAAAAACAACTGATTTTTGTAAATGGGTTCTGCTGTTGCAAGATTTGGAATCTTGTGAAAAAATCTGTCTTTAAAAGTACTTTAAAATTCTTAAGAAAAATCTATCATTTATTTGAAAGGGACAATGTGACAGAAAGAGTGAGACAGCAGAGAGAAAGAGAAAGAAAAAAGACAATGAGGGAAAGAGTTTTTTCATCTGTCGACTAAATTCCCGAATGCTCATTCCTACCAGGGTTGGGCCAGGCTGAATTCAGGAGGTTGAGCTCTGTTAGGGTCTTCTTTGTGAGTGGTAATAACTCAAGCATTCAAACCATCACTTGTTTTCCAGAGGGCAGAAAGCTGCATTAGAGGCAATGCAGGGTTTCCAAACCCGGGCACTGTGATTTGGGGTGTGGTATCCCAAGTATTGTTCCCACAGTTTTTTGATAGTGTTTTTATTGACCCCATCTCCAATCTATCCCTTGCATGGAATCTTTTTTTTTTCTCCCCATAAACATTTCTTTGACATCAATCACTGAACTGAAATCTGGAGATAGAAAAATGAATAAAATGTTTAACCCCAAACACTGTATTTATTTGTTGTTCTTGATTTTTATGTTATTCTAAAGTGTTTTTTTCTTATTTGATACGGTTTTTCATAAAATTACTGGCTTATAGATATTCTTTGGTTTCTCTGATTTGTGCCATTAAGAGAGACCCATGTTGCTATATGTAGTATTCCAAGAGCTACCAATATTGTGGCAGATTCTAGCAGATGTTCACTGCTTCAAAATATCGATTCATTTTGCTAGGAAGACAGCAAACTTGGAATTCCACTACTGGAAACAACACTTCAGTGAGCATGTCCCTTTACGATCCTGTGTGACATTTCTGAGAAATGTACCTGAAAGTGGTATTGCTGGATCCTAATGCATTACACTTTATTTCAGTAAGTGGTTGCTGAAGAGGAGTGTGGATTTTCTACTGATCTATTTTACCACATAACCTTCTTGCACCTGGTGCTATCCAGTTTTCTCACTTTTGACAATATGATCAAATCCGTGGGAAATTTCATTATAGTTTTAACTACTGTTCAATTGAATCTTTCCACAGTAATACTATTTAGTCAACTGATTGTTCGATTTATATTTATGTTGGCTTAAAATTCATCTATAAAGCCCAGGGGTAGACATTAGGTCTAGTGATTGAAACACTGAAGCACTGTTCATTGGAGCACTCCTGACTCCTGCTTTGTGCTAATGGAGACCCTGGGAAACAGCAACCATGACTCAGATGCTTGGAGTCTTGCCTGGAAGACTTGCAATTTGTCCAGTGGCCATTGTAGACATCTAAGATGTCAACCAGAAAATGAGCATCTCTCTCTCTCTCTCTGCCTCTTTTTCTCTCCCTTTGTCTCTTAAGTAAATACATTTAAAAGACGTTTTAAAATTCTTCTGAATCCTAGGTCATAAATATATTATCTCACAGTTTCCTCTAAGGTCATTTACCATTTATATTTAATCTAGCTATACATTTGAAGTTTACATAACCCAGCTTCATTTTACTCAATGTAGCAAGCCAGTTTTTCTTTTTCTATATACCAAAACTTGTATTTTTTTTATAAATTGCCTAGATGCTAAAAATCAAAGATTAGATGCAAAAATAATTAAAATAAGAACCTGTGATTTTCACCTGGTTTCTAAACCTCGAAATTCTTAAGTGGTGTTCCGTGTGGCTTTCTACAGCAGCCTGCTCATCTACTGAATCTGCTGAGACGGAGTGGTGTACAGTCATGATGTTTCATACAGCAACACAGAGAGCCAGAGCAGGCACCTGCCATTGTCCAGGTTGTCTGTTTTAGAGTTGCTGCATTTTGTTCTGTCACTCAGTGTCCTTGTGCTTGCAGATTATCACACAATGTTACAGAACTGCCTTCATCCATTCTGCTGACAAGCTCTTTTCCAAAGTACTGCCATTTGATCAGATTGGCTGTGTCATCTGAAGGCTGGACTTGCTCCAGGGCTCGCTGGTAGGGATCTGACATTGCCATTTGCTTTGGAAGGCTGTACTTCAGTGGCACTCGTGGAATAGGTCCAGCTACTAATAGGAACATCAAAACCAGGATGCGTTAAAGCAATTGTATGGCCACAACAGCTTTAGAGACACAGGCTGTCGTCTCTCACTTGGTGCTATACAGTTGCCATATCCGGATGGACACCTTCCTGATGATGCACTCACAAGTTTTGTGCGAGCTACTGCCTCCTTATCCAACTGTGCATCTTTGGATTTGCTGGTGTGGGAGAGATTCAGTTGCGCTCCTTGGATTTCTGCCATGAATGACAGAATTTGGATGCCTGTGTGATTTTTCCAGGTGTTGGCTGTGCCTGAGTTAACTTTCTGCCAGCTCATAATGCAATGTGGCTCTAGTAAGGAAACCATCAACCCATCTCAGAGACTGTTTGCTCATGTATTTCAATGAACTCATCAGCGTTTTTCATTGCCTTAGAGATTTTAATGGTGGCTGACTGTTTAATGAGAAAAAGCTAAATCTGTCCATGAGAACAGATTTTTTTTTAATGATACTTTGGGCTTTGATTATACTATTAATTGGGAGAGGGAAGGATAGAAGAGTGAAAAAAAGTGAAATCGTGTCTTTGGCATCGTGTATTACTTTGTGAAATGGAACCCAGCTCCCCAAATTATGACAATAGTGATTCAGAATTTCAAGTCAGTGTGTAACCTGGAACTTGGAGACATATAGGTATGCCAGATTCTGGAAGTCCAGAATTTGGTTCTAAGAAGAACTGCATAATTTAGAAGATCATTAAAGCAATTTGGATACAGCATCACTATGCACTGGGAGCTGTGGGTATAAAAATGCATCTGATACGAGTTTTTCCATCAAGGCATTAACAATTTACTGAGATCCACAAAGCGTTATTATTATGAATACAGTTGTGTAGATGTAGTAACTGGAAGACAAGGAAATTAAATGATCCAGCAATGTTTGCTCAGTAAGCAACTGGCTAATTGATGAACTTATTTAAGGATTTTAAATTTTAAGTCACACAGTGCTGTAGCTACAAAATGTGACTAGTTACATACAGTGGAGTCATTCGGTGGTGATGCAGCTTTGCAAAAGAACAGAGAGTTTTTGCTTAGTGTGAACAGTTACTGAAGAAGTAGGTAAAAATCCAGAAAGCAGCCCATAACAAGAGGAATGTCTTTTGAAAATTTATTTATTTTTAAATCACAGTCCCTTTTCCTGGCCAGAAATAGTTGTGGAGTTGGGAGAGGATGTGATGATGAACTAGGCCAACGGGTCCGAAGAATGCAGAGCTACCAAGTTTGGAAAGCACAGAGAAAACAAAATGACTTTATCCTTTACTTAGTTTGTTTTCAGTAAGAGTATTTTTGAATGATTTCCTCAACGCTTTAATGGAATAAATACTATTATCAAATCAACATGCACTATTTCCTTTCAAGAACTAAAAGCGTCATAAAACCTCAGGGTTGAAAATGATACTTTAACTAACTAAACATTTGCAACCGCAAGTTGAACAAAACACATTTTGCTTCATATAGACCTACTGTAATTATGAAAAATATAAGGTTTAACTCACAATTGCTGTTGGTTTGAGGAAGCTTTTTTCTCCTGTATTTTTGTGGGAGATTGTTTGGAGACATTTAATCTGGAAAAAAAAAAGGGTTAGTTTAGTGGTTTAGGGCACAAGCTATGCAATTTACTAAGCAGGTTCTTTATCAATGAATGGTGATCGCAAGGAAGTGCAGCATGTATGTGGCTAGGTGTGCTGATACACATTGCGGTTCTTATATCAAAGTGTTCGATAATGATTCTGTGAGTCTTTGTGAACAAGGGATATAGAGCAGCTCCTCCAAGTTAGCAGGTCTCTTATTAACTCTAGCTTATTCCAATAAGCTAACTGCAATACGTTTTTAAAAAAAAAAAGACAAAAACAAACACTGAAGCAAAACAAAGTCCCACTATTTCTAGAGGGACAAAGTTATTCCAAATGTCAGTTATTTAATTAGAAGTGAACATGTTCAGACCTGGAAGAGCTGCTTTTCTTTAGTCGTAGAAGATAATATACCATCATTCCTTAGCAATAGCAAAGCGTAACGGTTTCTAATTCTATGCAATGTTATGTTTATCATCCTCCCCAACTAATTCCACACCAATCAGCGGTGCTCAGAACCTGTGAGGTTCACATGGAGACAAACATCTATTCCTGTCCACTTCTACCCTGAAGGCTTCTGAATTTGGAAGTGAGAGAAAAGGAAGGGGTTCCTCAGTTCTACCACAGAATTGCTTGTGCCTGGAAGCTGTATGACAGATACTTCAGTGAAGAGGAGTACTAATTTTTAGACTTTCTTTGGTTAGGGTAATGTAGAGAGATGTTGGCTATTTTGATGGTATTGGGTGTGTCCTTATGGGCTGGGGTTGCTGGGCTATAGGGTAGGGGTGGGGAGTAGCTTTGTTAGTCACTATGTACTAGATGTTTCTGTGTGTTCTGTACTATCCCTCACGTAGCTTTGTTATGCACCATATACCTAGATTTTTCATCCTAAGAGGAAAAAAAAATAAGCCCTCCATGCAGATAGCATACAGTAAGACACAACTGTATGAAAAGAATCAAGGAATCACACTGTTCTTTCAACCTCTACAGAGTCAAATACTGTCCATTTTTCTGTTTTGGATATACATAATTTCCAATTCCTCCACTGACTTACATTTCCAGTGGAGTCAAAGAAAACATTTCAAGGAATTTATTTCCCAGGAGTCACAGGAAATTATGAGAGATCGCCAGCTAGCACTCGGGCATTACTGTTTATTAGGGAGGTCCATTGTTTCTTATCTTTTCACTTATCATAAATATATATGCATTACCTATTTCCTTCCCTGAATAAACATTTTTGAAAGGTCAGTATGACAATCTTTACAAGACTTCTTTGATTATTCCGGATAATACTGTGAGGTTTTTCTTTTGAAGATTTATTTATTTTTATTGGAAAGACAGATTTACAGAGAGAAGAGACAGAAAGATCTTCCACCCACTGGATCACTACCCAAGTGGCTGCATCAGCCAGAGTTGAGCCAGTTGGAAACCAGCAGCCAGGCGTTCCTTCCTCATTTTCCACGCAGGTGCGGGATCCCCAGGTATTGCGGCCATTCTCTGATGCTTTCCCAGGTCATCAGCAGGGAGCTGTATTGGGATTCCAGAGCATGCAAGGCTAGGATTTAGCCATCATTTGTTGTGCTGGGTCCAATACTGTTCTTCAGATCTCTCTTTGAAAATGTCTATGTATTTAGAAATGTAACCATTTTCCCCTTTGCTTCATTATTTGGTTAGTATATATTATGGGTCATGTTCTATTCATTAAATCAGATTTACAGTGATTAAATCTCCTTGGAATTTTGAATTGGTGAACCTAAACTCATATAGAATTCTCATTATTTATAGTTTCTCATGCATTAGAATGGGGATGGACTGTTACAGGTCCAATTGAATTGCACAACAGAAAAATCTGTCTTTCGTCTTTATATGCTATTGTGTTCTTTTTTCACTAAAACAAAGATGTTAATAATTCTAAAATGGGAGTTAGTATCATAGAAACATGACTTGTCCATTCTAGATTTTCTCTTCTTGCTCCTCCATTTCTGACCTCAACCACTCAACAAACATTCACATACGTGTGCCCATATGTTATGTGCTTAATGGACTTGTGCAACCACATTTCTTCTTGTGTACTGAATTATTGGCCAATGTTATGTCCTTTTGTCCAGTAAGAATAGGAACAGAAATAAGGAGAATAAAAGAAATTAAGCAATGGTGTTCCTCAGAATCACAATTTGGAACAAAAGTACTTGTGAATGTTTAAGTTGCAACTTACACTGCTCAGTTTATGCCTACTAGTTCAGACACTTCTTTCCTGCCTAATAAAATCAATGTAATGTAAAAGGTAATTGAAGGGGGGAAACATACTGAACACTTGGGGTACCCTTCTCCAAAAAAGGCCAAGGGTTTAATACTCTGTGGATGATTCATTTTTCCTGGATTTAGGAAGATAAACCTGTTTAAGAAGGAATTCTTAGGTCAAACATTAAGAGCTTATTGTGGTCCTTGGGTTGCGACCCTTATTTGAACTCATCCAGAGCCTCCTGTCATGTTTTTAACCTTTCAATCTAAACCAGAAGTTAATTTGGGGGTTGGGGTGCAGAGAAGACTTTTTGGTTTTTTGAAAACCGCTTTTGTGAATCAGCATTGCAGTGTCTCAGAGGTTCTTCATTAATCCCATTAGATAAAGATATAGGAGAAGTTATTTTTATAGGTTTTTCACCTAGGTACGGGTCTAATTTGTTTGGCATTGCTCTCCAGTTAATCTCTAAATTACTCTTTGATGTTTTATTTAAATAAAAGAGAACACTTTGATCTTAGGCTTTGGATGCATTTTCTTGAAAGGGGATAAGTGTTAAATGTACATTTTTATTTTTGCTTTTCTTGTATAACTTTTACATTTCGTCTGTTAGTTTCAAAGATACTTACTGTAGTTATTAAGAGAACCCAGAGGAAAGTAGGTAAATTTCTAAGTTAGATTCATGTTCTTGATACCCTCTTCATTCCTCGATAGTCACTTATGTACTTAGACTACAGAATTCCAGAATGTTTGAGGAAAATAAGCTAGAAAGTTAATTTTGAGGGCAAAAAGTCTTAAAATGTGTGCATAGCTTTTCATAATTTATATGCCCTTGAACTTTTGGGTGTATGGTCTTATTTACAAATCAGTTTTAAATTTTACCGCAGTGTTTTAAAATTGAAGACCCTAATCCGAATGGCCAGTGCAGTACATCCCTATGCTTAAAATATTCCCTGTTTCTGGACATCCTTTTAAGTTGTTCCAAACAAACTTGGCATATCAGATGAAAATCTACAAGAAATTCATTCGCAGGATTTGGGACAATCTTGTCCAATGTTGAGTGATGTTGAGAATGAGCGAGCCTTGCTTCTCTCATGAACCACCGCATACATGGTCTACACACTCTCACTTGGGTTTGTATTTAACAATGCTGTCTTGAATATCTGTGGAGAGGGCTGTTTCTCACTTCCACTCAGAATCCTGGTGAACTTGGAGGTTTCCAGTCCTTGAGGCTTGGAAAGGGCATTTGAGTGTGAGTCCTCCTGGAGACGTTGTCTTTCTTTTATCAATTACAGTGTTCCCAGAGTATGAGACACTCAGGAAGTCAAAATGCTGTTCATGACGTATGTTTCATGGTTTGACCAGTTTACATGCTCTGGTGAGTCTCTCCTACTGAGAGTCGCCCTGAAGTGCTTGCTACATTCTATTGGTCAAAGAAGTTTGTGAAAAATAACACTACTCACCTGGGAAGCACATCTCGGCACCCGATATACAGCTGTTGGCAACAGCCCCATGAAAACTCAGCTCTTTAAAAAGCAAAAGCAAACCATTTTTTTTTAAAGGAAAAGCCAGCTCTTGATTGCTTTAGAAAGAGGGGGTTTAACATCAGCTTCCAATAAGACTACATATAGTTTAACCTATGTAGTTACAACATAATGATGTAACATTACATTAAAGATGATAATGGGATTGGTGATATTACTGTTATTAATGGTACATAGCACCCATATACCACCATAGTTATGCTAACTGCACTTACATGTGTTAGCCACTCTGGATAATTTATGAGAAGGTACCTTTTAATTTTGTTTACCAAGTAAAAAATTATACCATAGAGATAATTACTTAAATGCCTTATCCATAAGGGATGTTTTTTGTCCCCATAACCATATACTACTAATTTATTATTCATGGCAAGTTGAACATTTGTTGGGAGAAGAAAACATTTGTTGGGAGAAGAAAATAATAATTTATTTAGGCAAATACATCTCCAGCAGGTTTTTTTTCTTCTCTTTTTAGTATGTGTGAGTGTGAAAGCATATATGTTAATTTGATAAACTGGCTGTGTCTGCATTTTGTGACACTAATTCCTCTTCACAAGCTCTACACAATAACATTAGGGAATATTCCTGTTTTTCTAGACAACTCTACCAATGTTATGAATATTCTTTGAATGAGCGATTCATTTGTAAGAAGCCCATGGGCAGCTAGATCGGTCAGGACATTCCAAAGAACCACACACTGTATGTACACATACATAAAGTTTTAAAATTTCTTAGGGAAAGTGGATTTAAAAGATAAATTTATTTACAGCAAACATTCTGAAATCCACGCATATGAAGACTCTTCCAAAAGTTCATGAGAATGTTCAATGCAAACCATATGCTATGTGTAGATTTCAAGGCTCTTCTGCACCCAAATAAACTTACCCTCCAACTCTATCTTGCTTAAACTTTCTGAAGCACCCTTATAAGTGAAGAGGCTTGCTAAGAGACATTGGCCTGTGTGATGGTGGAGGTTGGGGAAAGGCCTGTGATTTCTATCTGCAGGCTGGGTATCCAGGGAATCCGGTGATAGAACGCAGTCCAGGTTCAAAGGCAGAAGCCCCAAGGGAGCTGGTGGTGCACCTGTCGGTCTGAGAACAGGGCAAGAGGAGACAAGATGCTCCAGCACAAGCAGGGAAACAGGGAAAGGGTATTTGTTTATCCTGGGTCTGTAATTATTTCAAATCAACAGATAAAACTTTACAAATTAAGCATGTTTTTTTTTTTTACAGAAATTTATTTTTTTTATTTGAAAGGCAGATATACAGAGAAGAGATACAGAGAGAAATATCTTCCTTCTACTGATTCAGTCCCCAAGTGGCTGCAGTGGCCAGATCTGAGCCTGTTTGAAGTCAGGAGCCAGGAGCTTCTTGCTGGTCTCCCACATGGATGCAGGGTCCCAAGGATTTGGTCCCTCCTCCACTGCTTTCCCAGGCCACAAGAAGGAAGTTGGATGACAAGTGGAGCAGCTGGGATATGAAACAGTGCCCATATGGGAGATCCCAGCTAGTGCAAGACAAGGCTTCAGCCACCAGGCTATCATGTTAGGCCCATTGTGCAACTTCTTGGCTTCTAATCATAAACAGTTCAACCCAAAATGATGTTCGATATAGTGATATTTCCAGTAGAATATGAGCACCATATTTGCAAGAGAGCACCTGCTTATGTAGAATCCGAATATTCTGTCGTTAAGTTTTAGTTCTCTGGCTTCTGGGAGAGGTTAATCACTTCACACTTGAGCTGTGGACATTCTCCTTGACAGCTTGTAAGAGTTGTCTCTGTTTGATGGACACAAGACTAATTTCTGCGATGCTTTCTCTTCAGACTCATTGATGAGTTTCCCATGGTCATTATCAACAAAGCATTTCGATCACTCAATCAATGAATTGTCTTTATACAGATTGACAATCTCTGCATGCAAGGGACTTTGAAAAAAGGAATCGACACAAACCAGAATATTAAAACAAGTAATACGATTCTTCCTTATACAAACAACTTAATTTTTGTTTATGAAATTATACTGCTGAATAATAATTATAGAGATAGATATGCCCAGCTCTCCAAATATCCCTTTTATCCTAAGTAAGACAATTGTGCAGTCTTCTGGCAACTGCCTAAGCTCAGTCTAGAGTCAGATGCTTATCATTCTGTTTGGAGCTTTGTGCTTTGCTTACCTGAACTTGGAAGAAGTTGCTTCTTTCACTGTCCAGGAACTAGCCTAATAAGCATCTATTTGCTTTGCCTCAAAGCAATAATTTTGAGTAACAGGTATGTTTAAGCGCTGGCATTGGGACTATGCTGATTGTAATTAATAACTTGGCTTGTTGCTGTTGAGAATTCTTTCAAAACATTGCAATTAGAGTCTGATATTCTTTCTTTGCTTCCAAAGGGTCTTCCAATGTGGTTCTTATGCTTAGAAACTCTTCCTTGGTCTCATCTTCAACTCACTTATCATATGAGTATCCACTGATTCTCATAACAAGATGTATTTCTTCTCCATAATACCTGCCATTAGTTTAATTTTAGCCTTTTTAGTCATTTATTTTATCAGTATTTTTCTCTACTATATCTCCCCCTTCATATGACTTTTATGTATATGAAGGTTTTACTCAGCAACTCAGGAAGCCTTGGCACTATCTTTTTCCCACTTCTTTATCTAGCTGATCTATATCTTACAGTATCTTGCCATGCATAGCTAAATTTATCAAACTGATAACTTGCAATCTCCGTGGATTTCTCTTTATCCTGTTCTCTCTGTTTTTTATGCCTGTTTTCTACTTTCCAAGTTATGATTGGTGGTGATTTTTCAACCGATTTCACATTTATACTTGAATAGTTCTTTCACTGCTTTTCCTCCTTTACAAGTTGTGTCCTGTAACTGTGTCTGAGCTATGCTCCTTGGACAGTTTTTCTGTTAGTCTTGTTTTCCATGCAAACATCTATGTATTTATTTGGAATGGAAGCAACAGAATAAGAAAGAAATCTTCCATCCACTGGCTCACTCTCCCAATAGCTACAAGTGCAGTTAGGTCAGGCCAAATCGAGGAGCCAGGGACTTCCTCTGGGTCTCTCCTGTGAGGGGCAATGCTGCAACTGGATTGGATGTGAGACCCCTGAGACTGGAAACCTAGATCTGGTATAGGATTCTGAAGTTGCAGGCAGTGGCTCCATCCACTATGTGGCAACAGTAGACTCACTTCCATTTGTCTTGCATGAGTTTACTCATGGTTCTAATCACCTAGCCACTTCACTGAGAATGTGCTAGTTTGATGGCCCACTAGCCATTATAAAACAAACCTGGGCTTCTTCCCACCACAGATCCAATGTACCAAGAGGGCAAGAGCAGAACCTCCAAAGCTTCTTCTTCTCTGTGGCTAAAGCAAGACATGAAGTCACCATAGATTCAAGGGAAGAGAGATGCACTCTTCAATTTTAAAGGAAGGTCACATTGCAAAGAAATAAGTGTTTAAGGATGGGAGAGATATTTGTGGCTATGTAGGATTTAGTTAGGGAATCTGGACTTCTGAGAACACTGTGAGTTATAGGATTTATGACAGGGATGAAATTCTGCACCCATGCCTAGCAGCTGAAGGAGCAAGGGTATAAAACAGGGAGAAGGTATACCTGAATAGATTGCTTTAACTAGTTCATCCTGTAACATGGACTCAGAGAACAAATGAAGCTCACAGGAGAATCTAATAGGCAAAGCACAAACAAGAACCAACATGGAACCATAAAGAGGAGTGCATAGAGAGATGTGTGGGAAATACAGGCTCTTGGAGACTACCAATGTCTGGTGCTGGGGCATGAGGCCACTTGTGGTCAACAGTAGTAACAGTTGGTGAAGATCTATGGTCAGTGCCTTGGAGAGTGAGGGCACACTGGCTTGAACCACCAAAATGAACCATTGATAAACATGCAGAGGTAAGAGCTGATATTTGGGATCCAGCTGGACCTTCTCCCATCATATTCATGCCCATTGATCACAACTTTCTTTTATGCTCAGCAGGTGTCTGGGCACCGGAACTGGGCAGCATCTCTGGGTGGATATATGCCTAGGTTTCCATGTGGTTTATTCTTCAAAAATCTGTGAGCTGAAAGGTTGGGTCAAGAGCATGGCACTGTGAGAGGGGTAGGCCTCGAAGAGGGGGAGCTTTGCAGAAGGATGTTTGAAGCACTGTCCTCAGAAGAGATTTAAGGGGAGAATGTGGAGCACAGAGAGCGAAGCCACTGATTGTGACACCCACACCCAATGTCAGAGTGTGACTTCCACTCCAGCCATTTACTGCTGCATATGGGGAAGCAGTGGGTCCCTGTCACCTGTATGTAGAACTGGATGGAGTTTCAGGATACTGACCACCACCTGGCTTATGCCTGGCTGTGTGGACCTCTGGGGGCTTAAGCATGGATGGGAGATTCTCTCTGCCTCTCTCTCTTTCTCCCCCTCTTCTACTTCCTTTCTTTCTCCCTCTCTTAACTTTCTGCCTTTCAAGTAGCTGAAACAACTAAATGGTCTTTTTTTTTTTTTTAAATAAGAGGCAGCAGATGGTCCTTGTTGCTCCTGAGTCTGTTCCGTGAGAGTGAGTGGCTGTAAGTTTGAGCCTGAGCCTTGAGTCTTGCTCTCACTGCTATCCTCTGATCCGTCTCTCACTTGTGAATTTATTACTGTTATGATATCCACCTTAAGATATTCACCAGAGTGGAACTGATGCTGGTGCTGTGCCCTTGAACTTTCAGCACTGTCTCTTCAGCAAACCACTTTGTTTAATGAACTGTCTCAGGCATCTTATTATAGTCTTAAAAAATGGGTTAAAAAATACATTTTAGGCAGCAGTTAGTAGCTTGAACCAGCAGCCACCAAGTACATGTGTTTTAAGCTAAGTTCCAGGATTCAGCCTCTGGGAGACTAAGTGGGTTTAGATGGGGTACTTTCCCCAGGGCTATGAACTTTTTTTTTCCAATTTGTTTCTATTGGAAAGGCAGATTTGCAGAGAAAAAGAGACACAGAAAAAGATCTTTCTTTCACTGGTTCACTCCGCAAGTGGCCACAAAGAGCTGAGCTGACCCAAATTCAGGACCTAGGAGCTTCTTCTGGGTCTGTTATGTGGGTGCAGGGTCCCAAGGCTTTGGGCCATCATCCACTGCTTTCTTAGACCACAAGCAGTTGCTGTATGGGAATTGGAGCAGAGCAGCCAGGACCTGAACCTGTATCCATATGGGATTCTGGTGCTTACAAAATGAGGATTTATCCATTGAACCATCACAGCAGGCCCATGGCTACAAATATATATATTTAAATCACAACATATGAGAAGAGAATGACCACAGGAGAAGGGAAATGTTTTAGATATCAACACCTATAACTGTACCTTTCTTCCCTGACTATCTGAATAAGGGAGTTTTGTTTGTGTGTGTTTGTTTTTCCACCCACTGGTCTCTGTGAGCTATGTAGCCAGCTATGACTAACAAGTTAGGCTCATTTTCAAGTGAAAATTCTGTAGGGAAGGGGATTCTTGCAAATGTGGTGTTCGACAGATCCAAGTTGATATCCAACTGAGATTTAGAGAAAGACAAAGGCAAGTTCTTCCAAACCACAGCTACAGTACTTGTGAAAGGCTGATCCTTTACTTCATAGTTTTCTCAACGGAGGGTGATGCACGCATGTAGACATGTGGACCTTGGTCCTGCTGCAATGAATTTCTGTTTCGCTGATCAGCACCAGGTATAGAATTTGGCAGATGAGATGGACATCTTCCAAGTTTTCCTTAACTGAAATTACATTTTGGCACTTCCAGTTTGAGTCTTACTGAATAGGAGAATTTTCTTGCTCTAAAACTGTGGGCCTTCCCAACGGTGTAGGAAACATACTCTTTCTGTAGTATATAAGGATTCCTGATGCTAAAAGGAAGCTTCAGGAGTCAGAATGCTCTGCTTGGCAGCATACTGGCAAGCTTTGGCCAGATCAACAGTAAGGCCTGGTGCCAGTTGGCTTCCTGCTTTTCATTAAACGCGAGAAGACAAAAGAGAAGAATAATACTTGGGCTTCGTGACTGAAATGGTTTCTAAATGTTCTTGAAAAATAACTAATTCAAATAGTCCTCGGGCTTCAGCTTCCCATGGGAGTGGCATTGCTTTGATATTTATGTAAGTAACACTCTTGCAATCTTTCCAGTAACTGCTTAAGTCTTATCCTGAATTGTGTAATTTCTATCAAAAGGAAAAAAAAAATCCTTCTGGAAGTACTTGAGGAACTTGAAAACAGAAAACATCATGCTCATGGCATGACCAGAAAGGCAAATCGGTTCTGTGAAATACGTATCTCTTCGGTTTAAGTGTGCAAGGCAGTAAAAATGTTGTCCCTATCCTTTCTCAGAGAATCAGCCGTAGATTTTCTTTGTTCAATAATATTAAGGAATTGGGCACTAGGATGTAAATAAATGCAAGGGGAATTCAGTTCCTAGTAACTGTCAGAGCAGTTGTAATGAAAACAATTTGGTGTGTTACGCTCTCTCCATTTTTTCTACTTAATCATGAAGGAGCACATTCACTTGTCGATGGTTCTGGAAGGAGTTTTAGATTATTCTCATTTGAACAATATTGCCTGCTCACCCATTTGTCAAGTAATTTTTAACATGCTTCCTGTGTTAGACATTGGTTAAAAAAATAGTGTCAAAAGGAAGTTAAAGCACACATGGCAGTGTGTGTCACCTCCTCACTGCTCCCACAACACTTCCCAAGGAAGAAGCTACCTTGTGTATGTACTCACTTCCTTATTTTTGATATAGTGGGCACTCCATCATAAGCAGAGATCCAGTTACTCCACTGTTCGAGCAAGGTAGCTTTGTGGCAGCAGAGTTAACTGTCATTCAGGTTTTTCCTTCCCACGGAATTCTCACAGGGGTTTGTGCCGGCTATTTGTGAAAGGGTCGACGAGGTTTCTGTTAGACGAAGCATTCTACCTTCTGCCTCGTGGCTGGAAAACAGCAGATCTGTTTTGTAACAGACATGTTTTCTGCCTGTTGCCGCCATGAAGACATAGAAGTTGGACAGAAGCCATGAAAAATAATCCATCTATTGTTCTCATTTATTATTATTATTTCAAAATGAGGCACACATAAATAACAACCATGTCAGTGACAGCATGTCACATGTTCATGCTTGCCCACAAAGTAGGAGTCATTGTGCATGGTGGTGCCATGCTAAATTTTTTGTGCATTTATATGTGGACTGAAGGCTGATTAAATATCTGAATGTCTTTGGACTCAGCATTTACAATGAATGGCTGCTTGACTTATTTGTTTTTTCACTAATTTTTTATTTTTCAATTTTGAGCTTAGTTTCACATTTTTAGCTGACACTTAAAAAGAAGTTGTACATATTATATGGTACCTTGTAATGTCTCCATACATGTCAGCACTGTATAAGATCTAAAGACAATGTATTCATTTTCTCAAATTTGTGGTGCAAACATTCGAAGTCATTTCTTCTACTGTTTTGCTTCATTTGAAAAGCAGAGGGAAGCAGGTGGCGAGCCAGAGAACACACAGATCTCTCCCATCCATTGCTTTACTCTTCAAACGACTGCAACAGTCAAGGATGGGCAAGACCCAACCAGAGCCGAGGAATCCAGTCCAGGTCACTCACGCTGGTTGCAGGGACTCCTTCATGTTCCCAGCCACAACACACCTTAAAAGGAAGCTAGAATGAGGAGTAGAGCCGAGATTTGAACCTTGGCACTGGAATATGGAATGCAGGCATCAAAAACCACTCAACTCTAATCCAAATGCCACCTGCATCCTTTGTGAGTCCAGCTTGATGCTGGTGCACACGCTGGCAGACAATGGTGGGAGATGTGCGTTGAGTTCTTGTTTTCTGGTTTCAGCCAGGCCCAGCTCCAGCTCAGAGTAAACTAGCAGATGGGATCTCTCATTCTCTCTCAAAATAAAATAAAAATCAATCAATAGGTTTTTAAAAAGAAACATGCTGCGTGTTTGCTATGCTCTCAAAACAAGTCTTAAAGTGAAAGTCTGAGCTTGAACAGTTAGCTCTCCTGTATAATTTCTGAGAAGGGTCACAATGATTTGGCGCAGCAGAAAACATCACTTGTTCAGTAGAAATTTCCCTTTTAGTCTAAAGGTATATAACTCAAAGGCTATTAAAAATAAAGAGCTATTGAATATTTTCAGAAAATTTACTTAACCCTTAAGACCCTTAAAGGCAGAATGTGTCTGCTCTGAAGAGAGCTGGAAGGTAGTGGGCTCTGCCTGTTTTCCTTCACAGCAACTTCCCTGTCATGACCCTCAAACTCACTTTTTTGCTGTCCGAATCTTAGCCCGCCCCTCCAAACCTAACTCAAGGACTGCTCTCTTAATCCCCAAACATTCCTAATCACTTAGATTTCTTTTTACATTTTGTTTTTGAAACATGTTTGTTTCAGTTGAAAACTTACCACTTAGCATGTGGCTTGTCTTCTTTAAACAGTTCCTCATGTCAGACAATGCAATGTTTCCATGGGACCTACACAAATTCTCCCAAATACTTGCAATGGTTTGCTGATTATCTATGATACTGAATATTCTATAAACACTGTTATCTCACATTGTTTAGAAGACAACCGTAAGTTTTAAAAATTGCCTATATATTCCCAGCATAGATACCATGTTTTTTTCCCAATAGTTTCCAACCACAATTGCAATCCACACCCATGGATGTGGATCCCGTGGGTATGAAGAGTCAATTCCGTGCTTCTGTTCCGTTGCTCCCAGGACCTACAACAGGGACATACATAACTGTATGCTATGGATACATGAATATCTAACTTACTGACAAAGGAAGAAAAAAGTGTTGCCCCTTTCCTTAGTCTCTCAGTTCTATGTAACTTTCAGCTTTTCAGTGTCAGTTTCCGGTTGAAGTGGTTTGCACAATGTGAAAACCACCATGGCGGGATCACAGGGCAACTTCTGCTTCTGTGAGGAACTTAGGGATTCCAAAGGAAGTGATAAGCTATCTTGGAGACAAGAGGAGCTGTTACTGACAGTGGCAGTGTAAGCAAGCAGTCCTTGTTATTTGTTAAGCCTGTACAATTAACACTGACGCTGGGAAAATACAATTTGCAGGGCTACGATGTGATCATATCATATCCCAGGAAATCATGTTGGATTTAATCGCAGGTGTGAAATTAACCAATGCTATTTTCATAAATGCTATAATTAACCCAGATTTCCAGCCAGAGGTCTTGAAGGTTCTGCAGAATTCTCTGTGCTCTCCCGCTTGTGTGTTTACTTCTGAAAAGGTGGGCGTGTCCCCAAACAGGCTCCATTTGTGAGTTTTTGACCTACTCTAAACCTGGAAGCAAAATGGTAAATAGCAGAATTCTGTTGGTCTATAACTATCCTTGCTTTGTTTCCTGTGTTTTAAAAACGGGTGTTGCAGGTTTTTGTGAATGTTTAATTTTGCTTCCAGTAGAAACATTCTCTGTGTCTGGCTTTGTTGTGTTTGCCACTTAAGAATGCAGAATTTATTATTATGTGCTTAAAGCAATCATTTAACACTGACATTTTAAGTATGACAATAATCCAAGTAATTGTCACCCATTCAGTTAACTAAAAACATCTTTACTTCCTGAGACAACTAATTACAATGCAGTGTTACTATCTTTTAATTGTAGACATGTTTGTTTTTGTGTTTGTTTTGGTTTAAGCTGTCTTCAAGGACATCCTTAGTGGCAAATTTGGCAATCTGCCCTTTCTCTTGCTCTGCTGTTTTCTGAAAATGAATGAAAACGCTGGGGTAACAGTCTTGCAGGAAAACAAGAGGATTTCTTATTTTTCATGAGCTTTTTATAGAATACTGTACTATGAGTTAGTTTCAGACAATATGATCGATTAACATATTAAAAGGGATGGCTTTCTATTCCTTGATTATACTCAAATAATCTACAAGAGCGTTTTAAATATTTCTGGTGCTATTTTTCTATGTGACTATTCCCTACAGGAGAATGAGACACCGTGTCAGCATTTGGTTTCATAAAATTTGGGTCCAAATTCTTGCATGACCTTTACCCTTGAGGGAAGTGCTATTATGATTTGTTTGAAATGGAGAGCATTAGACACTTCCCGAATCTTGAATATTCCCTAGCATTGACAAATTTCATGTAGGTATATAGGCTTGTATGTATGGATATATGTATGTATATAAGGGAGTGACATGCAGAGAGTGCTAGAGAGGCTATACTTGTTCATGCTCCAAATGCATGATGGCTGAACCAAGCCAACTTTATGATCCAGGAGCCAGAACTTCAATGCAGAGCTCTCACGTGCGTGGCAAGCTGTCCCCAAGCCATCTTTTTGCCTCTAAAGGTCAGCTGGATCCCAGATATCTACTCCTGTGTAGGAGAGACATGTCTTCATTGACAGGCCAAACACTCACCCTAAGACATTTAGTTTCCTAATTTGGCGTTAGATGTTTTCATTCGAAGTTCATTTAGAGGGCAGTCAAGTATTCCATTTAAATGAGGATGTATTACCAAACAATTATGGGGAAAATGGAATCAAAAAGTAAGTTTATTTTGACTTAAACCATTTTTGAAATCTGTATGCAGTTTTTAATGATAGTCCCATTCAAGGCTTTGATAGATTTTAGAAATTAATTGAGTTCCATGATAGGTATCAGCAAAAATTTTAAAATCACAAATCAGCAGAAAATTGAGTATCAATGTTGTGAAGGACACGATAGTTGATTTTGCACAACACAGTAAGAAGTGGGCAAGAAGACACTTGCTGGTTATGTTTCTACAGTTAAACCTTGTAAAGGTACAGGCTCAGCATGTCTGTGACCTCCAGAAAGTTAGGCAGAAGGGCCCGGATGCAATGAACTTGCTCGTGTCTCTCTTTTGCACTAGGAATGGGAGAACCTGCCTCAAAACTGTTTCCACAGCCTCCTGCTAAAATTTTATCCTTCA
Organism: Ochotona princeps; assembly: GCF_030435755.1. Classification (NCBI taxonomy): domain Eukaryota; kingdom Metazoa; phylum Chordata; class Mammalia; order Lagomorpha; family Ochotonidae; genus Ochotona; species Ochotona princeps. The sequence goes on from NC_080832.1 coordinate 159,652,024, forward strand.
GAACCTGGTCATGTAGCAACTCTAGATTACAATTGGAAATTAGGATAAGCAATGTCTATGTGTTTGTTGACTCCACAGTCAGAAAACATTAGTATTGGGACATTAGTATTGGAAAACTGGAAACTACTCCTCATTAGTCAACTAATGATTGTTAGGTGGTCTGTGCTTATCTTAAAATTAGTGCAGCTTTTTGTTGACTCATGGAAAATAGGCTTTCATTCCAACCCCCAACCAAAACAGCATATGTTGAATTTATATTAAAATTCCCATTTGAGTTTGCTTTAGTTACTCGGGGATGGTGTAACTATAATACAGTAGATTGTTTTACTTAGACAACCAATGTTTATTTTTACAGTTGACATCGGTAAGTTCAAGCCCAAGGTAAATTTAGTGTTTTGTGGCTCTGTTCTTCATTTCTATATGATTATCTTATCAGTATGTCTTGAAATGGTTGAGAGAGCACGCTCTCATCATTCATTTTGAAGATGTAACTCCACCATGGAAACTCTTCCCTGTGTCTAAAACTGATCATCAAGCAGCCAGCAGTCCTTCATCCCAGAACCTTATTATTGGGGTTAGGATTTTATCATATGAATTTTGGATATAAAATATCATCCATAAGAGAGCTTCTTGTAAATAATGACAAAGTTTAAATTAAATTATCTTCATCTAAAAAAATGTAGGTGTGGCTAGTGGCACAAGGTAAGTACTAGAATTGTCCCCCACGTCTCAGCTATGACACAGGCACCGAGCCAGTCACTGTCTCCAGAAGGTCTTCTCCCTTTGATGGCCTGACGTGGACCTCGACCAGCCTCACCCGTCGCCACCACGTACTCAACAATCCATCTCTGTCTTGTTATCCAAACTCACACCTCACACACTTCTCATTGTAGCTATCAATTTCTGATATGACCTTATTTTATCTGCTTTCTTAAAATCGAAGTAAGACTACTGCACATTCATAATGTTGACAGTTCTGTGAGCTTGGAATCTGCCTGCACCCATGATAACATCTGAGTGGAATGATATCATCCATTGGAGATGGCAGTAATTAAAAAAAAAAGATTACATGCACAAATAACATGGCCTATGTATTGCCAACAAGCCTTGATGCATTGAAACCCAGCTCTGGGTTGATGCTTGGGCCAGTATCAGAAAAGCAGATCCTTATGATGAGCTGCTGAAGAGGAAGAAAGGCAAATACAGTTCATTGATAATTGGTGCAAGTGGGAAACAGATTATTGCTACAGGCAGCTCACTCAGAGTGAAAGACAGCAGGCAGGGGAAACCCTCCCACTCAGATCCCTCTTCCCGGCACCTGGTCAGTGTAGCGGTGCAAAGTAAGCATCTTGGGGGAAAAGATGTGAGTTGACCTTTGAGTGAATGTAAAATATGTTGATCTTTTTGTTGCATGTGAACACTCACACGGAGCCTGCACTTGGGAGAGGTATAAAATGAACGAGTAGGTTAGTTAACACCAGCCTGTCTGTATTCTTGACCATAGTGATGCAGTTAATAGAGCAAATAGATGTGTGGGCAACAGAAACGTATGCACAGACCTTAGAGTGAGGGATCTTACACAACGGGCTCCCCGAGATAGCTGAAGGCCTCAAGGAGACCAGTCAGTTGATGCCAAACTGAGCTGATTGGATCCCTTCGTTCTTCTAGGAAACTTGACTGGGAGCAACACATGTGCCAGGTATGAGTGTGCATTTTATTGCCAACACTCATAGTTACCATCTCTATCTAAAAATTTACAGTGTGTTTGATCCATTAACCCTGAGTGCTAGGCAAAAGTGCCTGGAGACAGGGGTTCATTGTATCACAAAGGAGTTACAGCTGTGGAGACTTGCTCACTAATTCTAACACAGTTCCACCCTCCACGTGCTTCCAAGGTGATAGACTGAAGAAGTAGTCTCCTGAATGTGCAGCTGAGTGGAAGTTGCACACACACAAAATCAGCAACCGTGATATATATGGGGTGTCTCCAGTATGTAGGGTAATACTGGAATAAATAGCGTGGAAGTGGAAAGGGAATTAAATTGCTGTCAGTGATTCATTTGTGAAACCCGTATTTTCTGGTGCAACAATCTTAGGATGTGTTGTAGCAGAGATCCTATTTTCTAAAAGGGAGTACTTCTTTTTTCATCTTGAGACACAGATCTTCGGGACACACACACAACCAGATAACTCATCACGCTAAGAGACCATCAGGCAAAGCTAATTATCCCCGTATTCAGTAGCAGATGAAACTGTTGCTGCATGGTGGGATGGGGAGAAAAGGGTAATTCTGCAATGATCACGCAAGGCACTCCCTGCTCTTCCTACAGCAGTGGAAAGGTAGAAAAACAGGATTGCGGGAGGCCACTGAGGTTCCAAGGGCAGCTAGTGTGGATGGCGGGGAGGGGATAAAGTTTAGATTGTCACACAAAAAGCCATCCTAACTCCAGTTTGTTACCAACTCGTTGGGGTTCAGGGAATCTGTCTGCTCGGTCCTTTGTCTCCCACGCCAGGCCGGCATTCAAGGTAACTGCCAATGCTGAAAAGCAAGAACTGTGACGCAGAGCGTTGGCTGCTACTGTACCTTCCGCTGCCCTCGCTTTTCCATTCGCCATTGTGTTCTCTGGTTTCTGTCCTTCCTGACAAAGTCAGAAACCAAAATAAATTATCTATTCAAAAATTTTATATGCATTAAGTCTTACATGCTTTAAAATTTAATTTGTTATCAGATAGATTCCAAAATGTACAAAAGTATACTACCGCAAGTAAATATATTGAAAAAAACAATAAGAAACTAAGTTATGTGAACAACAAAATTATCATCTGTATAGGTCACCGTTTCAGTTAAGTAAGTAGCACTTTCTTGGAAAATAAGCACTTTTAAATTCACAGAATTTTCGATTTGTGATTATATTTTTGTTTCAGGGAAATATGCTAAGATTATTTTGCCAGATGTATCTTCATTTAATGCTTTTATATTATTTTTTTAAAAACCCCTCTTTTAAAATAGGTTGATGCGTAATTTATAAGACATTTAAATAGAAGTTTGAAGATGCTAAACTGTTTATAGAAATCGGAACCCTAACCTCTTCTTAGGATCTTCCTGATCTTTTACTTAAGAATGTAGAAACTTCCTTAACATCTCTCATTGTTAATACTTTCTTAACACAATAGGTCAGCTTCTTGTTACCTGAATGTCTCATTTTGGCCACGATTTCTGACATTCTGGTTGAGTTCTAACAGGCGCCTGTCCTGTCAGTCCCCTGGAAACGTAGATTAAAGTTTAGGTTTTTGGCCCAGGGGAAAGGTGTTTTCAAAGTGGACACTAGGGAAGTTGAGTTTCCAGGAAGAGTGTGTAGGGCTCGGATATTTGTAGATGTTTGTGTATGCATGCACAATATATTGATATAGAGACTCAAAAATTACTTGGAGGGAATTTAATTAGCTCTCTAATTTCTAGATTTCCTTAGAGCTATCAACACAAATTACTTTTTATAATAGGTGCCTAAATAAAACAACTCAGGATTAAATTGGAAAGAAAAAGAATTAATATATCATATTATGTATTTTGTTGCTTTAAATTATTATTGTTATTGCAGAGTCCCTTCTATTCAGGTCTTTAGAAGCTTGAAAAGAAGATAGGAATTAATTACTAAAAGCTCTTTGAATATAACTGGGAGGATTTAAATTTTATTTCTATTGCTGGGACACTTTTCTGTAAACAACTGAGAGAAGAGAGTAAAATTCTATTTCTAGTGTAATTTCTTTAGGAAACGTTACTGTTATTCATAATGATAGTGACAGAAAAATTCTACTGGATAATAATATAATTGAGTGCTTACCACAAGACAAACCTTTGCAACAGCTCTTCTTGTGTTCTGTCTCTTCTTTGATGAATCGTCACACTAGGTATTATCCTGTAACTGTCATTTGAGAGAAGTTAGTGCTCCACTCAGATATACACCACTACTTTGTGATGGAAATGGAACTCAAATCCACTTTCATCGGATTTTAAACACTCATACTTTAAAGTCATGCTGTATGTCTTCTTTTGATACATGGATTGCATGTACATGTGCTTATTATATATGGTTGTGCACTATATACTTGTAAATAATATTTGCTCTTTATACTGTGTGTATTTCAATGGAAATCCACTGCATTCAATTTAATCAGCTCCGTCCAGCCTTCCTCGATGGTGTTAGGAATTACCAACTGTAGTACACGTTTGAAGGAATGTTAGCAAAGGCACCCTTTGATTTCTTGCCAACGTTTGTTTATTGTTTATTACTAATTCACTTTCATCTTAATTGTATTTTAACTCATATACCAGTCAGACTCCTATGCCAGTATAGAGTGATGTAGTTGACTCGTGCCCACACTGTGCCAAGAAGGACAAAATTACCTTCTGTCTCACGGCAGCAATGAGAGAAAATGTGTATATATTCTACACGCGACAATAGTTTGTCAATATCTGGTTTACGTGCATATACACTTTTGGTATAAATTTCTTCCATGTTTTCAACATGTCTGGTGTTGTACATGTTTTTGGAATGTTTCTGTTTCTTACTGCAACACGCCCAGCCTGCTTATAATACACATTCCAAACAATGGATTTAACAAAGAAAAAACTGGAGAATCCAAAGCCTGTTGTCATTTTGTTTTATTTTAGGGAAGGAAATGCTTACCGATGATTTTAAAAGAGTCATGGTGTGAGTTTTGCTGGGTTGTGCATTAATGGATGCCAAGTTGCGGATTTGAAAGTGTTTTCTTTGCCTACCTCATGATTCCATAACGGTGTAAAATAAACAATCTTTTTCTTTTTCTTTTTCTTTTTTAAAGATTTATTCATTTTATTACAGCCAGATATACACAGAGGAGGAGAGACAGAGAGGAAGATCTTCCCTCCGATGATTCACTCCCCAAGTGAGCCGCAACGGGCCGATGCGCGCTGATCCGAAGCCGGGAACCAGGAACTTCTTCTGGGTCTCCCACGCGGGTGCAGGGTCCCAAGGCATTGGGCCGTCCTCGACTGCTTTCCCAGGCCACAAGCAGGGAGCTGGATGGGAAGTGGAGCTGCCGGGATTAGAACCGGCGCCCATATGGGATCCCGGGTGCGTTCAAGGTGAAGACTTTAGCCACTAGGCCACGCCGCCGGGCCCAACAATCTTTTTCAAATACTATGAGGCAGGCAGTGTGACAGAGCAGTTAGGATGCCATGGTCAAGTAACGACTTAGGGCACCTGCATCTCAGATTCCCTGAATTCAAGTCTCTTCCGTGTTTCTGACCAAGTTTCCTACTAATACACACGCTGGAGGAATAGGCGATGTGCTTCAGTCTCCGCCATTCTCGTACGAGGTTGAGACGTTATTCTAGGCTCTTGGTTTGGGTCTGGGTCAGCCCAAGCTGTTGCAGGCATTCGATGAGCTCTCTCTCTCTGTCTCTCTCTCTCTCTGTGTATGAATGTGTTTCTATCATTATGTTTTTCAAAAACAAAATTTTTAAAACAGTCAAGTTGGTATATATCTTCCTAGGAAACTGGCACATTCCTTGATCAGTGAAGTCACTTGAAGAAGACAGGCAAATACTTAGTTTTAGGGGAAACTTCTTAGGCCAAGATACGAGATAGTTTGACTTAGAAAGGCCAAATCTCAGACTGGGATGTCAGCTCCATACATCCCCTCATTCTTCAGTGTTGGTACTCTATTAGTCTTGGAGGGCATCGGTTGCCATTCTTCTGTCTCTCCTTGAAAGTAAGCTACTTGTACCACTCTCTGGGTGGGTTATCACGCAGCTCATGCATGCTATTGTTTTCAAAGTGAGCTGTTTTCGCATCGACAGTCCAATCATCAATCCACCTTCCGTTATGCATAAAACATTTAGTTAGTTTCACTTACGAAGTGCTTTGTAAAATTTTTGACAAGGCCAGAAAAAAGAAAAAGAACTCTCCTTCTTACATCTTAGTTGAAAGAAAAGCTAAGTAATTCTGCAAGTCAGAAGGCCAGAAGGACTTTGCCTTATTAACGGTGGAAAACATGCACATTTCATGTTCCTGCTTTGGTGTTTCTTTTCTGTCAGAGATAATAGTTATTCTTAGCACCCATATATATTCATTATAATGAAAAGTCAGTCCTGCATTTATCCATCTGTGATTCTTGGGTAATGCTTGGAAAAAAACAGTGCTCTCTCACACTGAATCCAGTTTTGTTTCCTTGTTTGTGTTTGCTTTTGGCACAAACCATTAAGGAAAATGTTATTTACAAGTGGCAAAGCTGACATTAAAACAAAACCACAGAGTGAATAAAAAAGTGCGTTTTTTGCAAAAGGCGATCAGACTTCTGTCACTCGTGAGCTGTGCAGTGACTGTGTTTCTGGAGTTGACTTTCAGTTTCCTTCTTATTCTCTGGGATTCATGACTAGCACCGCTGCTTCTTCACAGCTTCCCACCCCAGTCAGAGCCTGGCATTGCAAATAACAGCCTGAAGAGTTTGGGAGTCTCTTTGGATTCCTTCAACATCCTTTAGTCACTGTTTTCTCATTAGAACATTCATACTTCAGTGCCTCAATGGGAACGATCAATTATTTCAATGTCAGTAGTGGTAATATTACCCCTAAGATTTAGCAATTTTCAAAGATCTTTTACCATAATTAGAGGCATTTATTGTAAATTGAATTAAACCCGTTAAAAGCACAATGTGTTGAATTAAAAAATATAATACCCAAATTGTGTCAGAGGCAACAAGTCCAGCTTAAAACTGCCAACATGGAGTTTTGATTTTTTTCAAATGTTATGAAATTAGTTTTCACACTGTGTTGCTGAAGGAATCTGTGCATGTTCAGTATAGGTACAGTGGGTTTTTTTTTTAAATATTCTGGTTCTGAGTTTTATTAAGTCTATGGATTCAGAACTCGAGTAGATAGTGGGTTGCCTATTTCTTTAACTTGAAACCAGTCAGTTTGTGGTTATAGTGACTTGAGACGCAATAGAGCTGCTCCCGGTTCGAGATCCTCACACACATCACCACGGATCTCAGTATTTTGTCAACCTTCAATGACAATGTGACAGCAAGAACAAATGCACGCACATTTCTGATCCTGGCTGAGAAGTTCTAATGGGCCAAGGTCATCGCCCTTTCTGTCTTACAACCTGGACTGCCCCACCTCCAGAGCTCTCTTCATCCTGCAACCAGAGCATGGTTTTCCCAGCACACAAAATGTTATCACTGTCTGTCCCATGGCAATTACAGGACCTTGTGAGAGCTGTGAATGGGATCAGGATAGAGTTAAACTTGAAACGATGAACATGACCAGGTTTCTTCTAGGATAGCTGCCTTCTACCTCTCCAAAATCAATGCACTTTTCCATCTGGGAACTTTCCCCACCTAGTTCAAGTTACTTTCAGTTTGAGCAAGAGAACTTTTTTTTTTTGTGAGAACTGTGGTTGTGATGTTTGCCCTCCAAGCTGACATGCCCAGGCTCCCACTCGCATCACCTGGTTCCTATAGACTGCAGAGGACTCAGAGGAGAGCTCACAAGCATTCTCTTGCCTGTCTGAGATGGGTGTCTGTCACGTGATTTCCATGCTGGGATTTATCTTTCTGTTTCACTTGCTTTGTCTGTCTAATAGAATAATTTTTTTCTGGTGAAAACTGATCTGTTTATTTTGAAAGGCAGAGTTACAGAGAGAGATGGAGAGACAGAGATCTTCCATTCAATGGTTCATTTCCCAAATGACTACTGCAACCAGGACTGGGCCAGGCTAAATCTAGGAGCCTGGAACTTCATCTAAGTTTTCTACAGGGCTGGCTGGGCCTCTGGACCATTCTGTGCTGATTTCTAGGCTCTTTAGCAGGGAACTTTAACGGAACTGGAGGATCCAGGATCAGAGGTGGTAGTTTAATCTGCTGCAGCATAAAGCTAAATACAATAGAATAAACACTATGTGAGTGAATGAGCAGGTTGCACGTTGTGGGCATCCAGGACTTACTTATATTAGTATTGTATTTCTGCTGAAATGATTTATTGTCCACTTTGGACTACACTTAGATATCTAGCAACTTTAATTCCCTCTGCTACTTAAATCTCCTTTTCTGTGTAATCAGCCTAATCACAGATTTCAAGGATTAAGGCAAGGATATGTGCAGGGGGCATTATTCTGTTAACTACACTTTCCCAGGGTATGACATGTTGTATTCATTTAGTGACAATCATTTGAAAGAATGAACTGTATCCAATTCAGCCATCTTCAGCAAAGGAAGGAGTGTTTCCATCCTTCACATCGCAGCCACGCTGCCCACATTCAAACCGACTAGACTTCCTTGGCCTTGAGATTTCTTGTTCAAGGGAGTCAGTTGTTGACTATTGAAAAACCCCACTGAAGATGCTGCCTCTTACAGATATTTATGTTACTGCTTGTGTTCAATCAGGCATGTCACCTTCACCTGTTTGCTTTTCAGTTTAGATTTTGCCAAATTTTTAGACGATTCTCCTAAACAGAACCTTGAAATGATCTGTTTATGTATCTCTGATACTTACATTGTATTTGCTATCAGAAGTACTGGGTTTTTATTCTTAGAAAACAGAGAATCACTGATGATACGGTTCAAAGCTCGCATCTGATTTAGCTTCAGCAAAAATAAGAAGTACTAAACTAAAATAATTACCTATAGATAATTGGTATTAAAATGCACCTTAATCTTTAAAATGCTTTATCTAGAATATGTGTTTTGAAGCCAGAAATAGGGACTATGGACATTTTAGTGCCATCTATTGGTAATGACTTTTTTCTTTAATTAAAATTTTTAATGCGTTCTTGATGAAAACACTCCAAAATTTTGAAGCCCCACTCCCTACCCCACAACATGTGATTTAAAATTCTGTTTTCCCGCAAACTTTGAAACCTCTTTGTACGATGGCTTGGAAACAAGGGAAAAGTTGACATGCATACTTCTTTCACTAAAAGGAATGGGGAGCACACGGTACGTATCCGTTCATCGCAGTTCTGCAACCTACATGGGGACCATTGCTGGTTCATTGAATAAAGCCAAGGTCAACTCCCTAGACTCTATGGCCCTGGGGTCCACCATGAAGTCCTCTGTGTTCATCCGTTAGATCATCCTCCCTTTTCTACGAGAAGCAACCGTACTCGCAGCTGTACTGTTCTCAGACTTGCTCTTCAGCAATGCATTTTGGGCAATGAGTCACCTCTTTTCACACTGAACAATGTCTGTACTTCCTAGTTTAACCTCATGATACTCCTCCTTCTTATTTTCTGCTGAAGCTTCGCTTATTTATTTACTATTTGGATTTTGTTTAATATAAAAAGAACCGATTCCATGTGCTTCATAGATAACAGTTCCAAGAAAACCATCTTCTCTCCATCAGTTCTTCCTTCCTTTCCTCCCTTTCCTCCCTTTCGTTCACTGGATAATCACAAGCTTAATAAACAACAACGTTGGAGAGTTAAAAAGCAGAACAATGCACATTCAATTAAATATATACGATATATTGTATGTATATATATATTATTGAGATGAACACTTGGTTTAGATGACTTTGGGAGGTACGCGTGAAAGCATTTTCGCCTGCTATCTAGTGGCACAATGCATTGAACATATTTTGACATGTCTAAGTTATTTGAACGTAAGCTCCTGACAGACATGAAGTATGATAGAGCAGGTGAAGCCATCGCCTGCGATGCATGCACCCGGTATTAGCATAGCAGCACAAGTCTGGTTGATCTGCATCTAGCCAGCTTGCTGCCACTGCGTTGGCTCACATGCTAGGGCCCCTGCCTCCCATGTGAGAGATCTGGCTGGAGTCTTAGGTTTCTGACTTTATTTGCGAAGTGAAATAGTGGATAAAAAAAGATTTTTCTTTTTTCCTCTCTTTGTTGCTCCATCTTTCAAGCACGTGGCAATACATCGAAGAAACATTTTTTAAAAAGGAAAACAGTAGAAAGTCCATGCTACGAAGGAGTACAGACAAGAGCATAAATAATAAGTGAACCATAAGATGTCAGTTTCATCTTACGTGTTTTGTTTGTATTCTACATTAACTATCCCATATCAGAGAAAACATATGGTCTTTATCAATTTATGATTGGCTTATTTAACAAAGAAGAGTGGTCTCCAGCTCAACCATTCTGCCATGAAAGACAAGATTCCGTTCTTACGGCTCAGCAGTGTTCTGTCATATACGTTCACCACACTTTTCTTTGTTCACTTACCAGTAGATGGACATCTGCACTGATTCTGTATCTTAACTATTCTAAGTTGAGCTGCTATAAACAGATAATCTTACATCTGCTGATTTCACTTCCTCTGAGTAAATTCTCAGGCGTGGTAGATCTATTATCCCGTTCCCTAGCAATCTATAGGCCCCTTCTTTTAATGATTGTGCCAGCCTATATTCCCACCTCCACAGTGTTAGAGTACCTTTCCTCCACATCCTTACCAACACTTGACTCTTGATTTTTAGGTATGAGTCTTGGAAGATAATTGTTCTGCTTTGAAAAGCAAGTTGAACTTTTTCATTGTTTTCCATAATACATTACTGTAGGTATAACAGTTCTTCCTGCCCCTCTCCTCACTTACCCCCTTTCCCTTCCTGCCATTTTCCCTCATCTTATCACAATAGCGTAGTCCCTTAATACCTGCTATGTTTGACTTTCTGACATTTAAATGTGTCATGACATGATAAGCACAGGCAAGGATAGAAAATCTAGCACCATATTTTAGAGGTGTGTTTAAAAGACTCATTTGGAATATTGCTTTTATTCAGAAGTAGAAATGCAAAGTAAAGTATCTTTGCTTCTTTGTATGCTAGTGTCTCTTGCACAGTGCATATATGTGTATGTGTTTGTGTGTATATATACACATATATGTACACACATACATGTATCATACACAACAAAATTAGTGAAACTGGAAAATTGTTAGGCTTAATGAAATAAGCCAGTTCCAGAAAGACAAATATTTTCTCCCCTGATCTGTGCTAGCTAATACACAGAATACCAAAAAAAGTCATCTATAGGAGTGAAATGAACATCCTGACAACTAATTACTGGTCACAGCCTTTGTCTTCACTCTTGAGGAACAGTAAGTTTTTTTTTCTATATACTAGTTGTTGATATCTTTACCCAGTGGATTGTTAAGATGTGACTGAGAAGCAGACTGCAAGCATGCCATTATTAAAAAGAATCTAAACAAACCAAATGAGAAAGGAGGAGGGTGAGTGTGGAACACGTGCCAGAGGAAGGGTAGGCTCGGTAGTATCACTGTATTCTGAACTGAGGCATGTTCACTTTATGTGAATAAAATAATTTAAAAATAATACACTGAGACAATTCTGCATTGTCAAAATTCATATTTCTGGGCCTGATGTGGTAGCCTGGTGGCTAAAGTCCTTACCTTGCATGCCTGGGATCCCGTATTGATACTGACTCTAATCCCAGCAGTCCCGCTTCCCATCCAACTCCCTGCTGGTAACCTGGGAAATCAGTCAAGGACAGCCCACAGCTTTGGGACCCTGCAACTGAGTTGGAAACTTGGAAGAAGCTCCTGGTTCCTGGCTTCAGATTGGTTCAGATCTGGCCATTGTGGTTATTTGCGGAGTGAATCAGCCACAGAAGAGCTTCCTCTCTGTTTCTTCTCCTCTCTGTATATATGACTTTCCAATAAAAACAATATTTAGATCTTAAGAAAAAGTTTCATTTCACTTGATGGTGAATGGTGTGAGGTATTGTGGCATCCTTCTCTAACAGTTAATCTAGTTTCATTTTTAGAAGACATGCCACACTCTTTTCCTAGAGCAGTTGCGCAATTTTACATTTCTAGTATGCTATATTTCTGCTTCCCTTAGTCATTCATTACAGTGAAAAGAAACCTAAGGAGATTTGAATCCAAGGTTTTGAAATAGTTTCACTCAGTTTCAGTTTCATGATTGAACTTCTCACAATATTTCCCTTTGGGTTGTCCTTGAAGCCCCAGCTTCATGCCTTCGCTCTGTTTGCTGGCCTGAACAGGTGTTCCTCGGGTGCCAACGGAAGCGGATCTGGGGACTTTGTGAAGCACCTTCGCTTCGTGCTGATGTCAGTGTCTTCAGAACTCCAGCTCGCTCAGTGGCAAAGCCAGAGCTTCTGGTACATCCTCCTGCTGCTGGCTTCCGTCTGGTTTCTGAGGCTCCACCTGCACTACCTTGGCCAGTGGCTGTTCCTCCAGGCCATTGCAGCTCCTGTTACAAAGTGAGTGCTTTCCCCTGAAAGTCCAAGGAATGTATTATGCTCCTGGTAGGAAATGAAAACACCTGTCTCATCCATTGACCAGAAGCCCTAAAATGAAGGTATGATTTGCAAAGATGAGGACAATGTCTTTATTTTACAGCAAGAGCTTCTGTTATAAAGTCTCATGGGCTGGTACATAGAAATATATAATGGGTACATCAAAATCTATTTCAAGCTAAGCACATTCTTTTGCAAGATGACTGAATTCAAACAACTACCAAAGTCAAGACTAGGCATGCTTTTGGAAAAAGCTGGTACTTTAAAGGGTGTCTAAGCATAAATCCATTGACTGCATAGATAGACAGATAAGTACCTCCACAAGTAAAATTTGTTTTTACAGACCCGCGCAGTAGCCTGGTAGCTAAAATCCCTGGCTTGAATGCACTGGTTCTAATCCTGGCAGCCCCACTTCCCTTCCAGCTCCCTGCTTGTGATCTGGGAAAGCAGTCAAGGACGGCCCAAAGCCCTGGGATCCTGCACCCGCGTGGGAGACCTGGAGGAAGTTCCTGGCTCCTGGCTTTGGATTATTTCAGCTCCAGCCATTGTGGTCACTTGAGGCGTGAATCAACAGACAGAAGATTTTCCTCTCTGTCTCTCCTCCTCTCTGTGCACCTGACTTTTCAATAAATATAAATAAATCTTTTTAAAAATATTTGTTTTTTCAAGTGTAGATGATCTAGTTAAAGATGTATGAATGTTTTTAATTTAAAAAGATTGCAAAAACTACATTGAAAAAGGATGTATGTATATATTTAGTATATACACAAATATTTACCTATTTTTGAATGTAACATGTTTGAAAGTCTTAATAAAATACCAAACTGATTATATTATAGATGATGAACATTTGTAGATGCATACATATATAAATATATTTACAATCTTCTTTGCACCAAAGAATAACAGCAAAGCCTGTTCTGTGGCACCTTGAATTGCTAGGATCAGGTGGGACGTAACCCACAGGTCCTAAGGCTACATCCAATTGACCATTTATAACAACTGAGAAATCGGATGTATTGCTTCTGAATGGTATCAGTCTTGCTGTTGTATGTACAAGTTAAGGTAAAGGAGTAACATGCAAAAGTCATCAGCTATGTTAAAATCTCAGAATAATTAATGTATTTATACCTGTTTCTTATGTGTGTAAGAATTTGACCAGTAGAAAATTCATTGATATTTTGCATTTTGAGAAGCTTAATAATAAACACTGTGTGAGTTGCAGGGAAATCTTCGTCTAGAAAATGTTCTATACACTTACTCAAATTGACATGCTTTGTATGGTTGCATGTGAGACTGAGCAGAGCCAGGGATAGTAGAACTCACCTTTTTCTTAAAAATGAGATATTGGGGTGGTAATCAGAGATCACACAGTTTTGAGGTTTTATTGCATGCCAAGCTTTTTATACTTAAAAGAGAAACCACTGTGCATAATTTGAAAATTATGTTGTACCCTTTGCTGTTCATGAAACTCTTTTTTGCTTTCACCTGATTGTTTTCTGACAGATTCCAGTTTCTCCCTCACACAGTGGAGCTTTGCTACCCAGCCTCTTTGCTTCACGCCGGAGAAGAGCTACCCGTGGTTGCAGTGGGGACTCTAATGTTGAATGCAGTCATACTTCTCCTGGTTCTGGTCAAATGGGGCTGTCAGCTACTGTTTGCCTCCTGTCCTGATGTCTTGTCAAAGTTAATCATTACCATGGGACTATGGACAGTTCTAGACCCACTGGCAGTGTTTATAGTGGACACTATCCTGGGGGTAAGTCAAATAAAATAATAAGGATATGAGTCCTTGACATAGAATGTAGCTTTAGTGCATGAATCAGTCGGCATACGAAGTTTCAATAATGATAAATGTTCAATATTCATGTTGGGTTGAAATTGAGGTCCTCATAAAAATTGTGCATGTCTAACATATTCAATGTGAATACAATCTTGGTTATCTTAAACACTGCTAGAGGTCAAATCCAAGTTACTTTGACATGTTTTCAAAATTGTTATGTTGAATGTTTATTTTTTATGTTTTGATAATTTTAATAGTTAGGTACACATTTCAAAAAAGTATAGTCTAATAAATTCTTTAAGTGATTATTTTTCTGTTATTTATCTTCTTTAATAGGTGAGCTTAAATATTCCTAAGTAAAAAACTCCACGAGAAAGAAGCAATGGTAGTCATGTTGCTACTCCTCAAGAGATACTTTTTCAAGTATCTTCACATAATTTATTTGATTTCATATTTATAATACGTAAGTTGGTGTGGCAAATATTCTGATTATACACATGGGAGAAAACAGAGAATTACACAACATGTTAAATATCTAAGAGCCAGTTCTTCCAGCAACTAGATTAGAAATCAAATTTCTGAATTCTAAGACTGAAGTTTCTTCCACACTGATAAAATCGGAACCTCAAATGCTGAGACAGTTCCCTCATACGATCAAATGTATGCTGTTCCTGCTCGTCATTTCATCACATCACACTTCAGGTCAATTGATACGGGTGTTTGTGCACACCGATGTCCCAAGTGACTTCGAATTTGCAGGCCGTGCAGTTTCCTGGGGAGGATGATTGACAGGTGTGGATTATCAATCACTTTCCATATCATACTCCTTTGCAGGAAAAACATCAACTGCTGTGACTTATTCTCAGATCTTTTGCTATGGAAGGATTTGGGTAGGGTCTAGTCCAGACAATGTTGAGGCTGCTGGTTAAGGGACCATTGAGACAGCAGACAAGCAGGAGAGCTCATAGGAGCAGCTTGAGAAGATCTACGAACTTCTATCGAACTTCATTGTTCCAGCACTATAGAGCTTGGCTAACTCAAGTAAGCCTTTGGATCTTGTCAATCCACCACAAATCCCATCCTGAAGCTTAGTAACTTTGGCCAAGTGCTTTAGGATGGGATCATCAAGGAAAAATTGTGTAGGCAACCCATAACATCATTCAAGCCGAAGAGAACTTCCACTTGTATTCATCAGGTTTTCCAGAAGTTTCCATAGTCAAAAGAAAGGAAATATGAGTTTTAATCAAATGTTATTATGTCTGTAGACCTGGCCATAAGATTATGCCTCATAGAAGACAGCTGATGGACACCATACATTTATCACTTTTTATCAAATATTCATTTATAAAAGTATCTCAAGTTACGTAAAATATTGTCTCATGTATGCTTTACTCATTTAAGGGTAAAAAGTTTCCAAATTAATATGTATCACCTGAGACTGCATTCTCTGAGCCAAAACAGATGACAGAAATGGAGTGTTTGTTATATTCTATGTTAGCTATGTTGAAAGCTGAATTTACCATTGATAATGTGCTTTTAGAACCAAAAATCAAAGTGCCTCCTTTTATATTACTCTAAAAAATGTATTCTGCATCCTGGGTAATGTTTTTGGCAGTGCAGCCCAACAGAGCTTGTTCCCATTTTTGTCTCTCTCTCTTGGGCCACACTGTATTCTTATACTTTGATGCTTGTAACCTCCCTGAGGCTCCGATTAAAATACACATTCTAGTTAGGCAGGTAGTGCCTGAGATTGTACATTTCCGATAGTTCCTAGGTGATACCAACGATGCTGATTCTACGTATTGCCTCGTGAGTGTCAAGGAACAGAGCCCAACAACACCGCCCCATTTCCTTTTGTTCTTCACTAGGCTGAGTTTCCAACTGGCTGAGGATTCTTATGCTTCTCTTAATCAACCTGGAGTCCTTGACACTCTGAGTTCATTTAATGTCTTCACATTTCCAGTGACCACTCTGCTTCTTGCTGACTATTGAAATGCTATGAGCCTGATACCAAGTTCAATGAGGGACTCTAAGCAGATCACTTAATGTAGTTGAAATGAGCTCAACAAGTACATACAGAGATTTCAAGCATTCAAGTTTCTAGTCCCAGGATTGGTGATGGAATCATATACCAAGGGAGTTTGTCAGCATTTGATGGTATTGTTTTCACTTTCAGTATGTGATATTTCCTGATGACATGGCACAAGAGGAAGCCTTCTGAGCCAGGATTGGTTGCACTTTGTACCTTATATCTAAGTTGTATTGGTCTTTGCTGGTTAGAGTAGGTACAGCAGAAGCCATCTGGATTCTTTCCACATTTCTACCCCTCCAAGACTCCAAGCAAACAAGGAGGAGACAGTGTCGTCAAGGATCGTTGAGCAGAAGACATAGAGAAGGGGATGCCTGCCTTCTGGGAAAACCTAATCTGTTGCACCACAAAAGATGAGCAGTTGTCTCTTAGGATCTTCTGAGATCTCCTCAAAACTTCAGCAGTCATTCTAAAACGGATTTCCCCCTTCTAATCGGGCCCGCGGGGAAGATTGATAGCCAAACTGCTCAGCAGATCAAGGTGGCTAACAAAATGAGCAGTGCTAACTCATTCTGAGTCCTCGGATGCAAACCATAGGGAAGTAGCCTGTAGCATGGCCAGCTCTGAGCCTTGCAGAGACCCAGTGCTTGATGGAAGCTGACTTGAACTTTGATAGATGAACATAGCATCCATCTCTGCCCTGCCCCTTTGCAAAGAAAATCCAAATATTTGTTCCTAATGTAACAAACTGTCACCTCTCCTTTGAGAACCATTTACATTTTACTGAGATGACACCCACTTCTGTTACCCTTACGAAAGCTCTGAAGTTGTGTGCTGTCTACAGACAAGTAGTGCTGAAATGCCCTGCATACCTACAGAAGTGCATTTGTACGTGTCCACTTATTGAATGAGTTTAACTGCCTTCTTGGGTGATTTGACAATGGACTGAAGTTTGACAAGTGCTGGTGCAAAGCAGGGGTTCTTGAAGTGTGATTCCTGGAGCAACAATATTCATGTCACCTGGGAACATAGCAGAACTGAAGGAAATCGAGGGCCTTACACCACTGACTAGAATGTCTGCACAGAGACCCAGCAGGATGCATATTAAAAGGTGGCTGTAATAGCCATTAAAGTTGGAGGACTGTTGTTCTCCATGGATGGCGATTATCAGAGACTTACTGCTGCTCACACTTGAAACTCGGGTTGCCTGAGTTCATAGCTCCAGGCCCTGCCACGCTTCTTCCTTGCAGCCAGAGCAGAGACTCATTTGAGTTTGATTCAAGTTGTTTTCTGTTGTGGATTCACTTTATTTATGGTGATCTGAAGGGAGATGTGGCAGATGGAATGCTTTGAGGTTGGAACACAGGGTGGCTATTGATGTTTCTAGGCATCCTTGCCAGTTTCTCAGTGTGCTGGCTGCAAGGTAGTTTGGCAGTGTGTTCCCCCATCGATGGAATACTGGATGCATAATTCTGTTGAATTCAGTTCTTTCTCTAACAGAGCCCTCATTTGGACAAACATCACAGGACAGATTTGCTGTTGGGTATTTTAAATTGCAAAAATGTATTTTTGACTGCATACTTTGTGCCTTAGAGTTTAAAAGGTACAGAACAAATATGCCTTTATTCCTGTCTTTACCACAGAGAGAGATAAGAACACCATCCTTGAATGAGGATTAAAGAAATATAGAATGAAAACACTGACATTCTGAAAATTTTTTTTAATGTTTAAAAAGGACTTACTGTGTTTGTGTGAAAGGCAGATTTACAGAGAAAATAGAGAGAGAATGAAAAAATAATGTATCTGTTAGTTTACTCTCCAAATGTCCTCAATGGCCATGACTGGGCCACACAGAATACAGGATCCAGGAACCTTGTCCAGATCTCCCACAGGATTCAGGGACCTCTTCCAGATCTCCCAAATAGGTGCAGGAGCCCAAGGTTTGGGTCAGCTTCTGCTACTTTCCCAGGTGCGTTAACTGGGCGCTGGATCACAAGTGGAATATCTGGGACTCAATCTAGCACTGATACCAGTGCTGCCAGGGTAGTTTAATCCATCTCACCTTAGTTCCAACCTCATATTTCTCATATATTTGTTTGAAAGGCAGAGAGAGAGAGAGAGAGAGAGAGAGAGAGAGAGAGAGAGAGAGAGATAGAGAAACCTTGTCTTTGCTATTTACTCCCCAAATGCCTGTACCAGCTAGGACTACTTGGTCAGGTCAAATCCAGGAAACAGGAACTTCATCTGGTTTTCCCACTTGGATTGCAGGGATCCAAGTGCTTAGGCATTGCCCGCTGCCTTTCCAAGCACAATGCAGGAAGATGGATTGGAAGCGGAATAACCGGGACTTGATACTTAGAAACAGGATGCTGCTGTTCTAAGTGGTTCAATGCATTCCACAATACTGGAGCGCAGAAAATATATATTGTTAATTTATCTACTTGTTTGCTTATAAAGCAGAGTGACAGAGAGAAACACACACACACACACACACACACACACACACACACACACACACACACTGGGAGAAAGAATATCTTCCTGTACTGATTCGGTCTCCCAGGGTTAGGTCAGATCAATATTCTGCATCAGGAACTCCCTCCTTCCCCTGGGAGGCATAGGCTGAAGTCCTAAGGCCCTCTTCCTCCATACCTTATCAAGAAGCTGGATCAGAAACAGAGCAGTTGGGACTCAATCTAGCACTGGCGTATGGGTTGTCAGCATTGCAAGCAGCAGCTTAAACTGCTGTGCCACAATGTCAGCTCTGCAGCAGACAATTCTTGTCTCCATGATTCCATCCATTTGAGCTGTTGTAACAAAATGCCTGATGAGGGGTAACTAAACTTATTATCTCATGGTTTGGAGTTGGCAAAGATTAAGGCTGAGAACCTGGTCATCAAACTGTGTCATCCTATGCCAGAAAAGCGAAGAGAGAATGAGGAGGGCGGAAGATCAAACTGAGGGCTTCATGTTCTTTTGTGTTTGGATTTGATCTCTCCGTGAGGATGGTTTCGTCGTGACATAGAAACCTTTCCTCAGCTGCCATCTTCCAGGCACTGTCTCACCCAAGATTAAATTTCTAACATACGCTGTTTGGAAGACACATTCAAGCCACAGCATTCCACTAGCAGGGCCGGGGGTGTCAGAGAACCCCACTGTTGAATCAGGGTAAGCTAGTTCTGATCCCAGATCCACCATCGGTCAAGCACTTGCCAGTAGGTGAGTCTGCTCACCTTCCCAGTCTTGAATTTTCTCATAGGCACCATGAAACACAGAGCCACGCCTACAATGTCCTTTACCACTGATTTCACAATACTGTTGAGAGAGCCAGATGGCAGACAGACCGGCAGTATTCTTGAAAAGCTTGCACGTGACACAAAAGGAATAAAGAGGAGTACGCTTTGGTAATGGTGTTTTAGTAATGGTGTACTTATTTTTTGTTTTGGTAGACAGCTGCAGACAGGAGAGCCATTTTCTCAGTGGCCCAGGTGGGAACACATAATGTGGCTATGGATTTGAGACCCCCCATGTATAACAAATGGTAAGGGTATCAAGTGCTGAGTACATTTGGGAAGTATAGGCAGTCTGTAATTGACTTTACGATAGTGGAACAGTGATACGCCGTCAGTAGAAACTGGAGTTGTGATGCTGAGTTCGCCGTGGGCCAGCTCGCACTGCTGTGTTTCTCTTTGTCAACGCTGGGAAGGGCAGCAAGCACAGGTGCCAGACAGCGCCCTGGCCTGTCGCCCTGGTCACCCGGGACCCCTCTTTTATGTAGTGCTCTGTGCTGCTGAGCCAGGATGTGTGGAAGCCCAGGTGCCGTCACTGCCTTTTCTACTTCACACATTTTCAATGGACTCTGGGGACAAGATGAGCCCCTTAAAGGTCATTGAGTATGCGTACACTCTCAGGTTCTTACTCGTGATATTTTTTTTGATTTCAATGTAGCAACACCACGATTATCTTTTAAATTTTTTTTGTGTTTTTCTTGGCAGTGTCGTCCTCTCGTGCCTGTGTATTCCTATTTTTCCGTGTGTGCTTCCTGTCTTCCACACCCCCACACTTCACTGTAAACTCCCAGAAGGCAGGGGTTTTATTGAGATTCATGCACCTCTTGCTTTTCTGAGCTTCAGGACACCTAGTAAACAAACTGCTAGCATCCATTATCCGGGTCATACCAGCCACAGCAAACACACATGAGTTTTGGTGTCATTGTTTCACCAATGAATATTGTATCTATTTATTTAAGAAACAGCAGAAAGATAAGACTTGATGTGTGAAAAAAAAAATGCATCCGAACCTTTGAGGATCTGCTTTTCGAAAATCCTAGCAACAGATCCACATTTTGCAAAACAGACTGATGAACAAATACAGAGTCCAAAAATAAAAGTGCAGTGTGGTCATTAAAGTGCGCTAGTTGAGAGCAGGACCATCTGAGTGCTAGTCGTTGCCCAATTGCTACAGTATATTTTGGTGTAGGGGAAAACACAAATTAAGCTGTCTAGGCTTTGGTTTTCATGCACACATATGTGATTTGGATTAGTTAGTTTTGAAAGTGCCCCTTTAAGCTATATTTACATAATTGTCGGTTTAAGAACTAAATTCTTCCCTCCTCCTTGTCTTGGAGAAAAGTGACATGGCGTGTGTATTTGTGTGGTGCTTCCATGTGGTACCATGAGAGTCATAATTATAGGATAATCACACTATTTAAAACCCAAAGGTCAGAGATGTCACCCAACGACACTGTAGGTCATTAGCAATTTATATTTGATGTTTAAATTGCATTGTATTCATTTATAACCCAATGGTGATGATGTTTTGCCTTGATTAAAATAAGCGCTGATTGTTAGATTTAACCTAATGTAAACTTTAGTTTCCAAGCTCACATTAAATGGCATGATAACTTTTCTGTAAGTGCCTAAATTAAGCAATCTCTTTTATGCACAGCACAAATTAGATCCTATCAACTCTGCTTCAGCAACAACAAAAGAAGATTTTGCCATCATCCTATTTCATTTCTTCACATCTTGTGCCCGTTAGACTCCGAAGTTAATAGTATATAAATAAAATATGGCCTTTTACCGTATGAACTGCGTGTTGATCATGTGCAGTGACAGTCTAGCTTAGAGAAAGAACAAGACAAATATAGTTAACTGTTGTGCACTGTATATTATATGAACTATGTGGTAATCTTCAGTCTACGACTTAATTTGAAAGCAGAAGTATTATACAGAGCTGTGTCATTCACTTAATTGGATGAACAGTGTTTCTCATTGTTGCTTTTTAAAATTGAGTTTTCTTTTGCCAGCGCTTTTCCTATAATGAGGAGACGCCTGTGGCTGATGCAGCGAAGCTGTACTGGGTGTTTGTAAGAATGGAACAACCGGCGATTCTTGGCGTGGGGATCACTGTGCTGGTTTACATCGGCCTGTTCAGCATCTCCTCTTTGACTCTGTATCTATATTGTCTCAGGTAAGGGGCTTCCATGATTTTGTCCTTCAGAGTTGAGCCGCCAATGCTGTTCCCCCTTAAGGGTAAGAGAGCTTGGTTCATGAGCAGGAGTTAGAATGACTGCTACGTTTCCTCAGTTCTCCCAACCAGAGACCAATAGGGAAGCTGGAGTAACTTCTGCTAGGCTTTGAAAAGTGTTAAAGCAATACCACCAAAGGGTGGGGACTTCATCCAATTAAGACCTTCAGGGATGAAGGTGAGTGGGAGGGCCTTAGTTCTCTGGGGGACGTTCCCCAGGGAGGTGGCTCTGGGGAGAGAGCTGACTGTGAAGGCTGGAGTCAGGGCAGCAGCTATGGGCTTCCTGACCTGCTGGGAGTACTCCCTCCCGTGTGCTGTCCTCTGGCCTCCCCAGGCGTCAGACCATCATGGAGGCCCACCCAGTCATGGACTGTGACCTCCAACACTGTGGCACAAGACACCTCTCCTTCCTTCCTAAGCGGCTTGTGTTTAGTATTTTGTTGAAATTATAAGCAGGTTAATACCACATCTAATAACATGCTGGGAAATTATCTGGAGAACTTGCCTAAGATTCACATTTTCTTCTTTCTACTCTCACAATCCCCTTTCAATGACACCAACAGGAAAAAAAAAAACATCCTTCTTCTTTGACCATAGTTCTCACAGGATTTGTCTTAACCAGGTCCTGGGTTTGGCAAGCAGCGTATGAGTGTCTGAAGAAATGTAAGAAAGCGACAAACATCAACTAATATCAAGTGTTGTAAAGAGTGTTTCACTCTGTTGCTGGTTTCCTCTGCGAGGCGGAAGCTTTACAGCTTGATGTAATTCCAGCTGTCTTCTTTTTTTTCTTTTTCTTTTATTACCTCTGCTTTTAGTGTCATGTCTGAAAAATCATTGCCAAGAGCAGTGTCATGAAGCTTTCCCCTTGCTTTTTCTAGATTCTCACACTTTCAGGTACTGTATGAGTTTGGCTATTCTATTCTGTCCGAGTTGATTTTTGTGGATACAATAAGGATCCAATCTCTTTTTTTTTTGCATATAGATACTAGTTTTCCTAATGCTATTGGTTGAGGAGACTATGCTTTTCCTGTCATAATTGTTGTGCATTTATTGAAGATCTGCTGACTTTATACATGTGGAATTTTCTGGATTCTATTCTGCTCCATTTGTTTATCTTTGTGCCTATACCATCCTGTTTTAATTACCATGGCATTGTTCTGTAATCCAGCCATCTTACTTCTGGATATTTATTGAAAAAGAATAACTTGAAATCAGGAATTCAAAGACATACTGGTATTGTTCCATTTATTCCAGTACTATTCACTACAGCTAATAGATGGAACCAGTCTTAATTATATCATATCAACACCGTAAAGCAGTATATTGATGAACATTGTATTATGCTTTTTTATTGGAAAGGCAGATACACAGAGAAGAGGAGAGACAGAAAGGAAGATCTTCCATTCACTGATCCACTCTCCAAGCAGCTGCAATGGCCGGAGTTGTGCTGAACTGAAGCCAGGAGCCTGGAACCTTTTTCTGGGTCTCCCAGGCAGGTACAGGGTCCTAAGGCCTTGGGCCATCCTCGACTGCTTTCCCAGGCCACAAGCAGGGAGCTAGTTGGGAAGCAGGGCTGCCGGGATTAGAACCGGCACCTATATGGGATCCTGGCACGTACAAGCCGAAGACTTTAGCCTCTAGGCTACCACGCCGGGCCCCAACATTGTATTATCTAATAATAATTAAAGAAGAGAAAAGATAGCACTGGTTCATTCTTGATGAAAATGTAAGCTAGGACCCCTATGTTTACTGCAGCTCAGTTTTCAATAGCTAGAATATGGGATCAACCTAGATGCTCATCATAATGACTAGATAAAGAAATGTCCTATAAATAGCTCGGAATACAATTCTGTCATAAAAAATGAAATTTTGTCTTTTGCAGCAAAATGGATACAATCAGAAACCATTATGCTTAGTGAAAAAAGGCAGTCTCAAACAATTATGTGTTTTCTCTGATATCTGACAGTTAATACAGAATATCAAAAAATATACGGGTTGATACAGACATTCTGAGATAGGACTGTCATTTTCGTCCTGTTCATGCTCCTTTGGAACTGTGGTCTTTCTACTTCTTACTTGTTGAAGATTGTAGTTACAGGGGAACTAATTTTGAATATGCAGTTGATTGAAATTATGCTTTTGCAAAAACTAACGCAGAAAATCAAGGGTGGAGAAAATTGATCTATGGAATGCCTGAAATCTGTTGTCTTCATAGTAATTTTTAAAAAATCTTTAAAATTTCTCATTTTAGACGTTCTTATTACAATTTTTTAAGTGCTGGGAAGAAATCATCACAGGGACTTTTCTAGAAAACAGTCTGTGACAAGTTTGGAGTATTGGGCAGTTATTGAAGATTTCAGTGGAAATGTCAACTCTTAAGTCACCTTGGAAGCCAAAGCACTCTAACTAGAAAAAAAAAAAAACAAAAACACACCAAATGTGTTTTCAGACAACAAAGGGAGATTTAGAAAAATCACAGGGCTCAAGGAATATTACACAGCATTTGGCAAGTCAGAAGTACTTGCTACAGCTAGAATACAGCAAATGGGGGAAAAGCAGTTAGTGAGAAGGAGTTGAAAATCACATAAAATAAAAACATTGAAGAATTTAACATAATTTCAATTTAGAAAGACCACACATCCTATTGGATGTGCAAAGGAGGGCGATTAAACAGCAGCCACAATGGAAGTAGGAATTCAATCTAGGCAAGGAGCATCCCAGTATCAGTAATAAAATGATGTTGGGAAGGAAAAGTCGGGTTTTATTTAAGAAGTAGTTTTGGGGGCAGAATAGAATTTGTGGGCTGATGGAATCTTAAGACCCAGGAGAAAGTAGCATTTAGTGTAACCTCCGATTTTTGAGTTGTCTGGAAAAGGGATGCGTAGCCTCCCCAAACACAGGCATAAGATGGACAGTACGTGCTCACAGGAGACAGGTGGTGAGTTAAACTTCCATACAGGTTGATCTTGAGGTATCTTTGATTTTTGTAAGGGAAAACGTGGCTTAAGAAATTAACAAGATGAGTGCGGAGAGCTCAAAGGTGTCAGAAAGTCTTTGGATTTCAGTGCTGGGTTTTGGTGTCTTCCAGCGCTCACACTACAGTGAGTTCAGTGAGTTGATCTGTCTGAGCAAGGAATGTGCATGCCGGCTTTTTTTTCCCTTCAGAACTATGTTGCAATTGAAGATTGATTTGCAAAAAAGATGTGTTTAAAAGGTTGGTTTTAAAATGTGGGTGTGATGTGCATCTATTTCTCTGCAGAAATGAATATTTGAAAGAGAGGAACATATTGAACATATTAAATAAGGGAAGGCAAAATGGAGTAGGTCTTTGAAGTGAGGTAGAATACAGGTGAAGAGAACATTGGGCTCATGCTTGGAGGTGTTGGTCTTGGTGCTTGAGGAGTTGTTATCATCCCAGTGAAATGGGAGGTGGACTCACTGCTCAACCCTTTCTCCAGGAGCCCGATGCCTCTGATGAAGCCTTTGGATGTCTCACTGGGCTGTCGTCTGACTGCCTCAGTCTCCAGGGGTTGTTTATTGCTTACGACCAGACTCAGTTCACATTTGGACATGTCACAAGCACTGTTTGTCATCTTTCTGGGGCACATACTTTCCTGGAGAAGGAAACGAAGTCTTCCCCCATCATTCTGTTTTCATTTGGCTACTAACTTGTGTGGCTCCAGGCAAGGTTGTTCACTTGCTAGATTTTAGGTGTTTTTTTTTTTTTTTTGCATAGCATGATTAAAATAACACATATAAGTAGATATCATAAGAATCTGAACATAAATAATCAAT